>NC_080193.1:103255756-103868561 GCF_030028045.1 Hippopotamus amphibius kiboko
TTTCCTAAGAGGAGCTCTGCTCTTGTATGTTAAAATGATGAAATGTATGCCTTGTTAGGTGTAATTTGATAATAATAACCCTTCTAGTAACTTATTTTCTCCATTTATCAAACTTTCAAAAATTTCAGTAATTCATACTAAACTCAGTCCCCATTCTTTTAAAGAAGTTATTAAAAAACCCTATATTGAAAACGCTTTTGCAAAGTTAGAACTGATTATACTATATAACATGGAGTAGCTCTTTCGCTAGGTGGTTCAGGGAAGATAGTGCTCTCTTAAAAGGATACAGGATTTCAGATAGAGTTTAAGTGTCAAGTTGCTCTTTCTCTTAGAGAACTAAGTCAAGACTATTTTGTGAATGTGAGTGAGAGTCTACCCTTTTGAGGTTTGCATACAGTAATTCTGAGCTCTATCCCATTTTCTTTGACTAAACTCCATATTATGTCACTAAATTATTTTTGACTGCCAAATAATAATTTGCCATGGTTTTCATATTTCTAGCCAATCATGATCTTTTATAGAAACAAATGTGAAAAACAATGAGTGATGGGAAAAAGGGATAAAACTAGAGATGTATAAATAGTAGCCAATGCTGTTTTTAGGATTTGTATCTACCATCTTTTTTGATACTCACTGTCACTGGGAAATCAAGCAAAAAGTTAGAATTCCTGTCTAGAAGTAGAATTTTGAAAATATGGTGTTGATACTATTATACTTATTCACTTACTTGTTGCATTTTCTTTAAGAGTTTTGTGTCATTGGTTTATTCTGTGGTGCAAAAATACTGTGATTTAGGATATAGACCAGAGGTCAGCAAAGTATAACCTGTGGGCCAAATCCAGCCAGTTCTATAAGCCTAAGAATGCTTTTTTTCCCATTTTTAAAGGGTTAAAAAACAATAACAACAACAAAAATAATAGATGACAGAAGGCTTACATGGCTGCAAAGCCTAAAATATTTATTACCTGGCTTTTTACAAAAAAAGTTTAGATTCTTGAGTTTTAAAGTGGATGAATAGGGACTTCCTAGGTGGCACAGTGGTTAAGAATCCACCTGCCAATGCAGGGGACACGGGTTCGAGCCCTGCTCCAGGAAAATGCCACATGCCATGGAGCAACTAAGCCTGTGCACCACAACTACTGAGCCTGCGCCCTAGAGCCCATGAGCCACAACTATTGAGCCCATGTGCCTCAACTACTGAAGCCCATGCGCCTAGAGCCCGTGCTCTGCAACAAGAGAAGCCACCGCAATGAGGAGCCTGTGAGAGCCTTTTTTTTGGGGGTTTGAACTTAAACATTTTTCCCTTCAAAACTTTTACCAGATAACCAAACACCTGAAGATGTCAACATTGAGGTTTAATCTCACTTGTATTTTTTTTTAACCATTTCTTTAGTTGAAATCTAATTACACTGCTTTAGAGCAGCTAGGTAGTAAGATAAAAGCAACACGGCCTTTTAAGAAATTGTCAGGAACTGTGCCCCACATCGTTTGCATTGCAGAGATTGCTAGTTCTGCATACATTGTCTCTAGCAAATGTTTTCAGGTCCAGGCACATGTTCAAACATTAGGGATTGAAGACATGCATTAAGAATTACATGATGAGTAGTCTGCCAAAAGAATAGTAGGACTTCATAGATTTTTAAATTTTTTCCCTTTTATCCCCATACCTTACTCCGAATTCCCCCACTCTCCTCCCCTCAAGGCAAGCATTGTAATGTGTTTATAATGCAGAAAAAAAATTTATGTAAATTGCATTGTGGTATCTCTCTCACTTTGCTTCCTGCTTTATTCACTCAGCACTGCATTCCTAGTGCCATGCTGTTCCAGGTATGTTTCCACATTTTACCTGTTACTCTCCAGGGAGTAGGCCCTCACCTTACTATCACAGATTGCAATGCAAGAAACAATCTCACACATGTCTCTTTATGGGATGATATGAGAATTTCTTTGAGATAGATATACCCAGGAGCAGAATTGCTGGATCAAAGGATACATGTGTACTTAATTTGACAACATAGTTTCTATGGTTCTTTTGAATGGCTGCTCTAGTCTTCCTTCCCACCATGGGCTTCTCATTTGGGTAAATTTTTGTAAGTTTCTCTAAGACCAGTAGTTAGTGAGAAGAAAAGATTTCCTTAGGTAAGAATAATTGTTAGAACTCCTGAATTATTGTTAGGTGGCAATCCCAGATGATACACAGAGCCGTGCTTTTTATAAAAGCATGTTCTTTTGGACAGCTAGAACTGTTGACAGTGTAGAAGGGTGGGAACTGATCTGAATCCTATATCTTCTAAGTCTGCGTCCCATGGCTGGATATCGTGAAATGGTGTTGTTTGTGTTTTATAATTCTACATCCTTATCTATTTAACTTTTAAATTATTAAGTACGTAAGTAATGCTTACTATTTACCAAATACTATTATATGTGCTTTATAAATATTAACTCATTTAATCCATTTAAAATAGGTACTATTATTGTTCCCATTTTATAAATGATGAAACTGAGGCACAGAGAGATTGTTTTATTACCAGTTGGTGAATGTGAATAACTAGTGAAAAGTCTGTGAAAATAAATGGGTTATGTAGTATATGTTATTTCATAGCCCATTACAAATACAAAGGTGCATATTTAACTTCTCTAACATGTTTATTAATATTATACTTCCAAGAATTTGAAAATAAAACCCACAGATAGTGATAACCTTTATTGGATGCCATAGTTGTTACTCTAGCACACTGGGTATGTGAATTTTCCAGATGCGTAAAACTTAATTATTTAAACACTATAAAATACTATCTTTTAACATTTTCTTTTAAATCCCGCTTTCCTAACTTCTTAAAGAATAGCGTTGAAAGCATGATTTAACATTTTCCTCATAGCTGGGGTCATATTTTAATAATTGTGATTGTACTTTAATGAGGATGTAGATGTGAAATATGAAACAGAAGGCTTCTAATAATGACTAGACCTGGCTTTCTTGAAAAAGTCCCTAATATTCTTTTTCTTTTGGATTATTTGCCTAATTTTATAAAAGATAAAGTATGGAATATACAACCATGGTTGTATAATATGGCTGCTGTAAAATTAATCATTGCCTCACGAATGGTTCCTTGTCTAGAAAATCTTCGGTGTTGCTGTGGTGGTTTTAGCTCTTAGTGATTTGAAGACCCTGATGAATCAGATACTTATTAGCAGTCACCCATTCTCTTGCTATTTACTGTTTGTTGAGGAACTGTAGAAAAACAATATCCTTATCCACTGCAGATATCCCTTTCCAGTTCAGACTGGACGACTGGAATATAAACTCATTATCTTTGCAAACAAGACAGCAGACTAATTTTTTTCTTCAAACCTTCTTTAATATTTGGCTTGAAACCAAATGCCAAGCACAAGCAACATCTAAAATTTCGTCTCTAAACGTGTAGGACAGAAAGCCCTGTCCTTGCGTGGCAGATTTACTTTCTTATAAATATTTTGAAACACAAACTTGTCTGCTTAAAACTTGTAACTTACGAAAGCTTCTGAATAGGGACAAAGTATGCTACAGAGCAAAGGGTCCAGCTCTGCTGAGCACCCATAGGTGGTCATTTTCATCTCAGCCATTATTGTTATTTACAGCATGTTTGTTTTACACAGGTATAGTTTTGCGGTATCTTATAAATATTACAAACTCCATTTTGTCTCTGAAAGCAGTACTAGTGGTAGATGGATGAACACTAAAATAGAAACAGAGTAAAAAATTGAAATTGAGAAAATCAGACATATTAAATATATGATTGGACAATAAGAATGATTATGAAGGACATTGCCAGGATGTGTGAAAAAAAATGTGCCTGTGCAGTTGTCAGCCAAAGGTGAAAAGATGTGCATGTCTGAAATGGTTTCAGCAGAGGATCATTGCTAAAATAGGATGCCTATTTAGTCAAAGGTAATTCAGGTTAAAGTTGAAATTCGAGAACTTAAAGGCTGAGTGTGGTGAGTGAAAGTGGTGCTGTGGAAACTTATCAAAAACCACAGATGGCACCGTGGGTTCAAGGCCTCTTCTAATCTGCTGGTGAAACTCTGGTGTGGATTCCTTAGCTGCCAGAGGTTCCCTCCCTTCTGTTGGTGGAGATTGTGGCAGGGAGGGGTTGCCTGCCTCAGTAAATGTTTGTTGTAAACAGAACAGGGCACTTACTTTTTTTAATGCCCAAAATACACCAGCTTGGAGGAAATGCAGACCCCATAAACCTAAATCTTACTCATGGTATTGAACTTTTAGACTAATGGATTTAACAACCTTTTGGAATTCATCCTGTTTGTAAGTAGAGCTGCCTCCATATATTTTATATTCTGAAAACCTTACTGGTCATTAAATTGAATGACACCAAAAAAAAAAAAAAGGATGAACTATTTGCTGGGATCAAATAGCTCCTCGGGGTGAACTTTACAGTAGCCGGTAGAGTAGCTGTGCTGGATGTAGTGTACTGTGGGCTCGCCCATGCAGCTGGCCTTGGTGTTGGGGGGTGGTCTCTGCCTTTGTGAGGTCTGCTGCTCACTATCCAGGTTGGATTTCGGGGGTGACACCCCCCGCCACCCTTTTTCTCAGCGTTTAGCACTGAAGCGATCGCATAGTCTTTTTGTGGTTCAATATCTGATTTTAAAATTATTGTGTTTCTTTGTTGTTGTTGTTGTCAATTTTACCTTTGGCGTAGCCAGATACATTAAAATTAAAATTGAAAATCTATTACTTAATGTAGGAACGTGGTACATTTGTTTTATGTTTTAAATTATACAGTTTATCTTTCCTCTGGATTAAGGCTGTCGCTGTCTACCAGAACGGCTGCTGGAGTTGGTGATTGGCACTGTTCCCACGTCTGCATGCAGATCAGCAGCCAGCATGTATTTTAAATTAATCCCCAAAGTGTTATTTGTACAATAAAAATTTAAAAAATATTTGTTTCCCATTTAAATATTTGTCACATCATTATATTTACTAGAATTCTAGGTGCTGCACTCTTGTCAAAATGAGGTGTCCCTGAACTCTTTTAGCCTTTTCTATAAATCTGTTTTGGCCAGAGTATCCTGTTTTAAGGAAGTAGCAAGATTTTTTTTTTAAGGCACAGGGCCTATATTTAGGCCCTCACTGTTGACCATTTAGTTTCCATGGCTAGGCTAAACTATCTAAGTCATCAGCATGTTGTATTCTGCCAGCAATATTTATATCAATGACATGTTCTTTGTTCTTTTTAGGTCTCATTAAAATAAGTCACTTGGCTGGTTTACTTTGTTTTTTCCTAAATGTGCAAGAATTACGAAGGCTGGCTTCTTGTTAAATAATGCATGCTTGGTTGATTGTTTTATAAAGAAAAGCAGTGACATTGTTCCTAAAAAGAGCAAATAAAGATCCAGCATAGCAAGTAGATGGTACTCAAGGAAGTACTAAGAATATGTGTGTACAAACTAGGAAAGGCACTGAATATGTGTTGCTTGTGCTTGCCAAAGTTTAGTTTCTAGTACATTTAGGACTCTGACTCTGCAAACTTTCTGTTTGTTCATGCATCACAGAGGTAGAAAGAAAATGATTAAGGGCACTAAACTAACATGATTCATCAGAGGACAGGGTGTAAATGTGACTTCTAAGGTTGCGAGAAGATGCTATTAAGCAGTCAGCAGTAGGGTTTACACTGTGCCCAGCTTTGTCTAAGGTACAATAATAATAGTGATAATGATAAAATAATATTATTTGGTGATCATTGAAATAAGTAATATTTACATAGCATTTACTGTATTCTAAAGTATTGTTCTAAGAGCTTTACATGTATTAACTCATGTAATTTCCACAATGACTCTCTGAGGTAGGTGCTACTGTTATCCTCTCATAACTCACTTAATCCCCATAGAGACCCCAAAAAGTAGACCATATTATTAAGCTGATTTTACAAATGAAGAAATGAGGTTAAGTAACTTGTTCAAGGTCATGCAACTAGTAGTAGAGTTGGGGTTCAGAATCCATGTTCTTAATCTGTGGTAGACTCAAAGATATCTAGACACTAGTCCCCTAGAACTTGTGAATATTATCTGATATAGCAAAAAGGATTTTGCAGAAAGGACTAAGTTAAGGATTTTGAGAGGGGGAGATTATCCTGGATGATCCAGTTGGGCCTTAAATGAAATCACAGTTGTCCTTAAAAGGAAGATAGCAGGAGATTCGGTTGAAGAAGGTGATGTGACAGTGGAAGCAGAGAGAGAGAGATTTGGAGATGCTGTGGTGCTGGCTTTGAAGGTGGAAGAAGGGGCCCTGAAACAAACATTGCAGCTCTAGAAGCTAGAAAAGATGGGGAGAGGGATTTTCCCCTAAAGCCTCCAGAGGAAGCACAGCCCTGCCAATACCTTGGTGTTTGGTTTTGATCCGTTGAAACTTTTTCATCCCTTGAGGTCCAAAACTATGAGATAATAAATTGGTGTTGTTTCAAGTCACTAAATTTGTGGTGAGTTGTTGGAACAGCAATGGGAAACTAATACAGCTACTACGCTAGTTATAGTTAAGATTTTTAAGATAAGCAGCCCTTCCTCAGAATCCATTAAGGAATGAGCTTCAAGTAATAATCTCCTTTAATGGTCCTGCTTTATGACACTTGTCACTTTATTGCTTAATCCTTATCTCTTTCTATATGAAGATTATTCAGAGGTAATCTGTAGACTACATCTAATACACACTTTAACAAAGTAGGCATTCTGAGCTCAGCATTCACTGTTGAGCCAGAAACTTAAGAAATATTAGCCAGAAGACATCATTCTTTCTGAAGATAAATGAAGGCCCAAGTGAAAGCGGGAAGCTGGAGGGAATGAGCGTTTCAGTGTCTGCTATACATCAGTTACCAGGAATTTCTGTTCTTCATTTTGTCCTCATGCATGACCCTCCCTATAAAGAGTAGTTAATTATTACTCCCACCTTGACAGTTATAAATTCTTAAGTAAAGTGTTCAGAAAACCAGTAAATAAGATAAAATTCAGGCATGTCTAATGCCAGGGGCCATTCATTGTTCTATAGTCAGCATTGCTATTCTAAACTAATTCTAGCGAGGAGCTCAGATCTAGACCAGGGCTTTTCCGAAGGGTTTCCTTAGCTCTAAAGAGTCACCAGAAAGAACACGTCATTTCCAGATCACCCCTGACCTGCTACACAGTGTGTAGGTTGGGCAAGTTCCTGGATTGCCCTACAGGTCTAGATTCTTCCTGGGTGACTCTGGAGATGAACTTAGTTCTGTATTCACCTTGATTTTCTCTATTCCTGTGCGTAAGAGTTAAGACCAAACCATTAGCAAAACCTTCAAAACTAATTAAAAAGCAATTCTCTAGACCAAAGATCTAGCATCCATAGTTGAAACTTATATACAGTTTTTTGTGTTCCTGTGTGATATATGTAAATATAAAAAACAGAAAATGGGAATCATAATGTAAATGTAAGATTAAACTAGCCAGTGTTTCACAGAGTGTCAGGCAGAAATTCCCAAAGTTATCATTAGATTTTCACAGTGGTCTTTGATTACAATATGGTTAAGAACCACAGTTCTGTTTAAGAATCAATTTGGACCAGTATGAGAGGCACTTTGCTTTCATCCCTTTTCATCCTCCTCCTCCTCCCTCCCTTCTTTCTCTTGATCTTCCTTCTTCGTGTTCCCTTCCCTCTCCACTTCCTTCTTCAGAAGCAAATTTGTAACTTATTACTTTTTAAAAAATGCCTTCTTAGAAACTGAAAATAACTTCTAAATATACTTGCAGGTGTAGAAAGTAGAAGTCTGTTCTTTACTCGAATTCTTCTAGAGATAGTGATCTAATTACAAGTATATCTACATGTAGGTAGTTCCCTGTTTCAGAAGTTGATCTAGGAAATCTTGATTTAGACAGATGGTTGTTTGATGCCTGAATTATTAGACTACTAAATCAGGGATTGGAACTTCTTCCATAAAGGGTCAGACAGTAAATATTTTAGGCTTTGCCTCACTATAAGGTTTTTGTCACAATTACTAAGCTCTGCCATCTTAGCATGAAAGCAACCAGTTGACAACACATAAACAAGTGAGCATGGCTATGTTCCAGTAAAACCTCATTCATAGAAGCTGAAATTTGAATTTTGTATAATTGTCACATATCATGAAACATTTTAACTTTGATATTTTTCCCAACCATTGAAAAATGTGAAACCTATTCTTAGCTCACAGGTTATAGAAAACAGGTGGCAGGTCAAATTCAGTCAGTAGGTTGCTGACTCTGAACTAGATAGTCTATTGGACAGTAGCATGTTTATCTTGTATTTGCATTGCCATTCTATTTTTTAAAATATATCACTGGATTCATAATCTATAAATTCAGGTCTCTGGAGTATTATAATTTAAAAGAACTTGATAAAAATTACATGTGACATAAAGATTTACATGGCATTTGGTTCTTGGTTGCCAACTCAGGAATCGTCATTGATTCTTTGTTGGCAGAACCCTTAGTTGAGATTTTGTTCAGATTCCTGGTGGTCAAGTACTTCAGTGGAGGTTGCTTTCTTCCTCCTCCCAACTTCAGGAGGTGGGGGGTGGGCAAATCTTTATTGGTTCGATCCCATTTTAGTTCCTTTGCCCTTGCAGTGGTTAATTCAGGAATGGCAGTTTGGACAATAAGATAGCATATGGGGAAGAATTTAATTGCATACAGTAGACTGATCTTGGATGTGAAAATGAATTTTTGACAACTGGAATTAAAGTCAAAATACCTAAACAAATACTTTTGAGCTTTACTTCATGTTGCTCTGGCTAGTATGGATTGCTGTATTGACAAACATGTTTTAGAAAGATAATTGTTTATATTAAAATAGAATTTTAAAAATTTATTAAAATTTTCTGAATTCAGATATAGGAAAATTTTTGTTATGCCAACATAAAATTATAAACTTTTCATGGAAGACTGTTGTTTATTATGTTTTTTTCCTTATACTTTTTTTTTCACTTATGAAGTGTAAAAACAGAAATCCTATGCCAATAACCACAGAAGCTTTTGAATTTTCCTTGTCCCCAGAAATCTGAAAGCCCGGATGTTACACATTTTGGTGTATACTTACTAAAGTCCATTCTTACCATCCTGCTTCCTGATTACTTGTAGCCTGGCTTTGGGCCTAACCTCCTTGTTGAACAGGTTTCTAGAAGGTAACTGTTGACTTCATGGTCTCCGTATACCTCCTTTTTTTAACCAAATATCTTTTTTTTACTTTTTTGGAATGTTTAATTCTGTTGTCCATTCTGTCTCTGAAATACTCTTCCCTAATATTTGCTGAGAGTGTGTCTCTGTGCTACCTCGGTGACCATTTTCAGTCTTCTTTAGTGCTTTTATTTTGGTCTTTTCTATTTCTCAGCGGTGACTCTTGTAAAAAAGCACTGAATGTTTATGACACTGTAAATAGTAGGCATGAGAACAAATTAGCCATAAATAGAAGCTGCATGTTGCTAAGTAGACACTCTTTAGTAGAGACTGTCTTTTGAAATAAAGCTAGGTTTATAGTTAATATTGAACAGATTTTTTAATTGGCAACAGTTATATTCCTTTGTATGTACCATTATTAAACTATTTATTTATGGATATTTTGATTCCAGTTGTGTTCGTATGCTTTAAAAAAATAAAATACTGTATGGGCATCCTTATGCCTATATCTTGGCATACCCTGTGAGTATATCCATCGTATAAATTCCTAATAGTAGAATTGTTAAATTATGGTGTATATGCATTGAAAGGTTTTTTAGGCATTGCCAAATAGCCTTTCTGAAAGCTTGTATCGATTTGCACTTTTATCAACAGTATGAGTACCACTTTCTCCAGACCCCCTCCAACAATGAATATAATCAAACTTAATGTTTGATGATCTAATGGATGAAAAATATTTTCTTTACATTTTTATGTATTTTAATTATAAGTGAGGTTGAGCATCTTTTATATCAGCGGTTTTCAACTGGGGGCAATTTTGCTCCCCCCCAGAGTGGGGACATTTGTTACTGTCTAGAAACATTTGGGGGCTGTTAAAGAGGCTTACCTGCCCTTGGTAAGCCCTCTGCAACCCCAGGGAGAGGGTCTGGAAAGAGAATTCTACTAGCATGCTGCTAAACATCCTGCAGTGCACACAACAAAGTATCATCTGGCCCCAAATATCAGTAGTGCCAGGGTTGAGAAACCCTGTTTTATATTATTCCATTTCATCCTCTTTGTTAATTTAGTATCTATAATTCTTTACTTATTTTATTGTTTGCTTCAGAGTTTCTAGTATACATTTTTAATTTCTTAATTTATCACATTTCACCTTTGAGTGATATTTGACTACTTCATGTATGGTATAAACACCTTGCTGTAGTATATTTCCATTTTTCTCCTCCTGGCCTTTGTGCTATTAATACATTTTACCTCTACATATGTTATAGACCCCACAATATATTATTATTATTTTACTTTAAACAGTAGATTATCTTTAAATCTTTAAAACAGCTTTAGTGAATTATAATTTACATTAGGTTGCATATATTTCAAATATACGATTTGGTAAGTTTTGACATATATATATACTTGTGAAACCATCGTCACAGTCAAAATAAGGAGCATGTTTATCATCCCCCAGAGTTTTCTCTTGCCCCTTGGTGAGCCCTCCGCAGCCCTAGGCAACCACTCATCTGCTTTCTGTCACTATAGATAAGTTTACATTTTCTAGAATTTTATGTAAATGGAATCATAAACTATGCACTTTTTTTGTCTGACCTCTTTCATCCAGCATAATTATTTCAACATTTATCCATGTGGTTTGTGTATCATTAGGAAAACATTCTTAATGACAGACATTCCAGGTAGTTGGAGTATTATTATTAATGAGCATGCTGAATTCTAAAGTCGCTTGATGTGTTCTTTGTTTTAGGTCATGACCATCCAAGGTGTGATAATCACATGAGAGCACTCATTGCTCCAGATGTCATTTGACTCATCAAAAAAAAAAAGTCTGTTTAAAAGAAAATATTCATTTGACCAGAACCTTTCTTTACTGGATGGCTTGATGGATTTCCTTTACTCTGATTCAAACCAAAGCTGTTCTTCACAACCAAAACCAGAAAGGATCTTGCATGAGTCAATCCCAGAATGCCACTTTTACATCACCAATGGGTGAAGAAAACCTCATGAATATCAATCACAGAGACTCAGAGAGCATCACTGGTGAGTCCAGTTTAATAAATGAACTGCTCTTGCTTAGAGGGTAAAATGCATATAAAACCCACTGTGATAAAACTCAACCTCTCTTTCCAGCCTAGTCTCCTCAGAGACTACTGAATTAATCTCTCCATCCCCAGGTCTCCTATCGCATTATCAAAATCTGCCTTGGGTGTTGTTCCTTGTCTACATCTGACCCCCGTACCGTGTGGCCCCTGGTCAGTAGGAACTGCGTCATACTCATCTCCTTTATCTGGTCTTCCTATTTCTGCAAGGACAGAGTTGTTTGTGTTTCTATGCCCTGCAGTCACCTAACAACAGTATCTGGCACATAAGAGGCTCTCAGGACATATAGGGTATGCAAAACTGGTACAGCCCCATAAGGCCTTATCTGCAAGACTAAATTTAAAAAATTCTCTACACGCAAAGTTTTCTATAAACTTTGGTTCTAAAATTCATTGGTCCACAAAACCTGACCTGTCCAGTTATTTCTAGACTTATCTCACTTAGCTTGAATATTTGTTTGCTGAAATTGTATTAATGTGTTTAAATATGGGATACTGCTACAAATCAGTTGGAGGTGTTATATAACATACAGTAAATGCTCAGTACTACTTTTCTAAAACGGCATAAAATTCTGAAACCCCATCTAAATCTAAAGATTTTTTTCCCATTTTTTGTTCAGCTTTATTTAGATACCTGCATTAAGATACTTATAAAATGCACCCATTTTAAGTGTACAGTTTGACTTTGACAAATATATACACTTAGGTAACCACCAGTGCAATCAAGTTGTAGAACATTTTTATTATCCTACAAAAGTTCCCTCATACCCAAATCTCCCCACCCCTCAACTGCTGGTTCCAGTCAACTACCAATCTACTTTCTGTTACTATGGTAACAGAAAAAATTTGCTTGTTTTGGAAGGTCATATAAATTAATCTGTCTTTTGTGTCCAGATTTTTTTATGCAACAAAGTGTTTTTGAGATTTATCTACATTGTGGTGTGTGTCAGCAATTCATTCGTTTTTATTGTCAAGTTACAACTGCTCAGCTCTGCTGTTATAGCAGTAAAGCAGTCACAGACAATACGAGAAAGAACAAATATAATTGTTTCAGTAAAACTTGATTTACAAAACCAGGCAGAGGCAATAAGCTAGAATTGGCCTGTGGGCCTTAATTCGCTGACCTCTGTACAACAACATCAACAGCTGGTAATGTCAGTGTTTTTGATTTTAACCATTCTTGTAGGTGTGTACTGGTATCTCTGTGTGGTTTCAATTTCTTTTTCCCTGATGACTAATGATGTTCAGTGTCTTTTCCTGTGCTTATTGGCTATTTTTAGATATTTTGAGTTGTCTATTTAAATCATTTGCCCATTTTTATGTTTCTCTTACTATTGAGTTGTAAATATTCTTTATATATTCTATGTAAATCCTTTGTTAGGTAAAAGGGTACAAATATTTTCTCCCAGGTGGTGCCTTGCCTTTTTATCTTCTTAATGGTGACTTTTGAAGAGCAAAAGTTTAAAATTTTGGTGGAGCCCAGTTTATCAATTTTTGCTTTTATAGTTCATATTTTGTGTGTCATTTCTAAGAAATCTTTGCATACTTCAAGATCACAAAGACATTCTCCTTTGTTTTCTTTTAAAAGTTTTATAGTTTTTGCTTTTACATTTAGGTCAACAATCCATTTTGTAATGAATTTTGAATATGTAATGAAGTTAAGGTCCAGATTTTTTTTTTCCCATTTGAATGTTTAATTGTTCCTGCACCATTTGTTGAAAACATCTTTTACACTATTGAATTACCTTGGTAATTTCATTGAAAAATTATTTGATTAAATATGTGAGCATCTATTTCTGGACTCTCCATTCTGTTTCTTTAATCCCTAAGTCTATCTTTACATATATACACAATGTTTTACAACATAAATTTACATAAATACCACGTTTCAATTATTATAACTCTATAGTAAATCTTGGAATCAGGTTGTATAAATTCCCCAACTTTGCTCTTCCTTTTAAAAAAATTATTTGGGCCATTTTAGACCTTTTTAGATAAATTTCTAGAAATTTATCTAAAATTTCTATATAAATCTTAAAACCAGCTTGTCAATTTCTGCCTAAAAGGAGTGATGGAATTTTTAATGGAATTATATAGACTTTACAGAGAATGGACATCTTAAGGCTATTGAGTCTTCTAATACATGAACATGATATATCTCTCCATTTATTTATGTCTTCTTTAATTTCTCTTAATAGTATTTGTAGTTTTTATTACACAGGTCTTCCATATATTTTATGAAATTTAATCCTAAATTTTTACTTTTTTTCTGCTACTATAAATGACATGGTTTATTTAATTTTATTTTCCAGCTGTTTATTACTAGTATGTGGAAATGAAATTGATTCTTTATATATTGACTTTGTATTCTGCAACTTTGCTTAACTTAGTTTTATTAACTTTCTTGTAGATTCCTTAGCATTCTCTATATAAACCATAATGTTGTCTGCACATGGAGACAGTTTTACGTATTCCTTTTTAGTCTAGATGTGTTTTATTTCTTTTTCTTGCCCTATTGAGTGGGATAAGATTTCAGTATATTTTTGAATAAAAGTGGTGAGAACAGACGTCCTTGCCAGATTTCCAATATTAGGAGAAAAGTAGAGTCTTTCACCAGAAGTTTTTTGAGAATGCCCTTTTTCAAATTGAGAAAGTGTCCTTCTCTTCCTAGTTGGATGAGAGATTTTTGTCATGAGTGGATATTGAATTTTGTCAAATGCCTATTTTCCATTCCTGAGATGGTTTTTCTTTTTTAGTCCATTAGTGTGGTGAATTCTGTTGATTTATTTTTTAATTTTAAAGTTGGAATGCAAAACCAACTTTGCATTCCTGGGGAAAACTCCACTTGGTCACGAAGTATTATCCTTCTTAAATATTGTGGATTTGATTTACAAATCAAATTTGTGATTTCTGTGTGTGTGTGTGTCTTTCCCATTCATGAAAACTGTTGGTTTGTACACTTTTTTTGCAATGTCATTGATTGATTTTAGTATTAGGGCTATGCTGGCCCCGTAAAATGAGTTGTGAAGTATTATTCCCTTCTGTATATTTGAAAGAGTTTCTTGTAGAATTGCTATGATAACATTTTCCATCCTTTTACTTTTAACTTATCTGAATATTTAAAAGACATCTCCTACGGATAGTTTATAGTTGGATCTTTTTTTTTTACTTTTTTTAATCTAGTCTGACAGTCTCTACTTTCTAATTGGTATGTTTAGACCATTTACATTTAATATAATTATCAGTTCGTTTGAGGCTACTGTACTCCTATTTGTTTTCTCTTTGTTCCATTTAAAAATTCTTTCTTCCTTTTTTTCCTCATTCCTCTCCTCTATTGAGTTGTTTGTTTGCTGGTTTGTTTTTTTAGGATTCCATTTTAATTCCACTATTGACCTAAATAGCCATACCTCTCTTTTTTTCTCAGTGGTTGCTATGTGTTTGCAATATGCATTTTTAACTTACCACAGTCTATCTTAAGGTAAAATTATACTATTTCATAAAGTGACACACTTACAGTATTCTTCCATTTCCCTGTACCATTGTATTATTCTTGTCATGCCTTTTACATCTACATATGTTATATACATAATTAATTGTTACTATTTTTGCTTTAAACAGTCAATTATAAATTAAATACATTATGAGAATAAAAGGCTTATACATTTACACACAAATTTACCATTTCGGTCACTTTTTATTTCATTTTGTAGATTGAACTTTTCATCTTATATCCTTCTTGCCTGAGAACTTTAACATTTCTTGAATTATGGGTCAGCTGGCAATGACTAGTCAAAGTTTTTTGCTTGTCTGAAAAAGTCTTTATTTCACCATTTTTGAAAGATGTTTTCACTGGTGCAGAATTCTAAGCTGACTTTTTTATACACTTTAATGACATCCCATTGTCATCTACCTTGCATTGCTTCTGTTGAGATCATTTTTGTATTTGTTCCATCAAATGTAATGTGTCTTTTTTTTTCTGTCTGCTTTTAAGATTTTCTCTTTGGGTTTCTTTGTGTTCATCCTGCTTAGAGTCATTGAACTTCATTGAACTTCACTGAACTATGGATTTCTAGTTTGAATTAAATTTGGAATATTTTGACTGTTATTTCTTGAAATATTCTTGCTGCTCCCTCCTCTCTCCTCTTCTGTGACTCCAGTTGTGTGTCTTTTAGACTGATTGATATTGTGACACAAGTCACTGACACTCTGGGGTTTTTTCCTAGTCTTTTTTCATTTTAGATAGTTTCCATTGCTATGCCTTCAAGTCTACTGTTCTTTTCTTCTGGAGAGTGTCTAATATGTTAATGTTATCCAGTGAATTTTTAAATTTAGATATTGTACTCTAGTTCTATCTGAATTTTAGAAATATAGGTATACTTTCTGTTTCTCTTTTCATCAAATTCATGTTTTCCTTTTAAATCTTTGAGCATATTAATAATGGCTATTTTTAAATTGGTGTTTACTAATTTTATTATCTCTGTCATTACTGGGCTTGTTTCTATTGATTTATTTTCCAACTGGCAATGGATTACAAATTGCTTTTTCTTTGAATATCTAGTAATTTTTTAATCAAATGCTGAATATTTTGAGTGTTACGTTGTTTGATGTTTGAATTTTGTTGTCTAACTTGAAAAACGGTTATTATTTTGGCAGGTCCTTAAGTTACTTGCTGATAAGGTCAGTTCTTTTGAGGCTTATTTTTAATCTTTGCTATCTGAGTCTCTAGATCACAAGACCATACTCTAGATGCTTTATTCTAGCATTAATTTAACCCTACTCCCAGTAGATATGACCCTTCTAGGATCTTTTGATTGTCCCAACTGTTCATGAAGTTTTTCTACTCTGGCTAGATGAAATTCAGGCCTTTCTTAGTTTTGTGTAGGAGAGCAACATAATAAAGATATGAAGATATGGGGGAAAATATGAATGTAATGAGGACAGACCACTTTTGAGGCCATATTCAAGAGAAACAAGAGGAGGCCTTGAACCTAAATGGAGGCAATTTGGCTAGAAATAAGTAAACATAAGGAATGGACATTTGGAGGATAAAAATATTAAGACTGGACAATCAGGAAAGCAATAAATAGTATAGTATCAAAAATATAAAAGCAGGAACTTCCCTGGTGGTCCAGTGGTTGAGAATCCGCCTTCCAATGCAGGGGACATGGGTTTGATCCCTGGTCAGGGAACTAAGATCCCACATACTGCATGGCAACTAAGCCTGTGGGCCACAACTACTAAACCAGTGTTCTCTAGAGCCCATGTGCCACAACTAGAGAGCTTGCACACCACAACTACTGAGCCCATGCTCTCTGGAGCCCACGTGCCACAGGGAAAGATCCCGCATGCCACAATGAAGATCTTGCGTGCTGCAGCTAAGACATGATGCAGCCAAATAAATAATTTTTTTTTAATATGGAAGCAAATAGGAGGGTTTGCTCTGAAGGATATTATTTGAATGTACTAATCCTTGATTGTATACTCATTTTTAAAATTATTTTTTGGAAGTAGGGAATTGGTAATCTTGAATTTTCTCAGAATTTCATTAATGCTTATTAAAATAAAATATCTAGGAAATAGTAGTTCTTTTAATGAATGCTATTTTGTTCTTCATTTTCATTATGCCCTTGAATGCCTAGGAGTCTGTTTTTAGCTCTGCAAGTATTAATAGCCAGTTTCTCTTCCTGCAGATATAATGACAATTGGTATGTAATGTATTTGTGGCAGGAAAAATTTAGTCACCTAGAATTCATAGTAATATTATTTGGATGTATTTTCAGAGCTCTTATTTAAGAGCTCTGCTAAGGGTTGAGAGAAGCTTCTTTAGACCCATATTCAAGGTTTTAGATGTACCTCATCTGTGTGATTATGTACCTCATCTTTGTGGTTATGAAGTCACTGCTTGTCCTGGGTGAATAGGATTGTCTGATATTGTCAGCCTCCTTACATTTGATTTGATTAATGTCAGCCTCCTCATTGTTAAGATCAAGCAATTGAAATTTACTCTTTTAAGGTGTGTTTTCTTAAAATGAACTTTGTTGTGTTTTGCCAGAGTTACAACATGTTTCTTTATGCCCCCCGCAAAGGAAATACCAGATCTCTTTTAAAAATGAGAGGGTTGATATGACATCCTGTATTTCCTCTATTTTAAGCTCTAGTATTTTAAGCGTATTGAAAGGGATAACTTTTTTTGCAAACTGCTAAATTTGGGAGGTGTTAAAAGATGGGCAGCATTTGGAATAAGAAGCCAGGAGCAAACACAGAAAGGTGGAGAAGCCCAAGTGTGTTCAGAGAAGTGTATGCAGCGGGAGTTAGAGGTGTGCAGGTGAGACAGTAGTGATATGAAATGTATTCAAGACTTTAAATGTATCACGTCTTTAAAATAAAAACGATTAAGTGGTATTCCACTGGTATTCCACTACCAGTGCTAGAACACTGTGCTGGAATGTTAACATTACTGTTTAACATTTAACCAGTAAGTGTTAATTTTTTTTATATCTAGCTTCTGTGAGAATATAGTAAAATGTAATTTTTCCAGATTTTGAAGAATCCTCCCGCAGGGTTAAAATTCTGTTACTAAAGAATGTGTAATTTTATTCCATTTGAACTCATTGTTTTCTGCTGATTGTTTTGTGTTGCCTTTTTTCTTCCAAGCGTATAAGTGATTTGAGATCAGCTCTCTTGTGAACAGTAATAAATATATTGATAAGAAGGAAATAAGAAATTTTAAAATTTAAAAATAAGTATATTCCCTAGGCAATATATTTTTAGATGGGTACAATTAAAATTCATGGTAGTATTTTTACTATAGAAGTTCTCATATTAAAGAAACCTAGAGAAAGACCAACTGTAGCACCAGGATACAGTAATAAAAATCATTTGAGACATAATCTTGGCTAATGTTTCTTTGGTTATCCTACTTTTGCAAGACTAATTTCACCGATTTTTCTCTGTAGCCCAGTAAATTGAAATATATTGAATTCATTTACATGAAATCTCCTCTTTAGATGTCTGCTCTAATGAAGATCTCCCTGAAGTCGAGCTGGTGAGCCTGCTAGAAGAACAGCTACCCCAGTATAAGCTAAGAGTGGACTCTCTCTTTCTATATGAAAATCAAGACTGGACTCAGTCCCCACACCAGCAGCAGCATGGATCTGATGCCCTCTCTCCAGTCCTTGCTGAAGAGACTTTCCGTTATATGAGTGAGTATTCAGCGTTTGTCCATGGAATTAAAGATCATGAGTATCTTAGTGTTGACTTTTAAAACATTTGACAACCCTAGCCATTGTTTAGTGTGTACCTACTTTAACTTGAACTGATTTAACAACCTGAAGAGATGATTCTAATTGTGTTATGTCTGAACGCAGAAAGTTTATCATTCCTAAAACTCTGAGTGTCCAGCGTTGCAGGCATACTCAGAGGTTTCCATTTCTCTCATCTTTTACTTGATACTTTCTTCAGACTGAGTAGAAAAGGGAACTTTTTTAAAAAAAAGTAGTGAAAGTATTTAAAATGTTAATATCCCTTTATATTTCTCAGCTTTTATTATCCTAATAGTTTAATATCTTGAGCCATCAGTTTTTTGACTCTTATCTACCCTATTAAACTAACATAGTCATGGGAACTTGTCAAGTCATTAAGAACCATAGTTCTTGGATACAAAAGTAGTTTTAATAATGCCAAAGAGAAATACATGCACACTATATAGTAATCTTCATTGTTTACTTAAGGATTCAGAGAGAATATTTCAGTGAGAATATTTCAGTGAGAAGCCAAATTCATCCTGAAAATAGGTCTGTTTTACACCACACTCTTTAAAAATGACAAAATTAAATAGAACACTTTTTAAACTTTCAAGTATGGAGACCTTTTTAGCTTTTGACCTCATTCCAAAAGTCTGCATTCAGGCTGAGCTTACTTTTTTAAAATTCATTCATTATAAATCTGTTGTATGCATAGTAGCTATTAGAATACATAATAAGTCTCTAAGTTCAAAATTGATATATTTATAAAATTATTTTCATTTGAATTAGGTATGAGATTGCATCAGGTCCTAGATATTTTCACCGTGAGTGGTTCAGTGTTTTTGAAGATTCTAGCTGGAGAACGATTGTTGTGAAATTCTCATTTTCATAGTAATCATTAACTTTTAATGGTACTTTCCTATAACCAGATTGCTTACTGCTCAGGAAAAGAATTGTAAACATTGTTTAAACTTGAATTAGGAAATCAAATAAAACATTATTTTTGTCCTCAATAATTCTTTTAAGTAGCTGAATATTAAATTACGGCTCTTAAGGTTTTCTTAACTTTCTAGTTACAGAAGTTACTTGCTTGAGTTTTTCTAGAAAATGCTTTTTAAAAGGAACACTTTTATTTCCATTTCCCTTTGTTCCATGAGTTTTTAGATTTGTGAGAAAATTTCCAACTGAAATTTCGTCAGGATAAATTTAGTTGGTCATTATTTTGATAAAGTGGCACAGAAAGTGCCCCTTAGTTTACATGTTCTTTGTTCTATATGCCACTGGATGGGGCAGTGAGGGAGACTAGCTAGAAAGATGTCTTAGATCATGATTTAATGGAGTTACTTTTAGGACGAATTTTAAATAAAAAGACTGGGAAATAAAAGGTAAACAGATTCTAAAATACTTGGTTTATAGGACTTTACATAAACAAACCGTAGTGTTCAAGGGAGCAATTTAAAACCTGAGATTAATAGGATATTACAAGATTGATACTTCCAGGATCCGGAAAAGTGTTCTATTCCTTTCATGTAATGGTACTATTTTCACTTCAACAATTTCAAAATTAACTACATACGGTGTACCTAAATCATGAAGCAAATAATCTAGGATTATCATTGGTTCACTGATACTTTATCTCTGTACTGTACTTTAATTTCACTGTTATTTTAAAGGTATCAGTTCTTTGGGTTAACAGTTCAGTCACGTATAAATAAACTTCATTATGATTTTGTATCTTATGAATGTAAAAGATAAGTGATTTACTTTGTTTAGCAAATTGACCAAGGTGTTAAAAAGCATGATACAAACCATTCTCTTACCCTTTTCCGTGGTTTTCTATCCCCTTGAGATGTCAAGATTTGTGGTTTCAAATAGTTACCACAGACCCCGGCAAGCCATCCTATGGTTCAGCTCACTGGTACTGTTTCAGCCTCTTCTTATTCCAACTTACCTCACATGCCAGTAGGTAATCACGCTCATGAAAATGAATTAGAACAGCTGATAAAAAGAGGTGGCACAGGCAGAGGCACTTTCCCTCTTATACAACACAAAGAAATTGAAAGAGCCGAGAAGAAAATAATGAAATTTGGAAGGAAACATGGGCAAGGTTTTGGTATGGGAACCTCTCTCACATGAATGAAAGGACACTTGTTGTTCTCTGAAGCCCCTACCAAACCAGGAAGAGATTGGTCTCAATTATATTATTTTAAAAGTAAACAATGCGTGTGTCCAAAAAAGTAATTCCCTCCTAGTCCCTGCCTTACACACACAAAGTTTAAGATACTCAAAGAATGTTTTGAGTGCAGGGCTTTCTTGATTTTATTAAGAAGGAGCTGCACAGTGACATGTGGGGCAAGCAGTGATCAGATCACACCATGACAGAAAGTACCATTTGTTCGTGTGAAGACTAAAAATAGAAACCTGATCTGCCTTTCAGGGTATTTTTTATTTGGGAATAAGGGATCACCTGTACCACTACCTAATGCAGAAGAAAAAGGGGGGTGGTTATATAAGTTGTATTTAAGGCATCAGCATCACTTGGTACCTGTTAGAAACACAGATCCTTGTGCCCCCACCCCAGATCTACTGATTCAGAAACTCTGGGGGTGGGGCCCAGTCTGTTTTAACAAGTCCCCCTGATGGTACTGGTGCACACTCAGATTTGAGAACCATTGATCTAAAGCTTTGTCACCAAAGCCATATGGCCGCTTCACAGTGACATTAATTGGAGAATTTAAGGAATCAGGGTGTGGAATTTTGCATAAAAATACAGTTGTAGAAATTATTACTTCTGGTTGGTAGTTATACTTTTCCTCAAGCTCTGCCCTTGAAAATCATTAACCTATACTGGCAGGAAAGGAAATACAGCAGATAATGTTCAAGAAGCATTAACCATAAGTCACGTCGTAGAGGTTAGTGGATTTATAATTCCTCTCAACCAGTTCCACAAAAGAATTAAGTCATATGCCCTAAGACATCTACAATGTCTTGTATAATGAATTACTTTATGTAATTCATTACGTATACATTATGTACTACCTATACATTATGTACATATACATTATGTGCCTACCTATACATTATGTACTAGGCAGGTATTATTTGTTGGAAAATTAAGAAAATTGTCACTCAAATCATTATCTATAGGGCTTAATTCTCCCTTGGAACCCTTTTGAGAAAGACTGGCCTAGATGGTATATATCACCAGCCTCCTTTTTGTTCTGTCTCAGCTCTTTTGAAGGCAGTTTTTTGTATTGCAGAAATGTTCTCTGTATTATAGTAGCAAGAACCACTTCTTTGGGGCTAAAACCTCAAGACTTGTCTGTAGTTATTAGGAGCTATTACTCTGCTTTTACTTTTACTCTGCTTTTACCCTGCTTTGTGGACAGTGTTTATGTTTCATTTTTATTTTTTTGTTGTTTTGTTTTTGTTTTTTGGTGTGGGAGGTTTGAAGACTGATGAAAGATTAGAAGTCTTTTAAAAATTAGATAATTGTGGTAAAAACTCTAGACCTCGAAAAAGGACATATGAGAGAACTATTCAAGCACCATCTCATATAAAGAACCAAAATGCATTAACATTGGCATTTTCCATCCCGAAGATGACTGGGGGATGGTTGATGTGAAATTACGCAGTTATAACATAGAGTAGGAATTAGTGACGTGCTTATATATATCTCCCCCATGTTTTTTCAGGAATATTAGATTCTCCAAACATTAAACAAACATGTTGAACATTAATTAACAACCTTCGGAAACCAAACATGTTCCATAAAAATGTTCATCCTCTCCCTGATGTATAATTTTTTCTTGGAGAGTTAGAAAGTTCATGTCTGGAAGCAAGCAAGGAGTATTGGTAATTTCTGTACCATTTAACATAATTTTATTTTAACCTCTGAGAACTGTAGGGAAAATAGGATTTGATGTGATTAATTATAATAAAGTCAGCCTGCTTGGCCCTGCACTCTTGGTTACAGAATTACAGTGAAGTCTGTCACTTTGGAAGCATTTAATCACAGGGCCTAAATGCCAGAACACTTAAGAGCTTTGCCCTGAGTACTTTTGGAATCATCCCAAGCAGACTATCTTTATCAGGAGTGTTGTGTCAAAGAAGAGAAGACAGAACTGATTAGGCTGCAGAGAGGAATCCTTTGTGTTCCTCTATGTTTTGTGTTCTTCTATCAAATGAACAACTCTGTGCAGTTGAAGTGGCCCGGCCTTTGGGGCTTGGTTGTCTATAGACTGTTTCACTTAAAACATAAGAATTGGAGAAATCTGGTTGCATTATCTAACTTCTTTGCCTCAGTAGATGTTTAAGCATTTGAAAATTCATTTTTCCTTTTTGAAACCTCTTAACAAGAGCTGCTATTTTTTGATTGCAAAGATAACATTTGTTCTTCATGGGAAATTAGCAAAAAAACTGAAAAAAACAATAGATCAACCATAATCCGTACTCAGAGATAACTACTATTAATATTTTGATTTATACTCTTTCAGCCTCTCTTGTGTATAGATATGTACAGATATACTCACACCTTAAAGGCAAAATTGGGACCTATGTTGTTTTATAACTTGTGTTCACAGATAAATACTCTAATATTTCATCAGATAAAAGCCTTTTGATCTTGGTGGGACTGTGGTAGAAACAGCAACATGGTGCATCTTTGCACCAGGTTTTTTCTTATGACCTTGTGAGACGCACTTCGTTATCACCTCCTTGTTATCTCGGCTTTGCCACTAATAATTTGCTTTGCTGTCTTAAACATGTCACGTAATTCCTCTCGGTCAAGGTTCCTCGTGTAAGAAAATGAGATCATTAAACTAGATAACTTCTAGTTCAGCTTTAAATTGTCAGACTCTGACAAGTGGTAAGCATTTATAGGAAATATATTTTAGTTTCTCCTCACTAAAACATATTTTATTCTAAACATTTCTTTTCCATACTATTTTGTGTCCTTCTGTGTCCTGTGTCCTTCACCTTCTATTCCCCTCTCATCACGTGTGACTGGTACCTCACAGCATCTTATTACATCCTTAATTTTCTGGTTTTACTTCAAATTAAATTTGCCACTTCATCTTCAACTCTTGTCAGTCATGTAATATAAGCCATGTCATGTATTTTTTAAATTAGTTGTATAAAAACTGTTTTTAACTGAGTCTCCAGGACTCCTGGTTCCTGCTTTGAGTGTTAACGCTGGATCAGTGGTTTTCATCCCTAGCTTCACATCAGAACATCTGGCATATTTTACTTACTACCTGTGGTTCCTCCAAATGGATTAAATTAGAATCTGGAGTTGAGACCCGCTACCCTGTGTTACATTTGTTTTTACAACCATTGGCTAGTTTTCTGTAGTTTAGAGCTTAGTTACATTGACTTATTTTTTTCTCCTCTATTATTGAGACAAGCAGTAGAAGACACCACACACTGTAAGTATCTGCCTTAATTTTTAATCCTTTGTTCCTGCTATGCTACCAAGTTAAATTGTGAAGATTCCTTAGGCCCAAAAGCCTGTTTCTCTTATCCCTTTGGTTAAATTATAGAGCCAGTTTCTCTACTTGTAAATAAAAATTCTTTTGCAGTAAAAATGTTACTTTCTAGTGCTTTTGTGTTTGTTGTTGTTTTTAGTTTTCTTATTTTCAGTTTAAAACTTTTTTGACTATCTCCTAATACTATCAACCCAGCACTTTGTTTTACTTTTAACTAGAAGACTATCATTAATAATTAAGCTCTGGGTAATTCCCAGTTTCATTTTAAGCAGTGGTGCTAGAAAGAAAAATTAAAAGCTCAGATTAATGTAAAATCTATCTAATGGTGTCTTTTGAGCAAACTCAAGTGTTAAGATGGGACTAAGGAACTACAGATGACTTAAATCATGGTATCTGCTGCCAGCTCATTGCATTATTTACAGAGAATTTTAAATCAGGGCTGTTTCATACATACCAGTTTTGTTTAAAGAGTATAGCTGTAAATAGTTATATGATTCTTAGCAGTTTACTAAATACTACTTAACAGATTATCATACTTGAACCTCCTAATGACCTTGTGAGAGGTTATCACCTTCATATTATAGATATGGAATCTGAATCTCAGAAGGGGTAAGTGACTTTCAAGCTCACTCAAGTACGTGAATTCCACTTTTATGCTTCAAACCTCTGATTTTTCACACTTCAAGGCAAACTAATTTTAAAATCAGTCTAAGTCAAACACAAGTCTGTTTCATGGAATGCACTCCAAAGTCAAAAGATCCCTCTTTTATAATGCATCATTAGCTTAAAAAGGTATTGCTTATTGTGACTGTGGAATCATTATTAGGGTCATTTCTGTTCTTATCTTTGGAGCTAAATTAGTCAAGTGCAGTTCCTGAATTTATGGAGTGCCAGAAATAATAGGTTTGAGTTATGCAAGGAATGGTATAGTATACAGTCTGTTTTATAGCAAAGGCCTATATATGAGGAAGCTCATCATAAAGAAAAAGAGTTTTTCATTAAGCTAAAAAGGGTTATGGTTCATAATAGAACTACAAAAAGTCCTACATGTCCTATTCTTGTTTATTGGTATTAGCTCACATGATAGGTGATCATAGATGTTCAAGATAATCACAACAGAATTCTAATTAAATTCCTTTGTACATAACTCCTTGTGAAATCACCCCTCAATAACTTTAATTTATAAATTTATTTATTTATTTATTTATTTATTTTATTGGCTGTGTTGGGTCTTCGTTGCTGCACACGGGCTTTCTCTAGTTGTGGCAAGCAGGGGCTACTCTTCATTGTGGTGCGCAGGCTTCTCATTGCCGTGGCTTCTCTTGTTGTAGAGCACAGGCTCTAGGCATGTGGGCTTCAGTAGTTGCGGCACATGGGCTCAATAGTTGTGGCTCAAGGGCTCAATAGTTGTGGCGCACGGGCTTAGTTGCTCCGCAGCATGTGGTATCTTCCTGGGGCAGGGATCAAACCCATGTCCCCTGCATTGACAGGCGGATTCTTACCCACTGCGCCACTTAGGAAGTCCAATAACTTTAATTTAGAGTAGGATATAAAACGCTTGGTGATTCAATTCATTCTACAGGCCCACATTCTCTAGTGTGAGTGAGCCAATGTTCCAGTCTTACCAAGGGAAGAGGAGACAGTCAGGAGGTGGCTGCCTGGTGATCATTTGATACTTCCTTCATTCATTGTATGATGTACATTTTGTTTGTAGTAATTGGTCTATTTTCTGAATGTCTAACACATGAAATATTTCTTTCCCTTTTCTTCTTTCACCTATATTTTTATTCTGAATGGCTTTTTATAAAAGACTGGGTTGTTTGTTGTATTGATATCTTTCAATTTTTATAAATACTTAAAACTTTGTGTTATTTCTTTGTGTGTGTGTGTGTTATTTCTATATCCTATAAATAGTTGTTTTTAACTGTCTTAGTTCTAGGCACAGACAGGGTGGAGCAGATGACCAAAACTTACAATGACATCGACATGGTTACACATCTCCTGGCAGAGGTAGGAATATGTCTTTTTTTTCTCCAGTACAAAAAGCTAAAACACACACATGAAAAGATGCTCAACATCACTAATCATCAGAGAAATGCAAGTCAAAGCCACAATGAGGTATCACCTCACACCAGTCAGAATGGCCATCATCACAAAATCTGGAAACAACAAATGTTGGAGAGGGTGTGGAGAAAAGGGAACTCTCCTGCACTGTTGGTGGGACTGTAAGTTGGTACAGCCACTATGGAAAACAATTTGGAGGTTCCTTAAAAAACTACAAATAGAACTACCATATGATCCAGTAATCCCACTCCTGGGCATATACCCAAAGAAAACCATAATCCCAAAAGAAACTTGTACCATAATGTTTATTGCAGCACTCTTTACAATAGCCAGGACATGGAAGCAACCTAAATGCCCATCAACAAATGAATGGATACAGAAGATGTGGCATATATATACAATGGAATATTACTCAGCTATAAAAAGGGATGAGATGGAGCTATATGTAATGAGGTGGATAGAACTACAATCTGTCATACATAGTGAAGTAAGTCAGAAAGAGAAGGACAAATATTGTATGCTAACTCACATATACGGAATCTAAAAATGGTACTAATGAACTCAGTGACAAGAACAAGGATGCAGATACAGAGAATGGACTGGAGAACTCGAGGTATGGGAGGGGGCGGGGGGTGAAGGGGAAACGGAGACGAAGCGAGAGAGTAGCACAGACATATATATACTACCAACTGTAAAATAGTCAGTGGGAAGTTGTTGTATAACAAAGGGAGTCCAACTCGAGGATGGAAGATGCCTTAGAGGACTGGGGTGGGGAGGTGGGGGGGACTCGAGGTGGGGGGAGTCAAGGAAGGGAGGAAATATGGGGATATGTGTATAAAAACAGATGATTGAACCTGGTGTACCCCCAAAAAATAAAAAAAAATAAAAAAAATAAAAAAATAAAAAAGCTAAAGCTTGGAGATCATTTAGAATCTATCAGATTTGCATATCAATGAAAAATGAGGATGTCTTTGCTCTAGGTTGTTCTGTATGAGGTTGTTGCCGATAGAACAACTGGCGTACCAACTGGCTCCTGAAGTTTATCTTTATGGAATTGTAGAGGGCTTAAATTTTTGTTGTTGTGTTATAATGGTGCTGGCTGGCTTCTCTGTCCTAGAAAAGCAATCTTTAAGAAAAAAAAAATTCTTTAAATAAATCCTTGAAACAGAACTGCCCATTCAAGAAGCAACTCCAAAATGCAGCTGATTTACTTTGTTGTACAACAAAAACTGGCACAACAGTGTAAAGCAATTATATTCCAATTAAAAAAAAAGAAGCAGCAGCAGCTTCATTGCAAATCAATACCAATAGTTTGGAGCATCTTCACTTTTCTGCTTTTATTCAGGCTATCATTTGAGTTCACTTTGTCCATGACATTTTTAGTATGTATAGTGGTATAGTGTATCTCTTCCAAGTGGCAGTCTTAAGAGGTCTCTCCCTATGCTTCAATTTTAGTTGATCTTATGGAAATTATCTTTCTCTTTTAAGAATCCTTCTCCCCACACGCCCCCCTCACCCCCAGCAGCTGCCCAGAAGGATTTTGTGTATGCCACTTAGCCTATATTGAAAATGAGATAAGTGGGTCTTGAAAATTTGGATATAATCCATCTACCTGTTTTCATGTTGCTATGAAGCAAAAAGAAGCTTAATTTTATTTACAGTAAGTGGAACCCATACTCATATACTATAAGGCACTTAGATGTATTTTGATAGTTTTCCATCGTGCAGAATACAGTCCTCACCACCACCATGTAGAGGGGATTCCTATGCCCTTGCTAAGCATCACCATCTACCCAGAAAGAGTAATCCTTGCCTTGCTTGAATTCTCTATAGGCCTCCCTGCACCATTACCACCAATTTCTTCAGGCTCCCTTCCTCTCTACACTCTGAGAAGAACCCTATAGCCTCAAAACGTCCAGTCTGTTATATCGTCCCCTATTTTATTTCACATCAGGATTCTTATACCAATTGACAGTAGGGCTCCTGATTATGCTTAACTCTAAGCCTCTAGCTCTGAATGCATATAACCTTTGCCCTAGTTGGAACTGTAGTCAACATGCCTTCTGTATCATTACCATGCTTAATAGGCAAATGCATTCAACACATATTTGTTGGGCTTTTACTGTGTGTCAGCCCCTGTCCTCATTTTTAAAGACTATATTGATTTTCTAAGTCCCCAAAGTCATAAGTTTAAAGTTGGGTTGCTGGATCCTAATTAATAGGGTAATCAGTAAATCTCACTTGATATTAAGAAATGCCCTCTTGCATTTATAACTGTGGTGGTCATCCATTTGACCAACATATATTAAACAACATTTGTGTGTCAGGCCCTGTATTCATTTCTATACCTGGGCATTAAAATGGATCTTGATGCTTTCTAGGCCATTGCTTTTGAGTTTAGCAAAATGACTGCAGAATTTCTAAACTACCACTTAATTTTGTTTGTACTCAAAGAAAAGATGTATTTGGTATTTTAACAGAGGGATCGTGATCTGGAGCTAGCTGCTCGAATTGGACAAGCTCTCTTAAAGCGGAACCATGCCTTGTCTGAGCAGAATGAAGCCTTGGAGGAGCAATTGGGACAAGCCTTTGATCAAGTATGTCTTGGATCAAGTATTTGCAGCATGGAACAATTAGATCCTGGGACATGGAGAATTTATTTTCCTGGGTGTCCCTGAAGTGATAGCAATAGGTAGATAAATAATACCAGCACATGTTGACTGTTGGTATCCATTGAGCTAACCAGTAGAGAAATGAAATGTTATTGTACAGAGGAGTACTCCTGTGACTCTACCTTAGTCAATATAAAAGTCTATATTCAGTACCTACAGTACGTGTAGCATCCTGCTTAGATTCTAACACTTTATCCTTACTCCTTTGTGTAGACTTTTTGTGTGATCATATCTTAAATTTATTTTTTTAAATATATTTCCAAATAATAGATACCCAAAGGAAGTATCCTTATTCAAAAACACAAACAAAAGGAAAAAAAAAAGGAAAAGAAATTTTTGAAGGTGTATTTATCCCATAGCAATTAAATATTTTTAGTGAGAAATAATTTATTATTAACTTGAATGGTTACATTTCAGATTTTCTATAATATGTTATTATCTGGTTTCATTTATATTTTGTAAATATATCATGTTTAATAACATTCAAGCTTGTGCATTGAAAGTACTTATTCTCTAGAACTAAAGTTGGGAAGTCATGTAAAAGAGTTATATAACTTAAAAATGCAAACCTTATATACACTAATATGTATAAAATAGATAACTAATAAAAAAATAAAAGAAAAAAATGCAAACCTTTAGGATGAGAATTTGAAGTAAGGCTCTATTTTAATACTTCGTAGTTTCTTCCATTTTGTTTTGTTTTGAACTGTGAATATATCATCTTATGTTATTTGTTGAGTCAATGCTCTAAAATTATAGCTTAGGTAGTATCTGAGGTTTGTTACTCTCTTTTTAGCCCTTATTACTTTAGTCAGTAGAACCTAGCAGCTGATTTTATGATTTTGTTTTATGGTGAGAAACAATTGCTCCATGAATTAGAAGCTATATTACTTGTAAATAATGCAAAATGAAGAGCATCTTGTAAATCAAGCCCTTTTGATGTGCAGGTTAATCAACTGCAGCATGAGCTGTCCAAGAAAGATGAGTTACTTCGAATTGTCTCCATTGCTTCTGAAGAGAGTGAAACTGATTCCAGCTGTTCTACACCTCTTCGCTTCAATGAGTCCTTTAGTTTATCTCAAGGTTTGCTGCAGTTGGACATGCTGCAAGAAAAGCTCAAGGAACTGGAAGAAGAGAATATGGTTCTTCGATCCAAGGTACAGTCAACTTAATTCTTACTCTCCTTTACCTTAAAGGCTATAAGATTTAGGTCCAGGTAGTACTGAGGTGAAATATGGCATATCTAAGGAGTTGCTATTGACATTCCAATGTAGTGGGAGGGGGAGTAGCTAAGGCACAGGTGTTTGCCTTCCATTTTCACTTCGATCCCACTGAAAAGTGGATAATAGCAAGTTGACAGGTGAAACAGAGAAAGCCACAACGTAGAGTACATATCTTGTGGAGTTTACACAAATAATTAAATAATTACAACTCAGATAAGAACTATATTGGAAAACGACAGTGTTTCATGCGCTTATATAACAGGGATTGGGGAATGGAGCAAAGAAGTCCTACTTAAACAAGTGACATTTTAGTTGAGGCTAAGGGTTAGCCTATCAGAGAGATACAGTAGAGGGGAGAGGCTGGAGGGGGGACAAGTAGGAGTGGGCAGAGGCCCTGAGAGGAGTAAGGGGGAGGTGTTTGTCATGTCCTTTTCGATAGTCTTTATTTTATGATAGATAAAGCTTTATGAGTTTTTGTTTTCCTTTGTAAGTGATGAACTTTTATCTTTAAATGAATATTAAAGGGTTTTTTAATTAATACTATAAAATCATTAGAAGCTGTTACCACATACTGATGTTTTTTTTCTTGAAGGCTTGTCACATAAAGACAGAAACTATTACCTATGAAGAGAAGGAACAACAGCTTGTCAGTGATTGTGTTAAAGAGCTTCGTAAGTATTAATGTATTCTGTTTTATAGCCTTTGGGCAATTCTTTGGTAGGATATCGCTAACTCAGAAATTAGATCAGTGGTTTCAATAGAAGCATCTCAAGAAACAATTTTTAAATAATTACTGAAAATCTTGGAATATCACATTGAGCCCACGACTCTAAATAAAGTACCATATGTACTTTTAAGAAATATCTTTGTTTCAAATTGTCATCGCCATTAAATAAAGACCTATATTTCTACCCATTATAGCATGTTAGAGTGAAAGAAACCAAAGTTCTTATTTTGTTGTTGAGGAAATAGTCCTATAGAGTATATAATTTGCCAAAGTCAGAAAACTGATTAGTAGCAGTAGCAAAGCTAGGGCTTAAATGATGGCATAAAACATGACATTCACTGAGTATTTGTTAAACGCCAGTTCTGTGTCTATAAAGCAATATATTTTGCTTTCATTTTGTTACTTAAAATTTTTAAAAATAAATCAGTTGGAAAAAGATCAGTTTTACTACAGAAAAAATTTGAACCTCTCTATAAATATATAGCCTTTTATGTTGAAAGAGAGGATATGATAACACCATATCAAATTATTTGGGCTGTGGGCTTCAGAATATGGTGCCTTCTACAGAATATTAGAGAACCAGAAGGAATGTAAATTATATCTTCTCTATCAACACTAACCCACCTTTTATACTTTAAAAAGCAAAAAGAAATGACCAAGAGCTTAGATTCCAGTCTCCTGCCTCCTTATTGCCATCCTTTGAAATGCTATAGACTTTCCATCAATATAAAAGTAGTTTTATATAACACTGAGAAGTAGTTTTGCCACTTGTGTTTAGATGTCAAAATGTTTGTATGAAAAGATTTATTTCTAAAGCATGCAAGAATGCTATACTGTAAGAATTGCTTTAGAGGCCCTTCTCAGTTTGCTGGGTATCCCAGAAAGTCTCTGTCCTACAGAAGCATCTCAGTAGCTCTTACAGATTGTGACTGTTCTATTCTGGAAACACTCCTTTGTCAGATTTGTTAAGTTTGATTTTCATTTCTTTGGGATCTTATTTATATCCCTGAAGATTTCTCAAAGATGTAAATGCCTTGGCACTTGGAAAGACAGGTAAGTCACCTATCTCTTTTCAGCCTTCTTGTCCTTTATAAACAAAAAGACTGAGGAAAAAATCTTTAGTTTGTTTGCCTTTACAAATTATCTCTTTTTAGCTTCAGTGCCTCCTATTAAATTCCCAGCATTAGTCTATTTCAGAAGAACCTTTAATTTTCTCTATTGGGTTATCCAGGTTTATTATTTGAAATTTATGTTAAAGAAAAATCAATTCGTGATAGTCCAGTGCTTGTCACAAAACAGAATTTGGCCCATAGGCCATAGTTTACCAACCTCTGCCTTACATTTATATTAAGCCTTAAATTTTTATTTTGTTTTCCAGGTGAAACAAATGCTCAGATGTCCAGAATGACTGAAGAATTGTCTGGGAAGAGTGATGAACTGATTCGATACCAAGAAGAGATTTCCTCTCTCCTGTCTCAGATTGTAGATCTTCAGCACAAACTTAAAGAAGTAGGTTCATTCATTAAACAGATGTTTGTTAAGCACTGACCTAGTACTATGCACTCTGGTAAGTTCTAGATACATTAAGCAAAATAAACATGGTCCCTGTCCTTTTACAGTGCTTTAGTCTGATTGCTATTTTCATCTTCTGTCGTGAAATATGAAGAATAACTACTTTCAGATCACTATTTCTTTCCCTAAAATGGAGTTCGATTTTCCTCAGAAAGTTGTGATGTGATTTACTGACTCATGCTCACTGTCCTCTGAACACCTTGATAGATTTTGTGTTCTGCCCATGTTATTGAACTTATTGGGCTTTTGAAAGGTTAGCTTTTTTTTTTTAATTTATTTTATTTTATTTTTTGGCTGCGTTGGGTTTTTGTTGCTGTGTGCTGCCTTTCTCTAATTGCAGTGAGTGGGGGCTACTCTTTGTTGTGGTGCACGGACTTCTCATTGTGGTGGCTTCTCTTGTTGCGGAGCACAGGCTCTAGGCTTGTGGGTTTCAGTAGTTGCATCACGCGGGCTCAGTAGTTGTGGCACACAAGCTTAGTTGCTCCGCAGCATGTGGGATCTTCCCAGACCAGGGACTGAACCCATGTCTCCTGCATTGGCAGGCGGATTCTTAACCACTGCGCCACCAGCGAAGTCCCGAAAGGTTAGCTTTTGATAGTTCTCTGGACTGTACCCCTTAAAGACATCCTTAAGATGTCTTAAAAAGAGAGTAACCTATATTTTATATGGGAAAGTTTCACATGTCTCTTTTAACATGTTGCTAGCATGTGATTGAGAAGGAAGAACTGAGACTTCACCTCCAAGCTTCCAAAGATGCCCAAAGACAACTGACGATGGAGGTAATGAAATCTTCCTTTATCTTGTGTAATATGGGAGGAGAGGAATGAATAGTTTCTTTCTTCTTTGTGAATAAGAATGATTAAAGGTGATAACCAGATTTAAAACAACAATGGAAGATTAAGATGCAATTATGAGATCTAAGAAGTAAAGCTTTTTAAAAATTCTGTGTCTAAAACTAATAATAACATAATAACATCCTTCTTGATTAATAGGGAAACCTTGAGTTTATAGGATTCTTTAGGCATATATGACCTTTTTACAAGTCTTTGTTAACTAACCCAACAGTTTTTAAAATAAGATAATCTGTATTTTTAGTAAGCACCTCTAGCCCTAGTGATGCCAACGATCTAGTTCACATAACACACATGAAGAAATTTTTGAAGTTAAAATGTGCTCTGAAAATTATGTACTCTTTTAACATGCTTGTGTATCTAAGTATAAAAAAGATTCTGAAACGAGGGAGAAGAAACTACTTGTTCAGGATAATTGAGCACCCTGACATCTTATACACAATACTTTGTAGACTTGATCTTGTCATTTACAGACTTCAGAGTGATGTTTAAAAATATACATATCTGAGATTATGCTAAACTAATTTGACCATAGCTATTATACTTCCTCTCTAATTTTTTTTAAGGGTAAGAAGCATTTAATATTGAATTGACAGTTATGGTTGTCTCAGCTGCATTTCACATTTTTAGGAAATCATGCTTATATATGATTCTGGCCAAGACACCCCTAAATCTGGCAGCTTGAAATATATATACTTTCCTTGCTTAGTCTGTTTCAGAGTGTTTGTATTAAATTTAAATTCATAATGTTAGTCCTCTGGATAAAATTAAAACTTATCCCACCCACCCACCATTATTCCTGAATAATGGGAATAAAAACAAAAATAAACAAATGGGACCTAATGAAACTTAAAAGCTTTTGTACAGCAAAAGAAACCATAAATGAGAGAAGAAGACAATCCTCAGAATGGGAGAAAATATTCACCAGCAAAGCAACTGACAAAGGATTAATCTCCAAAATATACAAGCAGCTCACTGATGAACCTGGTGGCAGGACAAGAATAAAGACGCAGATGTAGAGAATGAACTTGAGGACACGGGGGAAGGGGAAGCTGGGACAAAGTGAGAGAGTAGCATTGACATATATACACTACCAAATGTAAAATAGATAGCTAGTGGGAAGCTGCTGCATAACACAGGAAGATCAACTTGACGATGGGTGATGACCTAGAGGGGTGGGTTAGAGAGGGTGGTAGGGAGGCTCAAGAGGGAGGGGATATGGGGCTATGTGTTTAAATACAGCTGATTCACTTTGTTGTACAGCAGAAACTGGCACAACAGTGTAAAGCAATTATACTCCAAGTAAAGAGCTGGGAAGAGAAAAAAAACTTATCCCAATGGGTTTTTTCCCCATTGTTATTTTGAGAATATAATAAGGGACACTAATTGCCATCCTATCTTTCAGCTACATGAGTTACAAGACAGGAATATGGAATGTCTGGGAATGTTACATGAATCCCAAGAAGAAATAAAGGAACTTCGGAGTAGATCTAGCCCTGCTGCTCATCTCTACTTCTCCCAGTCATATGGAGTTTTTTCTGGGGTGAGGAACTGAGAAAGATGTTATGTGTTTAAGGAAACTTGTTTAAGATTAAAAGGTCCTGAGAGTAATATGGTTTCTAATGGTGTAAAGCATCTTGAGAAGAGAGAACATAGTTTGTCCTTGTTAATTGAATTCAGTTATTGATTTAGGCCCTCATTTGCACATATGTATCTACCTTATTTATTGTAGCCTTCCTTCTAACAGATGACCTGCCAGATTTATTGTATGAGAGGAACCCTAAGGAAATTGAGTTTAGGTCTGTGTCCCATAGAGCTACTCAAACTTGAGTCATCCTCCTTACCCTAGTCCCACCACATACCACTTATTCAAATGGTGCCCTGAACATCTAAAACCTCTTTTAACAGATCTTGAGTTTCTTCGTATATTTAATTTCAGTTAAGGTGTAAGTCCCATGAGGGCAGGAGTCATGTTTATTTACTCATCAATAAACAATCTTTATTTTTTGAATTAAAGAAATTAATGAAAACTTCTGAGTTTATGCCAGAATTTGTAATGTTGGTTCTAAGGGTTATTTTAATAATCTAGTTCTTAAACGCTTGCGTGCAATCCTGGGAAATTTTTTAAAAGACTGAAACTATAAATGATAGCAGAATTTCTAAAGAATAATGGGACAGAATTTTTGTTTTTTTAATTTTTAACTTTGAAATAATTCTAAACTTAGAGTAACATTCCAACAATGGTACAAAAAAAATCATATATTCTTCACCTAGATTCTTCAAATTTAACATTTTACTACGTTTGCCATATTATTCTCTTATTTTTTCTGGACCATTTAACAGTAAGTTGCAGATAACCCTATTACCCTTCATAACTTCTGTGTGTATTTATTAAAAACAAGGGCACTCTCAAGGACATTCTCCTACATTACCATACACAACTATCAACTTCAGGATATTGACATTGATACAACACTATCACTATCTCATCCACAGAGCCCATTTAAATTTTTTGGCAATTGTCCCAACAATGTCCTTTGAAAGATATATTGCATTTAGTTGTTTCAGTCTGGGACAATTCTTCTGTCTTTGTTTTGTCCTTCATGACCTTTGTAGAATGTACTCCGTTTGGGTTTGTCTGTTGTTTCCCCACAATTACATTTAGGTAATGCATTTTTAGCAGAAATAATGCCATGCTCTTCTCAGTACATTGTATCAGGAGGCACAGATTGTTTATTTTCCCCAATGCTAACTTTGATGGCTTGGTTAAGGTAGTACCTGCCAGTTTTTTCCACTGTGCAGTTAATCATTGTTAATTAATATTTAATTGAATTAATGTTACTAATTACCTTGCAATGATGAAAATTGTCAGATACTACCTTAACCAAGTGATCAAAATTACTATTTGGGGGGCAATACTTTGAGACTTTAAATATTCTGTTCCTCATCAAACTTTTACCCAGGGCTTCCTAGGTGGCACAGTGGTTGAGAATCTGCCGGCCAGTGCAGGGGACACAGGTTCGATCCCTGCTCCAGGAAGGTCCCACATGCCACGGAGCAACTAAACCCGTGCGCCACAACTATTGAGCCTGTGCTTTAGAGCCCGTGAGCCACAACTATTGAGCCCACGTGCTGCAACTACTGAAGCCCATGCGCCTAGAGCCCATGCTCTGCAACAAGAGAAGCCACGGCAATGAGGATCCCGCGCACCACAACGAAGAGTAGCCCCCACTCACCACAACTAAAAAGAAAGCCCGCGCACAGCAAAAAAAAAAGACCCAACACAGCCAATAAAATAATTAATTAATTAATTAAAAAAAAAAACTTTTACCCACTAGTTTTAGTGCCCATTGATGGGCGTGACTCTGACTCAGTTATTACTGTGATTGCCAAATGGTGACTTCTGAATTCCATCATTTTTTTTCCCAGTGTATTTATTTAATTATTTTTGGCTGTGTTGGATCTTCATTGCTGCTCACGGGCTTTCTCAAGCTGTGAGGAGCAGGGACTGCTCTACATTGTGGCGTGCAGGCTTCTCATTGCAGTGGCTTTTCTTGTTGAGGAGCTCAGGCTCTAGGTGCCCGGGCTTCAGTAGTTGTGGCACTCAGGCTCAGTAGTTGCAGCTTTCGGGCTCTAGAGCACAGGTTCAGTTGAATCTTCATCCCTGACCAGGGGAAGGGGAAGCTTGCTTTTTTTTCTGTTACCAATTTTTTTGTATTATAAAAGCTTTATATGTTTATTATAGAAAAGTTAGAAATTGCAGAGAAGCAAAAAGAAATTGCTAAATACCTCCACTGAATCACTGTTAACATCTTGGTTTATAGCCTTTCAAACCTTTTATTTTTGTGTCTGCATACTCAGTACTTTTATTTATCATAATTGGTTTTTCCCACTGCTTTCCTGTAAAAATATATCATGAAAAAGTAGTTGATTCTTGTTTAAAAGTTACATTTCCAGAATGTCTCTTTTTTTTCCCCTGCATTTTAGCCTGTAACTGTTTTCTTGTGTTTTCTTTTATTATAACACCAAAAGCATTGGATTCTGGAAACTGTTAAATAATTTAAAGACAGTTTATTTCTCCTAACAGGCTTCTCAGATAATCACTGTAGTAACCTCAACCTTTTTTCCTTAGGAATCTCTGGCAGCTGAGATTGAGGGGACCATGCGTAAGAAGTTGAGCTTGGATGAGGAATCTTCTCTCTTTAAACAAAAGTAAGTACAGATCACATGTTGTTATTCAACCACTGGGATGGAAATTAAAAAGAAGCCACAATCCAAAGTGATCGATATTGTGAGATTCAGTAGTTAATCTGCTTACTATTCAGTTTTTTTCCTCATAGTGTTCACATCTGTGAGAGCTTTCTCCTGTTCTGAAATTTATTTTCTAATAATTTCTCCCAAACTTCAGGGTGGCTTTATTTTTAATGAACTGCACTTACATGTCTCTTTTCTAAAGCACTCCAGTGGTAGTCAGTGGCAATAATGAACACTTCTCTTTTTGACAGAGCCCAACAGAAACGGATATTTGATACTGTCAAGGTTGCCAATGACACACGGGGCCGCTCTGTCCCATTCCCAGCTCTGCTACCCATTCCAGGCTCCAACCGTTCAAGTGTCATCATGACAGCAAAACCTTTTGAATCTGGTATACAACAAACAGAGGACAAAACAATCCAGAAGAGTAACTCGGAGGGGGATCCAGGGTAAGACACATAGATTCACACACTCAGATTCCAGCATTGCTCTGTGCTATCCCAAGGAAGTTCTGGAACTGTCAGTTTTCATTCAGTAATGATTCCATGTATCATTGTTTGCTAGATCATTGGAGTAAAAAAGTTTAAGTGTATTCAAAATGGAGTTTGCATTGAACTCTAAAATTCTTTACTACTTTCCTCTCTGGTTTGGCAAAATTTGAGTCTAAATCTTTGTGTTCAAAGTCAAATTTCTTTGAATCTGTTTGGTCATTGGCAATTAGGCACAGCATTAGATGACACTTTCTTATAACCCATGCTCATAATTTCAGCTGCTTTGGTGCCTTTAAGATGGACAATAATCTTGAATACCTATTGAGGAAAACTAAGTTGCTCTTAATTTCCAATTTGTTTAAATTTAGTTTTTTCTGCTTTTTATTAATTCAGTTCATTGAATTTTGAATAACTGGAAGTTAAAGAGAATTACTGGAAAGTCAGCCGAAAGTTTTTGAAAATTAGATGTTTGGCACCTGAGAGAAGTCTCCTAATGCAGAAAACCATCACCCTGGGTTTTCGATTGTATTGCCTGGTCTTAGGGGTAGATTCTGTACCCACAATAGCTGTATGTGTCAGTAATACCTCATTGTACACAGTTGCCTTAGGAAAAGATCTAAGAAACAGATCTATGTGAATTCACACATGGAACAACTAAAACTTGGCTTGCTACTCTTTCTTTTGGTATCAGTTATAAGATACCTCCAATCTTTTAAATGTTGAAAAGTGAAAAACTGTGTATTGCACAACTATGAAAACACAGTATTTACAAATCTTATTCTTTTCTTTTAGATGTTTACAGTATTCATAGAGGATTCTATGGCCTAAAGTAAATTTTTTCACATTTTAATATTTTGTTAATTGTTTATCTTTTGCAGCTAATGACATGTCATAGTTTAATGGGTAGCATTTTTCCTTTCTTAGTAGTACAGAAAATAATGGTACCTGTTGTCATCAATGATATTATAGATTCAGTGAAATATGGTAACATTTAGTCTTTGAACTACCTAAACTGAATTTATAGATGGTCATTATCTGTAGTTTCATAAATTAAGTGAAACAGAAAAGTTAATAAACACAACACAATAAAGTGTATTTTGCCTATCTGAAGTCACTTGAAATGACCTGTAAAAATGTTATATAGTATTAGAGTTTGGGGTTTGTTGTTACTATTTCTGTGTTCCGGGTATCTAAGAAAATATGTGTTTTTAAGATCTTGAACATTCACCACTGTGGAAAGGAGAGGCCTGTGCTGCGCTTATGACCCCCACGGATCTAGGCAGTGAATGTGATTTTCCCATAGGAACGTCCAGAAGGTGGATCAACCAGGACCCTCCGAAGAGAGTGATTTGGCTACAGCCCTGCATCGCCTGAGTCTGCGGCGACAGAACTACTTAAGTGAGAAGCAGTTCTTTGCTGAAGAATGGCAGCGGAAGATCCGGGTTCTGGCTGACCAGAAAGAAGAGGGTAGTGGCTGTGACACCCCCACAGAGAGCCTTGCCTCCCTCTGCACCGACCAGTCAGAGATCACAGACCTCAGCAGTGCCAGTTGCCTTCGAGGTTTTATGCCTGAAAAATTACAAATTGTCAAGCCCCTTGAAGGTAATAAGTGAGGGCCATTTCTAAGCCATCTTGCATATTGCCTTTTCCTTCCCCTGGCATTGAGAGTTCTCTTGTAATTATAAGCACCTATGTGCAGAAGATATCTTTATTATCCCTAAATATTTGATGTTTGTGTGACTGTGCATTGCAGTACTTTGTGGAAAGTGAATGAAGAGATTTGTGTTCTCCAAGCCATCATCTGTCAGTTCTTTTCTACTGATGTTGTTTTTATACAAATGTGAGAGAGGTGGAGTAATCTTTTCTTATCCTTTGCTAAGGAATATCCTTGATAGCAGTTTTCGTGGTGAGATAAACAGGATATTGTAGATGGATAAATTAATCTAGATGTAATACTTCATTCTACCTTCCTTTTCAAAAAAGAATTCTTTACCCAAGAAGTGTCATTTGCTTAGAGATATGTGTCTGTATTTTTCTTTTGTTCATTTCTATTAATTTCAGGTCAGTTTCTATTCTCTGCTAAGGTAGAACTTGAATTCAAAATAGATTTCTTTGTTTTATGGAATGTTGACCATCTTCAAATGATCCTCTGCTATTATCATAAAAGAGTCTGCATAAGACAAAATTTTGAGTTGGTAACCTATAAGGACCCCTCAAACTCAAAGGTGCTGTAAGTTTTATTCATAAGTGATCAGTGCAGGTATTTGTCAGAGTTGCCACTTTTAGGATAAAACGGCTACTAGTGACAATTAGACACTGCATCTGGTGCAGGTACTTGGGATGGTAATTCACCAGCATTCGTAGACAGAAACCGTGGGGATATATCCTCCTTTTATTATCTCCTTCGCTTTCCTACTCTCCCTGAAAACCTGGTGAAAGGAGAGTCGTGAGTACAGTAGGAAACTATGCAAGAAACCACTGTAATTCAATGTGTCTTCCAACCCAGGAGCCTGGCATTTGGGTTCAAAGTTCATAGGCATAGTTCTAGGACAAAGAAGTATTGAAGACCAAATAAGTAGTTTTATTATTATCATTACTTTTTTACACATATAATTTTAGCTTCTCTCAAGACAATATTTGTGGGAAGTTGAAAACATGCCGCTTTCTTTTGTTTACATACTCAGGGTCACAAACTCTGTACCAGTGGCAGCAGCTTGCTCAACCAAATTTGGGAACCATTCTTGACCCAAGACCAGGTGTCATCACTAAAGGCTTTGCCCAGTTGCCCAAGGATGCCATCTATCACCTCTCAGATTTAGAAGAAGATGAAGAGGAAGGTATCACTTTTCAGGTTCAGCAGCCTCTTCAAGTGGAACAGAAACCATCAATATCCCAGCCGATAACAGGAATCTTCCTGCCTCCCGTGACTTCAGCTGATGGTCCAGTTACAGGTGAGAAGAGTACTTGGTTGAGTGTAGTCTGTTAACCAGTAGTACTTTGCTTCCTGCATAACTGTATGGTCAGCTGACTGCCTCTATTTAAATCTTACTGAAGTGTACTTAGTCTTGAATATAAGATAATAGAAATCTATAGCATAAGTGCTCCATCTGATTCTCTCCACATCTTAGCCAACCTGCATAAGTAGAGTGCGCAGAGAGAGAGCAATTCAGTCAGTGGTTCACAAACCTTTTGGATTCAGGATCTATTTACACTCTTAGAAATCATTACAGGGACTTCCCTGGTGGCGCAGTGGTTAAGAATCCACCTGCCAATGCAGGGAACATGGGTTTGAGCCCTGGTCCAGGAAGATCCCACATGCCACGGAGCAACTAAGCCCGTGCACCACAACTACTGAAACCTAGAGCCTGTGCTCTGCAATAAGACAAGCCACTGCAATGAGAGGCTACTCACTGCAACGAAGAGTAGCCCCCACTCACCACAACTAGAGAAAGCGCACACACAGCAACGAAGACCCAACTCAGCCAATAAATAAATAAATAAATAAATAAAATTTTTTAAAAACATCATTACAAATTCCAAGAGCGTGTCTGTGTGGGTTGTATCTACTGATATTTACCATATTAGAAATCAAAACTGAGAAATTATAAAAATATTTAACTCATTATTTTAAAATAGTTACATGTTAACACAAATAATATGTTTTATGAAAAATAACTGTTTTTTTTTTTTTTTGAGCCAAATTTTTTTTTTTTTGGGGGGGTACACCAGGTTCAATCATCTGTTTTTATACACATATCCCCGTATTCCCTCCCTTCCTTGACTCCCCCTCCTCGAGTCCCTGCAACCCTCCCTGCCCCAGTCCTCTAAGGCATCTTCCATCCTCGAGTTGGACTCCCTTTGTTATACAACAACTTCCCACTGACTATTTTACAGTTGGTAGTATATATATGTCTGTGCTACTCTCTCGCTTCATCTCAGCTCCCCCTTCACCCCCCGCCCCCTCCCATACCTCGAGTTCTCCAGTCCATTCTCTGTATCTGCATCCTTATTCTTGTCACTGAGTTCATCAGTACCATTTTTAGATTCCGTATATGTGAGTTAGCATACAATATTTGTCCTTCTCTTTCTGACTTACTTCACTCTGTATGACAGACTGTAGTTCTATCCACCTCATTACATATAGCTCCATCTCATCCCTTTTTATAGCTGAGTAATATTCCATTGTATATATATGCCACATCTTCTGTATCCATTCATTTGTTGATGGGCATTTCGGTTGCTTCCATGTCCTGGCTATTGTAAATAGTGCTGTTTTTTAAGTAGTGAGGAAAATGGTTTAGTTTTACAATTTTGCAAGTCTTTAATTTATGGCGTAATAGAAGATAGCAAGATTCTTGTGTCAGCCTCTACATTAAGTCTATTACAATACGTTCTTTTGGTTGAAGAGTATGAAGAAGATACAGCCTCGCCATCATCAAAAAGTCTACAAACAGTAATTGCTGCAGAGGGCGTGGAGAAAAAGGAACCTTGCTGCACTGTTGGTGGGAATATAAATTGGTACAGCCACTATGGACAGCAGTATGGAGCTTCCTTAAAAAACTAAAAATAGAGCTATCATATGATCCTGCAATTCTATTCCTGGGCATATATCCAGAGGAAACCATAATTCGAAAAGATACATGCACCCCAGTGTTCATTGCAGCACTATTTACAATAGCCAAGACATGGAAGCAACCTAAATGTCCATCAACAGATGAATGGATAAAGAAGATGTAGTACATATATACAGTACAATGGAGTATTACCCAGCCATAAAAAAGAATGAAATAATGCCATTTGCAGCAACATGGATGGACCTAGAGATTATCATACTAAGTGAAGTAAGCCAGACTGAGAAAGACAAATATCATATGATATTGCTTATATATGGAATCTAAAAAAAATGATATAAATGAACTTACATACAAAATAGAAATAGACCCACAGATACAGAAAACAAACTATGGTTACCAAAGGGGAAAGGGGAGAGGGGAGGGATAAATTAGGAGTTTGGAATTAACATATACACACTACTATATATAAAATAGATAACCAACAAGGACCTACTGTATAGCACAGGGAGCTATACTCAATATTTTTTAATAACCTATAAGGGAAAAGAATATGAAAAAGAAATATATATATATAATATATATAACTGAATTACTTGGCTGTGTACCTGAAACTAACACAACATTGTAAATCAGCTATACCTCAATAAAAAATAAAATAAAATAAAATAAAAAGAATTTAAAATTTAAAAAAAGAAAAAAAATACAGCCTCGCACAGATACATGGTTGGAAAAGGAAAAAATATTTTAATAGCCTCTTCAGGTATTTGTGGATATTCTTTGATATTACACCAAAACTTGATAAGTGGTAGTTTCTTTAAGGATTGTAACTATGAATCTAAAACCCTATCAGTGAACTTTTCATACTATGTTACATTAAAATCTATTGCTCTGTCCTACACTTTGAATGCATCTTTTACCCATGCATGATTTTGTAACATCATGCATTGGTTGCTTGGAAAATATTGGTTCACTGAGTTATGTAGATCTTCTAAATGTTGATACATTTCATTCTATAATATATTGAAATCACAAAATATCAGCCATCTATCTCATTGGGTAAGTCTTTTAGTATTAGGAAACTTTAGAGCTCTCAGTGATAGATACAAGCCTACCAAAACACTCATTTTCACTTGAAAGCTCAAATTTTGTCACTGGCAGCAAATCCTGCCAGCTATTTTCATGAAGAGACAGGCTTACTACATTCTTTTTCAAGAAAATGTTGCCAGATATCCAAATCTGAATAGCTTTAGTGTTTGCATTAATTGTTCTTTCAAGTAGAAATAGTATTCTGTGAAAAAATGTAAAAATTGCACATGTACTTTTCCTCTAGATAACCATTGTATCTCTGTGTGTAGCAGAGTACTTAATGCTTACTTCACATTTTATCACATGAATATTAAGGTTCAAGGGTCAAGATTTAATGAATTTTACTGCTTCATCAAGGACATTCTTATGTGAATTTGGCCTTTTCTTTCCTACTGTAATTGGACAACCATGAAGTACAGCTTGCTGCCTCTGCCTTGATTTGTGCTGAGGAGCCAGCAGCTTTACCCACTATCACTTAGGCACCAGCAGTGCAAATGCCAACCCACTCAAGAAGGCAGACGGCATCTTAGCATTGCTATGAAAGTGGTTCTGACCTGTAGACTTCCACAGGGTGCAGACCACACTTTGAGAACAGCTGCAGTAGATAGTTTGGCTCGAAAGACTGGATGACTAGTTCTTGGTTTGGTTTTTTTAATGTATTTTTTAGAATGTGTTTTTCTCTTGTTTCCAAGCTATTTTAAATCCTTTTGAATTACAATTTCAAATTATTGAAGGATTCAGCTATATACTAACCAGTGGATACTAATACAATATGTATATTTCATTTCTAGATTTGGGAAATTTTGTATAAAAGACACTTGATAAATGCTGTATTACTAATAATAATGATGAACTTTTTACATTATTAACCTAGTCTTTCAATTTTGTGTTTGATTCCCTACAACTCTCTACTTCAGTTGCAACCTCAAACCCAGGAAAGTGTCTGTCCTGCACAAACTCGACATTCACCTTCACCACCTGTAGGATATTACATCCTTCTGATATCACTCAGGTTACCCCCAGGTAAGAGGGGCTGGGTAATTTGAGGCCTTACTTCTTTCTTCAACTATGTTTTCATGAATTTCTTGTTTAAGTTACTGTCATTTTAATTCCCATAATTTTAATTAATGTTCTGTGATAATTTGTCTTAAGAATATTTTCACATTGTATTTTCATGTTTGGTCATTATAACTCTTTGAAGTAGGCAGGGCAAGTGACTGTCTAAACAAAGTCTCAGTAAAGTGAGTGTCTAAATGAAGAAAGTGAGGCATAGAAAATTCAGGTGACTGGTCCAAGGGCAGACAGGTGGGAAATGACCCAGCTGAGACTATACCCAGAGTTAGCCAAACTGCAAGATTGGAGGGACTAGTCTTCCGCACAAGATTACCCTCACTTCTGATATCACCTGCAAGTTCAGGGGGTTCCCAAAACCATGCTTTCGTTTGATAAACTCTCTAGAAGGACTCACAGAATTCATTGAAAGGTGTTATGCACGTGGTTACTGTTTATTACAGGGAAAGGTTACAGGATAAAATTAGCCAAAGGAGGAGACACGTAGGTCAGAGTGTGGAAGAGTTCCACACATGAAGCTTCCCTTGTCCTTAGGAGTCATTACTTTCCTGGGATAGATGTTCAACAGTGCACACAGAGTATTGCCAACCAGAGATGCTCACCCAAGCCTCAGTGTCTGGATTTTCTATTGGGGCTTCACTGTGTAAGGCATGATTGATTGATTGATTGATTGATTACCCACATAGTTATAACTCACTATAACTATAATAACTCACTTCCAGGTCCACTGACCCAAGGCTTCCACCCTAAATCACATGGTTAGTCTTTCTGGCATGGCCAGTCCCCACCCTACAACTATTGGGTGTGGCCAGGTCCACTCCAAGATCTAATGTGGCCAGCCTCCACCCCGAACAGACACACTTCTAGCAGACATGGCGTAGATTACCTCCCAGAAGCTGAGCGCAAAGCCAGAACCCTCTGGGCAGTCCAAATTATTTACTACACAGGCTAGAACAGCAAGCAGTATTGCAGTACTTTCTATCCTACCAATTCCCAAAAGAATCTAAGGTAGTTTCCAGAGATATGTAGAGCATTGCAGGGATAATATTAACTAGAAGTGGAGAAGAAAAATGAAAAAGAATCAAGAGTAAGGATATCAAATGGATAGAGGAATAAAACTAGTGTACAAATTGTACTATAAAGTCTTATATACTTGCTGAGTAAGGTGAGCCATGTGTTTGAGTCTTAGCTTTCTAGCTACCAAGCTGGAGGGAAATAACATTATGATTCACCATATCTATAAGATGAAGGAAATTGATTGCTTAGGGAAGCATTTAGGTGGTATCCTATAAAGACCTCAGTAAAGTCTGTAATAAACAGGCATATTTGCAATTTTTCTACGTAGTTCTTATAGTCAACAAGACAACAGGCTTTTTAAAAGTGGTTCCTCAATATAGGTTGATACCATCATTTGGTATAGTGGTGACGTGAACAGTTTAGGAAAGGACAGGCAATTCTACAATAAAGTAGGGTCAGGGAGCTGGGAGACTGGGAGTACAGTGGATAGACTACATCGGATTGGAGTTTCTTAGTTGGACTGGTTTAACTAAGGAGTCCAGCTTGTTTGCATTTTGCTTCTTTAATCCAAGCTGATACTTTAGAAAGTTTATTTATTAATCCTAAATTTGCATCTTGTTCATAATATTTATAAATCTTGATATCTAGATATTCTGAGTGTTTTGTATTGAAGTGAAAGCTTATGTATTAAATGCTGGTAACATTTGCTCAAGGGGGAATAATTTGCTAAAGAAGTACCCTCTCCATTCTATTACCATTTCCTTGAGTACTTGAATGTTTACTTAGTTTTTTTTTTTTCTTTTTAACAAAACATAGAGTAACAAGAAAGATTCTTAATAGCTGTCAAAGCTTTTTAATTATTTTTAATTTCCCAGAAACATATGCTTTAAGTCAATATTGAGAAAAATTCATTCCAAGGGTATCCTTATACTACTATTGTTTGGAATTAACATTCTTGGAAATTTGACAATTAGAACTTTATTCTCAGTAACATAAAATTGAAAGATTAAGAAATAAGTTTCTCCTTAGAAGAGCATCTTTAGTTTAATTACGAAAGATTGTATTTTCTGAAAGGTTGAAGAATTGTTAAATTGTGGATTATTATCTTTTGATGTATTTCACTTGGAATGGATATATTAATAAAATTTTCTAAAGTTTACTTTCTTTGATATTTAAATTTCTTTGATTTTTTAATCATAAAAGTTAGTTGTATCTCCACAGATAAACATTTTAGAGTTAAAATTTAAGAATAATAAAGTTATTATTTGAGAATAATAAACTTATCTAGAGTACAGTAAGCTCATATTCTGTGAAAAGAAATGTTTCAATAACTTAATGACTAAATTACAAATAACAAATAACTAATCATTGAAGTAACACATCAAAATTTTCATTCCTCGGATACTGATGTGTTGCCTATTCCTCTATATTTACTATGGATAACTACTGTAATTACTTCAAATGCTGACTTGGGATTACTTTTTATTCGTAAACTCTCTCTCCTGCTTTTTGTTTCTTTCTTTCTGTGTAAAGCTCTGGCCTCCCTTCATTATCCTGTGGAAGCAGTGGTAGCAGTTCATCAAACACGGCGGTGAATTCTCCTGCTATGTCCTATAGACTCAGCATTGGTGAATCCATCACCAACCGACGAGATTCCACCATAACCTTCAGCAGCACCATGAGCTTGGCCAAACTTCTACAAGAGCGAGGCATCTCCGCTCAAGCATACCACAGCCCAGTGTCAGAGAACCGCCTCCTCCAGCCTCTCCCTAGAGGACTGGCTGGCCCTTGCACGCCACCAAATTCACCATCTCACTCACCTTGCCCTTCTCCTTTGCCCGTTGAGCCTCGAGTGCATCTCTCTGAAAATTTTTTGGCCTCCCGACCAGCTGAAACATTCCTCCAGGAGATGTATGGCTTAAGACCATCCCGAAACCCTCCTGATATTGGCCAGTTGAAGATGAACTTAGTGGACAGGCTGAAAAGATTGGGGATAGCCAGAGTGATCAAGACCCCTGAGGCCCAGGAAAATAGAAGAAGCCAAGAGGCAGAAAATGGTCTTCAAAGACCAAACTCTACTGTCTATTTAAATTCAGGTAGCAATTTATTGAGTGGACTAAGAAGGAATCAGAGTCTTCCAGTCATGATGGGTAGCTTTGGCACCCCAGTTTGCACATCGTCACCCAAAATGGATATCCTGAAGGAGAACTGAGGTTCAGCAGTTGACTGACCTCTTATACAAGTTAGCACATGAAGGAAAGATTTGCACTGATACATGTAGTCTTGTCTGAAAGAAAAAGAATGTTGCAGCAGGATTGTGAATGTGAGAAGGGGAAAGTGCAAGAATTGACATGAGGTCTGTCTGTTACATTGAAAGTATCAATGAATGGGTCGTGAAGTGTTTGGAGGCAAAGAAGAGAGGTTAAATGAAGTCCTTCAGTTGGTTTTTCTTGTCTTGAAAATAAAAAGTGACTAGAAAATAAATTCAGTAATATTGAAACATACCAAAAATACTGAACTTGCTAGCACATTTACTTTTGGTGAGCATAAGCAGGGAGGACCCAGGTCAGGAGATGGGATAAAAGAAGGAGCAGCTTTGACTGTTGCCTTTGGAAGGCTATTCTAGAGGGTTACTGGGGTAAACTCAGTCTGTTACTGAGACAACAGTGAGACGGCTTATATGTTGGCCCATGTTAATGCCTGGTTAAATTACACATCCATCGAAGAGTGTGCTCACTGCATTATTAAACAAAGAATTTTACCTTTTTCATAAGATCAGAGTAGTGGAGACTCCCTTTTTGCTTTCTGTTTTCAGGCCTTTGAACCACTGGGAACCCAAACATCATCCACATTCCTTTTGCATTTGTGATTAATAAGAGTCCATTTTTTAAATCTGTATTTTTATACAATATCCCCCACCCAAACAACATGAGTGGGGGGTAGGAGGGATTTACTTTAAGAAGGAAAATATGGGTACATTGGAACCAAGGAAACTTGTTTTCGGAATATTTCTTCTGAATAAGTGCAGTGGCCCAGGTGTATGAACGTAATCACATCTTTCAAATATTCTTGGAGGCTAGAAGGTTTAAACCAGAAGTGCAATCAATAGGCATTAGAGAATGTTGTGTATTTATGTCTGTAAGGTTTTTTCTAAGGAAAGTTGGTTGCAACTAAACTTTTTCAAAAATGTGCTATGCATATTTTTAATGAAAGATGATGTATTTGCACAAAAATTCTCAGGCACAGTAAATTATTATAAACTGAAGTAAAACCCAGGTGCTTGCTTTGAGATTGTGTTTTTTTAAATATAAAATAAAATTAAAACACATCTGTCTTTTTCTTGATATCTGTAGAGTTAGAGAGTGAACTTTCTAATGGCAAAATCAAAGCTTTTTTCCTCTGGGATTCCATTTTTTGTTGTTGTTGTTTTTTTTTTTTTTAATTATGTGAGATGGCAGAGTGAAACCCGGGGATTAGGTTTCAGCTTTCAGCAGTGTGACCCAAGGCTGTGAATAGGGAAGAAACAGATCTGTTTTCTGAGCATTGCTAACCAAGGTCTGCTTCTCATCAGATGACATGGCTTTATCTCGACCATGCAGTTCAGAAAGAAATGCCATTACAGGAAAGGCATGATGGAGAGAAGATGAAGCAGGGGGCTAGTTATTTTTGAAGATGGGATCATGTTACTTGATATTTTCAGTGCTTTATTAGCAAATGTTTTGCTGCTTTGTTCTGAAAGGCAGTTTTCTGAAGAATTCTTGACGGAGGTGTTGCTCCTGTGGCTCCCATCCATAAACCTGTTATAGGCCGGAGGAGGGTCCGTCTCTCCTCTTGAGCTGCCTCTCCTTCAGGAAGAGCTATGTACTCAAAAGCTACGTGCTCAAAACACACATGCAATAGTAAAATGTTTTCCATGCTTTTTAGAATCTTTTAAGAAAACTTTTCTAAATAAATTTCTTAAAAACAAAGTGAGAGTGTCCGCTCCCCATTCTCTCCCCCTTCTCTCCCCCTTGCTCAGTCATTCTGAATTCAGCAGACCACACACGTGGATGTTCAGAAAGAATTCCATCTTGTCCGTAAGTGAATGTAAGTGTCCCTGAATGTGGACCAGAAAAATTCCTGATTTTAAATTTCTATAATATTCCAATTCACATTTTAAATGATAGTATTTGAGTTTCTACTTCTTGAAGTAACTCTGGGGTGCTTATTTTAGACAATTCTTTAAGCATTTTATTTATTCTCTAAGAAAGTAATCTTCCTGTTGCCAGTTTCCAAGAAACATCAGGAAGTAGGAAAATAGAGGGCCAGAGAGTAGTACAAAGTGTTAAATAATCAGATTTTACGTATAATATATAAACAACTATAAATTAAAATAGATTTTGAAGTGTTCTATATAATTAGTATACTTTTAAAATAACCAATACTAAAATGATCACTTTGGAGGCAGGGCAAGGGCGTATTTATTCATAGCCAAATAGGCCCGTCTGATTAAAGAGAACAAGACTTTGGGTTTTGAAAATTAAATGGATGTTGCTGTTCCACCAGAAACACAATGATTGTAAACTCGTGCATGTTTGCCTCTAGAAATGAATCCTGTTTTGAAATTGGGTTCTGTTGTTTTTAAAATTTCCACCTAAAATCATTTTTGGTACAGCCTGAGAATCTCTATTATGATGAAATTGTGTATAAAGTATAGTAAGAACTGGAGCCTTGTAGCAAGTTCCTTCTTAATTTTGTTATGTTTTAGCACTATTCACGTTTTAGTTTTTCTATATCAACTGTGTATGTACTTTAATGCCAGTATAGGAAACCCCAATCTTTTTTTTTTTTTTTTCTCCTTCTAAAGGTTCTCAGTGATTATACCTCAGGTATTTCTGAGTATCCTACTATCTACTAGGAGGGATACCTTCCCTGTGAACTCAGAACTACAAATTCTCCTGAATTATGATGATCCAAATCTTATGTAAATAGCCTTAGGCATGGGTGTTAGAAAAAAGTTAATGACCGTTGTTAAAGTAGTTTATAAAAAAAATTTTTGTACTATATGTCCTTGACTTGACCTGAATGAACAGACTTTGGCAAAGGGAGGAAATAAGTCAAAGGCAGCTCACAACTATAGCCTGTTCTCTATAAAAGGTGTATTTTATACAGTATTCAAAACCTGTTATTTTTTCTGACCATTCGGGTACATAGTTAGTACTTGTTGGTAGTAACATTGACTTTTGACACCTGGAACTAGAGCTCTTAGTGTTTAGTGGCCCAGTGCTCTGATGTCGGGTTCCTGCAGGCCTGTACTTCAAGAGCAACACAGCAGCCTCTACACTGAGTGGTTGCATTGCCAACACAGCTACCTGGGAGTGGCATGGTGCCCTCTTGGGCTGCCAGGGAGATACTGTAGTTTGATATCTGGGGCTTGACTTTGTCAAACAGCTCTTTGTGCACCTACCTTTGCTTTGTCAAATGTAAATCAGATAATTAAACATGAGTATCTTCTTAAATTTTCATTTGTCTTTCTGTGTTTTTGTCCCAGTTCTTTTCACAGATAATCCTGCATTATTAGTCTTTCTTTTCCATTATGTTGTTTTTGGTACAGAAAACAACCTCTAGTTGCCAAAGCAACACAAAACAAACCAACAATAGTCATGAGTAGTAAACAGATCTTATTGTATTTTCTTAAATTTTTTTAATAGAATAGCCATATTGTTTCCTCAGTAAAGTATCAGCAACAAAAAAATAAAATCTAAAGTTATTGATACACAGATCTTTAATTTGAAAAGACTTGGGAAGTATGAAGCAATTCATTTCCTGTAGTCCACAATTTACTACTGATACTCTTAGGTATTTAGAAACTGTTTCCAAGAGAAACAAATTTGAGAATTGTTGGATTCCAGTAGAAAATGTTCTTTGAAGTTCTCTTTTCTCTGTCACAATTTAATTGCTGTATTTTTTTAACTCATGTAGTATCCATTTAGGAATATGAACATTTTGTGAGAAATGAGTGAGGTATGAGTCTCTACATCTTTGATACATAGTTTAGTGATATTCCCAGCATTTTTAATTGTGTTTTCTTTCACAAATGATTATCAGTGGAAGTGTTTTAAGTTCAAAAGCCTGGTGAGGGTAAAGATTTGAGGCTTTCAGCATCCTGTTGACTTTCATTTCTGTTTTTATTATATTGTTTGAGTTATACTAGTATTGGTTTTTCTTTTCTTCATTAGTTTTTATGAAATAGGGCTAAAATGCCAAAAAATTTTCAAATGAACAAATGCCATACAGGTTTGGCGAAGATGTCAAAACACAACTGTTAGCTGACAGATAAGAAGTACTTTATTCTTCAGCATAAGAAAGTATGAGTGAAACACACCAAAAGTGATATATTAGAGAAAAATATATAAATGTCATATGTAAAAAAGTTTATTCCATCGCATTTATTTTCCTTACCTTCTCAGCAAAATCACTACGTTGTTTAAAAGCAAGAATTTCACATAACACTCAAACATTACAACAATGGGCCAGAAAATTTTACAAAGTATTTTAATTTCATTTAATTCACTACCACTTATATAGCTATTTCACCATCTCTTAAAGTAACCACTAGATCTGTAATGTGAAGAATTGGCACCATGATTCACTTGTGTTCCATCTAGACCTCTATACATATATAAATTTAGAGATAATCAGAACCCATATTGCAAAATGCTCTTCAGCCTCAATATGTAGTTCTTGCAAGTACCTGTGGAATTACAAATGAAAACATGAAAAGAAGCAAAAAATGGATGCTCAGCACCACTGAGAAGCAGTATCTCATTCTGTGTAAATCTATGCATTCATGCTGAGAGTTTTTGACAAGTTTCCTTTCCTCCCACCTCACTGCTCCTGCCTCAGTCCCTCCTGCATTCCAAAGCAAGGTCTCTGACCTTAGCAGTAGAACAACCCAGAAACCTTTATAGCATGTGGACACAGGGCATCTTTTGTTCTGAAGATAAAGGGCAAGAGATGGGGGAAGCATTCCCCTGGGCCCTGATGATATTAATGATGAGAATGGATGTTTAGGGTTGCAGGTCCTGCTAATCCAGAACTGAGCTCAAAATCAAGTGCCCATGTGTTCTTTAATAAAGTTAGATTTTTGTGTTATACCTGTGATTTGCAGAGCCCTCTAAAGCCCTGGGCTCAAGGCAATGGCCTCTCTTTCTAGGTGTAAGGGTGGCACTGCAGGCTGTTGCATGATTCCTGTGGCTCCCTGACTAGGGGCCATTTGGAAACTGCTGGATGAGTCTGTGGGACTTAGCATAGCACCCTCAACTCAGATCTTGAAAGACAAGAAATGATCAGAGAGAACTGAAAACAATGACAAGGCCCTTAAGGGAACGCTGTCTTTTCCACACTGGGAATATTCTCACAGAGCCACCAAATAGAGCTGCATGAACGGGAAGCCTCTGAATGCGCGCCCACGGATCACATTCACCACTTCATAAGGGCTGCACCATCACACAAGATGGTGCCCATTTCCCCAGCTGATGTGCAGACTGATGGTTTTTAATTTTTTTATTTATTTGATTGCACCGGGTCTTGGTTGCAGGCAGGCGGGCTCCTTAGTTGTGGCATGTGAACTCTTAGCTGTGGCATGCATATGGGATCTAGTTGCCTGAACAGGGACTGAACCCAGGCCCCTTGCCTGCATTGGGAGCTCATAGTCTTAACCACTGTGCCACCAAGGAAGTCCCTGCAGACCTTTTTTTTAATATTTATATTTTTTAATTCATAATTTTACACTTGCATTAAGTTTTTTAAGCTCTTTATTGGAATATAATTGCTTTACACTGTTGTGCCAGTTTCTGCTGTACAACAGAGTGAATCAGCTATAATTATACAAATATCCCCATATCCCCTCCCTCCCCTGACTCCTTCCCACCCTCCCAATCTCACCCCTCTAAGTCATCACCAATCATCGAGTTGGTCTTCCAGTGTTGTGCAGCAGCTTCCCACTAGCTATCTATTTTACATTTGGTGGTGTATATATGCCAGTGCTACTTTCTCACTTCATCCCAGCTTCCCCTTCGCCTGCAGACTAATTTTGATGACACGTGGATTGTTAAGTCACAGTTTCTCTCATTAATTTATCCAACTTATACTTGGCTATACTGTTGGTATTCTGGACTCCTCCACCACCATTCCTCCATTCCAAGGCACATTGCTTTGGGGAAAGTTACTAAGAATGTTAGTAGCATCAGTTCCCTTATGTGGTCTTTGGAAAGAGCCTTTTATGCAATGCCAAAGTTTCCCTAAATTCAACCAAAGAAAGAGCAGTGAACGCTTAGCTCCTAAAAGCTTTCATTTCCTTCCTTTCTGCTGTTTTAAAGATGGCAAAGTTGTCCTTATGATTAAAAAGAGGAAAGGAGGGGGAAAAAAATCTCAAAGTTATCAGTGCTAAGCCTTGGCCAAGTCAAATGTCTTGGGGTTTTCCTTGAGCACCCACTTCCTTTGTATCTCTGTTTTTAGCCACTCTCCACAAAGACCCAAATCCTATTAGTTTTTAATCATAAGACAGCATTTAAATATAAATTTTCACCCAATAAGCAGACTCAAAATAAATATCCAATCCCTAAATCCAATCCCCTTGTTCTCTTGGTAACTTCTCTCCCTCTGTTTTTTGTTTTTGTTTTTTGTTTTCTTTGATGTGGACCATTTTTAAAGTCTTTTTTGAATTTGTTACAATATTGCTTCTGCTCTATGTTTTAGTTTTTTGGCCATGAAGCATGTGGGATCTTAGGTCCCTGACCAGGGATCAAACCCACACCCTCTGTGGGTTTGATCGGCGAAGTCTTAACCACTGGATCACCAGGGAAGTCCCCCTTTTAGTTTTTGAAGTCATCTCTACCTAGTCTGCTCGTGGTGCTTGGAGCTGTGGCAGCTACAGTGCAACCACGAGTCTCCCCTCCAGCAACATACTGAGGCTGGCTCGACTTTCTTTTTTTTTTACAGTTTGTATGATCTTTATACAGCACTTTGATGCTTCAGCTTTACTTTGGTAACTATTGCAAAGTATCAACAGATATTTGCAAATGAAAGGCAATTTTCCCCACCCGTTCCTTATGAATCACATAAAATCCATTTTTCCTCCATAGCAGTTGTCGTAAGATGGAAATGCAAACCATAAAATACACAGCAATCCAACTAAGTGCAAATAATTAGAGTCAGCCCTAGCATTTGAAAAATGATCCATTTGGTTTCAGTGAATATGTTATGTCTCTCCACACTTAAATTCAAATCTTCTTTATTTAGAGACTGATTTGTTAATCAGTCAAGTCACCAAAACTAGAGAATATATCTGCAAGAGTAGCAACTTATCCTAAATGTCTCTGCTGACTAATTAAATATCCATTATGTATATAAAGGAAGATTTATTGAAAATAAATACTCTGGAATATAGCAACAGTAATAAGGAAGAGAGGGAGAAGAGCTAACAGAGGTTAAACGGAAAGAACCCAGTTCTACAATGACATTTCTGAGTCTACATCAACTCTGGTAGCCTGACCTCCTGACTTCATATTTCATGAAATAATGAACCTCTTTGATTTAAGCCACTTTCATTCTTGTGGTAGTTGTACATATTTTAACTAACACATGGTCCACACTTTGAGAAACACTGTTATAAATATGGGTGTTCCTCAGGGCTCTGTTCTAGACCCTCTTTTCTTCTTACAAACACCCTTTCCCTGTGTGATCTCATCCACTCCCTTGGCTGAAAATACGACAGACTCTGAAGACTCCTGAAGTGTTTCTAGCCCAGACTCTTCTTTTGAACTCCCAAAACATGTCACAAACTCTGTAATTGACCTCACCACTTGGAGGTCTCCCTGGCACCTCAGACTCAAAAGTCCAAGAAATCATGACCTGCTCCCCTGAGCCTGTCTGTCCCCCAGACTTTCCCATCTCAATAAATGGCCCCACCATCTACTCAATTGCTTGAGCTAGAAACCCGGGAATCATCATTGTCTCCTCCGTTTCCCTCCATCACCAAGTCCTATTTTGTCCTTTTTCTCTCCATCTCCGCTGCTGCTCCCACGGTGGAGGCCACTGTCGGGTCTCATTTGGCCACTGCCACAGACTCCTAACTGGTTTCCCCTCTCCTACCTTGGCCCCTCCAATTGTTTTTCTACACTGCAGTCAGAATTATCTAATATGCAAAATTAGTTAGATTGTTTCTCTAATTAAAACTGTTGTCTGATTCATTAAACTAGAGAGAAATCCATTCTATCTACTCCCACTGCATGTGGTGAGGCCCTCAATATAAGCTTCATTGTGCTTTTATTAAATTTATTAATTGTCTGTTTCCCGGCTAGTCTCTAAGCTCTTTGGATCACAGGAGCTGAAGTATCTGCCCACATCTCACAATAGTGCCTGGCACACAGTAGATAATAAGTGTGGAATAGAATGAATGGATGAACTTATAACAAAGTTTTAAAAGCTTTGGGTTGTGACTCATTGGTGAATCATGAAATCAATCTGGAGGATTTATAATCAGCTTTCATTTTAAGTAGAAGGAAAAAGGATAGATTGGGAGTTTAGGACTGACATGTATACGCTACTATATTTAAAATAGATAACCAACAAGGACCCACTGTATAGCACAGGGAACTCTGCTCAAAATTCTGTAATAACCTAAATGGGGAAAGAATTTGAAAAAGAATAGATACATGTGTATTTATAACTGGATCACTTCGTTGTATACTTGAAACTAACACAACATTGTTAATCAACTATGCTCCAATATAAAATAAAAATTTTTTTAAATAATAAATAATATAATTCATTTTAAAAAATCAATTTTTAAAAAATTTTAAAAAAGAAATAGATGAGAATAGTATGTAATAAGGGTATTCTTTCATGCAATTTTTTATTATAAAATGTTTAAAATATAGTGAGATGGAGTAGAATAAAAATAAAAGCCACTGGTCTTTGATAAGCAAGCTTTTTTTTTTCTATAATGAGAAAAAACAGCTTTCTTTAGGAAAAAACAAATCTGAGCTTCTTGGTACTGAAAAAGACTCCTGCCCTGGGGGATTTGTACTTATATAGATTTCAAAGTCTGAAACTCAAGGAAGAAAGTGCTTACTTTAGAGTTTAAGATTTCTGTGAGCAAATGACAGAGGAACTTAAAACTCATCACAGAACGTGTCTGGAAACTACCGCCACAGCCAGCTAAGCCTAGAAGTGCTGTTTAATTCTATTTCCTCTGAAAGTATATCTTAAACATATTTTGTCTCACATCTTGGAGAATTTCTTAATGGCTGCTTTTCCAGCCTTCTCTCTTAAAGAGCAGAGTGCCTCAGCTAATGAGGTGCTGGGGTTCTGTCTCCATAGCAATAAAAGAAACAAACCTTCCCTTCCGCCTCCCAAGGACAAACCTCACAACACAAAGCCCAAGTGGAGAGGGTCTGAGTGAAGGGGTGACTTTCTGCTCTGGTTTGACTTTCATTGCAATACTGAGAGACTCAAACCGGCTTGTCTTTAGAAGGGAAATTCATGCTCGTGCCGGCTCAGCCTGTGACTGGATTCACTGGAAGCCCGTCTCTCTGCACCACACATACTGTGGATTTTCTGCTCTGGCGTTTCATTCACTTGGAATGACCGCTAAAGTCTCGAGTTCTGGAACCTCTGGATTGGACCTAACGTGAATTCTAATTTTGTGTTGATGGGACCCAGTTTCTCTATAACCGTGTGGTGCCTTTAAGACTCTTCACTTGGAGAGGAACCACATGGGAGGAACAAATCTTTGGGCAGTCCAAGGTAAGCCCTTTGGAAAGATGGTTCATGTAATTTTTTTCCTTCTGATTATTAATGCTAACCAGTGACCTTTCTGGAGGCTCGGCTGGCTCACTGGTGACCACAGAGTCACCAATTGGCACATTCGGTCCACTGATCCTCAGGTAAAATCATAAGGGAGAGATATAGGAAAGGAAAAGAATGAGGAGAAAGAATCCTAACCCTCCCCCCACACACACACCCCTATATTTAGAGCCATAGGATGCACATCAAGTCGCTTGGTATGCAGTGGATCTATCTATGCTGATATGGAAATATCTATTAGATATCCTGTTATATTAAAAAAAGCAGAAATGGTGTAGTGTGTAAAGTATGTTCTCGTTTATGTACAAAGTTTTAAGGATTACAGAACATTTCTGGAAGGATACCCAACAAGTTGCTAACAGTGATTTCTCTTGGGAGAGCACAGAGGTAGAGGGCTGAAATTTAGCGCGTGTGCAGGTATTGAAATACTGAAATATTGCCATACTGGTTGTGCGTATACATTGTCCAAGCCCCTCGAATGCCCTGACTGCCACCTTGGTTACCCCAACACCTCCTCTGGAATCCCCAGACCTCAGGATTCAGCAAGTAAGGGTTTAATGCCTGGAGTGGAGATGGGAGTGGGGTCCTCTACCCTGTTCCAGCTCTATAACCCTTGACTATTCTGATTGTTCTATAGTCTTGTCTTACTGGTTCTTAAATATTTTGAGTATCGCCCCCACAAGTATTTGAAGGGCGAGGCCTTTACTTTCTAAGAGCAAAAGAATATGCACCAAGGCATTGTTCATAACAGGAAAAAAAGGAAACAACCAAACGTTCATCAATACAAAACTGGCTAAAAATATGAATGGGTACATTCGTAGAAGAGAAATTTACAAAGTCATGATGATATAGGAAGAAATCTCAGGCTTGTTTTAAAGATTTGTCTTAAGTATAATTAAAATTATAGATGTGCTTGAAATTTGCTTTAAAATAATCTAGTGTTAGAAAAGTGGGCTGACGCGGAGCAACTACTGAGCCTGTGCTCTAGAGATCACGAGCCACAACTACTGAGTGTATGTGCTGCAACTACCGAAGCCCGTGTGCCCAGAGCCCGTACTTTGCAATGGGAGAAGCCACTGCAGTGAGAAGCCCGAGCACCCCAACGAAGAGTAGCCCCCACTCCCCACAACTAGAGAAAGCCCGCGTGTAGCAGCAAAGATCCAATGCAGCCAACAAATAAATAAATAAATAAAAAGGAAAAAAAAATGTGGGCTGAGTACAGATAAATGAGACTTGCCACAAACTGCTAATTGTTGAAGCTAGGTGATGTGTGAGTTCACTGTACTCTTTTCTCTACTTCTGTACATTTTAAAAATTTCTCCATAGTAAACAAGTTTAAAAATGATTATATGATTATATATATGTATATATACCTATAGTTACTGACATTAAAAAGCTCATGACATTGTTTTTAAAAAGCATATCTAGAATGTAAGTAGAGTTTGTTCTCATTTATGGAAAATTATATAAATCTGTTTTTTTAGACTACAGAGAATTCTAGAAGACATTAACCAAAATATTTTCAGTGGCCATCTCCAGATGTTAGTATTTTGGGGAATTTTAGCTTCCTCAGGCTTTTCTGTGTTCTTTACAACGAACATATTTCAATTTAATACAAACATAAAAATAAACCCATTCTCCCACAAATTTAGAAATAAAAGCTTCTGTAAACAGAATCCACTGGGGTTCATAATATTCCTAAACTCATTTACCAGTTTTTAAGAACCTAATGTTTGCAAGGCAGTGTGCCAAGAGCTTTCCTGACATGGTCTCATTTCATATGCACAACAGCCCAATGAGGAGGCATGAATTTTTGTCCCCATTTTTCAGATTAAACTGAGACTCAGAAAAGTGAAAGTACATTTCTTGAGCTCCCACAGCTGAGAAGTGGAGAAGCTTCCATGCAAAGCCAGACCCATCTGATTCCAAAACCCAAGGAAAATTTTAGTTAAGAATGTTATGAGGGGTCGGAGGGGGAATCATAAATCTGACATTCTGGCTCAATTTTCATTTTTAAATATATTCTTTTCTAACCCTTGTCCATATTGGTGCAAACTTTTACATAATTGTATTCATTGCACACACACTATTTTTTTTTAAATTTTCTCTTTGTTCTTGTGTTCCACATTTTAAAAATTAATTACTTAGTTAATTTATTTGGTTGCACTGAGTCTTAGTTGCAGCAGGTGGGCTCCTTAGTTGTGGCATGCAAACTCTTAGTTGCAGCATGCATGTGGGATCTAGTTCCCTGACCAGGGATTGAACCCAGGCCTCCTGCATTGGGAGCACAGAATCTTAACCACTGTACCACCAGGGATGTCCCACATAACCACTATTTTATTTCTTGGTTCATACTCATTTCTTCATTTCTCTACAGGCTTTAAAGTGGTCAATTAAAATCTATATAAAATTCCACTGAGTGGTTGTACCATAATTTACCTATGCATTTTGGTTTTTTCATTCTAATTTTTAACATTATCTATAATATTGTAATGACTATTACATTTTACAGTTTCACTTGTGGATCTCTTTTCTCCTTGTTGACTGGTCCCTGTAGTTAGAGCCACCCAGTTTATTAGTCAGGTAACAAATATTTATCAAATACCTATCGTGGACATGCCGCTTTGCCAGCCTCCCTGGGGGCACAGAAAATTACATGGGGGATCCAGGCCTTTAAGAACCACTCTGTCCAGATGTGCCAACAAGAAACGGAATGGAGAAGGCACTTGCTGGGAGCTGGCCTGCCCCAACCTCTCACTTCTTGCCCCAGGGACTCCTCTAATCCCCCAAGTTCAGGATTGGTCCCATCCTCACAGGAAACAGATACAAGGTCCTAAACAGAAGCAGAGCTTCTGTCTTACTACTGCTGCAGGCTTCTTTCAGATTCTTACCCGAATTCTTGCCCACTGTGGTACCATCTTATCACCTGGGTGCTCCACCCAACCTGCTTCCCTTGTCTCCCTGAGATCTCCTGACTAGGCCCCCAAGCAAAGGGAAACACAGACAGCTAGATATGGTGGCCCTGTCACCTGGTCGTTGGGCCAACATTCGCCTCTCCTCCCCCACCCCTTATCTTCCAGTGTAGTCACAAATCACTTTTTGGTTAAATCAATATTCAGTGTTTACATTAACATATATGAGTGTGTACTTCACTAGGATTATATTTACTTTCTTATGCAATATTTTTTAATCTGCATTAATTATGCAATTTTAATTTTCTTAGGTGTCTATGTTTCTACTATTAATTCTCCCCCAAATTTTCTGTTTCCTATTACAAATGCTCTGTGACAATTTACCACAAATTTAATTGCTTAAAACACCAGTTTATCTTATAAAGGTCAGAAATCTGAAATGGGTCTCATAAGGCTAAAATCAAGATGTTAGCAGGACTTCATTCTTTCTGTAGGTTCTGGGGAGACTCATTCCCTTGCCTTTTCCAACTTCTAGAGGCTGCTCACATTCCTTGGCTCATGGCCCCTTCCTCAATCACTCCTACTTGGCCATTTTCTTCTCTGACTCTGGCCCTCCCACCTTCCTGTTAAAAGAACACTAACGATTACCTTGGGCCCACACAGATAATCCAGGTAATCGCCCCACCTCAAGATCCTTAACTTCCATATCTTGGCCATTGTAAATAATGCTGCAATGAACATAGGGGTGCATATATCTTTTCAAATCAGTGTTTTTGTTTTATTCATATAAATACCCAGAAGCGGAATTGCTGGATCACATAGTAGTTCTATTTTTAACTTTTTGAGGACCCTCCATACTCTTTTCCATAGGGGCTGCACCAATTTACATTCCCATCAACAGTGCACAAAGGTTCCCTTTTCTCCACATCCTCACCAACACTTGTGATTTGTTGTCTTTCATAATAGTCATTCTGACAGTTGTAAGGCAATATCTCATTGTGGTTTTAATTTGCATTTCCCTGATGATTAGAGACATTAAGCATTTTTCACGTGTCTGTTGGCCATCTGTATGTCTTCCTTGAAAAATTGTCTATTTAAGTCCTTTGCCCATTTTTCAATTGAATTATCTTTTTGTTATTGAGTTGTGTGAGTTCTTTTATATTTTGGATATTAACTCCTTATCACATATATCGTTTGCCAATATCTTCTCTCATTTAGTAGGTCGCCTTTTCATCTTGTTGGTTTCCTTTGCTGTGCAACTTAACTACCCACCAACAGATGAGAGAAAAGAAAAGATGTGGTGTATACACACACGCACACACACACACATATAATGGAATATTAGTCATAAAAAAGAATGAAATCTTTTGCCATTTGCCAACAACATGAATGGACCTAGAGGCTGTTATGCCAAGTGAAATAAGTCAGAGAAAGACAAATACTGTATGATTTCACTTATATGTGGAATCTGAAAAACCAAACACCCGTTTTCATTTTTGCAAATATATTCTAGTATTTTTTAGTATAACATTTCTATATATACATATAACATTTTAAAATATTTTATCTACATTGTTAAAACTCAGTTTCCTTTCAACTTTTCCATATGACTTTTTAACCAGCCAACCAACTCTGATTTATTCTATTCTGATAACACACTATATTGGCCTTTCCTGTATGACCATGCATTGTTTTCAGTAAAAACTTTAATAATGACCTAAACAAATAAAAAATACAAAACAAATGAACAAACAAAACAGAAACAGACTCATAGATACAGAGAAGAAACTGGTTGCCAGAGGAGAGAGGGGTAAAGTGTTGGGCAAAATAGGTGAAGAGGATGGAGAGGTACAAATTCCCAGTTATAAAATAAATGCCATAAGGATGTAATGCACAGCCTGGGGAATATACTCAACAACATTGTAATAGCTTCACACGGTGACAGATGACCACTAGACTTATTACGATCAGTTCGTAACATATAAATGTCAAATCACTATGTTGTATACTGGAGACTAATATGATATTGTATCTCAACTTTATTTAAATAAAAAATATACTAGAAGGGAAAAAAAGACATGGGAGGGAATCCTTAATCACAGCTGCAAAACCCCTTTTGGCATGTAAGGTAACATATTTACAGGTTCCAGGGCTTAGAACATGGACATGTTTCTTTGGGGGGGGGGGGGGAGGGGAGGAGCATTATTTGACCTACCACATGCTCTACCAGATCTGTCAAATACTTATCGGTATCATCAGATAATCTACCAGTTCCAATCCTGAGTCTTGGGGGGCTTTCACCTGGAAATTGGCTCCTGCTGCTTTCTGCACCCTTTGCAGGGTGCAGGGGGGAAGTGAGTTGGGTAAGATAGGTGAAGAGGATGGAGAGGCAGGTTCGAAGGCAGGTTCGAGAGGTAGGAACCTACATGTAGGCTGCAGGTTCCTATGGTGTGCTAAGTGAAGGGGTTATGGTACCAAACATGTATTGACATCACTTGTGCAATACTGTCTCCTCTCTCATTCTTTTTGTTCTTGTGGAATTAAATCTCTTTTTATCTGTACTTTCATTTTACTGGGAATCTGGAAGAGAGAGAAGATAAACAAGTATGATCAAGGCTTCATGTTTATCTGATAGTTGTCCTTCATGTAAACCTTCATAATAGGGATTTTTGTTTCTGTTTTTCTGGAGCCAAAAAGGAAGTTTTGACTGTGTAATTCAGGCAGTTGACCAGGAAAGAGAAACTGAAAGATCTGCTTGCACTATAATTTGAGTTACAGAGCTGACTTTCCAGAAAGGCCTATGCAGGACCTGCTGTAAGGATTTCTCATCATTTCAGAGACAGCTAGTGTGACCCAACGGGAAAGCAAGTGCTTAGGAGTCAGATAGACTTGTGTTCATTCCCAGCTTTGTGACTTGCTACCCCCGTGACCTCTCTGAGCTTCGGTATCCTCATCTGTAAAACTAGGATAACAATAACTGATCACTCATTGTGGATCTGGCCCATAGGAAGCACCCAGCTACATCGAATGTTAAACTGCTTTCAAGTCAGGTCTTCTGGGAGGCTAGGGGTGAGGTTATTCCTACTATAGTCAAGACCTTGTCCCACATCGACAGCTCCCAGAATCTGTCATCTGTGCTTTAGGCATTCCCTGGGTTCTTCCCAATTTGTCTCTAAGTATTGTTGCTCTGACTCTGAATAGTGTAACTCAGCTGCTATTTTCCCATTTCAGCAAGGGCCTCCTGACCTAGAAGCCAAGGTGGCCCCTGACCTGCCATGTACCCCAACCCTCTCGTCTACTGCACCTGCTGGGACCCCTGGAACCTGGGACCACGGAAACTAATCAAGACCCCTCAGCCACCAAGAAAGACCTCCCCAGTGAAGCCCAAGTAAGGATTACCTGTTATGGAGTGGGGCCTGGGGGCTTGGGTTCCGTTACAGCCATCTTTCTCTCACAGGATTTCCAAAACAGTCAGCTTGGCAGCAAAATCCCAAGAGGGCCAGAGAGCCCACCTTTCCACAGCCTGTAGGCTGCACAGTGCAGCTCAGCTGCCGGGGCTGAGGGTCAGAGCGGGCGCCGCAGGGAAAGGGCCCACGGCAGCTGCCTCTCCATGGGGGATGAAGAGCTTCTGGAAATAGGGGATGAGCTGTGCTGCTGGCCTGGTCACCCCTGGTCAGTGAACAAGTGCCAAGGCCTTCAACCTGAGGTTCCCCAAGATCGTCCTGATTTTAAAGATTCCCATTGGCAGACCACATATGCCAATTTGGAGTCACTGTGGGGATCTCCCTTACCTAGGCATGCTAAACCAGGTTTTTAAATTTCCAATTCTTTCTCGTTGTTTCCCTTTTCACTTTCAGGCTAACTCCTCTTCCTCCAGCTTCAAAAAACCAAAATTATGCCCAACCGATAACAAAATCTGTTGTAGCCCCAAAGTAAGTATTTTTATGTCCATGGGACAGGAATGCTTCAAGGTATGTCAATAAAATAATCTCCCTCTTGGCCTCCACAGCCTTTCCTGACTTGAGCTAATTGCTGCCAGATATGTCAGAGGAATGCCAGAACCCACCAGGATTTCCCCCAAACCTCGGATCCCACAAGTGGATTCTGTAGCCCACTGACGTCACAGCTTTCAAAGTCACTTCAAAGGTGCTCTCAGCAGGGGTGCCCCAGAGAGCTGTTCCCTGTCCTAAAAGGGCACAATGTCTGATATGCGTCCTTGGCAAAGAGCCCCCAGTGGGTTTACGGTGCTGACTCACCCTTTTCCTGATTACTTTACTGTGTCCAAGATTTTCTATAGATTGCAACTCTGTTTTCACTCATCAATTAAATTTTTTATCCATATTTATAAGCTTATTTTTTTAAGCTTTGTATTGGAATCGCTTTACACTCTTGTACCAGCTTTTGAGGCACACCAAAGTGAATCAGCTGTATAGATCTGTAACTTAGTTTTAGGCCTTTGCGTGAATCTTTGTATTCTATTTATTTGTTTATTTGGAAAGTATTTATTGAGCACTTATTATTTGCTAAACATTGAGTCAGGCGCAGGGGGACAGCAGTGAACATGGCAAGGTCTCCGCTCTCCTGGGCTCGCATTCTAGTGGGGAGGGGTGGGGAGATGACCATAAACATGTTAATCCATCCAAAGTCTGCACATGCTACGTGGAAAAATAACACAGGCAGAGGGAGGAGGGGGTGGTGAGGGAGGGGTTGCTATTTCATACAGAGAAGTCTGGGCAAGCCCTGTGTAAAAGGCCGCCTGGGGCAAGCACTCCTGGCCAAGAGAGCAGCGAGTGCAAAAGGCCCCGGGTGGGGATTTGCTTGGCACCTCTGATCTTTTCCTGGAAAACAAAGAGGCCCAGGGGGGTGGGGGGGTGTAGTGGAGGAAGTGAAGAGACCGTGTTGGAAAAAGAACTCAGAGAAGCAGCAGAGATGCTGAATGTAGTCAGCAAAATAATGAACACCCCCCCCCCCCCCCAACACACACACACATTAAAGAAGTCCATGTCCTAATCCCTGGAAACCGCAACTTTGTTCTGTTACCTGCCAAGGGGAAATTAAGATTGCAGATGGAATTATGTTGCTCACAGCTGACCCTGAGATGGACAAATCAACCTGGATTATCCAGGTGTGCCTAATGTAAATTTAAAAGTCTTTACACATGAAAGAGGAAGTCAGAGTGTCAGAAGAGATGTGACAACCGAAGCAGCACCGTTGGAGTGCTGCTATTGGTGGCTTTCTTTTTCTTTTTGTCTTTTCTTTTTTGTTGACTTTGAAGATAGAGGACAAGACCGTTAGGAACAGGGGCAGATTCTAGGAGCTGGAAAAGGCAAGGAAATATATTCTTCTCTAGAGCCTGCAGGAAGAGTACAACCCTGCCAAAACTTGCTTTTAGCCCAGAGAGACCCATTTCAGACTTTGACCTCCGGAACTATAACAAGCTGGTGTTGCTTTAAGCCACTAAACTTATAGTAATTTGTTACAGGAACAGTAGCAACAGTAAAGTGTGCTGGGCACTGGAAGGACTTTGGCTTTTACCCGGAAAGGAATGGTATATTTGCAGCTGGGGCCACCATAACAAACCCCACAGACTGAGTGGCTTAAGCAACAGAAATTTGTCTCACAGTTCTGGAAGCTGGAAGTCCAAGGTCAAGGTGCTGGCAGGGTTGGTTTCTCGTGAGGACTCCCTCCTTGGCTGGCAGACGGCTGCCCACCTGCCACCTCCTCACCTGGTCTTTCCTTTGTGCCTGCACATCCATGGGTCTCTCTGTGTGTCCTAATCGCTCTTGCATGTACATCAGTAAAATGGGATAAGTGCCCATCCTAAGAGCCTCATTTTAACTTGGTCACCTCTTTAAAGGTCGTATATCCAAATATAATCATATTCTGAGACAGCTTCAACCCAGAGAATTGGGGGGGGGGGGGTTGGAGGGGGACACAATTTAGGCTGTAACAGATAGGAAGCCATCAGAGGATTCCGAGAAGAGTGACATAATCCAGCTTGCATTTCTTGTCACCACATCAGAAGCTAGTTACTCTTATTTGACTCTTTCAACGTCCTGGGTAAGCTCGCTTATAAATACTCTTGTGACATTTGAGTACCTGATATTATGTTCATGTTTCTGTAACTGAAAACAAAAATTAATTATAATCAGGGTTAACACCAGATCTCAGAGTAGGAACCCTTTGCTTATCCTGAATTCATTTAACAGGCACTTTCAGGGTCCCCAAAACACCAATTTCTGGGCAAACACAAAGAAAAGCAGTTGCGCATACAACACAGATGTCACTAAAAACTGTGTGCATTGAAGATTAGACACTGTGCTCATAGGAGAGCGCTTGGCATCTTCATGCCAAGTCTCTTGGCCTTGTTTTAGCAATAGTTCTACTATTAGACTAGCGACGAGTTGATTTCCCATTTTTTACTACCCACCATTTCATCACAATCTGTGTACCATTGATTCCTGGACCTTTAAATATTCCCTATTTCCTGAAGTAGAGTATTTTGAGATATGAAAGGGACCACAGAGATCCTCCAGGTAATGTCACTTTTCCCAGATGAGTGACAGGATCAAGGTGTAGCTCCTGAGCTTGGGGCTTTCCTTGGCTCCCTGGTTGCTTTCTGAGCATGCCTTTCTCTTACAGAAGGAAAACGCATTTAGGAAAACAAGAGGAGAGCAATCAGTTACCTTATGTGAGTGAAAATGGGAGGAGGGCAGCAGGGCTAACACTTACTGAGACCTACTGTATGCAGGCATGGGTCTTTTACACTAACTTACCTCAGAGGAGGAGCTGTAATTAGTGCATTTAATGTGCCGCTGGTAAGTGGTAGAACCAGGACTTGAACTCTGCTCAGCCAGACCCCAGAGAGGGCATTTAATTACCACTTTCTGCTGCCTTATGTAGAGCAAGGAGAGCGTCCCAAGGAAAACAGACAGTGACAATCAGTCCAGGTCAGTGTACAGATCATGCCCAGATGCAGGAAACGCTCTGCTGCACTTGGGAACCCACAAAGGCTGGGGGAGGGACCGTCAGGGCACCTGAGAGGAGCAGGGACAGGAGGGTGCTGGAGAAAGAGATGGGGACCAAACCCAGAAGGACATGACACCTGCCTGGGACTTTGGGCCTAATCCTTTTGGTGTCTGGGAATCTTTAGGGGTCTGACACAGGCATAGGACCAGGTCAGACTTACATTTTATAAAAAAACACCCTCCGGTGGGATATTATTGGTGCTTTTTACTACTTTCTGCTGTAATCTATTTTCCTTGCCGCTCTTCTCCCTCTCCACCTCTCTTATACAAGGATCACACAATCCCTTAATGGTCAGGGAAAAAAAATAAATAAACAAATGTGAAATAGCCATCCAGGTGGAGAGGATGATGAACTTTAGGGGAGCCAGACTAAAGACAGAGAGGCCAACTGGGAAGGGATCACCAGAGCCAAGTATAAAGATGACAGTGGCCTTGAGCCCTGTCAGGGGCAGAGGCGTGGCAAAGAGGAGATGAGGTTGAGATACAGGTAGGAGATAGCAGTGACAGGACTTGTGGTGCTGCAGGGGTGTCCTGCACAACCTAAGACGATATATTTTTATCCTGGCCTATGTTGGCTGGTCGCCCTGCCCAGGTGGATGACTTGCTGTCTAGTGCAGGATGGAGGAACTGACTAGAATGTTTTTTGGGTTGTTTTGTTTGCCGCCCTGCTAGGCATTTTCTCATGTGTTATTTTCTTTATGCCTCAAAAAAGCCATTTGAGAAAGAGTTATTATCCTCATTTTCTGATAAGGAAACTGAGCACAGAGATGTTGAATAACTATGGTTGGTGGCAGAGCCAGGATTTAAACTCAGGCCCATCTAATTCCAAAATCTGAGCAGTTTCCACCACGCCTGGCCACCTCCTGGCCTCTGGCCGTGGAGGAGAGCACCGAGGAGGATCTGGGCTCGGAGGCAGCGTGGGAAGCAGGGGTCAGCGGTTGGGTTTGGCACACGCTGAGTCTGAGAAGCCTATGGGGACACTCGGGAGCCAGCTGAGTCTTGCAGTTGGGTTTTAGGAGAGAGGAAACGGGGGGAGGGCACGGGGGAGCGTGCGCCCGGGTTTCCCACCTTGTGTGTCTGTGTTTAAGATGTGAGTAGGGTGCTAGCAGAAGATTGCAGCAATCTCAGCACTCCAGATCTGCAATATTACCTTGCCTTCCACCTTGATGCCCAGGAAGTGACAAATATATCACCTGGCTACCACCTCGTGCAGAATAGGGAGCAGATTTCCGTCACCCTGGGAGACAAGATGTTTGATAGGAAGACGCATTCAGAATCAGAGAACATGGACAAAGTCAAAATTTCCAGGTAATGTCCTTGGACCCACATCCAACTCCTCAAACCTATCCCCGCCTGTCCGGCCTGGCCTCAAGGACAAACCCCTCACTTGATGCCCAGTCCACGGTGTCCCTTCACTCCTCAGCCCTGTACCGACTCCTCTCCACACCCACCTCTCTGCTCTGAGCCCATTCGAGTCAGGAGGACGGACAAGTCAGGCAGCTGATCTGGAAAATGGTTGGGTTGGTGTCACTCATACTAAAGGAGAGTAGTTGTTCCTGGAGGTAACGAATAGATGAACGAGTCATAAAATAGTCTGAATTTGAAGGGTGAGAATTGAGAGTAAAGTCAGGGTTTCTGGGAGGACTGAGTCTGCATCTCTTTTTCATTATGTCCAAAGATACCCCTCCGTTTATGCCTCTGGGAGATGTAGTGTGGGAGATTCTGGCCTGACTCCATCCCAGTTGAGCACACTGCCACCCCCTCTGCCATTCAAGGCCCGCCCACCCACTCTCTCTCCTCCCGGACCATGTAAAGTTAGTCCTCACATCCTTTTCATTCTACCTCCTAAATCTCTCATTCAGATGGCCTCCGTCCCCATCTCCTCCTACATCCTCCCTCTTCTTTCCCCACCCTCTTGATCAAGGACCACATCTCTGCTACATTGCCTGCCACCCTGTTTACTCCAGCTCAACCAAACGGAGCGGAATAATCTTATAGACTTCACAGAGGCCCCAGACCCAGAAACACAAAGATCCATAATCTACTCCGAAAGCCACACTCTTACATCCCTTCTTCATCTTGCTTCCGGCCTGTTTCTTGTCTGTGAGTCACTGTCAGCATCAATCCTCTTCCCCCACCTCATTTCCTAATCCTCTGAACTTCTCCCTCCTCCATTTCAACTATCTTTACTGAGTCAAGATCCAATCCTAATATATTTCTAACATCCTCCTCTTCCCCTTCTAATCAATGGGTCACCAAACCACCCCTGCTCACTTCTGGCCAGATTATCCAAAAGGGCTGCGTCTGAGGCTCAGCCACCCTACTGCCAAATTCCTTCTCCCAGACCGCCTTCTGTCCCTGCACCCTCACCCCCATGACGATGGAGCAGGTGCAGAACATGGCCTGGCTCTCACCAGGCCAGAGCCAGCCGTGCCCCAGGAGAGTCCTGACTGGCACTGCCTGGAGGCTGTGTGGGTGATGGATGACTTGTCCTGCAGGACTGATATCATTACTGACCTAGAAGAACAGATCTCAGAGCTGACAGTGATAATAGAACAAATGAACAGAGACCATCGTTCTGCCCAAAAATTGGTGAGTGATCCTGGAGTTAAGCAACATCTTTATGGGCAGGGGAAAGACCAATAGTTTCCGATCACCTGCTATGTTCCAGGCAAGAGGCCAAGCACCTCATTCGCGGGGGCCAGGTTGTCCAGGCGACGGCTCTGAAGCTCAGACTGTGGTCACCCAGGAGTCTCTCTCTGACTCCATCCTATCCACAACCGCAGGCACTCACGTCCCTCCTCCAGGCCTAACTCGATTTCCAGGGGTCCTTGGGGTGCCCCTGGCATGTTCAGTGCCGCCATCCTCTCCACACGAGGGGGCGCCAGCCATTTCCAGCAGGGCCCACGGTGGCCTGTGTGGTGAGTTGAATTTCAGACCTTGATGAGGCTGTTGGCAACCGCACCAGCGTGACCAGAACTTCGGTTTGGCCCAAAAGCCGCCCAGCAGCCTCCAGTACCACGTCCTGTTGCTGTTGAAACTGCCAAAGCCCGCTCTCCGGAATCTGCTGATTTCGGTTTGCACTCTGCGTGCTCCCTGGGGATTTTGGTAACGCGTTCGGCTTTACCATCTGATTTATCGCAGACTCTTCTTCCCCACCCCAGGCAGAGGGGCTTGGTGGCCTGGGCTAGAGTGGGAAACCAGAGCCATCCTTAGACCTCCTGCCTCTTCTCCCCGTCCCCCATCTCCCCCCGCCCCGCCCCGCCCGCCCCAGTGCTGCTTGCTGTGACTGAAGCCCACGTGAGAAGGGTGGCGTCCCAGCAGGCCGGCCCATCACCCTCTGATACACCCCAGATGTGCTGAATCCCATCGTGAGCCAGCACAGCACTCAGGCTGGGACCTTGCCTTCTGATGGTTCATTCCTGTACTTATCTGAAAACCCTGCCCATGTCATGGTCTCCTTTTACAGAAGGGACACGGAGGTTGAGAACGTTAAATAATTTGCACGAGACCACTCATCTCATCCGTGGTAGGTGACTAGGCAAAAGGCACACTTTCAGTCACTGAAGCATCAGCCCTGCTGAAGGCATCGTGGAGATTATATCCACGCAGGGACCTCAGAATTCTTAAACTTCTCCCACCTGGGAACACCCCGTGTTGTTGTGTGACTGTGCAGAGGGGAGATTGCTGGCCCCAAACCCTTGTCTCACCTGGCAGTGTCCATTCCTCCTGAGATGCTGGCCAGAGGACCCGATGTGTTAGAACGGAGGGTCACCTGGAACTGAGCACTTCCTGCCTCTGGAAGGACAGCTATTCTGCCAATGAGGATGTATCAACACTGGTTTTAAGTTCACCAAAGGCAGGGTCTGAGCCTAAGGCCTCTCTGGCTCCTCCGGGTCAAGCCCTTTGCACAATAAATGATTGCTCAGTTGAATTATGTATCCCCAAATCCAAAGGCCACAATCTTACAAAGAGATTACAATCTAGCCAAAAAGACCAGACCTGCCCACAAAACAGTGAAAAGGGTGGTTTCCATGCACCAACATCATGAACTGATTATGTACCAAACAACATAGTGTGAGGCAAGAATCGTTCCGTTGCCTCAGTAAGGATGTGCCCTCTGGCCCTGAAGAACGCAGTGGGAGAGGTGTGGGGAGTGGGGCATAGCCCTTGAATGGGAAGGCTTCCCAGAAGTTGCAGATGGGAGTGGGAGTGAGGTCCTCAATCCTGTCTTGTTAATGCCGGCCTTGTTTCCAGCTCTCCACTGAAATGGAGCTCCGATGTGCTGAGATGCAGAAGAACTTTGAAAGCAAGAGAAGGTATGCTTCCTGGAGCCAGTGCTTGTGCACGGAAGGTCCGAAGGCTCCTGCATCCTTGCAGGATTTCATTTCACTGGGATTTCAGACAATGCCAAACGGCACTGGGTGGCGAGGGGTGGGGGAGACGAGAGACGTGTCTTTGGAGAGCAGCATGGTTTGATCTGAGGTCACTAAAATATAGCATGGAGAAGGTTATGTCTGGCTTTGTAATTTCTCCTCCAAATGGCATTTCAACTATAATCTTCCTTTCAGTTTGCTGCGGAGAGGAGCAGTTTTTCAGTTCTCTGTGAGATTTCCGTGGTGAACTAGTGCTGTTCTTACCCTAGTCTCTCCCACCCTCCTCCACTTCCTCCTCTCACCTCTGCTGTCCCTGGCCGCTAGGTCACGGCCTGGGCAAAATGGGAAGAAGATATGGGAGGGGCAGAAGCCAGAGCTACAGAGACAAACCGAGGGGAAGAAAAAGGAGGTGTGTTGTCTGTGAGAGTGAGAAAACCCACCAGGTCCCCTTCCACACCCCTGCGAGGCACCAGAGCAACCCCAGTAGTCCTGCTGGGGAGAAGGCCTCCTAGGGGACACACACTTGCTTTTTAAAATTTTTTAAATTAACGTATTTATTTTATTAATAAACTTTATTTTTTTAGAGCAGTTTTAGTTCACAGGAAAAAAAGAGCATAAAGTACAGAGAATTGCCACATATCCCAGGCCCCACACCTGCACACCCTGTGTCATCGCTGACATCCTGCACCCCTGCGGGGTGTTTGTTACAATCAATGAACCTGCACTGACACACCATTATTTCCCAACGTCCATAGTTTACATTAGGGTTCACTCTTGACGCTGTACATTCTATGGGTTTTGACAGATGATCAGTGACATGTGTCCACCATTGTGGTATCATACAGAATAATTTCATTGCCCGAAAGATCCTCCAGGCTCTGCCTACACATCCCTCTCCCCACTAACCCCTGGCAACCACCGCTCTTTTGACTGCCTCCGTCGCTGTGCCTCCTCCAGAATGTCAGATAGTTGGAATCATACAGCCTATAGCCTTTTCACACTGACTTCACGCTGACTTATCTGTATGCATTTAAGATCCCCCCGTGACTTCTCTTGGCTTGACAGCTCATACGGAATTGATTTTAACACGCCTCTTGAACACTGCCAACATCTGCCTCCTGGAGTGGAGGCTAGGGAGAGATCTTGGGGTCTAAAATTATCCTGGGTGTTAATCAGCCCACAGTTTCCCAAAAGGGTTGTAAGCAAAGACTGTGCTGTCGTGGGGTCATCCATGGCCTCCCGATGTCTCCATTCAAAATAGCGGGTGGTGAAAACAAGGGTCTCCTCCCCTCTTCTGGATGGGTGCCAGGTGAGTGCGTCAGGCAGTGAGGGCCCTGCGGCCTGCCCACCAGCTGCCTGCGTGAGGGAGGGGATGTGGGAGCAGGCGAACCTTTCACGGATGACTGTGGCCTTCTCCTGGGGTCCCACAGGGAGCTCGAGGAGGCTCACGCAGCACAGCTCAGTGAGGTGGAGAAAAATTACAAAGCAGCCTTGAAGGCAGAGAAGCTGGCTGCCCAGGATAAACTAGGTACGGTTGGGACCTGGGAGGATGATCCTGATGCGGGGGCGGAGGCTGACCGTGCAGAACTAGGGTGGAGGAACTCCCGTGGTCGTAGGTAGACTCTGGCTAGACTTTCGAGGTTTCCTTCTCAAGCCCAGGAAGAGGGAGCCGTTGAGAATGAAACTGGAAAAAGGGAAACCATATGGACCAGTGCCATCACTACACCCATAAGTTAGAATGGTCTGCCGCCAAGTTTTGAGGTCTGAGCAAGTCCCTTCATCTCCTTGAGTCTCAGTTTCCTCATCTGGGAATCAAGGACAAGAATACCTGCCTTTATCAAAGTGCTAAGAATGTGAAAGCACCGTTTAAAGTGTACTGGAAAGTTCTCCAAATGTAATGCCCTTCCAATTCAGCAAGTTTCCTCACCTGTGCAATGATGGTGTTTCATTAAATCCTAACTGGCACACTGTGGCTTGTATGGCCCTAGACCCTGTAAGAGTTGTGTGGGCCATTTATCCCATTTATTTATGTTGCCCTTGGGAAGGACAAAGTGTATATATACCCTTCAGAATTCTGAGTTTACAGACATCTCCACAGGGAGAAGGAAGTTTTCTATAATCTTCTCCCTTTCTTTTATCTTACATTTTTTAAAAGATGATATTTGTACCTTGCCAGTTTTCCAGTTTTCTAAAGAGAACATGCATTGTTTTCAAAACCAAGGTACGCTAGGAATGCTATTTTAAAAAAATGGGAGGTTTTGCTTCTCTTTTTCCCTCAGTTGTAGGTTTGCCCCCAGGGATTAGTTCTCACACTTGGGGTGCATCAGAATCACCTGAGGAGCACGTTATCGACAGATACTGAGCCTCAGTAGGTTTAGGGCATCTGAATTTCTAATAAGCTTCCAGAGTGATTGCTAAGGCAGGAGAGGTCTTATTTGAATTTGCCAACGTGTATTTCAGAGCAATAATGATGACCCTGTTGTTTCCCTTTTGTCCAGAGGAGATGGGAAAGGAATATAAGTATTTGAAGACTATGTTTCATATATATCAGGTGAGATTCAGAGCTCCTTGGTGGATCACAAGAGTAAGAGAAGCATCACTTGTTCCTGGTTGAAGATGTTGAGATGAATCTAGACCTCTTGCCCAGAAAAATAATTTCCTGAAATTCCCAGCCTCCTTGAACCTAAGTGGCCCTCAGGGAGAAGAGTGAACCTGCAGACTGTGATGGCATCCATACAGGACAAGCCAGTCACCTGGACCCTAAAGGAGCCCGTTGAAAAATATGTCTGTCATTGCAAAAGTAATACCTGCTCATTGTTTTTTAAAAAATGGAAATTCAAAACTCAACAACAGCAACAACAACAAGAATGAACTATCACCACCCCAAGACAACCACTGTTAACATTTGTACTTTGTAACATCTTTGATTTTAGCAGAGTATGGGGTCAAAAAGAATAAACATTTGTAAGGCCTTTGATGCATTTGGCTAAATTGCCACCCAGAAAGACTGTATCACTCTGCACTAACTCCAGCGAGCAGAACAGGGGACACCTCACAACAGAGCCCAACCACTTAGCTAATTTGGTGGAGGCCCAGGAAACCAGAATCAGGGCATGATTTCATCCTAGGGGGATGAGAGAGTGGGGCCAGGAAGTGGACAGGGGGAGGGATGGGGCAGCAAGCCCCCATCCAATGGTGACCAACTGGTCCTTGTTTGCCAGGGACTTCCCAGGTTGTAGCGCTGATAATCCAGAGTCCCAAGAAACAACTCAGTCCCAGGCAAACAAGGACACGTCATTAAAAAAATTAACAACTTGGCATTTCCCTTGTTTCCTCCTGTGCTATTGATGAGTGATTCATGATTCAGAGGGAGCTGACACGAGCATCTGCAACACACTCAACTGCCTGTTTTCAAAGGAAGCCCGGTTCCAATAGGGCAAACGCCTTGCAGAGTTTGCTTTGATCTTTAGGGCTCTGCAGGCTCTTGGGTGGCTGGGCTGGAACTGACTCCCACCAGTCACCATATGGGGCCCCCAGTAAGGGTCTCAGGTGAGGGAAGCTGCAAAGGGCTCAGTGCTGAGCCTCAGGCTGGGGTGCAGCCTTTCAGGATGCTTTTCTTCCTGATACCTTTGTATCTCCACAGGACAGCATTTATGATGAAATGGAGGACAAGTGGTCAAAGAAGAAGGCAGAATGGGAGAAGGATGAGAAGTTAGAGTGGGAAAAGATCCTGTTACAGCAGAGTGAGTACAGAAACTTTGGACTTTTGATGACAGATGCCCCAAGAAACTGGCATTAAGTTTGGTGTCGATGTGAGGAAGGAAGCCTTGAAGTCACGAAGGACGATGCGTGGGCTGCATGGCTGGACTCCTGAATGGAAGGTGCCTGGAGTCTTCAAGAAAGTGCAACAAGGATGGAGTCTTTTATGGAGTTTAGCCACTGAGGATCTAAACCGTACCGTCCAGAGCTCACTGTTTGCAAGTTTGGCAGTCATGTGCTGGAACAAGCTTGGGGATATCTGTAGAGTTGCAGACTTGTTATCTGGATACAGGTGGCCCCAAAGTTCCATAAAAAAAAGCTCTTGAATTAGTTTCAAATATTCACTTGTTGGGGGAGGGGCAACACAATCTATGCCGTGGAGAGTCTCTATACTCCCAGGTCCCCCCCCAAAGGAAGCCATGTTTGATATATTTTTCAATTGAGGTTTTTAAAATTGAGATAAGATGTACAACATATTGATTTGATACAGTCATATATTGCTATGTACTTTTAATATTTCCAACACTTAGCGCAGAGGCTGAATCATACAAAGTGCCCTGCAGGAGACTTTCCTACCCCCACTGAGCTTCTTCATAAATGGAAAAAGGAGAGAGAAATCTCTGGAAACTCTGTTCCCTGAGCTAGAGGACTAGTTGAGGCAGAAGTGGGGCCTCTGTAAGCTTATTCCACATCCTAGTCCAACCCAATTCATATCAGGTTTAGTTGATTTTAACAAATTACTCATAGAAATGCAGATACTCCCTGGGAAAGGTCATCCTCAAGGCCCTTCCCACTTTGGACTACCAGGAGGTAGCATGAAGACCCTAGAGTCAAGGCTGGGGAATGGGGTGTGGAGCTGCTCCTGTCTGAGGCTTTACCTGGAATCCTGGTGTAGCACAACTCAGGTCATCACCCAGACTCCTAGCTATGTGCACTAGACTCATCCCATGTCGTCAAAGTCTATGTTAAGATGCTACAACTAGTTTTGGAAGACGTGACTTTAGCTGCTCATAGTGTAGAGCCTAGGGGTTGCCTCCCTATCCATCCCTAGCACCACGATGCTGAAGAAATTTATGTAAGACCTACACCCATCCTTCCTCCTGTTTAGTATTGGGGCTCTGCTGGCATGTTCCCCTGTGCCCCAAAATCACTTAAGCCTACCTCTGCCCCAGGGCTAAGTACAGAATAAATTTTATTGCTGGAACAGTCACATTAGCCAAGAGCTGTATTTTAAGATAAGAGTATCCAAGAAAACACCTTGAGTTTGACCCAGTCTGGAATTTCTATTATCTTCAGATAGTCTGGTTTTCTCTCTGTTGTCTGTTTTCCCCGCATTTACCCATATATTTGATTTCCTCACCTCCACAGAAAATAAGATAACCAAAAAGTTTGAGTTAGAGTCAGAAGAAGAGAAGAAGAAACTAAGTGACTCCTACAGTGCTCTCTTTGAGAACGTCAACCGAGAGAAGGAGGTAACTCGGCCCAAAGCACGCCAGCGGTTGAACGTGCAGTCTGGGTGGGACATCCACTTCCCATGGGTGCCTCTGTAATGGGGCAAACTTTCTGTCTTTTGGTCCTCCTTTTCCAGCTTCCCGGAAATTTATGCAAGCAGACTGTCTGTCTTGCTGTCCTCTTTCTAGACAGTCTTACCACAGGGTTATTGGGCTGAAAATTGTAATTAATAGGAAATAATAGAATGTGAAACATATACAGAACCTGAAATTCCCTATTTGCCAAAATCCCAGCCTCTGAATGGCCTTCTTGTGCTTGACTGTACCTGAAGAGAAAGGGCACCGCTGCAAACTGAACTCAGCAAATTTGGACATGTACAACTTGTTTGATGAGTTTTGACAAATGTGTTCATCCAGGTAACCAACACCCAAGTCAAGACCTAGAACATTCCATCAGCCCAGGGTGCACACCTGTGCTCCTTCCCAGCTAAACCCTGTCTCCCTCAAAATCTGACCCAAGACAACCACTCTTTTGATTCTTGCTACTATAGTTGTACTTGTTTTTAAACATTACATAAACGGAATCATACAATATATGCTCTTTTGTGCATAGATTCTTTTCCCTTAATAATTTCTGTGAAATTTATCTATTCATTGTTCATATCAGTAATTTCTTCCTTTCATTGCACAGTAGTATTTCTTTGTAGGAATATCATACAATGTGTTTACTGGTTATCTGTTTTTAGAGATTTTGGTTGTTTCCGTTTTTTGGCTTTTACAAGTAAAACTTCTATAAATACCCTTGTATAACTATTTTTGTAGACACATGCTTTCATTTCTCTTGAGTATATACCTAGATGTGTTATTGGATGATTTAACTTTATAAGAAATTACCAAAATATTTTCCATATTTGTTGTACCATTTTACTCTTGCATCTTAACTATATGAGAATTCCAGTTGTTCCATATCATCAACAACAATTAGTGTTACCAATCTTTTAATTTTGGCTATTCTGATGTATATGAAGTGGTAGTTTTTTTATAGCATTTGGATTAATTAATTAATTAATTAATTTTTATTGGCTGCCTTGGGTCTTCGTTGCTGCACATGGGTTTTCTGTAGTTGCAGAGAGCAGGGGCTACTCTTCATTGCAGACCACAGGCTTCTTATTGTGGTGGCTTCTCTTGTTGCAGAGCACAGGCTCTAGGAGCGCAGGCTTTAGTAGTTGTGATACTTAGGCTAAGTATTTGTGGCGCATGGGCTTAGTTGCTCCGTGGCATGTGGGATCTTCCTGGACCAGGGCTCAAACCCATGTCCCCTGCATTGGCAGGTGGATTCTTAACCGCTGAGCCACCAGGGAAGCCCAGAAGTGGTATTTCATTATGATTTTAGTTTCCCTGATGACTAATTATGTCAAGCAACTTTTCATATGCTTATTGGACCACTTATATGTCTTCTTTTGAGAAGCTTTGGTTCAAGTTTTTTGCCAGTTAAAAAGAACTTGGGTTGTTTATCTTTTTATAATTGGTATGTAGGAGTACCTTTTTTTTTTTTTTTTTGGTTGTGCTGGGTCTTAGTTGTGACAGGCTGACTCCTTAGTTGTGGCATGCAAACTCTTAGTTGCAGCATGCGTGTGGGATCTAGTTCCCTGACCAGGGATTGAACCTAGGCCTGCTGCATTGGGAGCATGGAGTCTTAACCCCTGTGACACCAGGGAAGTCCCAGGAGTACTATGGATGCAGGTTCTTTGTCAGACATATGAGCTGTGAATTCTGTCTTCCAGCCTGTGGTTTGCCTTTTCATTTTGCTCACGTTGTCTTTCCATGTGCAGAAGTTTTTAGTTTTGATGAAAGTTGGTTATCCATTTTTTCCTTTTATGGTAACAGCTTTTTGTGTCCTCTGTGAAACTGTTGCTTATTCTAAGAACATAAAGATATTCTAGTTTTTTAAAAGGTTTATAATTTTAGCTTTTATGATTCTATGATCTATTTTGAATATTTTTTGCTTATGGAGCAAGGTAAAGGTCATAGGTCATTTTTTTCCATATAGACATTCATTGTCCCAGAATGACTTGTTGAAAAAGATGTCCCTTTCTCCATTGAGTTACGTTGGTGTCTTTGTTGTATTTGAGTGGGCAAGAAGTGGACTCTTCCGTCGTGTTCCGTTCAACTGTCTATATTTAGGCCAACGACACAGTGTCTTAATTACCATAGCTTGAAATCAGGGAGAAAAATCTTCCAACTTTGCTCTTGCTTTTTAAGATTACTTTGGCTCTTCTATATCCTTTGAATTTCTTTGTAAATTTTATAATTATCTTGTCAAGAAAGCCTGCTGGGGGCTTCCCTGGTGGCGCAGTGGTTAAGAATCCGCCTACCAATGCAGGGGATATGGGTTCCATCCCTGGGCCGGGAAGATCCCACAAGCCACGGAGCAAATTAAGCCCGTGCGCTACAACTACTGAGCCTGTGCTCTAGAGCCCGTGAGCCACAACTAATGAGCCCATGAGCCACAACTACTGAAGCCCGCGCGCCTAGAGCCCGTGCTCTGCAACAAGAGAAGCCACCGCAATGAGAAACTCGCGCATGGCAACAAAGAGTAGTCCCCACTCACCGCAACTAGAGTAAGCCTGTGTGCAGCAACGAAGACCTGATGCAGCCAAAAATAAAATAAATTAATAAATTAATAATAATAACAAAAAAAGAAGAGCAGGTATGTGGTGATAATAAAATGACTTAAAAAAAAAAAAAAGAAAGAAAGGTGGTATTTTGAGTGGGATTGCAATGAATATAAAGTTCAATCTGTGGAGAACTGGGTTATTTAACAGTATTAAATCTGTACCCTAACAAAAGAAAAGCCTTTAATGAAAATATGATTTCTTTTTATATTTCTCGACGCACTAAGGTTGAACATGAGTAAGATTTTCATTATTTAACTTCAACATGACATGTCATTAGCTTATAGTGTGCTTAATTAAAGCAATATCTAAACTTTGATGAATATTATATTCCTAAATCTTATTCTGGCTTTCTAAATTTTCTAAAAGAAGTGCCAGAACCCCAGTGCTGAACTTTTCCAAATAAAATTATTTTTAGGAGCTCTTAAAACAGCATGAAAAGGACACCTTGCAATTAGAAGAGTTGAGAAAGACCAAAGAGGTAAGCTTGTTCATTTTTCCTGCGGAATTAGCCTCTTACAAATATATTGCTAAAACAATACACTCTCAAAAATATGGAATCGATGATAATTTTCCCCACACTATTAAAAAGCAGAAGGCCTAAAGCTGAGTTTGCTGGATTCAATAAGTCAGAAAGGATTTTAGAACTATCTGAAAAAGAGAGCCATTGTTGTCTTTTTAGAGCCAGATCTGAACAAATAAACAATATACTGTGTGCTCTTCAGTGTTAAATGCCTTCCATTTCTTGTAAGGCTCAAACCACAAAAGGGCCTTAAACAGTAAAATGCCAAATTCTTCCTCTCGAACTCTAAGTATAATACCGCCCCTTGGGAACTCTGACTTCAAGCCTTTCCTCAAAACTCTGAGTGAAACTCACCCCCACAGCCTCTCTAGGAACTTTTCTTCTGGGATAAATTATAGCACTTCCATTAGGGAAATACCAGAAGGGAAACTGTTCAAACCCACAAACTACCTTGTGGTTTCTCTTCCACTGAGAATTTAATTTGGATCCAAAATGGACATGTTCGGGAAAAGATTAGCCATTATGAAAGCATGGCTTGATATCTTAGAGCCCAGGCAGGGCTTCACCCTTGTTGGGCAAAGAGACCACAATGCCTACAAGGTAAATGTACGGGCTTTGGTATAAGGTAGACCCAATGTGTTATAACCGCTTTAATGAGCTTGGCTACTAATTCTATCACTTGTGTCATTTCTGGGTCTGTTTCAATTAATTGATTGTGCCCCTCATGTATGGTCATATTTTCTTGCTTGTTTGCATGTCTCGTAATTTTTTTATTGGATGCCAGCCATTGTGACGTTTACCCTGTTAGGTGCTAAGTATTTTTGTATTCCTTTAAATATCATTGAGCTTTGTTCTGGGATTCAGTTAAGTTACTTGGAAACAGTTTGATTTTTCAAGCATTGGTTTTAAGCTTTGTTAGGCAAAATTAAAGCAGTCTTGGTCTAGGGCTAATTTTTCCCCACTACTGAGAGAGTACCCCTCTGAGTAATCTACCTAATACTCTGTGTATTAGAAGGAAACATGAATTTTCCCAGTCCTGTTTCGGTCCAGGGATGGTTCTGCCTGATGGTGGTTCTTTTCCGCAGCCTCGTCTCATTCTATTCCTTCCCTCCATCATGCAGTTCCATGGCACTGGACTTCTTGCTGTTTCTTTAACAGGCCCGGTTGCTCCCACTTTGGGGTCTTGGCTCTTGATATTTTCCCTTCTTGGAAAGCTCTTTCCCAGATATCCACACAGCTCACTTGCTTACCTCCTTCCAGTCTTTCTTCAAATGCCACCTTCTCAGGGACTACTCTACTTAAAGGCTCAACAACCTACCCAACACTTCCTTTTTCCTGTTTTATTTTTCTACACAGACTTTTAACCATCAAACCTGATGAACTCAATGAAGTCAAGGATTTTTGACTGTTTCTTTTTGCCACCAAGCCTCGGTTGCTAGAATAGCACCTGGCATATCACAGACATTCAGTAAATAGCAAATGATTTTTAAATGAATGAATAAATGAAAGAATGCAAAATGACCAGGTACAGAGCTTTGCCCAATGCTGCTGAAGTAAGTCATGGTACCTCTCCAGTTTGTACATCTTGGGAGGATGCTCTTTTCGTGCAAAGAGCCCTGAGGACATGTAGGAGTTAAATGGGGCTGCACCTGAAAACAGAGGTCCATCTGGTTCATTTTTATAGTCTCTTCAGCATCTTTCTAAAGTAGATTCCACACTTATCCCTCCCTGCACTTACACTGTATCTTCTATCCACATCCTTAGTTTTTTTTCCATTTACTTATTATATTTACTTCATTTACCTTTATTTAATTTTTTTGCATCTCTCTCACTAGAATGTATCCCCATAAGATTAAGAATTTTATCTGTCTCATTCATCATAATATTCCTGGTGCCTAATACAGTAGTAGGTTTTCTCCCCTAATAAACAGACTATTTTTTTAGAGCAGTGTTAGGGTTACTGAAAAATTAAGCAGAAAGTACAGAGATCTTTTCCCCCTACACACACACACACACACACACACACACACACACGCACACGCACACACATGAATGCACAATTTCCTTTATTAGTAACATCTTGCCTTTCCTACAGGTTTTGTCACAGACATCATGCCATGTAGCGTCTATTGCAGTATCACACAGAATAGTTTCTCTGCCCTACAAGTCCTCTCTCCTCCTATTCATCCCTAGCTTCCCTTCCTGTCTCCTGGCAACCATTGGTCTTTTTACTGTCTTTATGGTTTTGCATTTTCCAGAAAGTCATGTAGTTGGGATTCACACTAGATATTTAATAAATACTTGTTTAATGAACGGATGACTGGTAGCTATTTTCACAACCCATGTGAGCTCTGGTGAGGGCTGGCTCTGGGGCACTGACAGTGAGGCTGAAGAGAAGGGAATAGGTGAGTGAGACATAGGGGAGGTAGAATGAACAGGGCATAGTAACAGGAGAAGGAGTAGCTAAAGTTGATGCTTTCACATTCTAATCCAGGTGTCCTGGAGAAGAGAATAAATGGGTAGACTTCATCATGATGTCCTGAAATGATTTCTTCTTCCACAGGTCATAGAGGAAGAGTTGCATGCTCAAGTTCTTATCCTTAAATCACTTAACTCAACCCTCTACCAAACCCAGATGGAACTCCAGCGAGAGGTGAGTCCTGGCTGGAGTGGGAATGGGAGCCCTCTGCCATGTAGCTGTGCTCTGGGTGACTGTAATTTGGGAAGGATGGCTATTAAAATGTACCTGTCTTTCAGAAAGCTATGGTGGCAAAACTAAAGAAAACATTCCAGTTCAAGCTTGCTGAAGCTGAAGAAAAGTTTAAATATACCATACAGCACCTGACAGAAGAAAACATCTGTCTAAGGTATGAATGATGCTGCCCAAAAAGGCGTGGCTGAGTTATCTTTAGAAAATGGAAGGGATGGGAAATCCCTGGCGGTCCAGTGGTTAGGACTGCAGGGGGCCTGGGTTCGATCCCTGGTCAGGGAACTAAAATCCTGCAAGCTGTGTGGCATTGGGTGAGGAATAGGTGAAAATGAACCTAGGTATTCCTTTATGAAGTCAAGGCACAGGTGTTGTCAGGAAGGGGGCTATTTGCTGGCCACAGAAGTTATCTACGGAGGTCAGTGCATTTGAAGTGATGCTAGGAGCCTCTTCTCCCTTTGCTATCTTAGTTGTTTATGCAAAACAACACAGGAGGCTTATCTGAGAGTTTCTGGGTTTATTCACGTTTATGACTGAGAATTAGTTTTAAATCCAAGGGCTTGAGCCTTGTGATCTTCTATTATGGGCATTATGCCTTGAAGGGCTTTTTTACTTATAGGGTATTGATTAATTCTGGGAAGAGGTATTGAGGGATCTATTTAAATCTTGATGGGTGGCGCACTGTGACTTTTGCCAATATCAGTTGGAGATTTTGCCCGTAAGGAGGATGGTAGCTTCTAATTCAGTAGGGACAATTAATCAGTGTTTCCAGAATCAGTTCTAGGGCCATGAGAGATGGAGCAAATAAAAGATGTCACAGGGTCATTTAATTCACCTTGTTGGCTGCTTTGATGACAGTTGTCAAATTCTAGAATTATTTTCCCCTTTTGGGAGGAAGATACTTCTCTAAGAAGTCTCAGCTTAATGAATGGGTTGAAACAGGGAAACTAAGGAGAAAAGGGTGTGTATGTCTCAAAGGACCTAAACAAAAAGAAATAGGTTCAGAGACAGGAACCTCTTGAGGTTCATTAGAGATTCCCCAGTATTTGAATTGTTTTAGTACTCTAAGGCAGGGGCTGCTTTTTATAGTAGTGGAGTTTAGCACTGAGAGTGTGGCTCTGTTGTCTGTTAGGACTGGAAGACGTTCAGCCTCAACCTGGAGAAACGTTTCTTCAAGCCAGTTAAGGGGGAGGTTTGGGAAGAACCTCTGTTTTTCCTTGGAGCCCCATCATTGAGAATTGGGAGGATGTTGGAAAGGCTGGTTAGAGAGCTGAATGTACCTGAAGTACTTGAATATGTAAAAATCTCTTTTCCAATGTCATGGCTTTTTGCAATAATAGCAGAAACTAGGAGGATTCTGGTCTCTTTTAGGAGATTTCATTTTCTGGAATGGAAGATTAAGAATTTTGGTGATCTTCCTTATAGGTGACTCGTCTAGAGTGTGAGACAGCTGGTTTGCCAGATTAACTAAATCTGGAGTGGACATAATTTCCCATCCCATCTGGTCCTTTTTTCAGAAGGGAAAGGTTTCAGTTCAGCGCATTAATACATACAGAGTTAAAAGATTCTTGGGTGGAATCAACCTCTTTAGGAAGACCAGAATTTTCTTTACAAACAGTCTGAAGTCAATTGCAATTGTCACGAACAGGTTTGTCAGATTTTTGTGTGCAAGCCTGACATTTCTTCCAATCAACAGGCTTTGGAAAAGCCTGGGAATCAAGGGATGAAGTCACCTAGTGGTTGCTCGAGCCATGTAATAAGTTAGCAGGTCCCCTGGTTGTAATTTTAGAGACCTGTCAGGATTTTCTCAATTAGCAGTTTTCACCCAATGCTAGGCCTGGCCTTCACCAACAAGCGTATGAACTATGTGATATAAGTCAGAGAAACCAGGTCAATAAGTCTGAGTGGCTACAGTAAATTCCTGAGCAAATCTGTGAGGGTCTTTGGTTACTCTGGGAGAATCTTTGACTATGACTCACAGTTCAGCTTTAGTTCAGAGAATATAAGAAATTAAGGATCTGGATCCCCAGAGAGCTCAATTTTAAAGGGACAGGTTCTGATAAGTTCAGAGGAAAAGGGAGTGGGGAGAATTACAGAAAAAGGAGGAAGTTCACTAAGGGAATTCGTATAGGGGAACTAAGGATATAGAGGAAGTATAGGCAGCATAGACGGGAAGGAGGAAGATGGTGCCAGAAGCAGAATCTGATCACAAGGAGCCAAGGGAAAGACTCAAGATGGGGCTGGAGATGAAGCCTGAGGCAAAGAAGAAGGGAAGAAGAAGAACCAGAGCCTTCAGGAGCTATTTTATCTCTCTTTAATTATTTGTTTGCCTCAGTTAACCCTAAAATCTTACTTTGCAGAGAGGCAATTTTAGACTCCTGATAATATTTGGAAGCCTCAAAATAAACATTCCACTCAGTCGTGGAAATTTTTGAACTATTGTGGTCCAATTTGGTTTTAGGAAAATTAAGTTTGGGGATTTCAAAGGTTCCCATAATGGCCATTGAGATCTTAACTTGCTTTTAATTGGGTCAGTCCACTTATCTAGAAATGCACGTGAGGAAGGACCACATTTTTTAAACATAAAATTGGCTGGAGTCCCTGGGGTGGGGGTGGGGGGCATCAGGAAAATATGTAGATCACTGGGGTCGCATTTCTCAGAGGGTCTTCTCTGGAATAAAAGAATAATTTTCAAACAGCTCAATTCAAACAGCTTGCAACTCAAACAGCCTACAAACTAATACCAGCCTGTTTTAAGGAAACAGTTTGATCCCAAAGGAGAAATCAGAGGGTTTTCAGCCAGTTTCTGGAGAATGGTCCCTGTTCCAAACGAATGGGACAACACCTGCACTGACACAGTTTCAGCGAAGCAGCTCCTGTTCCCAAAGGAATGGGCTGACAGCTTCTCAGCCAGCTTCAGTTGAAAAAAATCTCAAAATCAGGCCAAAGGACCAAATGAGTACTCGCATATAGAACAAGGATTTCACCAGAAAGACGAAGCCTTAAAACAGAACCTGAATAAAACCCGGAGAGCATCAAATGGCAAAGAAGACATGAGCTCAGATCCAGGAGAAAGATGTACCTTCAAACTCCAGGGTTATTGAGAAAAACAGTGAACTCAGTGGGCTTGATTGTGGGTAACACACCTGTTTGCTCACCAGCCCAGAGCCATTGAGGATCTTCACTGGTCCCCATATGGGCCACCAAAATGTTGACCTAAAACAAACAGATTGCCAGTTATCTCTCCAGCAAAGATGGATTTATTTGGGATAAGCAAAAAATTGCAATTTGGGGTCTGCCATTGCAGCAAGCCATGTGCAAGGGCCCACACAGCAAAGGAAGAAGAATGGATGGGAAAGTAAGTGGGGAGGGCTGTAGTAGACAAAAAGTCCATGGCTTTTCATTGGCTGAGTTCTTACCAGGAAAATGGAGTCTTTCTTCCTGTTGGGCTCTGCCACCATCTTAAGGTATAACTCCCCTTTCTGGTCTCCCTACTCCATTTAATTGAGGTTTCTGTTTATTAAGTTTTTACAAGGGATTTAGGTGTCACTGGTTTACCCTTCGATGCACCTGCCTTTGGTTCCTATGAAAATCAACTTCAGGTCAGAAATTATACTGTTACCTGAAGATGCATCCTAAATCATTGAAATAATTTTTGGTCAATACTAAAATAAAGCAAAGTTATTCACTACGTTACTTTTGTAGAAAATTTCTCATATGGGAATTTGGTAATCCAAATTTCATGTCTCAGTAAGTTCAAAACCACTGCAAATAATGAATGAGACCCTCCCCCATCAGTGAAAGAATAAAACCATATTTCTCTGCCTCCCAGATATCCCATACCCCTTTCTACCCTTTGAGTCTATAGTGATACATCTTCTCTTCATAGGCAAAAGATAATTGCCAAAAATGAAGAAATTTATGTTGAACGATCTGGGAAATCAACCTCTGTTACTATTTATCAGCATAATTCTGACACTTTAGAAGATGGTGGCAATGGAACACAAGAATCCTGAGCAGAAAAATTGTTCTCTATTTCCAAAGACATTCGGAACACCATCTTTGTGAGCTTAAGAACTCCTGTGAGGTTTTCTTGAGAAATACGTATGGTGAGTTTAGTTCTTGGGTTGCCTTGATTCTACTTGTCTTTTCACAATTTGTTTTCTTCTGAGTGGTTAGGAATGTTTGAATTCATCATTCATCTCAATTACATAGACTTTAATGATTCTTCATTGAAAAGTGATTTTCTCTACACCTAGAGCTGAGCTTTCTCTAGGCTTTGTACTAGTTTCTCGTCCACCTTTACATATTTCATTACGAAGACACTGACCTGAAGAACTGCTTTCTATTAAATGTTGAGGATATTTCAGGATGCACCTTTTGTTCACCTGGGACATTTCGCTAGCAATTGATAATTTATTGATTTGATTCCCCCAAATCTTTTCTCTCTTATATGTGTCCCCACTCCCCTGCCTCTCAGTCATGTCCCCTAACCTATGATTTGGGAAGAATTTCTGATGATTCCTGCCACCTTCTCTAAACCATCCCGAGGATTCAAATGCCCATAAGGCAGGGAACATAAATAAGGGAAGCTGGCTGGACATAAGAAAACACAATCACACAAGCATGGTGATAAATGGTAATTGGCAGCAGCCTCAGTGGAAGGGACTGGGCAGGGTGGTGGTGGGGGTCATGGGGTGGGTGAGGGTTATGGGGATTTGGTGAACCCATTCCATTGTTGCCAAACAGGAGCATGGTGTAAATGTGGTCAGATAGCCTATCTTTCAGAAGAAAGTATTCTTGTTTTTATGTGACAACTCCCAGTTTTAAAATATGGACAAGAGGGAATTTCCTGGATGTCCAGTGGTATCACTCTGTGCTTTCACTGCCAAGGGCACAGGTTCAATCCCTGCTCAAAGAACTAAGATCCTGCAAGCCATGTGGTGGCAATAAATAAATAAATAATAAAGACAAGAAATTTTTTGAAAATACAACTTGTGTGGGCCAACATTGGGAGACTCAAGGAAAACATAGCTGTGATCCAAACATTTTCTACCTGTAAGATTAGATTCCATTAGCAAAAAACAGATAAACAAAAATAATCTCCAAGGACTAGTAAGATAAAATTATACTTTATTCTATTAAAAATATTTATTACTTTTCTTAAACTTAATTTTAAAAGATAATATAATTACTAAATACTTAAAAAGAACTAAACATACAAGGAAAGAGAAAATGCATAAAAGAAGCACAATTAACAAAAATGCATATCACATTCAACAGAAGCAGAGGCAATAAGATAATAGCTGAAAAGAGAGTATGGAAACAGCCTAAAGAAATTGAAAATATTTCAAAATTTTTAAACTTTTAACATAAGAATTTAAAAATTTTTAGTCAATCAAAATTTTATAGTTTAGTGTAGAAGATAGCTTGGAAAAGGAGGGACTGGAAGTACAGAAGTGTCAAGTTAATATCCATTAACATCATTCTTCTTAAAAGTGAGCTGAATACTGTACTTATGAGTAACAAAACCAAGGAAAATCATGCTCAGACTTTTGAAATCTAGTCTAAACAGTGGCGTCTTTCACCAATGAAAAGCAAAATGGCTCAAGAGAGAAGACTCACATGTTTCTGAGATAGCTTGTCAAACTCACCAGCAGCAATCAGGCTGGATGTGAGAGTTATACCCTGAACCTCAGTACACGAGGGGCTTTTTTAGCAAGTTAAGATCACAAAAATCTCCCTCAGGGATCTTTGAACATTTTTTTAAACTTACTATACTTTCTGTATCTACTATAAGTTCATTTTTAAACATTTTCATCAAATTAAAAACAATTAAAATCATGCCGATGGCTATGACTGTCTAGCTACTTCAAAACCAGAGATTTAGGCTTGAATTTACAAAAAAATTAGGTTGTCCTAATTCCCATTCTCTCCCCTTCCAGCTATAAGGAAAAAAAAAAAAGTAGCAGCATTTTAACTATTGTTTAGTTATGCAACTAAACAATAGCATCAATTAAGGGGAAAGAAGAGTTTCTTTCGCAGTGTGAAAGTAGGTTGTGGCATCTGTTTGCCCATGTTTTTCTTATCATCCTTACTGCTTACTTCAAAGTTCACCTTGGTGAGGATGGTGAGAATATCTTCACCCCTGAAAAACATAACATAACCTTGTGACCATCTATAGAGGGAAAAATTAACTGGTAAACCTTATCATCTACTGTGATTAGTGATAGTTATTTCCCTCAAAACATCAGGCAATAGAAATATGATGTTCAACCAAGACCTACCACAGCTTCCTAGGTAAAGAAGTTGTCTCAGAGCTTAATAACTTATCTTTGGTTTACTCAGGATCTTACGACCATCAGAAACTTCAGTGTCAACATCAGATCTGGTTTCTTTCCCTTCTGACCTATTTGTACCTCACTCTGCTCCATGTACTATGTCACTTACCCCCTAATTGCCTCAACTCCCTCAAATTGGCATTGCTTCTGTGGATTCATCACTTCCCTGGTGGCACAGTGGTTAAGAATCCACCTGCCAATGCAGGGAACACAGATTCGATCCCTGGTCCAGGAAGATCCCACGGGCCGTGGAGCAACTAAGCCCATGGACCACAACTACTGAGCCTGCATGCCACAACTACTGAAACCCACACACCTAGAGCTCATGCTCTGCCATAGGAGAAGCCACCACAATGAAAGCCCACGTGCAGCAACGAAGACCCAATAAATAAATAAATAAATAAATAAATAAATAAATTTTTTTTAAAAAAACAAAAACAAAACTTGAGGCAAGTAGAAATTGAACGTCTCCCGCAGCCACCCCACCGCTTTCTCAACAGCCTCTCTTATCAGTTTAGTTGGGTAACCTGTTTATTCACCTCTGTAGCTAACCCCCTGGAACCTCTTAGGATTCATGGTCTAAGTTACAAAATGAAAATGTAGTGTGGGTGTTATGGTTCAGTCATTTAACTGCCATGGGAAGTTCTTGCTCTTTATACGCTTAAAACATAACGAGACACAGAACTAGAAGCAACTAAAGGAGGGTTCTTGGCTATTTACCTGCTGGTTGTGTGTGCATTTGGTAACTGTGCCATACAAAACCATTATTTAACTAAAGGAAATAGAAGATAATGCACGAGGGAAGGATGTGTTCCCAACATTTTGTGGGCTTCAAAGCAGGCCAAATTAGGGGGGATATAAAACGTTTGGCACTTATCTCCCACAAGAGGATTTGAGGTTGGTTAGCTGTTGTAGAATTTTTGACAGAGTTGGAGGATGTTAAATATTGAAATTCCAAACTAGCTGAGCGGGTTCAGTCATGTTGCTGCCCAAAGACAGAGATGGACTATATGACTTTGCCATCTTTCCAGCTCTATGATATGCTGATTATCCTTTGAGGTGCTAAATAAAAGAAACTCCTCAGTTAAGTATTTTAGTTTTTTCCACCTGTGAACTAAAGATCTGAATACTTGCCCTCTTTCCCACTCTGCAACTGACCTGAGAATTACAGCTATGGGATCCACAGCTAGACATTTAGAGATGAATGAAGGGTTGAATAAGCAAAAATTACCTAGGACATCTTTCTCTCAGGCTCTGGCAAAGTGACTGGATATACCAGGTCCCCTCCATCGTGCTTCGGTAGGAAACACAGTTGTTCACAGTGGCCATCCCCAGCAGAAAGTCAGCCTCATCCGGGATATATCTCTTCTGAACTGATGAATCCATTTCTAAATAGGCTTCCTTCTGTTCTGAGTCAGTCTCAACAGCTATACCTCTCTGGTAGTTATCCCCTTGACAAGCCTGAATAAAAAAGATTTTGGGTTTGCCAGCAAGGGAAGGGCAATTTGAACCAGTGAAGTAAGAGGTCAGCTCATAGATGGGGGCTTCCTGCCCATCGGAGCCGTAGATGATGCCCTTGTCTCCGTGGGAGAGGATGCAGCAGATGAAGCAGTCTTTGTTATTGTGGTCCATGCTTTGGTAGGATTTCAGAACCTCACAGATTTTCTTTGCAGTGTGGTCTCTGAAATGCACTACGTCAAAATGAAGCTCACTAAACGTCTTGTTCAAAGCCTCTGAAAAGTGAAACAAGAAAAGTCATATCACACTGCAATAATTCCCAGAACACAACCCAGGGCTAGAGAAAACATCAATCAGATAAGAATTTGAACCGAAACTTAAGAACAAGACCCTCTATATTAGTGGCTGGATAGACTTCTAATATTTACTGCCACTAGCTGCAGACATTTCCCAGCCCTGAGGCAAAAGAGAAAGGGGAAATTGCTATTGTTGGCCTGTTGTCTTTTCTCACAGTCTACAAGATGGGTAAGCTGTTATTTAGGCTTACTACCTAACTAATCTAAAAAATAACTGTATTACTTACATAATCAGAAAAAAAGTGAAAAAAAATTTTTGATCCATACTTATTTTACCCTGAACCCTCTCAAAATTGTTCATCAAAATACAAGATATGAATGTTTAAAAAGTCAAGTAGAACTAAAAGACTCATTACAAAAAAGCTACCCCCCTCTACTCCTCCCTTTTACACAGTCATGTTCTGTCCAGCCACTTCTATGAAGGCAACCACTTTCAACTTTTAACTACTTTTTTTCTTTGGTAATAGCCTCCATTTTGTAATGAATTTGGGTTCATTTTTATTTATTCATTTATAAATTTTAGACTTTTGTACTGAGTTCCTACTATGGGTGATGAGCACTTGGTGTTCTTATACATTTACAACTTTTAGTTGAAGCAATAGAGAAATATGTATTATTAGTACTATGTAAACATAATATTCTTTAACTATGCTTCCTTTCTTATTAAACTTTTTGTCTTTCCTGGAATTAGCAATTGCATGAATTTTTCATTGCTGTATTTTCTATATGCTTAACATTATTTTTCCCCAAATGCTCTAATTGATCTAGTCAAATCTTTCAACATTTTTCAGGCTGCCTGTCTGATTATTTTAGATAAAAATAGCATATATGTAAAGTGTACAACATGATGATAGGAATAGTGAAATGATTACTACAGTCAAGCTAATAACATATCCTCTCACTCAGTTACCTTTTGTTTGCGTGTGTGTGTGTGTGATGAGAACACCTGAAATATACAAATATACTCTCTTTGCATATTTCTCAGGTTCAGCACAGCATTATTAAGTATGGTCATCATGCTGTACCTAAGATCACTAAACTTATTCATCCTACATGCTGCTACTTTGAATCCTTGATCAGAAATACAATCAATGCTATTTTGATTTTTTTTTAATGTTTTAATGGTAAATATTAAGTAATTGAGCATTGAAGGCCTGAAACCTTTTCTTCAATACCAAGATATATGATGATGAATGATGTAGTCAGTGACCTTAAGTTCTGGGGCTCTTTAAAACCTTAGAATAGATTTGCTTAAATAAACAAATGTTAACAGAAACCATTCACAGAGTCGTGATGATTACAATCAATCTATCTTAATTTTCTAAACTACTCTATATAAAAAATAAGTCATTACCTGATACTATGAGTCATAAACAGCATTTTCAAAACTTTTTTGATCAAATAAAAATTCTTGGTATCACAATGGTTGGGTTGAATTATTTCTTTTATTGCTTTTAGTTGTAGCCATTTCTATGTTCACATGATGCAAATTATTTTTCATTTAACTTGTAAGCTCTCAATCTTAGTCAAAAAATGCTGAGCCAAAGACTTTCTGTTTAGTTTAACATTTGAAAATGCTATTTCTGTTAAGGACTTGGTTTCTGTTGCACTCATAGCCCAACTTTTATAAACACAACTTCTGTAAATGGTCTTGATATCAAAACAACGTTTTCACCCAACGCCTAATACACTCTACAGGGGCTCTATTCATTTCGTTGAATCAAAAACAAAGTTTATTGTTGCTTTTTATAAGTCTGTTAGTAAGATTTGATACTCTATCTTTATATATACATTGCCTTGATTTTTAAAATTAATTTTAAAAAAACAAAAGCAGAGAACTAGCAAGTATATAAGAATGTTCTTCACCTTCACTGGGAAATATGGTTACATCCATCTTTTTGAAACACGTGGCCCTGTTGATACAGCTTTTGTTCTCCCCTTTTGATAAAAACATAGATATTAGAAATATTTCATTTCTATTTTGGATTCTACTGTACCTGCATCCAAGTCTGTTCCATTCCTATCCTTAATGCTGTGAAGTTTGGGCACATCCTTCCGTGCTATGCTAAAATCATAATTGTTAAAGATCAGACAGTATCCCCGAGGCTTGCTTTTCATTCGGTAAACTGTGTTCGATGTCTGGAAAACAAAAATCCAACCCAGGAGCTGACTCTGTGGGTCAAACATTTGAGATGTGAACAAACAACTCCCTAGTAAGAGGTTCGGCGTCACCTAAGCCAAACTGGGATGCAAGCGCACGTTCCATGATCCCAGCCCAACTTGGCAGGGCTTCCCTAAGGAACTAGTTTCCACTCATTTCCCCAACAAGGATCCCCAGACGTCTTCCCCACAGATAATGTGGAAAGTCAGTGTCCCAATACTTGGGCCTCCTGAGCATTTGCACTTATGTTAATAGTGTCGTCATCACATTGTGTTGGTATTATTTGTTCTCATTTCTGCTCAAGGCAGTGAACATCTGTGCCAGGGACTGGGATTATTATTAATTGGTGAGAGCTCAATCAGGAGTTGCTGGACGAATGACTGTCTTGGTGCTGTCTTTGGGCTGCCCCTTTGTGACCCTGTGATTCTTTTGGCTCTCTGCTCAACTTCATGCTTCCAGGCTAACAGGTGAGGGCCCGCGCATCACATGACATATCGAGGTCCCAGGATTTTTAAAGCTCATGGCTTAATCCAGCTCTCAGGACCACAGGGACTGGAGGAGACAGATGTGCTGGGCAGGCAGGTCTTGGCTGTGCTGCAGGTTACAGTATCCAGACTATACTACTTGACGGTACCAATTAGAGGTGACGCTGTGACCTCCTGATTTCCCCAGGGCTGTTTCAGTGCTGAGATATTTAGCATTTATTGGGAAATCCATGCAGTTCCTAAAGGTAGAGAAAAGGGCTCTAAAGTAGGGGACCAAATTCCTGGCTCTATTACTTGATAATCTTAAGACTTTGGACAAGTTACCGAATCTCTCTTGTACTCAGCGCCATTAGCTGATGGGTGGGGATGACATCTGCAGAGTGCTTTATTGTTTACAAAGTGCCACATGACTTCATTTAATCCTTGATGTTCAGACTGAGAGAGGTCTGGTAATTTGCTCAGGAGTCCACTGATGGTCTCTCCTAAGCTTAATTTCAAGTCTCCACTAGACATTTGGCATACAGGGTTTCCTCTGCTTCCCACCACAGGGAAGACTAAATGGGCTGGTGAATCAGAATGTGGTAAATTGCTGAAAGTTACAGAAACAGAAGTGATGTCTAGAAAGGCATTTCTTGGGCCGGCTCACTGGGACGAGATCATAGAGACGTAGCTTGTGAGCATTTGCTGCTTACATCTAATTACAAAGGAGAAACTGTTTTGAAATGCCAAGCTGAAAGAAGACTTTGCTTTTTCCAATCCTGCTCAGCTCTTCCCCCAAAGCTCTCTCCCATTTAGGGCGATGCAGCTGCTGAAAAGATCAGGTCGGAGGATCCCCACCCCCTGCCCTCCTATTCCAACATCTTTGGTTTCAAAATAGAAATTAAACACATGGGAAACCAAAGAGATCACCTTTTCAAAATTCCAAAGTCACATTTTAAACTTGTGCTTTTGTGAATTTTTTCTATAGTTCTCAACATTTTCAATAAGTTTCTGTCCCTTATTAGTTTATCTGGAAGCTAAAAAAAAGCTCAGGAACACAATAACTAGAATCTGCAGTGCAAAGGGGAAAAGGAACGGTAATTTCCCGGTACCTGCGACTCACTGTCCTGTTCTCCTGGAGAGTCTGACATAGCCAGCATTTCAAAGGAGCTCCCCCTTTCGAGCAACTGCGACACATCTGGAATGACACATGGCAGGGAAGGTACTTTGGTGAGGAAAGATGTAGCACCCAGGACAACATAAGTTCCCTTTTAAAATGAGGGACTTCCCTGGTGGTCCAGTGGTTAAGAATCCTCCTTCCAATGTAGGGGACATGGGTTCAATCCCTGGCTGTGGAACTAAGATCCCGCATGCCACAATTACTGAGCCCACACACCTCAACTAGACAGCCTGTGTGCCAGAAACTACAGAGCCCACACGCTCTGGAGCCCGCGTGCCACAACTAGAGAGAAACCTGCACACCGCAACAAAAGATTCTGCATGCCGCAACTAAGACCTGACACAGCCAAAAATAAACAAAACCAAAATAAATTTAAAAAAGAAAATGAAAATTTTCCTTGAACCTAATATTCTTGCAGTTCACAGAATAAGGGAAAATCTTGTCACTGACTGACTATTCCCCATTTCAAACATGCTGGCCTGGGACTGCAAGGTCTCTGTCTTTTTTTTTTCTTTTTATTTATTGGCTGTGTTGAGTCTTTGTTGCTGTGTGCAGGCTTTCTCTAGTTGCAGCGAGTGGGGACTACTATTTGTTGTGGTCCACAGGCTTCTCACTGCAGTGGCTTCTCTTGCTGTGGAGCACAAGGCTCTAGGCGTGAGGGCTTCATAGTTCTGGCATGTGGGCTCATCAGTTGTGGCTCACGGCCTCTAGAGCGCAGGCTCAGTAGTTGTGGCACACGGGCTTAGTTGCTCCTCGGCATGTGGGGTCTTCCCCGTCCAGGGATCGGACCTGTGTCCCCTGCATTGGCAGGTGGGTTCTTAACCACTGTGCTACCAGGGAATCCCAAGGTCTCTGTCTTTTGACAATGTCTTTTATATCTTCCAATGTGCAGAGAAGGTGAAAAGTAGCCACTGCTATTAGGAGAACAGGTCCAGTAAGATGCAGATGTAGCAGAAGGTTGTGGAGAGGAGGCAATGAGGCTATCAGGGAGTAAATTCACTAAGTAAACCTTGAAAACACATCTGCAAGTATTACCGTTTGAAAATTCATCTGGACTTCTTTCAAGGCTCGTTCTCTGCTCTGAATTTAAAAAGAAGCATACACACATTTGATTAGAAACAGCTGTGACATGGAGTCTGTCAATTTAAGAGTACATTTTGCTGATTCACAGCTTTCAGATTATTTATACCTCTGCTTAGTTCTTCATAAGCATTGATTTTCTTCAGCAGGCTCTTGTTGATTTGCTCACAGATTCTCTTCAGGGTGTCCAAGTTTTTTTCCCCTAGCATGGCCCTCTTCTCCATCTCTATGAAAATATCAAGCAGGGTCTATAGGGAGAAAAATTCAAGTTGGAAGACTGGATGGAGCCATGTTGGCTTTCAGACTTCTTGTTTTTACTTCCACTTTCTCCAAACCAAGCACCCACCCTAGCTTCCCAAGCCGACCCTCCTGAGAGGACATCCTGGTATTATAAAGCCATCAATCGCCTATTAGGAAGGCAATTCATGATTTCTGGCCCAGAAAGACAGAAATAAGAAGACAGAGGAGAAACCACATCTGAAGTCACCCAGCCCCCAGCCCCACGCCCTGTGCTGAAAACTGCCTGCGGACACCTTTCTGTGAAGACAGTGAAGCAGCCTGAGTGCACGGCTGAGATGCGGCAGCCGGGTCCCCCTGGCGACAGCCCTGGGAACTGCCTCACACCCTACATTGCCTCTGGCACCACATCACCTCCAGGCTGAGGTGTCCCCACAACACACACACAGAGACAAGCACACACACATACAACATTACATCATAACACACGCGCACACACACACACACACACACACACACACGAGTTCCAGGTCCCAGACTGTTTCAGAGACTGCAGACGTGGGGAAACTGTCTCAGGCCCACCCCTGTGTCTCCTGGACCTGCAGGGTCCCCACACTGGCGGGTGCCGCCACACCAGCCTTCTCCCCTTGCTCCTCACTCTGCCTTCTTCCTGAGTTAATGGGAGCAGCGCTTTACAGTATACAGGGGCATCACATCTATAGCACTCATGCCTGACAGCACTCTTCTCCCCTGGTTAAAAAGTGAGGATTCACGTGGCTTTTACTGCCAAGCGCTCTCTTTAGCCTCAGAACTCCCCACTGTCTGAGTCACCCTCAGGACGAAAGCTCAGCGAGACACCAGGTCTTACCATGTCATCATCCAGCTTACATTTGGCGATCTCCTGGCTCAAAAAAAACTTAAAGTGCTTCAATTCCAATTTGTTCACATCTTCTGAAATCTGAAAAAGCATGACCCTGTAGTGGGAAACAAACACTTTAGAAATACTTTCTTAAATAATTTCCCGCCTGGCATATGCAGTCACAGTGGACTTGATTCCTATGGCCTACCTTTGAAATAAAGCCAGCGAATGACATGATTTATGAGTTGAGTTCTTGGAAAGAGGCTGGTGCAGTTACACTGAAGACTAACGGTTCATGCCCAACTACCCCACTCTTAACAGAATTTAAAGTTCCCCAACTTTGACTTTCAGTTAATTTCGGTTAAATGAATTGTGTTTTTCCTTTGTCCTTCACTATGAAATCAAGATCTTGCTGCAATAGGAAAAAAAAAACTTTCATTTTAGATATTATGCTTTTCAGGAGGCAAATCAGATTGAATTCCTCAATTAAAACTGGTCAGCCTGGAGAACTCGAGGTATGGGAGGGGGCGGGGGGTGAAGGGGAAACTGAGAAGAAGCGGGAGAGTAGTACAGACATATATATACTACCAACTGTAAAATAGTCAGTGGGAAGTTGTTGTATAACAAAGGGAGTCCAACTCGAGGATGGAAGATGCCTTAGAGGACTGGGGCAGGGAGGGTGGGGGGGAATCGAGGGGGGGGCGTCAAGGAAGGGAGGGAATATGGGGATATGTGTATAAAAACAGTTGATTGAACCTGGTGTACCCCCCCAAAAAAAAAATAATAATAATAATAATAAAAAAATAAATAAATAAATAAATAAAAAAAAAAAAAAAAAAAAAACTGGTCAGCATTCTCCCAGTCACTATCTTCAGTAGAAAGGCCAAACACTTCCTTCCGGAATACAGGCTTTTGTGAACTGAGCCCAGCCTGCCTCCTCATCTCTGGCCACTCCTTACCACTGTCCCCCCATCTCCTCTCCAAACACTCCCAGCTGCCTTTTATGCTGGGCCTCCCCCCACTCTCATCCCCTTGTCCATCTGCAGACAATCACTCATCCACTAACAGCTCAAGCACTGCCTGACTGTCCTCAAGACTTCCTTCACCCTGCTGTACCTGCCTGACTCTCCTCAAGACTTCCTTCACCCTGCTGTACCTGCCTGTGTATCTCCAGAAGAGTAAAACACGTAACTGTCTGTTTATGAAGCTGTCCAAGTTCCCTGAGAACAGGATCAGTGCCTCTTTGGTTTCCATAAGCCCAGGGGGTCCTGAGATACAGTGTTTGTGCAGGGGACCCAGAGTCCTGGTGTTGGAAACTTGGATCCACCATCCTTGAGCTGTGTGGCTTTAGACATGTTACACATTTTTCCTCTTCTGTAGACTGTAGGTAATTCTCTATCTACCCCTTTGGGAGGTATTGAGGATTACATGAATTAAGTTTATCTGAAGCACTTAAACCAACCTTTGGCAACACACTAAGCGTTCAAACATGACAGGCATTATTATTTCCTAAATTATGAGAGGCTCTTGGGATATGCTTGTTGAATGAACAAAGGAATATTTTATGTCAGCAAACATTTTACTATTATGGTGTAAAGGAAAACAACTTTAATAGAAAAATGTGTTAACTTCAAAATTAACTTAGAAAATTAAAATTCTCAAAATAAAAACATGGCTGACCCTTGAGCAACACAGGTTTGAGGTGCACAGGTCCACTGATACACTGATATTTTTCAATAAATATGTACTATAGTACTATACAGTCTGTGGTTGGTTGAACCCACAACTGTGGAACCTATAATACGGAGGGTCGACTATAAGTTATAAGCAGGTTTTCGACTGTGCAGAGGGTCCTGGTCCCTAACCCCCGTGTTGTTCAACGATCAACTGTGTAGAAACAGCAGTTACTCAGTATTAACACCTGCTTCATCCTTCTTCTCATGGAATCTCTACCCTAGAAGTATTTCTTTAAAACTTTCTCAGTTTGACCAAGATTGGGTCCCATCAAATCTACCTCCCCTTTCAACTTTATCACAAGGGATTTTGCCCTTCTACATTCCTCATCACTGAAAACTGCTGGCTTTCTTGTACCATCCTTGTCTAGAAATAAGCCTAATTTTATAGGTAGCAACTATAATTTGAAATTTTAAATATCTAGTGTTTTCTTATAAATGGAAAGTAGCCACATGAGCATTTTTTTCCTACTTGATATTCAGCAATGATGAACAAGCATGAGATTGTACTTCTCTTCACCCTTTTGTTCCCAAGCTAACATGTTGAAGATTTTAACAGACAGATCCTGTCCTTGTTAGAGACTCTTAACTCTCCAACAGAGAAGGCCATGTCATTGTCTGCATCGGAAGTTTGCCTCGGCCTTGATCGCATGGCAGGAGTGCAACCTTCAGAAGACCAAGACGGGGCACAAGATGAGACCCTCTAGGTTTCCTAATTATAGAGCTGTTGTTTTTTATGATTAATTGATGCCTTAATTTTTTAAGAGTTCATTACAACGACTTCTCAATTCTATTGAACTAAGGTACCCAGTGTTGAATAGTATCCCTCACCACTCTCCTTTCAAATTCAAGTCCACTTGGAATGGGCACATAAAGTTTTATGTCATGAAGCTCACAGTGCAAACAGGTGAACAATCCACAGCTAAACAATGAACAGCTGCAGTGACAGGATGATAAAGATAGATTCATGTGTACAAAAACAAAGCCACCAAACATATACACACATATTTAGCCATTTCATACCCAATCATAGCAACAAAAACAACGAACATGGCCACACACAGCCAGATGTATAACTTTGCAGTGAGAACAAAGGCAGCTATAAATATTCCAAGGAGCCAATAAAAAGAAGAAGATGAAGAAGCAGAAAAAAAAACCAGGAGTGGTTAGCTCTCCAATGTAATGGGCTCCATAAAAGCTTTTATTGTTAAGAGTTGCTTTACTAAGAGCGATATGAAGAAAGCTGAATGAATGTGAAAAACTGCATGCAATAACCCGAGCTGAAAGATGATTATCAACCTCTGAGTCCTGTATTTTGGAGTGAGTCGGTGCTGCTATTAGAAGATTGCCCTTGTAGTTAAAGAAAAGCTTGTTTTGTACTTTTCTCCCCCTTCTGGGTAAACAGAAAGTCAATATAGGCTTTAAAAAAAAAAAAAAAAAAAAAGTGACTTTACTTGGGAAAAGGGTCTCTTTGCAGATGTAATCTCATCAAGGTGAGGTCATAGTAGATGAGGGTGACCCTAATCCAATGGTTGGTGTCTTTGAAAGAAGAGGGAAATTAAGACAGATACCCAGGGGAGAAGGTCAGGTGAAGAAAGAGGCAGAGATTGGAGTGATGCATCGTAAGACGAGGAGCACCAGGGACTGCCTGCAACCACCTGAAGCAAGGAGAGGAGCATGAAACAGAGTCTCCCTCAGAAGCTCTAAAAAGGAACAAATCTTGTTGACACCTCAAAATCAGACTTCTAGCCTCCAGAACTATAAGGAAATTAACTTCTCTACCCTGTTAAGCCTTTGGCAGGACAGACAGCGCAAGCCACTGCTGTTCTCCTAACAGCATCGGGGGTCACAGGAAATAAGCTGTCATTGAGTATTACAGGATGGGTTATGAAGTGAAATTGTGGAAGCTGTTTAACCTTTGCAATGATTGGTTATTACAGTCGGGGTTTCCAGGTGGCCAGGGATAAAGTAAAAATGATTATCTTATACCATTAAAAAAAAAAAGCAGTCATGGTGGTGGGGAGTCCAGCCTGGCCAATCCAGAATGACTGGCAATACACACCTCACTGAAGAACTTGGTAACACAAGCCTTATGATGTGGAATAAAAGCCTAAAACCCTGCTGAGAATTCCATAATCATCCACAAGCAGGCAGGAGAGGTTCTCAGGTGGGAAGCAGCGATGCTTTATTCGATAATGGCCAAAGTCAGTGCATGGCATGGGCATCAGCATAGCCGAGGCCCCAAGATAACGGGTATGTAACAGAGAGTTAGAACGCTTAAAAAAAGGTCTCTTTGGATTTCAGCATACCTGGAGGTAATGTTTCACTTTGGAAAGAAAATTTTATTTTATGGTTTTAGCGTTTTTTTTCTCTGAATTCTACATAAAGTCTCTAGATTTCTTAATCTGGCTGTGGTGAAGCATCTTACCAGACCCTCCAAAGTCACACCACACAGACAACCTACAAACAGCATCAGCCCTGCCCATAGGGATGTGTCCATTCAACCCGCACCTCCCAGGTCCACACCGTGGAAGATTTCCCCACCTGTAGGCAGAGATCTGGGCCCTGCCTGGTATCTGAAGCTCCTTCTCCATCTCCTCCTCATTGGTGTGCAGGTGGTTGAGCAGCAGATCCAGTCTATTCATTCGGAAAAGCAGCTCTTTCAAGAAGGACAGGTTGTTTTCCTCCAACATTCTCTTTTCTTGGAGCCTCTGGAAGAGCATCAAGGCATCCTTGATGGGTTCCTGCTTCCTATGTGGAATGTATTCCAGGCTCAAGAACTTGAGGACGGCCAGGTCTTCACTGTCCAGCTGTTCCCCAATATTATAGAGACATCTATTGAAATTCATGCTGGTCAAGTATTAGGAGAATGTAGTTGTTACCTAGGTTAAAATAGAATGTTACATTCAGATGAGGAAGAAAACTACCACGTACTAGTTTGTTCCTTCATCAAATGCTATTACCTCTTCTATATGCCAGACATTATGCTGTGGATACAGGGAAGAAAAAAACAAAACAACCAACAAACAGGTTCCCACTCTCAAGTAGCTTACTGTTTTGGAAGGTAGATTTACAAACTAGCCTGTTGTCAGAGAGTTGTGACCCGGGAACAGTAGAAATACAGAGGAAAGATCCTTAACTCAGCCTGGGAGAAGGGCTTTCTGGAGGGACGTCACCTCTGGGGAGGAGATGGCAAAGGACAATTCTTGAAGGAAATAATTTATGCAAAAGACGGAAGCAAGAGCCTTCAAGTCAGTTCAGGCCAGCACAGGGAGCTCAACAAAGTAAACACGAAGGGTCTGGGAGAGGGAGTGGTGAGACAAAGGGGTGGAGCTGTGGCCAGGAACTGTTGTAAAGGGCCTCATACCGTGGGTCAAGGGGGTCAGGCTCTGTGCTGGAGGTAATGGGAGACTAGGAACAGATTGTAAACATGAGCCTGATGTCATCCAATTGGGATTAACACTTAAAGTGTGGGGGACACATGTAGATGAGTAACTGAATCACTCTGCTGTACATCAGCAAACACAACATGGTACATCAACTATAATATAAAATAAAAATTAAAAAAATAAAGTGTGGAGGACAGATTGGAAGGGTTGGAGGTGGGAGGAGTGATGTGTTCGGATGGAAACAACGGCGGTGGGAGGACACGATGCAGTGCTGTCCCCCAAGGGCTTCAGGACCAGCACCTACAACCGGTCAAGAAACCAAGACTGGAAACGGAACCAAGAGAACTCGATCGGCCTTTCAACTCAGACAGCCTCTAAATCAGATTATGGGGTATTTTCATATATCTACATGTTTGAGCAGGTTAAAAAAAAAGAGAGGGCATTGTTTCAGGAAACCCCAGACAATCTTCACGCAAGCAGCCCCAGATCTAGGGTTTCTCCCCACTTGAGCCCCTTGAGTCACCTTGGCCAATTTCTCCCTCATCTTCCCTGCTCTGATAGGCCTGTGTTCATGGTACAAGGAGCCCTTGGAGCAGGGTTTGTATCGGATACATCATAGGAACAAGACTGGGACCTGGCTCTGAAAAGCAGGCTACAGGGTCTCCATTAAAGCCAGGAATCTCACCTGCAGCTGACTGTCGGGGAGGCAGGCAGTGCCACAGTTCAGAGTGTGGGACTGTAGGGTCAGACAGAACTTAGACCAGAACCCAGCTGGGGCACTGGCCCAGGCCTGGGCAGCTCACAGCCTATGAGGATGAGATTCTTCCTCTGTAAGGTGGGATCAGAAAAACAACATCTGAGGTGAGTATGTAACACCTACAGTGCTTGTAGAGGAACGACCAGCAGCTAACGAACAAAGGCACCTTTGGAAAGACCTTGGCTGTGGGGCCCCACACCACCAGGCATGTGACCTGAACACTTTTCTTACCCTCCTGGTTTTCGCACTTCCTCACTGGAAAATTCCTTTGGAAGCAATGATTTTCAACCTCTTCAAAGTTGAAGAACTCTTCCTTGAAGGCTTACTCAGGTGCTCCCTTACCTCAATGCTACCATTTGCAAACCTTGAACTAGAAAACCTTTAACTTCTCATCCAGCTCCATCACTTGCTTGCCCCCACAGACTCTGTGCCCCTGGGCACTTTCCTTAACCTCAAATAACCTTAGCCTGTTCGGACCTCTTTCTTCCCTCAAACAAGCTCTTGGATTTTTAAGTTCCCTGCTTTCACTGACATTCTTGAATGAAACCACAAATCCTGACTATCATTTGAGGGGTGACGGAGTGAACCAGGACCTGTGTATTTTGTGCATCTGATGTTAAAATAGAAACATTAAGGTAAATTTTAATATTTTTTAAAAATGGCCCAAAAGACTTTGAAGCTTTTAGTTTTTCCTTTTAAAAACACCTTTTCCCCCTAGTCCTGATTACAGAACAGTGGGGTGGCTTGTTGGTTTTTTCTTTGGTAAAAATTGAAAATATGATCAATTATAACATGGTCACAGTTACTATCATACATCACATACACACAAATACACATTTATATAAAAATTAGAATCAGGCTGCACATCCAAGCATATACACCTGTTTTTGTTGTTTCTTTTTTTTACTCAATTAATATTTAGAATGAACATTTATCCTTACCATGAATATTCTTCTTTGGCATATTTTTAATATTTCTTGATTTCCAGCATGTGGAGATATCAAAATTTATTTTAAGCAATTTTCTGTTTCTTTACTATTAAAAATAATATTGTATTGAGGCTTTTTCATATATCCTGAGCATATCTCTGATTATTTTCTTCTTAGAATTGGAATTATGGGCAAAACTCTTTTTCTTCCTTTTAATCTAGAGCTGACATTATTGTTCAGACAAGTTTTCTTGATTAGGAAACCAAAAGGACAGTGTCTTAGGATGATACATTTTGTTTTACATTGGATTCACAAAGCCTTCAGATCCTAGATCATTCACTGCAAAAGCAATCAATTATCATGAAATTATTTAGGAAAGATATCTTAAATATTTGACTAGCACCTAAGAGCATATGTTCAAAGTTCAACAAACAAAACCACTGGACATTCAAGGGAACGAACTAGCAAGTTCATTCCTTAAATCACACACTATAGAAACATGCATGTGTTCAACAGGGTTTGTACATGGAGTCTCACCACAGCATGGTATGTAACCCCGAACAACTAGAAACATCCCAAATGTCCTCTGATAAAGGAATGGCTAAATAAACTAAAGCATAGTCATACTACAGAATACTATGCAGCAGTTAAGAAAATGCACTCCAGGGGCTTCCTAGGTGGTGCAGTGGTTGAGAATCTGCCTGCCAATGCAGGGGACACGGGTTCGATCCCTGCTCCAGGAAGATCCCACATGCCACGGAGCAACTAAGCCCGTGTGCCACAACTATTGAGCCTGTGCTTTAGAGCCCGTGAGTCACAACTTTTGAGCCCATGTGCTGCAACTACTGAAGCCCACTCACCTGGAGCCCGTGCTCCACAACAAGAGAAGCCATGGCAATGACGAGCCTGCACACCACAACGAAGAGTAGCCCCCCCACACCGCAACTAAAAAGAAAGCCCGCACACAGCAAAAAAAGACCCAACACAGCCAAATAAATAAATAAATAAATAAATAAATAAATAAATAAATTTATTAAAAAAAAGAAAATGCACTCCATCTTCTGAAATTAAAATGGATAGATATTCAAGATATGTTATTATGACAGTGAAAATAGCAAATTGCAATATAACCAAAAATCATACATCTACTTTTTTAGAAATACTCACACAATACAATTAGACTTTCAGTGATTACGGACATATATGTAAAAGCAGAAAATAAAAGATAAGGAAATTCTGGAAAGAGACATACCAAACTCAGAAAGCGCCTAGATTTTGTATTCACAGATCTTTGAAGAAAGAAGTTGCTTCAGTGGTTGCCTGAGAGGAGAGGAACTAGAAGTCTGGGGGTGGACAGGAAGAGAATTGCTTTACATTCTATACTCTTTGCGTGGTATATAAATCTTTACCATTTGCATGTATTATTTATCCTAAATGTACCTGTACTTAAAATCTCTATTTAAAGAACTATTTTTATTCCACTATATGAAACTGGAAAGGATCTGAACTGGGTCCAGCCTTGTTAGAATCATTATGTCCAGTGTCTTAAATGTTTTAATCAGTTCTAACCATTGGTAAAATATCATTTTACAGAATAAAATCAACCAAAGAATTAAATGAAAGCAGAATCTCCTTTTTTTCTCTCTGCAGTTATTTTCTTTTTAATGATAACAATGTATATTGTATTCGTCTTAGAAAATAAAGATAAAAAGGAGAATAAAAATTACCTATAATTCTATCATCCAAAGATAAATGCCTAATCAAAACATTCTCTGACATAAATCGTACCAATGTTTTCTTAGGTCAATCTCCCAAGGCAATAGAAATAAAAATGAAAATTAACAAATAGGACCTAATCAAAGCTTCTGCACAGCAAAGGAAACCAAAATGAAAAGACAACCTACAAAATGGGAGAAAATATTTGCAAATGATGCAACTGACAAGGGCTTAATTTCCAAAATATACAAACAACTCATACAACTCAACAATGAAAAACAAACAACCCAATCAAAAAATGGGCAGAAGACCCAAAGAGACATTTCTCCAAAGAAGATATACTGATGGCCAAGAGGCACATGAAAGGCTGCTCATCATTGCTAATCATTAGAGAAATGCACATCAAAACTACAATGAGGTATCACCTCACGCTGGTCAGAATGGGCATCATTAAAAACTCTATAGGGACTTCCCTGGTGGTCCAGTGGGTAAGACTCCGCACTCCCAATGCGAGGGGTCTGGTTTCGATCCCTGGTTGGGGAACTAGATCCCACATGCATGTCACAAGTAAGAGTCCGCATGCCACAACTAAGGAGTCGAAGTGCCACAACTAAAAAAGATCCTACATGCTACAGCTAAGACCTGGGGCAGCCAAAATAAATAAAAATAAATCTTTTTTAAAAAAAATAAAACCTCTACAAATAATGAATGCTGGGGAAGGTATAGAGAAAAGGGAACCTCCTACACTGTTGGGAATGTAAGTTGGTAAAACAGTGGAAAACTGTTGGAAAACAGTATGCAGATTCCTCAGAAAACTAAAAATAGAATTACCATATGATCCAGGAACCCCACTCCTGGGCATATATCCAGACAAAACTCTAATCCAAAAAGATACATGCACCCCTATGTTCATAGCAGCACTATTCACAATAGCCAAGACATGGAAGCAACCCAAATGTCCATCAACAGAGGAATGGATAAAGAAGATGTGGTACACATATAGAATGAAATATTGCTTAGCTATAAAAAAGAACGAAATTGGGTCATTTGTTGAGACATGGATGGACCTAGAGACTGTCATACAGAATGAAGTAAGTCAGAAAGAAAAAAATATCATATATTAATGCATATATGTGGAATCTGAAAAAATTGGTATAGATGATCTTATCTACAAAGCAGAAATAGAGACACAGACCCACATAGAGAACAAATGTATGGATACCAAGGAGGGGGGGGTGAATTGGATTGACATATATACACTATTGATACTATGCATAAAATAGATAACTAATGAGAACCTACTGTATACCACGGGGAACTCTACTCAGTGCTCTGTGGTGACCTAAATGGGAAGGAAATCCAGAAAAGAGGGGATATTTGCATACATACAGCTGATTCACTTTGCTGTACAGTAGAAACTAACACAACTTTGTAAAGCAACTATACTCCAATAAAAATAAAAAATATATATAATATACATATGAAACATATAATGTTGTAAACCAATGTTACCTCAGTTCTTTAAACAAGGAGAGGAGCTGGAGGGTGAAAGAAATATTCGAATAAGTTTTTTAAAACAAACAAAATGAAATAATGCAATTTGCAGCAACATGGATGTAACTAGAGATTGCCATACTAAGTGAAGTAAGTCAGACAGAGAACAACAAGTATCATATGATATTACTTATATGTGGAATCTAAAATATGACATATATGAACCTATCTATGAAACAGAAACACACATGCTGTTGCCAAGTGGAAGGCAGTAGGAGCAGGGATGGAGTGGGAGGTTGGGGTTAACAGATGTAAGCTTTTGTATATAGAATGGATAAACAACAAGGTCCTGCTGTATAGCACAGAGAACTATATTTAGCATCTTATGACAAACCATAGTTGAAAAGAATATTGGAGAAGAAGGTACATATGTGTATAACTGAATCACTTTGCTGTACAACAGAAATTAACACATTTTAAATCGACTATACTTCAATTTTTTAAAAATTAAAGTAAAACAAAAAACAAAGATAAAAGCCTAATAATCTTACTGTCTTTCCTTCCAGATATTTTATACATATATATTTTCCCTCATATTTGAACACACCATATTTCTGAGGTGTAAGTGGATTTTTCCCCTGATAATATTATAAGTATATCTTGATGTCTTTATTTTTTCTTCTGCAGCATGGATTTTAAAATCTGTAAGGCATCTAATCATATGAATGGGCAATAATTTATCTAACCAGTCTCTGATTACATTTAGAATAATCTGAAAATGCAAATCTCCATGTATACCTCTGATTATTTTATTAGAATAATTTTCTAGAAGTAGTATTACTGAGATGAAAGGAATAAAGCTTTTTAAGGTTTTTGTTACATATTCAGTAGCATTTTCTGACAGCATAAAAAAAATTCCAATCCAAGGCCAGGATGACATGAGTTTGAATATAACATGATTGGCTCCTGTCCTCCACAGCTAGTTCACCTCACAAGTTTCACTATCTTTGCAATAGCCTGATAATGCTTTCTAAGTGATTTTTGCATCATATTAAAATAGATATTTAGTAGGGAAAGTGCTGGCGAGGCTTATTTTCTGACTCAGGTTTTTCCAGAACATATTGTGGTATAGTACCGTCTTTTTGTTTAGGTCACACATCTCTTTGGTCGTCGTGCCTGGGAAGCACAATTACCTGCTCTAGATTTTATGCCATTAACAACGGGCCACCTCCAGGTTCTGGCCCCATAGGAACAGGGACCAAGAGGCACTTCTTTTTTTATGGGCCCTGGGTTTACTGCATGAGCTCATGAGCTAGAAACTTTGTGAGAGTAATATTTTTAAAAGAATGTTCATTGTTATATTTTTCTCATCCTAAAATAGTAAAAGTAATACTTTTTCCTTAGAGAACTTTTAAAATAAAAATAAAAATCACTTAGGAAAAAACCACTTAGAAAAATTTAGAAGTATTTGGGGTCACATTTGGTGTTTTTCTCCCCAATTTTATTCACATATTCATATATATACATATATAATGTGTGTGCATATACATATGCAGAATATATGTTTGAACATAAATTTGAATATATTGATTTATATTGCATACGAGGCAGAGGAGGCGTGGCAATGAAAAGGCCTCCAGAAGTTTTCTTTTACTTTCAATTAAATAACATCTGAATAATAAATTCATATAAATATATTTGTATTATGATACATAAGTATATCTAATATTTTTATAATAAATGTGTGCCCCAAAGTATTTTAATATAAATACATTTTTATATTATGGTATTTGTGTTTATAACATATAACCATATAAACATAAAAATATTTTTCTTGTCTCATTTACTGCAATCCTCTGACAAAATTGCTATTATCATCCTCACTTTACTATCGTCAAAAACCAGTTCAGAAATAAGCTAGTGAGAGGTATCAGGCCCAGGTTTGAGCATCTCACTCAAGGGTCTCAATGACACACAGTGCAAAGATTTAGAATTTATTCTGATTCCAGTTGGAAGCCAGTGAAGGAATTTAATGAAGAAAGACATAATCAAAATATTTTTAAAGACCATTAATTACTGAAAATTTTAAAAGACTAAAGAAACCCCCAAAACACAGAAACAGGAATTCTTAACAAACCTACTAAAGCAAAGAGAGGTACAAACCAAGCCGGTACATGCTAGAGCCTGGATTTAGACCTCAGCACCTTACCCCAGAGTCCCAAATTAGCACTGCCTTTTGTGCCACAATTAAAACGCAAGTAAATCTCATCCAATCACAAACAATGCTTCTAGTGACACCCTAGCAGCATCTTAGCTCTTTGGGTGATATAGAAGACTACCTCAAAGCTGGAGAAAATAAACCCAAAATTTGCATTTTTCTTCTGCGACAAAAATCTATATCTCCTTCAAAGCTTGAGAGTACTGGAAAGCCACTCGCAGGCCCAAACCCCTAAACAATAGGGTGGCCACTCCCTCCAGTCCAGGATGACCATCCCAACTTGGGGTCCCCCCAGAATCTGCCAGATGTCCACCCTGCACACAAACACGCTCCACTGCAGGGCCCCAGCCAGGGCTATCACACAGCCCAGGAAAGGTGTACAAATCACAACAACACTTAGGACCAACCAAACTGAAGACGTTTGTAACTTCACCTATAAATGCTTAACCTCACATTTCCAAACAAATGTTGGAATGAAATTCGTAACTCCACCTATAAATGCTGTACCCCACAAGTACTGATCATCAGTCTATGCTTGCCATTATATTAATAAATAAACAAACAAATAAATAAATTGAATTCTTAGCGCTGTGTGCGTGTTTCTGTTTAAATGTGTGCATGTTTATGTGTATGTGTGTGTTTATATTTGTGGTCTGTGCGTCGGCAGATGGGTAGCTATATCAGCAGTCAGTTGAGATTTGAATTTTGGTTTCTATTCTTTGACAAGGCTGAGGCCGCATAAGGATGAGGCCTCTGTACAGATACCTGGACTTGGAGTATTCCCCCAAAAACTCAGGAATGCATCAACAAAAACCGGAGAGGCCTGGAGATCTGGGATCTGTGGGCCCTTGCTACGGCCCTCAGAGGCACTGCGCACTCTCCCGGTTTCCCCATCTACACTCAGATACAAGCATCACCCCGTGGGCCTCGAGGCCACCAGATCCCACTCTCCGTAGCCTAGAAAACTCTAGAATCAAAGGCCTTCCTCTCCAAAGGCCCATCCGACCTTACCAGAAGCAAATCCTGGAAGCTTCACAGCAGCACGGGCGTCACAGGCCTCTCTTCCCTGCCCAGCACATCTAAGAGAAGAATGAAGTCAAATGAAGAACCAACAGCACAGCCCGCTTACTTCCTGTTTTCGAAACTCCTGAGTCACATAGGCTGAGGGCAGCAGGCCGGCCTCCAGGCGGCACTCCCGGTGAGATCTCCAGGAGGGGGCCTGCGGAACCGGGGCAGGTGCTGGGGGGCGACCGGAGCTTTGGCTCTGGCTGTGTGACTTTGGACGCGTCATTTTCTCTTCGGGGCCTTCTTACCACACTCCGAGAGGAGAAAGTTGAACTGGATGGTCGCTAAGAACCCTTTCTTTTTATCGTTCAGGAATTCACAGATTTTTTATGGGTTCATTATTAAGACCTTCATGATTTCATTCAGTCACATTCATTGAGCACTCCTGAGGGGTCTTGAGATCTGGAAACTGTGGGGCCCTCACCACAGCTCTCAGGGGGTCTGCTGACTCCCACAGAAACTCTCTCGGTTTCCCCCATCTACACTCACATGCAAGCTCACCTCCATGACCCCGAGGCCACACGATCCCACCCTCAGCAGCCTAGAAAACTCTAGAATCACAGCCCTTCCTCCCAAAAGGCCCAGCCAAACAGACAAATCCGTGGCCCTCAGCATGGACTGGGCCCTCGAGATAGAACAGAGAACCAAACACACATTAGCCCTGCCTTGTTTGCTCTCCGTTGGTTGAAATGGATTCTGATGATAAACGCAGAGAGAGAGAGAAAAAAAAAATCAAATACCTCTCTTCTTTGAAACTGCCTTTTCTTTTTCCCCAGATGGAATATTAGCTTTCTGAGGGCAGAGTTCACAGCCAAGAGGATTAGTGAGATGTCTGAAAATGCCCCTCCACCTGCAGATGGCTAGGTAAGGGTGCCGTGGTCCCATCACGCCCTCTGCTACCCCTGACTCTGCCCCAAGACCTCCAAGTGAGAGCACAGCAACAGGATGAAATGCTGTCAGTGGCTAAATCCTAGCTCAGGGAGTGCTCCCTGACTCTTTCTTGCAGCCTCCTGCGCGTCCACTCAGCATTCATCCTGCTGTTTTGGGGCTCATTCCTATCCTAGGCTGCGAGCTACACAAAGGCAGAAACTGAACTTTTCATGCCCGTGTTTCCAGGACGTGCCACAGGAGTAGATATATCTAGAACACACAGAGGTTTCCTGCAAATCAACAGGAAAAAGGAACCTTGTAGAAGGACAATGGATCTGAACACAAGTCTCCCTGACACGGATCCTCAGATGGCCAAAGGGTACGAACGATGCTCAGATTCATGAGTAAACTGGGAAATGCAACATAAAGCAGCAAGCTCCCTACTTTGTACCTATCGGAATGGCAAAGATCTGCAGGCTGGATCAGGCCAAGGACTGGTGGGTAAGTTCTTCCCTAGTCCTCATATAGGACTGTGGAGACTGTCCCTCCTGCAATAAGTAGTGGTTACAAACTGAGACCCAGCAAAATGCATAGAACTCAAAGTACAGAGTGCTTACTTGAAGGGAAAAAAAAAAGTCAGAAACAGAACAAGCAAAATACAATACAAATAACACTCATATGTAATGATAATTGCTAACCCTTACTGGGTACTTAGTGCCAGTCGCTCTTCTAAGAGGCTGATGCTGTTTATCAACCTAAACCCTCACAGCTGCCTCATGAGGGAGTGTTAATCCCGTTTAATGATGAGGAAGGAAGCAGAGGTACAGAGAAATTACTTTCTTGTTCCTGGTCACACAGTTTAAAAAGTAGTGTACACACACAAAATGAGGACACATGTTGCAAAGATACAGAATAATTCAAGGATATTTATCAAAAGATTTAGAGGGTTGTCTTTGGGAGGGTAGGAGATAGGGTGGGAGTGGGGAGATCAAAGAAAGTACCTAGGGCTGGGTGGAGGGGCCGTGGGCCTTAGAGACCAAGGGCTGCAGGGAACCGGGATCTGACAGGGTGATGAACTCAATCCTCTGCCCCAGGCCAAACAGAAAATAAAATAAACCTAAGTAGGTAAATAAAGTCTTGTGGAATTTCCAAAGTAATCCAGCAGGAGAGAGACAGTGTGTCTATATTTGAGACAGCAGAGGAACTGCAGAGTAGTCCTCACAGTTAAAGAGAAGCAAACTCAGTGGTTGTGGTTCAGAGAGAAACTCACTCCGAGATCTGGTGCCCTGGCAGGACCCAGAGGGGACTCCAGTCGGCAGGTCTGAGCTGCCCCTTGAGTGAGAAACGTAGTGTCCGGAAGCCGTCTCTGAACCAGGCACTCACCTGCTCCACCCTGTCCTGGCAACATCACCGTCGCCAAGCTCCCGGTGCCAAGACCCCTAGACTGCCTAACTTCACACTTTCCGATGACTGAGGCTGGTTCTTACAACCGCAGAAAAATCCCTGGGAACGAGGCAAAGAGGATGGGGAGGAAGGGGGTGGGGCTGGAAACGTCTCCAGGAAGAAGTTTTCTTTTACTTTCGATCACTCCACCAGGCTTTTCTGCCTGTCCCAGCAGACTCACTTCCTGTTTCTCTCCTCTCCACTTTCAGAATTTACTAGCAAATTCAGCAGGGCTTAAAAAAATCGCGAGATAAAAGAAAGGGAACCTGTGTAACCATTGCTCTCCAGCAGAAGGGCAAAATCTGGTCTTCAGTAGGAGAGAAAGAAAATTCCTAAACAGAGAGAACTAGAGAATAAACTTGATTTCGAAAACTGGAAAACAGAGGTGACTCACTCGAACAAAAATATTTCTTATTTAAAGGAACCGACGCCCAATTTCTAAACATTCAGAAGCAGGAGATGACAGATAATCCATCAACATGCAAACTAAAACCCAGGAAGTTGGATGTGCACTATTGGAGGGCATTTATATTGACTACATTTAGTGTTTATAAACCCTATAAACTTTTTAAGCTCTTGATTGGAATATAATTGCTTTACACTCTTGCACCAGTTTTTGAGGTACACCAAAGTGAATCAGCTGTATTTATACATATATCCCTATATCCCCTCCGTCCCGCGACTCCCTCCCACCCTCCCTGTCCTGGCCCTCTAAAGCATCACCCATCATCGAGTTGATCTCCCTTTGTTACACAGCAACTTCCCACTAGTTATCTATTTTACAGTTGGTGGTGTATATATGTCTGTGCTACTCTCTCACTTCGTCCCAGCTTCCCCTTCGCCCCCCAACCCCCCCCAACCCTGTGTCCTGCAGTCCACTCTCTGCATCCACATCCTTATTCTTGCCCTGTCGCTGGGTTCATCAGTAACATTTTTTTTTTTAGATTCTTTATATATGAGTTAGCATACAGTATTTGTTTCTTTCTGGCTTACTTCGCTCTGTATGACAGACTCTGGGTCCATCCACCTCATTACATATAGCTCCATTTCATTCCTTTTTACAGCTGAGTAATATTCCATTGTATATATGTGCCACATCTTCTTTATCCATTCATCTGTTGATGGGCATTTAGGTAGCTTCCATGTCCTGGCTATTGTAAGTAGTGCTGCAATGAACATTATGGTACATGTTTCTTTTTGGATTATGGTTTTCTCTGGGTATATGTCCAGTAGTGTATAAACCCTATAATTTTTAAAGGCAGATTTGAGACTGTCTGTGGCAAGTGAAATGCCATTCTTCCTTGAAAGGGGCCTGGGGAGAGGAATTGTTCCTCTATTCTGTGGCCCAAATCTCAGCAGTGAAGCCATGGACCAGCCCTCCATATCGTCTGGCAAGAGCTCTTCTTGGGTCAAAGCAGACCGCTTGCTGAGATGTGGGGAGATCCCGCACCAAAAGGGGGACAGGTCTGGCCCAGCCCTAAGCGGGGGTAACGGTGCCTATCCAGCGCCAAGCCTGGAGGGGTGGTAAAGTGGAAACCTGTCCCCCAGATCTGTCCCCCTGAGCCCCAGAACCTCCCCAGCTTTTCTTCATCCTCCATCCCCTCCCCACCCTCTGCCTCTGTTTCCTGTTTGAATTTTTTTAAGGGTTTTCTGGCTTTTTGTTTTCACATCTTGTACATTTTATAACAAACACCAACAATAATACAATACCTATATGTTGTACTTTTATGTCAATCACCTCTAATTCTCACAGCAAGGTAGAGGATTGTTCTCCCACATCACAGATGAGGAAACAGAGGCTCAAATGAATACACAAATTCGAACTCAGTCCTGTTGGACCAAAAACAAGGATTTTCCCACCATAACACACGATACCCCCCTTCCCTAACACTTAGAATTTGAAGTGAATCATGTGGATGGAAGAGCAGTAAATTTAAACTAAGACAATGACCTATGCACAGAGGTCAGAAGGTGGCCCAAGAAAAAGGAGTCGGCCTAATGGCACCGCTAATATTTAATAAACATTTTCTGTGTGCCAGGCACAGCCACCCAAACTGGCTCATTTCACCTCCTGAACGACTCTCAGAAGTGGATGCTGTTTTTGCTCCCATTTGAGTGAGGAAACTGAGGTTTGGAGAGGCAAAAGATTGGGACAAGTACCTTCAGCTGGCAAGTGGCAGAATGAGGTTTGTGTGCCTCCCTAAGACCCTGAGAGGTTAATCAGTGTCTGAACATTAATACACACCCATGGTTCTCAACTTGACTGATCTGAAGGTTAACTGAGGAGGTTTAAAAAAAACACCAGGCTTCAGGCCCCAGCTTTGGAATTCCTACCTGAGCAAAATTACAGGAAATAAAGCAGACTGGGCACTTCAAGGAATGCCTGGACCTTCGACAGTTCTCAGTAAATATTCACTACCACTGTTACATAAGCTCACAACATCTGTAAGATGGCTACGAATTATTAGACATATTGAACAGGTGAGGAAACTAAGTTCAGTGTCAATCAGGTGACAAACGGCAGAGCCGGCACAGGATCCCAAGATTGTCTCACTTGAGCTTTTACACCCATCCCCCACCCCCAGTCTGGCAGAAGTGGAGGAGGTATCCAGGGAGCCGAACTGAGGATGAGCAAGGGGGGTGGGGCGGGGCGGGGGGCAGCCAGGGCTTCATTTGTAAGGTATCGATCCTCGACTCTTCCAGCCTTAGATCTTTTTAAAAAGGAAGACGAATAATTAACAAGTGAATTGTGAACCTCAAGTCAGTTAAATTCCTTTTGTGATCTTCTAGGATCAATATTAATTTACTTGCTCTAACCAGTTTCTTGCCTCCATCTTGAACTATATGTTTGTGTGATTATTTACATCGAAATGAATAATGTACTTGGCCTTTAGTCCTGGGGAAGCTGGAAAACCTGGAGGTGTTGCACTTCTGCAGGACGTGGGAGAGCAGGTCCCCACCCAGCGCAGGGTGAGGACAGCCTGGATTGACTTAATTGCAGAGAGGTTTCCACCCTCCTGAATCTCAGCTCCCATCTGACGGCCTGTTCCAGAGACTCGTGTCTACGAATCTGCTGAAAGCAGATTTTGGTCTGTGCGTTTCCTTAAGAAAGCCAAGAATGACTAAACCCCCTTACAACTGGCTGCAGCACACTGGTACCATTGATCTGGACTTGAACCACAGGACATTAGTCAAGGACAAATACTGACAGTGAAACAAAAATCCGCTGAACGAGCATGTTCTTTTGTTGGCGACTTCTCTATTAAGTTGTGTACAACGGACCCACAGGCCAGATGGCCACAGGCCCGGTGGTCTGGTGCAGGGATCCGATTGGGCCCCTCCTCCCCTTCCTCAGGCTGGCCTTGGCTCTGGCCCTAGATTCTTGCAGGGAGTGGTGAAGGGAAAAAAAAAAGAGATTGCATTCCAATACGTCTATTTCATCACCTCTGGGCCCTGCAGGGAGAGACTCAGCCAATTCTCTGAAAGTTTTTAACAGCTAGGATTTTAAGTCTTTGATTTTTGTTTTGGTACTGAGATGACTAGACAGTCAGGGGCAGGTGGAAGAGATTACGACGTCAGTGACCCAAAGTGTATATTTTGCTGTTTGCTGTGTGCCGGTAACGGCCGCCTCCACTTGCACAAAGAAACTGCTGCAAACAAGAACCCAACCCACTGATCTAGAAAGGAAGAAAATGAGGTAGTTATTGGGCTGTGATGCTAATATTTATGCCATCGACTTAGCTTTTTAAGTATTTTCTTGAAGGTCTGTGCACAGTCAAGGTGAAAGTCCTCCAAGTTCCAGCTTCACTCTATGCCCATCCCCAGGAACCATTTCTCAGTATCTCAGACTCTGAGGGCCAATGTCAAGAGCCATTAACTTCTTTTTTATTATGGTAAAATATACATAACATAAAATTTACCGTTCTAACCATATTTAAGTGTACAGTTCAGCAGCATTAAGTACATTCACATTGTTGTGCTACCATCCCTATCATCCAAGAGCCACTTTTTTTTTAAATTGAAGTATAGTTGGTTTACAGTGTTGTGTTAGTTTGTGGTATACAGCAAAGTGACTCATATATATAAACTTTTTCACATTCTTTTCCGTTATGGTTGATCACAGGATATTGAATATAGTTCTCTGTGCTATACAGTAGGAACTTGTTTATTTTACATACAGTAATTTGTAGCACGATGCAGTTTTAAAGTGTTCTCCCTACTTTGTCTCATTTATATCCTTGGTAAACACATTTTTTAGTCTAAAGCAGGCAGGACAGGTGTTACAAAGACATTTAGGACACCAAAGTTCAGAAAGGTGAAGTGACTAAGCTGGGACTACCCAGCTACTGTACCTGCATGCAGCACTAGTGACTCCTTCTTTTAAAAAAATCAAAAGATGGGAGGATGATTCCCTGAAACAGATATTTTTGCCCTTTTAAAAGAAGTCACTCCTCACTTTCTGCAAGGGAAATTCATTTCATTTTTTTCTCAGTACAAAAAGGATTTCAAGAATGTCTATGGTGGTAACAGTTAAACACTTTCATTTTAAAAACTGGGCAATGATTTTTTTCCCTCAAAGCTATTAGTAAAAATAATTACAATACACCCATTCTCAGTAGGACAGCTAGTGTGCAGATACAGGTAAACCTAGGTGAGAAGGCCAAGCAGGCAAAATGTGTATTTGGTGTCTTCCGTGGATAGGACACTGTTTCTTCCCCCATAAGTGTCCTCCCAGGCTCACTTAGATTCCTACTGAATCTAGCTCTCAACAGACCCTGAAACACAATGATATCTTTAGAGGGTTAATGTAGTTTCTTATTTATTTTTCTTGTGATATTCTACACAAAAGGAAAAGCAAACATATATTGGCATTGACTTTAATTTTTGCACTAATGATGAGTACATTTGTATAAACATTTTTGTGTATGTATGTGTGCATGTTCTTTAATTTTTTCATTTATCGTGTAGCTCTTTCTACCTTGGTACTTACGAACTGCCTCGGTCCTCTTCAATACTGCCCAGGGCTTCTAAGCTAAACACTGCTTGGCACACTGTGCATTTTAGCCAGTGTCTCTGCAAACCCACTGGGATTCCTCAGAACAAGTTGAAGAGAAAAAAAATGGCATGTTGAACCTGAGGCTGACCCTGGAAGCCGAGCTGTTTGATTCACTCCCAGGCAGGGGTAGCTGGCTAGTGACCAAAAGGGCCATGTTTTAGGAATGGGTCTCCTGCCACGGGGGTTAGGCCTGTTATGAACGCTCCAAATCAGATGGTTTTTTTTCTTTTCCTCCCTAAAGGTATTCAGAAAGAGAGTAAGCCAAAGAGCCCAAATAATAGTCATTCCAACGAACACCTTAGAGGTGTTGATAAAAACCTATATCCATCCATTGTTAAACAAACATGAAGGGCCCAGTGATTATGTTTCACAAAATGAAAAGTTCATAGGCAGACACAAAAGCTAGGTTATAAAATTAATGTGTTTGTGATTTACAACATTACGATACCAACTTTCAGTTTCTGAGAGAATGAGTCATCCCTCATCTGACACAACGTGTTGTAGGGGCTCAGAAAATGCCAGCTCAAAATATGCCGCTTTGGCCTAAGGATTGTTTCGAGCTGGAGGCAAATGAGAATCAGCAGATACAGAAAGTAGACTTTTGTGGCGTCCGTTATCTGACTGAAGTAGAAATTCTGCGAAATGAAGACTGCCATGAATCCCTTTCTGGGGCCAGTTTTACCGCCATGAAAAAGACAGAAAGTCTGCCCCAAGATGGACCTGCACAAACAAATGTAGTTTGCCCAATATATTCACCTTCCCAAAGTTTATCACCCATGGAAGCCTAAAACCCTTTACATTTGTCTTGTCACTTCTCTGCATATTTACTGTTCTTTGCTAAGATGCTGTATAAGCCCAAGTTCTAACCACCCTTTTGAGTTCCCCATCAGTGAGGTTCTCCCACTCGATGTGCTTTACATGCATAATAAACTGTTGGTTTTTCTCTTGATCATCCGTCTTTTGTCAGTATAATTTGCAGGGTCCCAGGCAAAGAGCCGAGGAGGGTAGAGAGAAAAAGGTTTTCCTCCTCTACAGAGTCGAGTCATCCCAGTGACAGAGCAAAGGAGAGGCAAAGTATCATTGCCAGGCCCATGGTCTCCTTCTTGTCTCTCACTCTCTTTTGTGCAAGGGTGGTGCATGAAACTTTCCTGGTGGCTCAGAATTTCAGCTAAGTCTCCACAGTTAAGGACAAGTGTATCTCAGTGGGAGTAATAAAAGAGTATTAATCATGTCTTTTATTTTGTATTTGCGATGCTTTGACGTCTTGAGGCCTTGCTCATCCAGAAGAGACTGCCCTTCTCAGGTGTTTCATTCCTAGAAAGAGCAAACACCTTGCCTGAGAGCAAGCCTTCCAAATGCAAATCAACCAATCCAGAGTCCCTACCCCCAACTACCCCTTAATCAAGGTTTTACACCCTCGGCCACTATTCCCCTGCCCTAATCTCTCTAGAGACAGGTGCCAGACAACTAGGGGCACCTCCTACATCTCAGAGCCCATTGCAATGATGCAGACTAGCCCAACCTAAGCCCGATTACCTTGCCTCATCAATTCCTTCCCATGGAAACCACAATGAAGGCTCTTGCCCCCGTTTCCCCTTCACATCATCTGCCTCCTGACCAACTGGTGCTTTCCCTTGGGTCCTGTGTGGTATGCCCATTCTCCTGGGATCTGTGAGTATAAACTTCCTCAAGACAGTCATTTCCATGTCTGCATGTCTCACCATACCTGATTAAAGCAAATCCCAGGTACCCTTACAACAGATAGCCACACTAGTTTTTTGACACTTTCCACCCCATGCTGTATAGTCTACAGGAGCAGGAGACAGAGTTCCTTGAGAGAGAATCAGGGCAGAAGAAGAACTGAAATTTAGGTTAGACTGGGCCCAGCGGCAGAGGAATGGACTGCAGTGTCCTAGTGAGGAGGGAAAAGAGAAAACACACGTTTTGCAAAGTTATGGGTTGCAGGGGTTGGGGAGGGGAGTCTTGTTGAACTAAACCCTTAATCTGTGAGATCTGATGTTATCTCCAGGTAGGTAGTGTCAGAACTGAGTTAAATTGTAGGACACCTGGTCAGTGTCCAGAGAGAATTGAGTTAATTGTTTGATGGGGTGAGAAGAAAACACGCAGCAGGGTTAAGGAACAGTCCACAAACCACTCTCACTTATGACACCAACTACAAGTTCAAGAGGCTCCCCAAAACTTCCTGAGGTGTGATAATTGAAGCCTGTTACATTCATTGTTATGATTTGTGAGGAAACAAGCGCCCTTGTCCAATTACCAAAGAGAGGACATGGAAGCCTGGAGAACAGGAAAGCGAGACTTTTTAATGTCGGTCTTGCAGGAGCAAGTGTCTGCCGGACAGGCACGCACGGGACAGTTACAGCAAGCATTTTATCTCCTAGTTTGCAAGTCCCTCCCCTGATTCTTCATTGGCTGAGTACTACAGGGTTCATACTCTTTCCTGAACGTCACCTAAGCAGTTTTTGATCCAATAAGGTTAAGATAAGTACTCTGTTGCTGTTTGATTGGAGGGTTTAGACGTCCTCTAAGACGGCGTGGCTGTTACCACGCCTCCCTTTGTTCTGTTACTTTTTCACGTCAGCAAACTTTACTCCATTTTCTGGAAATGAATCATAAAACATCTATTGTCGCTCACATGATTTATTACAGGGAAAAGATACAGATTAAAATGAGCCCAGAGAAGAGACTGTTGGGGCAGAGTCTAGGAGGATTCCAAAGCTGAGCTTCTAGTTGTTCTCTCCCCATGGAATCATGGAAAGCATTAACCCCTCCCAGTGATGAGATGTGAGGATACACACTGAGTACTGCCAGTGAGGAAATCTCACCATAGCCTTGGTTTCCAGTCTTTATTGGGGTTCCATGGCCTTCTGCCTGAATGCTGACCTCAGTCTCTAGCCCCTGTGGAAGTCGAGCTCCCTGTGACCCAAATCTCTCAACATAATCACATTTTAAAACTTTTTGGGGAATTTCCTGGCTGTCGTGGTTAGGACTTGGTGCTTTCACTGCAGAGGGCCTAGGTTCAATCCCTGGCCGGGGATTGAACAAACAAACTTTCTGGCATAGTCCAAAGCCCATAAATAAACAAAGATACTCTTATCAGGCAGGACATTCCAAGGTTATAGAGATTACCTCCCAGAGGCCAAGGACAAAGGTCAGACCTGTCTTTGAGTAAAGCTCAAGTCTTCATTACATACCTAAATAGATTGGCATGCTTGAAAGATGAGACTTGTATCTCACTGCCTAGCTGGAGGCTTAAAGAGATGCAGAAGCTCAGAGGACCATTATGGTGAGTCTACAGAAGTAGAATGCTTGCAAAAGTTCTTGGGAGAGCCTCACTTGCAATCTCTGGTATTGGGGGCAATGTGAGCATGGAAATGGTGACTGCATCGCACTTGGAACATGAAGGGAAGAAAATTGTTGATGTCACCACTGCTCCACGGAGGGAAGCCAGGACGGAAACAAGGTACAAGTCAGGATTTCCTTATGGGACAAAATGGATAAATGAGAAGGTTGCTTGGCTCAAAACCTCTTGATTGGAGCCTGCCTAGAAGATCCACTTGCCAGGGCCTTGATGATGAGGTGTTCACTCCTGGGGCTAGGATCTCCATTGTGATGGATAGGATTCTATACTAAGTCTCAAAAACTCCAGTGTAAATGTGCTGGGGAAAGTTGGAATTCCCCACATATCTGGGTGGATGTGTCAGGACTTGGATGCCTGCCATGGTAGTAGGCACTGTCGACTTAAAAAAAATGCACAACGTGAGAGTTGCAAGTTGAGGTTATTTGGGGCAAAATTAGAATTGCAACCTGGAAGACAGCATCCCAGATAGCTCTGAGAAACTGTTCCAGAGAGGCAGGGGGGAAGATTAGTATATATGTACTCTTTGTAAAGGAGGAGTACAGGTAATCAAACACATTTTTTTGTAGGGGGTTTCTGCTAGTCAGGAGGAGCAGAGGTCACCATGTAGGGATTCAGTGCTTTTCTAGATATGAGGAGATGCAAGGGTTGGGCTCATAAAATCAGCTCCTGAAAACATCTAAGTATCTGAAGACCTGTTCCGCCCAGCCTCCAAAGCACAGAGTGCCTCATTCCTGGTCTCCACCCTGAATTCCCTTCAGGAGATGTGGAAGGTCCACAGCCGCAGCAGCAGGTGTGGTTTAATCCCTGTAGTAGAAGTAGATGGCAAGTGCCCATGGCAAGTGCCAATTTATAGCACCAACTGCCAAGAGAGATCTATAGCTGAGGAGAAAGATCTTTTCTTCCTTACTTCCTCCCCTGTGCCACTCTGGAGAAACCAGAAGACAGGGAGTGGGTAAAGAGAAATGACAAAAAAGAAAAAACAGTCCCCTCCTCAACTGATGGCTCCCTATCTAAGATTCATTCCTGAGCTGAGGTTAATGGGACACTTTGACTTCAGTTGAGATGAAAACTTCTAAATAGCTGAACTAAATTTTTAACAGGTGAAATGAGTCAGACTATTATAGCCTTCTTATAACCAAAAGAGCTGAAAGCTGTGGGAAATGCCCAATGCCTAGTCAGGCCATCACAGAAGATTTCTCATACCATCATTGAAAATGTAAGAAGGAAGAGCTAAATCGGACTCCATACTGGATCTGTTTCTTCGACTTTAACCTTTGCTTTTCATTGCTTTTGTTATTATAATGGCCTTCCTCAGAGAACCCTGCCCACCTGTGAAAGGCTGCAGAAAAAAAAGAAATTAACACATCCCCTCCCAGAGGCTAGTCATTCCAGGAGATATTTTATGAGACTGACAGCCCTTTTTACTTTACTTCCCCGCACCTCTCTCTCTCTATTCTACCTTTTTTACTTTACTTCCTCATAGCCTCTCCCTCTCTGATTCTGTAAAAGTGCGAAACAGATCCATCTGTTTCTTTGACTTTAACCTTTGCTTTTCATTGTTTTAATCATACACAATGGCCTGCCTCACGGAACCCTACCCACCTGTGAAATTAAAACACATCCCTTTCCCGAGGCTAATCATTCCAGGAGATGTTTTGCAAGACTGATAACCCTTTTTACTTTATTTCCCCAACTCTCTATGATTCTGTAAAAGAAACTGGCATCCAGACCAAATGGGGTTTTTTCAGAGACACAAGTCTGCTATCTTCTCAGTCTCCCGGCTTCTGAATAAAGTTATATTCCTTGCCTCAACACCTCGTCTCCAATTCGTTGGTCTGTTGTGAGGTGAGCAGAATGACCTTGGACCGAGTAACAAATTTGGCTTAGCTAGCCAGGAGCCTTGCTGCTTGAGGCTAGCTGGCCCCAATCAGGGAATATTGGGGCAAGGCCCTAGCAACTGCCAAAACCATTTGTCCTGAGGATCTTCCCTTCAAAATTCCCTGAAGCAGCACTGGCTACCCTAGCACTTGGCAGTTGAAGCAAGGAACTGACCAACTTCTGCAAGTGCATGGACTGGATTTTGTAGGGTGAGTCTACCCAACTCAGTAACCAGTTTGTTTGTCTTGGTCTTGTTTTGGTTTTGTGCATCCTTTTGTGTTAAGAGTCTAGTGACTCAATTTTGTAGGGTAAGTCACCTCAGTGTGCACACTGGGAACATATTTGCCTCTCAGTTTGGGCCTTTCCTTTACAGGATAAGCCAGTTTGTTTGATTGGGGTACCCTGTTGGATGGGGGATTGTTGTTGGACTGTACCTGATTTGAGGAACTGGATCACTGGGAACTAGTTCGCTGGTTTTCATAGGGTAAGTCTTCCCAATTTGGGAACTGGCTCATTGGTTTTCATCTTGGTTTTGTCTTGATTTTGTGTACATCGATGCTAGAATTTTTTGTGCCTTTTGTGTTGGAATTTACGTCTTCTGTGTTTTGGCGTTATCAAACTTATGAAAATGGGAAATACTCCATCAATCCCGAAGGAGAGCCCTTTGAGGCGTATATTAGATAAACGGGCAAAACATAGCCGTGAGCCTATGACTAAGAAAGGCATGATATACTATTGTAATAGGATGTGGACCTAATATATGTTAGGATCAAAAGAACAATGGGCCCTGAATGGCTCACTCACTTATTATACAATCTTGCAGTTAGAAGTGTTCTGCAAAAAAGCAGGGAAAAGAGATGAGATTCCATACGTAGGGACGTTTATACTATTGCATCAGGAGGAAAAGAGTCAGAGGACTGCCATCTTATGGTGCAGTGGTCTGAAAAGGAACCCCGGGGGAAAGCTGTTCTACAAGGGAAGAGAGATAAAATGAGAGTGGGGACATGTTGTTTCACAACTTAAACCTCCCTCCAGCCTATCCAGCTCTCCCAATGGCAGAGCAGGCTGCTCCAGCAGTTGCTCCAACTGCCCCCTCTCCATGCCGCCATCATGTTCACTGCCTCCCATTTCCCCTACCCGTGGGGATCAAATAGAAGTTTCTATGTTAAGCCCTGGAGCACAGGGACCTGGTTTAGTTTCACTATCTAAGGTCCAACAGGACACCCAATTTGAACCAGGAGCCAGTTCTACAGCAGGGAAATTTCCCTTGCCACAATATCCTGTAAGAGGCCAGAGGACTCCTTTGGACTTGAGGTGTCCAATTCTGATTTCCTCACAGGAGCCCCAGGTAACACTGACAATGGGGAACAAGTTGATTCACCTTCTAATAGATACAAATGCCACATATTCTTGGTAAACACCAAGGTGGCACAGAAAACATTTCAGTCTATCCTGGTCACAGGAGTTTCTGGAGAAGTACAAAACCGTTCATTCTTACAGACTCCAGAAGGCCAACTAGGGGACCTCACCCTACAGGGCCATAGATCCCAAACAAATGTGGATCTCTCCTCCCTCAAAGTACAGGCCCTTTTAGATAGGCATTTCATGGCCCAGTCTGCCTCAGACATCAGGTGCAAAATTCAGAAAGCAACTGCTGGTCCTCAGACTCTAATGAATGATTTGTTCCAATTGGCTTGTTCAGTTTTCAATAATAGGGATATGGCTGAAAAAGCTGTATGCACTCAGAGAAATATGTTAAAGACCCAAATGACTAGAGTGGCTTTGTCTGCTCAGAGACCAACCAAGGGGAAACAAAGTCATCCTAGGAGAAACTTGCCTGTATCTTTGAGATGCAAATGTCCTCTCTGGTCTTCTCAGAAACCCTTATCTTTGTCATCTTTTTAAAATGCAAATTTTGAAAAGGAAGTTACAGTAATTTAGAATTTGACTTGTTTTCCATAAATATTAGTAAAAAGAGTTTAACCATCTAGACAACTGAGCTTGATTTATTCCATCTGCCAAAAACCCAATCTTAATCCAACCTTTTGTAAACTGATGGGTTTTTATATTCTGTACCTGACTCAGGGCCGAAATTTTGAAAGGAGAACTATGATGTCTCTGTTTGTGTGTTTGTATGTGCCTTTGGATAACATTGCTGAGGTTAATCTGTAAATGAGCTCTATTTAACTGGCTTAAAGACAAGTAAGCACTTACAAAGCAATTAATTCCAAATACAAGAGAAATTAAGCTAATTGAGTTTTGGGTTCATGTGAACCAGGAAATACTCAGTATTAAATTAATAACTAGTATTAATGTTTAAATTTGTTGATCTAATTAATATAGACATGTCATTAGAGACATTAACATTAAGTATAGTACATTCACTGCACCTAGGTTTAATAGAAGTTAAATGAAATCTCATTATATCTTGCAAATTTGTCAGCAAGAAAATTAACTTGATATAATGAAAGTTTAAAGTAAAATGTAAATGAAATAAGAGCTTTTAGGTAAACTATAAGAATAATTATGTTAAAAAAAATCATTTAAAATAGTTTCCTCAGATTTTAGTAACTGTTGCTTGTCTCTTGGTTTTCACTAGAAATTAAGGTTTTTAAGAGTCAGGGATTCTAATTTAAATACATAATTAAAGCTGCTGGAAATAATAAAACATTTCAGTATGGTAGAATGTGTGTTTTCAGTTAAGAAGGTATGAGAAATGGAATTACATTTTACTGAGAAAGTTTTGTGCATGGTCATGATTAACTAAATTTAGGTTGAAATTAACTAAGTAAATGGATTTTGTTAAGTAAGCTAACACAAGACTGGAATTTGATGTGTTAAAAATGCTCTTGTTCGATAACACATTATATGAGTTTCTGTGCCCTTAGGTCATCCATATTTGTTTTCTTTTAATCGTTTTGTGACTGTGGTTAAATGAATAAGTATTGTTTCACAGTGACCTATGATCCTGTTGTGTTTTAAAACCTTTTTGATGTTTTCAACAAAATTCCCAAATATCAAAATTTGACTAAATGTTTTTAGCCTCCAGCTGACTCTGGGATACTTCAAAAGAACATCTCTGAGACATCTCAGAGCGAGATGTCAAACTAAGTTTATTTGGTATGCTAAATTCAAAAACATTGTCAAGTGATTGGAGATGAACCTTAGGTTATAATGTATGGATAAATGTCATTTGCATAGCTACTCCAAAATTTATATGGAATCCCTAACATCTGATATGTCCTGATATGTTATCAATCATAATACTAGTTATTTAAAAATGTTATATCCAAGTTTCCTGCTAGTTGCATTGTACTCAAATCTTTAACCATGCTATTTTAAGTTTTGTCCTGATGCTTTTACAAAATGAAGATTTTCAAGAAGACTGATAAACAGGAAATTTTTAACAAATACAAGCTTCTGATAGACTTTAGATAATATCACTGGACTGGGTAACAAATAACAAAACTAATAGGAAATCTGATTATTTCATCCAGATCAATGGGAATTAATTACATGGGACTGAATGAACTGGTAAATATTATTTATAACTTTATGACTTTGGGAAATATACTGGCTTTAATCCTTGTTTTTTGGGAAAATATTTTCTCTTATGATATGACCTACAACAAGTTGATAAAGTATGCCTTTGTAAGCAAAGACAAAACATTTATTTTTTCTCTACCTGATCCTGCCAGAATTTGGTGTCTCCAGCCATCTCTCCTGTGGATTTGAAATTTTATTGCAGCTAGATTACAACTAGTTTTACTAATCATTGTTTTAATTTGTTCTTTGTTTCCAAATTGTTTGTGCTTCCTGTCTCCCTGTTGCACTATGACTTTGTCAATGTTACTATCTGCATTACTTATATCCAGTCTATTTTATGATTGTTGTCTCTTGCAACTCCCAATGTGTAACCAGGCCTCCAACAAAACTTCTATGGCTAAACATCTTAAGGAAATGGATGACATTTATAACATAAAATAATTGTAATATGATGATTCTAGGTATGGGAAGAAGCAACAAGGGAAAATATCTCCTGGATCACAATTAGACAGAGGATCCAGAGACTCTTTAATTATCAATAGGGCCTAATCCAAAAATGAGCACCTGGCGTGGCATGTCAAGAATTTTCGCCTGATCTGGTGTGAGCCTCCCATCAGCGTGGGACAAAATTTGATCATGAAAGGTCTCCCAAATACTGATCAAATTCCTGACCAAGAGGAGAGGATCAGTCATCAGCAGCTGCAGCCCTCCAACGTGAGCTGGTGAACCCTGAGCAAACTCAGGAAGGAGAATACTGGTCATCTAGCAGCCATCAGACTGCAGCCACTCCCCATGGTGAGCCCTGAGGAAACTCAGAATGTGAACGCACAGCATACTGGCCCCAGATAGCTGATGAAAAAAATGATTTCAGTGAGCCCAGATTCTTGCATCTTTCCATACACAGAAAAACACTACATTCCTTAACTTGAGATGCAGCCTCCTGGGCTTGAAGCCCTCAAAATTCCTGATAACTCTCAACTTTAGGTTGTGAATATTTTTAAATCTGCAGGTGGAAAGTAGACACTTCCAAAGTGGGACAAAAGATAAATCTCAACATGTGAAACACTGACAGCGATGGCAGACACTCCCAGAAAGATCCATTTGGTGGAGCGGTTAGAATGTTGTCATCCCTTTTTCCAAAAGATTGTGGAATGGACATTGACAGTGGGGAATTGTAACAGGGAAGAGCTATATCGGACTCCATGTTAGATCTGTTTCTTTGACTTTAACCTTTGCTTTTCGTTGCTTTTGTTATTATAATCACACATAATGGCCTTCCTCAGAGAACCCTGCCCACCTGTGAAAGGCTGCAGAAAAAAAAGAAATTAACACATCCCCTCCCAGAGGCTAGTCATTCCAGGAGATGTCTTACAAGACTGACAACCCTTTTTACTTTACTTCCCCACACCGCTCCCGCTCTATTCTACCTTTTTTAACTTTACTTCCTCACAGCCTCTCCCTCTCTGATTCTAAAAAAGAAACTGACATCCAGACCCCGATAAAATGGTTTTTTGGAGACACTAGTCTGCCATCTTCTCTGCTGGCTTTGTGAATAAAGTTGTATTCCTTGCCTCAACACCTCCTCTCCGATTCTTTGCACTGCCGTGGGGCAAGCAGAATGAGCTTGGACTTGGTAACAAAAATAGTGATAGGGAAAAAGATAAATGCACTTTCTATTGGTGGGCCAATGAGTTCAGCCCAAGCAATAAAATAAATACTAGTTCATTTGGGGGTTTTGGTGTTATTATTATTTTTTAAGCACCATTTTATCTACCACCTTTATCTCCTTTAAAGAAACTGAATCAATAATTAATAATTTGCTAAAAAAAAGAAAGCACCAAGTCCAGACAGGTTCACCATCAAATTCTACCAAACATTTAAGGAAGGAACCAATTACATCAATTCTCTCGATCTCTTCCAGATGTAGAAGCAGAGAGACTACTTTTTAACTCATTTTATGAGGTTGGTATTACCCACTAGCAAAACCAGACAAAAACATTACAACAAAGTAAAACTGCAGACCAATATCTCTCATGAACACAGAATACAAAAATCCTGAAAAAATATTAGCAAATAGAATCCAACAGTGTATAAAGATTTCTACACCATGACCAACAGAGATTTATTCTAGGTATGCAAGCTGGTTCAACATTTGAAAATCAATTAATGTAAGGTATCATATCAATAAGATTTTTAAAAATTGTGTGATTATATCAATAAGTGCAGAAATAGCATTTGACAAAATCCACCACCTACTTATGATCAAAATTCTTTTTTTTTTTTTTTAAGTGGGATCTTCCTTGAGCAGGGATCGAACCCGTGTGCCCTGGGTTGGCAGGCGCTTTCTTAACCACTGCGCCACCTAGGAAGCCCCTTCTTTATTTATTTATTTATTTATTTATTTACTTATTTATTATTTTTGGGGGGGATGATCAAAATTTTTATCATGCTAAGAATAGGGGGAAATTCCTCAGCCTGATAAAGAACATCTACAAAAAATCCACAGTTGACTTCATACTTAATGATGAGAAACTAGATGATTTCCCCCTAAGATAGGAAAAAGGCAAGGATATTCCCTCTCACAACTCCTTTTTGACATCATACTGGAAGTGCTAGCTAATGCAGTAAGATAATAAAAGGTATACAGGTTTGAAAGGAAAAAATAAAACCATGTTGGTTCACAGATGACATGATTGTCTGTGAAAAAAATCTCAGAGAAACTCCTGGAACTAGTAAGCAATTATACTAACCTGTAGGATACAGGTTACTATACAAACATTCACCACTTTCCTATACACCAACAAAGAATAACTGGAATTTGAAATTTAAAATGTGCACTATTCACATTAGCATCAAAAAGTGAAACACGTAGGTATAAATCTAAAATATATATATTAGACTATATGATAAAACCATAAAACTTGATGAGAGAAATCAAAGATCTAAATAAATGGAGAGATATTCCATGTTTATGAATAGGAAGACTCAACCTTGTTAAGATGTCAGTTCTTTCTAACTTGATCTATAGATTCAAACAATCCCAATCAAAATCCCAACAAGATACTTTGTGAATCTTTACAAACTGATTCTAAAATTTGAATGGAAAGGCAAAAGACCCAGAATAGTCAGCACAGAACTGGAGAAGAACAAAACTGGAAGACCAGCATCACCCAATTTCAAGATTTACTATAAAGCTACAGTAGACAGTGTGTTATTGCTGAGATAATTGACCAGTGGAACAGAATAAACTGCCCAGAAATAGAGACACAAATATAGACAACTGATCATTGACAGAGGAGCAAAGACAACCAAATGGAAAAAGGATAGTCTTTACCAAATGGAAACTGGAACAACAGATATCCAGATGCAAAAATCAAAAACAAAACTAGGTTCTGACCTTACACCTTTCACAAAAATTAACTCAAAATAGATCTTAGGGACTTCTCTGGTGGCGCAGTGGTTAAGAATCCGCCTGCCAATGCAGGGGACACGAGTTTGATCACTGAACCCAGAAGATCCCACATGCCATGGAGCAACTAAGCCCATGAGCCACAACTACTAAGCCAGCATTCTAGAGCCTGCGAGTCACAACTATGGAGGCCATGTGCCACAGCTACTAAAGCCCGAGTGCCTAGAGCCCGTGCTCCACAGCAAGAGAAGCCACCACAATGAGAAGCCCACGCACCACAGCAAATAGTAGCTCCTAATCTCTGCAACAAGAGAAAGCCCACGTGCAGCAACAAAGACCCAATGCAACCAATAAATAAATAAATAAATAAATAAATAAATTTGTTTTAGAAAATGGATCTTAGATATGCAAATTTGAAACGCAAATTTCTAAAATTTTTAGGAGGTAACAGAAAAAAACCTAGAAGACCTGGGCTTGGTGATGAAATTTTAGATAGAACAACAAAAGCATAGTCCATGAGAGAAATAATTGACAAGTTGGACTTTATTAAAATTAAAAACTTCTGTTCTTTGAAAGAGAATGAAGAGTTAGAAAATAACAACCCAACTGTAATGTGGGCAAAAGATTTGAAAAGACACCTCACTGAAAAAGATACACAGATGGCAAATAAACATATGAAAAGATGTCCAACATTGTATGTCATTAGGGAATTGCAAATTAAAACAACAATGAGATACCACTAGATACCTTATAGAATCAGTAAAATCCAAAACATTGGCAACACCAGATACTGACGAGTGTTAAGCAACAGGAACTCTTGCTCATTGCTGATGGGAATGAAAAATGGTACCAATACTTTGGAAGACAGTTTGGTAACTTCTCCCAAAACTAAACAAACTCTTGCCTTACAGTCCAGAAATCATGCTTGTAGGTATTTGTTCAAAGGAGTTGAAAACTTATGTCCACACACAAAAAAACCTGCATATGAATATTTATAGCAATTTTATTCATAATTCACAATTGCCAAAACTTGGAAGCAACCAAGATGTCCTTCAGTAAGTGGATGAATAAACAAACTGTGGTACATCCATACCATGGAATATTATTTAGCAATAAAAAGGAATAAACTGTCAAGCCATGAAAAGACATGGAGGAAACTTCAGTGCATATTATTACGTGAAAAAGCCCAGTCTGAAAAGACTACATGCTGTATGATTTCAACAATGTGACATTCTGGAAAAGGTAAAACTAGAGAGACAGTAAAAAAGATCAGTGGTTGCCAGAGGTTAGGGGAGGGAGGGGGTGAATAGATGGAGCACAGGGGATTTTTAGGGCAGTGAAACTATTCTATACGACACTGTAATGGTGGATATGCGACATTTTGTGTTTGGCAACGCCAATAGAATATGTACAACCCAAAGGGTGAACCGTAATGTAAACTATGGATTTTAGTTAGTAACAATAATGTACCATTATTGGTTAGAGGAAAATGTGTGGAGGGAGGAAGGATGGGGGAGACACATATGGGAGCTCTCTACTTTTTGCTCAGTTTTTCTGTAAACCTAAGCTATTCTAAAAAAATAAAGTCTATTACTTAAAAAAAAGTCTCACACATATAATATCACCTGATTAATAAATAAAGATGACACTGCAATGAAGTGAAGAAAGAACAGTCTTTATATAAACAATGACAGATCAGTTGGATAGCCATATAAAAATGAATATCTCCTACCTACAGAAAATTCAAATCTATAGAATCATAAATCTAAATATGAAAAGCAAAGCAACAAAGCTTTTATAAGAAACCCTAAGAGAATGTCTTCATGGTGTTGGACTCAAATAGGAAACCAAAAGTGCTAATCATCAGGGAAGGAAAAAGTCAGCTGGACTGTTTTAGAATTAAGAGCTTCTGTTCAGAAGAGGATGCCATTAAGAGAATAAAAAGGCAGGCAGAGAACAGAAGAACTTACGACATGGAGCATCTCTATGATGTGCTGGTTAGTGAGCAGGGGCCTTGCAAACCAGCATGTCTAGATGCACACAGGGCTGCCACTAGACATCATAATGGCGCCTCCTCTGCATCCCAGCCCCCTCAATATCATAGGTCAACACCTCCAAAGTGGAAGTCCTTCAAATGATTTTCTGAAGGAAACTTTGCATCTTGTTTTGTAATGAGTATTAACGGAAAGACACACTCAGGCCGAAAACCGAAACGGGTGGTGTTGCCACTTGGGATCATCCATCACGGGCCACTTCAGTCAGCCGTGTCCCCCAGCAGACCCAGCTGGACATTCACTCAGCGCACCAGCTGGTTATACACTGGAGTCCCTGAAGCAGGACCTTCATACAACTCGGCAACTTCCCCATGATTTTCTTGCCTTATATTTCCTATTACATTGTTCTGGATATTTTTCTTTGTCTTGTGAGTTATTTAAGCAGGGGGAAAAGAGAGAGAATTAATCACCGTGACTAAGGAAGTAGGGTGTTTCACACCTCAAAAACTGAGGCAGCTATCCATTGATAGGTTGTGCCAAGGAGAATTCTAAGAAATCCAGCAACCCCTGGGGGCAAGCAGAGCTGAGGGGTAAGGACAGAGCCAGGAGAAAGGATCTCCAGCCTGAAAGCTACAAGAGCTCACATGGGCTCTCGGCTGATCTCAGAAGAAAGTTGTAATGTATATATATCCAGTTAAAAGAAAGTATCACTTGGATGTCCCTGGAGCCACCAGCCTAGACAACTCTAGAAATAAATTGGTTCCTTCCTAAAATTCCAAATAAATCTTACCAGAAGGCCAATATAGGTGCTTCTTTCTGGGATGTGTTCTCGCCAAGAAACGCCTCAAAAATATAATGAAAGTCAAATGAAGAACATACTGCTAGCAGTCCTGTGAACACAGCTTCTGGAATTTTCATGGGTAGAAGAGACTCAGCAAACCATCGCCAGACGGTGAGGATGTGAGCAGGAAATGAGACACACCCTCTTCCGGTCTTGGCTGCATGACCGGTCGTGTTGCAGAGAGGAGAGAGAACATGCCGGGGAAGTGAAGTACCCAAACTGGAGTCTGGGCTGGTCAATTTAGCTCTCAGTCCAATTTCTACATTCCAGAAGGAGGGAGTTAAGCGAGACAATCTCTAAGAACACTTTCAGTTTAAACACATAAGTGTGTTTAAATATGTTCTTTTTTTTTCATTCAGGGTCTCAACTATTTTTCTTCTAGGATTCTAGTTAGGACATTCATTCATTTAAATATATATATACATATTCTTATATATATATATAGAGAGAGAGAGAGAGAGAGACAGACAGACAGACAGACAGACAGACAGAGACAGACAGACAGAGAGGGAGAAACCCTATTTTGAGCCAGATACTGTTCTGGCATAAAGCAGTGAAAGAAGCAGAAAAAGTTCTAGCCCTCATAATGTGATTCACTTTGAATCTTTTCTTATATTAAAATTGGGGGTGGGGCGATGGCCAAAAGGCACCTGAAAAGACTGATGTTCAACATCACTAATTATTAGAGAAATGCAAATCAAAACTACAATGTGGTATCACCTCACACCGGTCAGAATAACCACCATCAAAAAGTCTACAAACAATAAATGCTAGAGAGGGTGTGGGGAAAAGCGAACCCTCCTACACTGTTGGTGGGAATGTAAATTGGTACAGCCACTCTAGAGAATAATATAGAGATTTCTTAAAAAACTAAAAATGGAGCTAACGTATGATCCAGCAATCCCCCTCCTGGGCATATATCCGGAGAAAACCATGGTTCAAAAGGATACATGCACCCCAATGTTCATTGCAGCACCGTTTACAGTAGCCAAGACACGGAGGCAACCTAAATGTCCATTGACAGAGGAATGGATAAAGAAGATGTGGTGCATATAGACAATGAAATATTACTCAGTCATTAAAAAGAATGAAATAATGCCATTTGCAGCAACGTGGATGGACCTGCAGATTATCATACTAAGTGAAGTAAGTCAGAAAAAAACAAATATCATATGATATCATTTATATGCAGAATCTTAAAAAAATGATATAAGTGAACTTATTTATAAAACGTAAACCGACTCACAGACTTAGAAAACAAACATGGTTACCAAAGGGAAAAGGTTGGGGGGGAGGGATAAATTGGGGGTCTGGGATTGAAATACACACACTACTATATTTAAAATAGATAATCAACAAGGACCTACTGTACAGCACAGGGAACGCTACTCAGTATTCTGTGATAGGGCTTCCCTGATGGCGCTGAGATTAAGAAGCACCTTCGAGCCCTGGGCCAGGAAGATCCCACATGCCTCGGAGAAACGAAGCCCGTCCACCACAACTACTGAGCCCGAGCTCTAGGGCCTGCAAGCCACAACTACTGAGCCCACATGCTGCAACTACTGAAGCCCATGCACCTAGAGAGCCCGTGCTCTGCAACAAGAGAAGCCACCACAATGAGAAGCCCACTCACCACAATGAAGAGTATCCCCTGCTCACCACAACTAGAGAAAGTCTGTGCACAGCAACAAAGACCCAACACAGCCAAAAATTAATTAATTTTAAAAAATTCCGTAATAACCTAAATGGGAAAAGAATTTGAAAAAGAATGGATATAAGTATGTGTATAACTGAATCAACTTTGCTGTACACCTGAACCTAACACAAGATTCATTGTAAACCAACTACACTCCAATATAAAATAAAAATTTTTTAAAATTTTTTTTAAATGAGAGGGAAACTTTTGGTTCTGAGACATAATAGCACAGATTCACTCCTCACGACTCCTCCCCTCTAAGTACAACTAAATACCATGAAAATAATTCCACGATCACACAAGGACGCTCAGAGGTGCCAAGAAGAAGGCAGACTGGGGAGGGATCTGGAGATTTGAGGAAGGCCACCCTGTTTTGTCCCCTGGGCTTTCTTTTCATCTCCCATACATGCCAGACTGGGCACTAGAGAGGCCTACAATACAGAGCTGCCAAAAGGCATAGATTAAAAAAACAAGATAAAGAAAAACAACAATAAGAAAAGAAAAACCTGTTCTCCCTCTAGCCGAAGGACGGGGAAGAGAGTGGCCAAGCAGAAAGCTAGCAGGGGAGCGGTGCTTGACTCGAGTGCAGGGCGGTGACACTGAGGAATCCCCCCCCAACCCCTGGGCCAGCAGCACCGGCCTGGGACCCATGCTTCACTCCAAACCCAGAGCAGGGGCAGGCTATCCTGGTGGTCCCTTGGGTCTACACTGAGACATGGTGGACAGTAGATGATGGCGTTGTGAACCAGACTCAGAATCCTAGGTGTGTTGATGCCTTTCCTGCTGGCTCTTGAACGCAAGTAAATCTCCTCACGAGGTCCAGTTCTTAACTAACAAATCCCAAGGCATGCAGGAAGTGGCTACCGCTAAATAGCATGACAGGAAGATCAACAGAAAGTGTGAGGCAAAAGTGGTCTCCTGGACGACCAGGCAAGGGCCTTTCCCCAAGAGATCTCTGAGTCCAGGTGCTCAATGAGTAGGTCTCAGAAGAGGAGATTGATGGGCTCCCCACCAAGGAGCTCATGGGCAGGTACCAGGCCGTGGGGGGCTTGACTGGCAGGTCGCTGGGTCTGCACAGTGACTGATCTATGACTCATGCAGATGCTATTCTTTTCACCCCTCCTGCTGAACTAGAGATGAATCAGAGAGCCCTGGAGTCTTTTACCCAGACCTCAAAAGTAAACAAGGCTGGGGGTTAGCCTGAGGTCTGTCTTTCCCCAGCGGGTACTGGAGACCAGATGCCGAGCTTAGATTTCAATGGTGGGGGAAGATTTGCACTTCTTGGGCCTTTTTAGATATTGACGCGCCAGTGACTGTGGTCTTCCAACCCCTGGCACCAAGATGAGCACCAAATAGAGGATATGCTCCAGTCTGGAGGCTGAGACCACCGCCCCCCCAGCCCCGCGGGGACCTCTGCCCAAAACCGACTATGGCTAGATCCCTTCAAGTCCCTATAACCCCCCTTATTATGGCCCCCACCACTGGATGTGTTCATAGTATTAATGATGTGTCTATGTGCACCCCCAGTCACCTTCACCCTCTAGCTCTGATGGGAGCTGCTGCAGTTACGGTCATCTTACTGGGGCGCGTGGAAGACCAGGAACCTGCCTAACTACCAGTGCTTAGTGCTACTGGATCCCCAAAACAGTACTGGCTGCCTGGAGAAGAAAAGGAAATAACTGCCTTCGCTGCTGAGCCCAAGGAAGACAAAGTGCTGTGTGAGACTCTATTCAGCAGTCCTGTCCGCTTTGTGCCCAAAACTTCGGGAGCCTGGAAACTTACCATTGATTACAGAGAGCTCAACGCCGTGGTGCTGCCCTTGTGCTGGCGGTACCTGATGCTGTGACTGTCGCAGATGCTACTGCCCAAGCCGAGGGAGCTTGGTATGTGACAGTTGACGTGGCAAATGCCTTTCTCAGCATCCTTCTCTCCTGATCATCAGGATCAGCTTTCCTCTATGTGAAATGGGTTTAACACACCTTTAACACCCTTCCACAAGGCTACCTAAGTTCCCGGGCTATCTGCCATCTGCCGGGTAGATCCTCACTGTGGAAAAGCTCTGCTCCTGGAGGCCCCTAATGTCTCCTCTTGGTGGGCTCAGACCAGGGCACCACCCAGCAAGGACTGGACCCCCTGTTGGTCCATGTGCAGCAACACAACTAGCCTATTAACACAGACACGTCACAGAGTCCTAATACCCAGCTGAAATCCCTGGTCATAATCAGGGAAGGGGTGGCTTCTCATTCCAGAGGAGACAGTTGCCAAGCTTTTGGTCCTCTCTGTCCCCAACAAATAGAAAGAAGGTCCAGGGACTATTAAGCTACTCGCTCACTCACATTCCCCATGTGGGATCCTGACGTCACCCACCTATCAGTTTAACAGAAAGGCTACTACATTCGAGCGAGACTTCTGACAAACAGGATGCCTGGTAAACCCTCCAACAGGCCACCTGGGCCGTCCTTCCGCTGGGCCACATAGAACCACATCTGCCATTTGAGTTACGGGTCTCAGCAATGTCCCTGTTTGCACATTGGAGCCTAGGGCAGAAGGACAGTGTCACAGGTCATAGGTGCCTGTTGGGCTTTTGGACACATAGCTCCTGGAGTCAGCTGGAAAGTACACATCCTTTGAGGGACAATTGTTGGCCTGTTATTGGGCATTGATGGATACTAAGGATATGACCCATGGCCATGAAGTAATCTTAAGACAAGAAATCCCAGTCATGTTGTGGGGCTCAGTAGAGGTCTCAGATTCCTGGGTGGGAATGACTCAAAAGCACCCAGCTGGGCTCTGACACCTCCATGAAAAGGTCTCAGCCATGCCCCTCTGCCTTCCAGGCATCTTGCTGGAGGAGCCACGGCCTCTACTAGCCCAATGGGGGCCTGGATATGACCTCGTGGATCACCCAGGGGCTGGGTTCATAATGGCTCCTCCTGGTTAACTTCTACCTTGCTGGCATGTGGTGCACCTGCCATCCAGATGTTCACCAAACTTGGGAGAATAATGGATGAACACAGTGAGAACTGAAACAAAGAGATAGGATGTGTAAGAAAGTACCAAATAGAAATTATTACTGAACTGGAGAATACACTAGCAGGGTTCAGCAGCAGACTGGATGCGGGAGGAGCATGAGTCAGTGAGCTGGAAGACAAAGCAACGGAACTCAGAGCAGCAAAATGAAAAAGGAATTTTATAAAGTGAGGATACCTTTGGGAACTCCCCGGCAGTCCAGTTGTTAGGAGTCTGCACTTTCACGGCCGAGGGTACGGGTTCGATCTCTGGTTGGGGAGCTGAGATCCCACAAGCCACACGGTGCAGCCCAAAATAAAAAAAAAAAGCTTTTCAGGACTGTTGGGACAACATCAAGCAGAATAACCTTCATCTTACAGGGGTCCCAGAAGGCGAAGAGAGAAAGAAAAGGCCAGAATCAAACTAAAAATTCTGCACTGCAAAAGAAACCATCATCAAAATGGAAAGGCAACCTACTGAATACGAGATGTCTGCACATTTTACATGTACGATAAGGAGGTAATATTAAAACTATATAAAGAACTCATACAACTCAACAACAACAACCCTATTGAAGAATGGGCATTTTTCCAAAGAAGGCATACAGATGGCAAACAAACACATAAAAAGATGTTCAACATCACTAATTATTAGGGAAATGCAAATCAAAACCAACAATGAGAGACGACTTCCCTGATGGTCCAGTAAGTAAGACTCCACACTCCCAATGCAGGGGGTGCAGGTTCAATCCCTGGTCAGGGAGCTAGATCCCACATGCATGCCACAACTAAGAGCCCACATGCCACAACTAAAAATATGCTACAACTAAGACCTAGCACAGCCTAAATAAATAAATAAATAAATTTTTTTTAAAAAAGGAAACAATGAGATAGCTCCTCACAACTGTCAGAATGGCTATGGTGGGACTGTAAATTGGTGCAGCCACTATGGAAAAGAGTATGGAGATGCCTCAAAAAATTAAGAACTACCATATGACTCAGCTATTTCACTTCTGAGTATTTATTCAAAGAACACAAAAACGCTAATTTAAAAAGATATATATTCCCGTATGTTCATTGTAGCTTTATTTACAATCACCAAGGTATGGAAACAACCTATCATCGATGGATGAATGGATAAAGAAAATGGAATACTACTCAGCCATGTAAAAAAATGAAATCCTGCCCTTGGCAGCAACACACATGGACCTTGAAGGTATTTTGCTAAGTGAAATGTCATACAGAGAAAGACAAATACCGTGTGATTTCACTCATATGTGGAATCTAAAAAAAACTAAAAATGAAACAAATGAACAAAAAAAACCAAACTCATCCAGTACACAGATTAGTGGTTACCAGAAGGGAAGGGGGGTCGGGGGTGGGGGAAACGGGTGAAAGGGGTCAACTGTAGGGTAACGGGTGGCACCTAGGCTTGTGATGGTGGTCACTTTGTAGTGTATACAGTTGTCACATTATAATGCTATATGCCTGAAACATTTTTTTAAAAAGTAGTGAAACCCTTGGTTTGGAAAAGAAAAAAGGAAGTAAAGAAAACTAAAAATGAAAATGATTCAAGCAGTAGACTTATAATTCTTGTGCATTCCTCAGTATTTGTGTAGCATTTCAATTAAAAGTTCACATTTAAAAAAATATGACATATCTGGTCTCCTGATTTTCTGTTTTTCCTCCTAGATCTTGCTAGATGTTTTCATAAAGATAGAGAAAGGGATCCTACCAGAGAAAAGAAACTGAGACACATTGAAAAGCCTTCAAATGGTTAAGAATCTGATGGAAAAAGTCAAATATTTATGAAGATTTAAGTGAATGATAGAAATAACTGACACTTCAGTTCAATTTATTCTTTTGTTGAAAAATCATGTCACACCATTCTTGTGTTTTGTATTGTTTTTGTACTTTTTCCCATTTTTACTTTATTATTTATATTTATTATTTTTTCCCATTTTTACATTTATTATAATGTTGTCTAAGTAAATAAAAACATAAAGCTACATAAAAATGCCTTATGCTTATAGCTGTTGCATGCAGATAAAACCAAAAGAAGTTTACAGATCAGACACAAGCAAAACTATAAAACTATATATAAATTATAGAAATTATATATATATTATATAAATAATTATATAAGTAATTACATCAAACAAAGAAGGACTAAAAATTCTAATTTTAAGAAAAGACTTATGGGACTGTATTTTGTAAAAAAACAAAAAAAGAAAAACAAAATAGAAACAGACAGATAAAAACAAAACTGACAATTCACTGCTTCCAACAGACATGGTTCAAATGTAAAGACAATGAACACTGAAAATACCAGGATGGAAAACTGGTATCATTATACTCACATCAAACAAAGTAGACATAAAACAAAAGTCATCAGGACTAAAGTGAGAAGTAGATAATCCACAGTCATAGTATGAGATATTTATGCATCTCTCTCAGTAATTGACAAGACAGAAAAAGCAGTAGAGCTATAGGAGATTCAAATAACACAATTAATGATCTTGGCCTATGTGACAAAGTTGATTAAGAGACAGATATATAAGCATGCTAGATATAAATATGGAATTAAATAATAGAAGAAACAGCTTTAAATGTCCCAAGTGGTACTGCAAGGGAAGAGAACTGGGAAATGGGGACTTTGGGATCTCCTACTGGTAAACAAATGTCTCCTTGGCTACCAGCCACTTCCTTGCTTGCTGTCAATTGTTGGTAGTCTGTCCTGTTCCCACAATTCACAGTTTCCCAGACTGAAAAAAAAACATGTGCAGTGAGACTCAGATATAAAAGAACTCCTTGATATTATCCTAAAATCACTGATCTCTAGCCAAGGCTCATTCTAGAACTTTCCCTAAAAAGTCTGGGCTTCCATAGCTGAATTACCAGCTGGGCTGCCTCTCTGAGCAGCCTGGCTTCATCATGAAGGGCACTAAGGTGCCCACTTCACTCATTCCTGAATGACTTGAAGAATTTTTTTATATTCCAGGTTTACTCGTTCTTTTATTTATCTAATTTTTAACTGATTCCCTTTCTTTTAAATAAAAATTGACACAAATAAATGTTATTAAAAAGGAAATTTTGGGGAGCAACTAAGCCCATGTGCCACAACTGCTGAGCCCACCTGCTGCAACTACTGAAGCCTGTGTGCCTAGAGCCCGTGCTCTGCAACAAGAGAAGCCACTGCACTGAGAAGCCGGAGCACTGAGACGAAGAGTAGACCCCACTCGCCAGAACTAGGGAAAGCCCACGTGTAGCAACAAAGACCCAACACAACCAATAAAAAAATAAATATCTTTTTTTTTTAAAAAAGGAAATCTTATGTCACTACCATACATTTGCTACAGAAAAGGAGCTGTAAAAATAAATAAAATGAAAAGGTAACACTGTTTTCTAAGTTCTAGCTAGATACTATTGCCTACTCTTTCCTTGGTCAGAAAGGGAAATGAGCATTTTTTGAGACATAATAGATGTATTGGCAAAGATAGTGGATTTTTTTTTCCCTGATGATGCAAGAGAATTATAAAGAGGCTAAGTTTTCCCTGTGCCATCCACTGTGCATGATTCATAATTACTATGCACCACCCAGTATCACTGACAGTCCCTCCTCTGTTGTTGGGTCCCACACTGTAGGGGACCAGTTCCTACAAAAACTTAGCTAAACACCACCCTCCTCCATGCATATCCAGCCTGCTGGTAACTAGAGTGGACTAATATCCAAAGAGAGGGTGGGTCCCACCGGGCACCAGCTCTAGTCAGTGCATCCGTGTCTGAACTGAGCACGGCAGTGGCGTCCACCACATCTCATCCCCTGCAACTTCCTCTGGAAATTCCAGGCTCACATCAATGTTCCCAAAGTTCAAGTGGTCAGCTGTGTGCACTCTGCCCAGGCCCAACCCCACACAGCCCAATCGTGGACGTAGCCCCAAGGGCTGCTCCTAGAAGGAAAGAGAGGTGATGGTGCTTCAGGTGAAAGCCAATGTCAGCACCTCTGGCCTGGCTCTCCCTCTGCTGACACCTTGACTTGCAGCCCTCCATCTCTGGGAAAGGATCTCAAGTGGCCCAGTCAGCCACCAGGGTCAACCTTCCTGAAGCAGGCAGCTGGGAAAAGAAGCCTAGTCTTTTACTGTGTAGAAAGCAGCTGGGTGAGCTGGGATTTTGGAATCAGGTCTGCATTCAGCTCTGCCTGTCCCTGAGGATCTGGGCGCCTTCCCTTGCTTCCCGGAGTCTTGGTCTTTTCCTGTGGGAAACGGAGATAAAAATGACCTGCTCCGTTTGCCCTGGGCAGCGGTGCTTACTGATATTATCTCACAAGTGCTTGATAAACGTTCAGTCCCGCAGGCAGCCGCAGTCACCTACTCTCTGAAGCTGTGGCGGTGGGGAGGGCAGGCAGGAAGCTCAGCACAGAGAAGCAGTCACAGGTCACACCGGACGCAATGCGAACCAGGAACCAGTGCTCACAGTGACTCAACCTCTTCCCATCCTTCACGGGGGCCACTGCCGCTCCCCCCCTCCCACGCTGCCTGCAGTGCTGCTGGGTCGCTTGTTTCTTACCGCTTGGCACAGGGAGTTGTCACATTAATTATTTTAGCTACTTCTTTGAAAACTACAACTCCCCCCCTCAAAAAAAAAAAAATCCCACCCACAGATACAAAAACAAAATAAAAAGCAGTAGTTTTATCACTGTATTTATTTATAAAAAAAAGTGAAAACTGGGAATTCCCTGGTGGTCCAGGGGTTAGGACTCAGTGCTTTCACGGCGGGGGCCCAGGTTTACTCCCTGGTTGGGGAACTAAGATTCCACAAGCCACGCAGACAGCCAAAAAAACTTTTTTTAAATGTGAAAACCTTTCCTATGGCCTCTTCGATGCCAGCTTGAGAGGTCACCACTGTTAACCTCTTGATTCTTTCAGTCTTTTCCTACGCTTGTAAAGCCACTGTGACTCTTGCTCTGCTACTTGCTAGCCGTGTGACCTTGGGCAAATTAACAGTGCAGTGCTTCAGTTTCCTCATTTATAGAGTAGAGATATTAACAACTTCTGCATTTGAGGGTTGTTATAAAAATCAAATACTTGCAAAATATTTAGAACAGCTCCTAGCACACAGAGTAAATACATAATAAGGGTGAACAAATATTACTATAGCATTTATGCACATACCATAGATACTATAATATACTATTATACATGCCACATATACCATTTCGTTTACAGAAGCAGGGTCCGTACACCATGCTGGAGTCAATCAATGTATTGCCGCTCAGCTCAGACCCACTCTTCTCGGTCTGGCTTGTGACACTATAGCTACACTGTGTACAATATCTCTTTTGCCCGCTGGCATACTCTTAAGCTTTGTAGCCAGAGGGCGCTGCAGGACCAGGGCGCGCGAGCGCGGAGGGAGAGGCTTCTCTTTCTGGTTGGGGCTGCTTCTTGTGGGGCCCACTGCGGAGACCTGCGCTGGCCCCCCGTGCGCAGCCCGCTGCCCACCAGCCCTGGCTGGCCCACTGCAGACAGGCTCTGGCCCACGATCCCCCCAGGGAACTCCTCTATCATCGGTGGGCACAGCCACATCTTCTTCAACCAGTTCTCTTTTGTTTTTGGCCCCTCAGCTTGAAGGATTTTAGTTCCCCCACCAGGGATCAAACCCATGCCCCCTGCAGTGGAAGTATGGAGTCTTAACCACTGGACCACCAGGGAAGTCCGTTCTTCAACCAGTTTTGATTCCCAGCCTTGGGGTGGCGGAGGAGTCTTCCAAATTTCTTCCTTCTCTGGGTACTCTCCCTCAGCCCTGGAGATATTTTACCTGGAGCAGCTAAACCTTCTTTAACTAGTTAATCATTCTTCCTATTAAATTTTCCCTTTCAAATTAAATGACAGATGTGGTTTCCATCTATGACTGGACTCTAATATATATATATTTTATATATATAACATATATTTTATATATATATTCAGTTAAGGGCTATAATTAATTTTATAGCTTCCTTTCCTTTCACTTATCAAGATATAATGGCCTCATTCCAGGTCTGTACATATAATCCTAATTCATTCTTTTAATTCATGCCTAGTATATCATCGTATACTTGTAAAATTTACTTAGCCATTTCTCTACGTAAGGAAGAGTTTTCAGTTTGGATAGTTTGTGGACAGTTTCCAATTTGGGCTATTATACACAGTGAACATGTGTTTTTGTGAACATGACTGTTTCTGGGAAAAATTCCTGAAAGAGGAATGAATTGCTCTGTCCTAGAATTGTGCAATTAAATTTTTGAAAGATATGGTGACATTGCTTTCCCTAAAAGCCTGCATCAATTTATATTTTCAGCACATAAAAGTGGCAATTTCCAACCTTTTTTTCTTTAACTTTTATTAATCTGAGGCTTAGTATCTCACTGTTTTAGTTTGTTTTGTGCAATTAGTAGGAATATTGAACTTTTCATAACTTTATTGTTCATTTTTATTTCTTCTTCTATGAAATACTTGTTCATATCCTTTACTCATTTTGTAGTTGAGCTTTTTTTTCATGATAACGATACAGGTGAATTTTTAATAATGAAAAAGAAAATTCTACCAAAATATTTCATTGATAAATCAAATCTGTAAACAGAATTTTAACTTAAACATAAAACTATTAATTTGGCTGTACTTAATTTAGAACTTGTGATCATGGAAAAAGATGATAACAAAATTATACTTTTGCTTGGTAAATCTTTCTTATCACAACCCCATAGATTGGCAGGATTCCAGCCTTTAATGGAATGCACTTGAGCTTTTTGTCATTTTCTTTCTGATTCATAGAAATTCCTCCTCAGCTCATTCCTAAAAGTATGTTTAGTTTTACAAATTTTATTAGAGACCTTCATCCTTAGTTAATTATGTAGCAAATATTTTCCCCTTATTTATTGCATGTCTTTTTTTTGTTGTCGTAAACTATATGTAACATAAAATTTACCATTTAAACCATTTTTAAATGTGCAGTTCAGTGGCACCAAGTACACTAACGTCGTTGTGCAACCATGCACTGTCTGTCTCCAAACTTTCTCATCTTCCCAAACTTCATTGCCCATCTTTTTTTTTCTTTTTTGAATGTTTAGCATGTTTGTTTTACATTGAAATTCTTTTTTTTTCTTTTTGACTGTGTTGGGTCTTCGTTGCTGCACGCATGCTTTCTCTAGTTGCAGCGAGTGGGGGCTACTCTTCACTGCAGTGCTCAGGCTTCTCAGTATGGTGTCTTCTCTTGTTGCAGAACACAGGCTCTAGGTGCGTGGGCTTCAGTAGTTGCGGCACGCGGGCTCAGTAGTTGCAGTGCACAGGCTTAGTTGCTCCACGGCATGTGGGATCATCCCGGCCCAGGGATCGAACCCTTGTGTCCTGCATTGGCAGGAGGATTCCTAACCCTGCCCCACCAGGGAAGCCCTCTATATATCTTTATATAAAGGTATAAAAAGGTATCTTTCAAGGCCTTCATACTTTTTTTTTAACATTTATATCCTTGGAAATTTTGTGAATGGGTGGATGTGTCTGTGGCTTATGTTAAACAATTCTGGCTTACCCCTTTGTGCAAAGCACTGCTTTAGGTTAGAGTATAGGCAACGAGGGTAAATAAGATCTTGTTTCTGCCCTTACAAGGTTTGCAATCCCTGTAGGGGGCTAGCTAGATCATATACATGATGGAATAGTCACAGTCAACAAAAAAGATACATGTACCCCAATGTTCATTGCAGCACTGTTTACAAGACATGGAAACAACCTAAATGTCCATCAGCAGAGGAATGGATAAAGAAGATGAGGTACATATATACAATGGAATATTACTCAGCCATAATAGGAATGAAATAATGCCATTTGCAGCAACATGGGTGGACCTAGAGACTGTCATATTAAGTGAAGTGAGTCAGACAGAGAAAGAGAAATAGCGTATGATATCACATATGCAGAATCTAAAAAAAAATATTATACAAATGAACTTATTTACAAAGCATAAACAGACTCATGGACTTAGAGAATGAACTTATTATGGTTACCAGAGGGGAAGGGTAGTAGAGGGATAGTTAGGGAGTTTGGGATTGACATGTACAGACTGTTATATTTAAAATGGATAACCAACAAGGACCTACTGTATAGCACAGGGAACTCTGCTCAATATTATGTAACAACCTAAATGGGAAAAGGATTTGAAAAAGAATAGATACAAGTATATGCATAATTGAATCACTTTGCTGTACACCTGAAACTAACACAACATTGGTTTGTTTTGTTTTTCTTGTTTTGTTTTTTTGTTTGTTTTGGGGTTTTCTTTTTTTTTTAGCTGTGTTGGGTCTTCGTTGCTGCACACGGGCTTTCTCTAGTTGTGTGAACAGGGGCTATTCTCTGTTGCGATGCTTGGGCTTCTCGGTGCAGTGGCTTCTCTTGCTGCAGAGCATGGGCTCTAGGTGCCATGGATTACAGTAGTTGCAGCAGGTGGGCTCAGTTGTTGTGGCTCAAGAGTTCTAGAACATAGGCTCAGTAGTTGTGGCACACAGGCTTAGTTGCTCTGCGGCATGTGGGATCTTCCTGGCCCAGGGATCGAAACTGTGTCCCCTGCATTGGCAGGCAGATTCTTAACCACTGCACCACCAGGGAAGTTCTAACACAACGTTGTTAATCAACTATACTCTAACATAAAATAAAAAGTTTTTAAAAAATCGTGTTTGCCCTTTCAAAGAAAAGAAAAAAGATCGAGGAGACCTATATGTTCTGATATAGAACAGCCTCTGAGATATGTTCAATTAGAAAACCAAGGTGCACAACAGTCTGCTAACATCTGGGGGCAGGGAAATGAGGAAAGGACACAGACATGCACATGCGTCTATAAGAATAAAACATCTCTGAAAGAATATTCAGAACATTGGAAACAGTGATTACCTCTGTTAAAGGAACTGGGGGCTTGGTAGACAGGGATCAGTGTGAAGTTTACTTGCCCTGTGTATCCTTCTGTAGTGTTTAAATTGTTCACCACCTGTTTGTATTATATTTTCCAAATAAAGAAAATAAAAGATGTTTATGGTGAAAGGAAAGAGAGAAGCACACGTAAAAAAAAGAGGAGGAACGATAAGAGAGGGCGTAGAAGGGTGATAAGTTGAGAATTCTAAACTCTATGTCTCCAAGAAAGAAAGGTGGTGCTTGCTGCAAGGGGCCAGGCCGACATCTTGCTTCAGGGTACTGTGGCTTTCAGGTCCGGACAGGACTATTAAACGCCGCCCTGCCTTTGCACTGGGGGGACGTGGTGGGGGTGTCAGGTATCAGAGCCAGGGTGGACCTGGGAGGGGAGGCTGTTGAGACCTGAGAGCCTGTTCAGCGCCCTTACATGTGTTCTCTTCCAGCTGCTAAATTATTTTCATTGTCCTTCCCAGAAAGTATAACTTCCTACTGAACACAAACAGCAAAAAAGGGGGAGTGAATTGATCACCCGCAGGGATCGTAGACCTAAGGAGCCAGTGCTGGAGCTCAGGAGGGGGTTGAATCAGCCTAACTTTTCTACAGACAGCTGTGCTTCCAATTACTGGCAGAATGAATCACGTTTCTCGTAAGTAATAAAACTGCCCATTGTCATAGTCTATCTTTAAACTGGGCGAAGTCCATTTCTCACAGGACTCAAGCTGTGGATTGAACTGGCTTGACCTAGACACTGCAGGGTAATAACCTGAGCAGAGAGGCCAGACTCCCGTCTCCAGGAACCAAGACGGGGTGCAAACTACGCTGTGTAGGATTCTGTCCCTCAGGGAATATTTTCACACTAGCAGTGTGGCGCAGACAGGAAGGCCAGGGTCGTGGACTTGGACTCAACTAGGTGGAGTTCAAGGCTGGTCCTTCCCATTTTCTGGCAGTGTGACCTTGCTCATTACTTAGCTTCTCTGAGCCTTGATTTTTCTTATCTATAAAATGGGAACAGTAACACCTCTCTGTCACTCTCACGGAGTCTCGTTTTCAGCCTCCGCAAGTGGCTAGACCCCAAGGGCTGGGGTTGCTAATTTGGTAGCAATAAGAAGTCCCTAGCCAAACCCAACTCACTGTCCCCTGGTAGGGTGGCCAGAGCTGGGGTGTCAGGAAGGTATGAGTGGGGAAGCGGTGGGGGATGGTGAAGATTCTTTTAAGTGGTGAAATAAGCACAGATGAAGAAGGCTGGGTCTACATTGGAACCCCCGATTTACGCTAATTTATCAGAACAGGTTTGCTGTGCTCGGAGGCATCCCAAGGCAGTTTCTCATCTGCAGGCATCGTGTTCCAGACTATACATTAGGATGGTTATTTTGCAACAGAAATGGCTCAGGGCAATAAAAAGTGAGTCAATAGCCCTTATCTCTCTGCCTCGGCAACACTAGTTATATCACCACCACAGAAACAAGCACCACCAAAACTACAGCAGGTACTGGCTCTATGTATTTCTACATCCCTTGTGGCACACGCCATGTCCTAATTTGTGGTTCATTCTTTAGTTTTCCAATGTTGTTTTAATGTTTATTTTTAAAAATTTTTTCATCTTTATTGGAGTATAATTGCTTTACAATATTGTGTTAGTTTCTGCTGTACAACAAAGTGAATCAGCTATATGTATACATATATCCCCATATCCCCTCCCTCTTGGGCCTCCCTCCCACCCTCCCTATCCCATCCCTTTAGGTCTTCACAAAGCATCAAGCTGATCTCGCTGTGCCCTGCAGCAGTTTCCCACTAGCCATCTGTTTTACAATTGGTAGTGTATATGTCAATGCTACTCTCTCACTTGTCCCAGCTTCCTCTTCCCTGCCTGTGTCCTCAAGTCCGTTCTCTAAGTCTGCGTCTATATTCCTGCCCTGACACTAGGTTCATCAGTACCATTTTTCTAGATTCCGTATATATGTGTTAGCATACAGTATTTGTTTTTCTCTTTCTGATTTACTTCACTCTGTATGACAGACTCTAGGTCCATCCACCTCACTACAAATAACTCAGTTTTGTTCCTTTTTATGGCTGAGTGATATTCCATTGTATATATGTGCCACATCTTCTTTATCCATTCATCCATTGATGGGCATTTAGGTTGCTTCCATGCCCTGGCTATTGTAAACAATGCTGCAATGAACACTGTGGTATGTGTATCTTTTTTTTTTTAAGCTCTTTATTGGAATATAATCGCTTTACACTGTTGTGCCAGTTTTTGCTGTACAACAAAGTGAATCAGCTGCATTTATACATATATCCCCATATCCCCTCTCTCCCACGACTCCTTCCCACCCTCCCTATCCCAGCCCTCTAAGTCATCACCCATCATCGAGTTGATCTCCCTTTGTTATGCAGCAGCTTCCACGTGTATCTTTTTTTTTTTAATTAATTTATTTTATTGGCTGTGTTGGGTCTTTTTTGCTGTGTGCGGGCTTTCTTTTTAGTTGTAGTGAGTGGGGGCTACTCTTTGTTGTGGTGTGCGGGCTCCTCATTGCCATGGCTTCTCTTGTTGCGGAGCACGGGCTCTAGGTGTGTGGGCTTCAGTAGTTGCAGCACATGGGCTCAACAGTTGTGGCTCACGGGCTTAGTTGCTCCACGGCATGTGGGATCTTCTTGGAGCAGGGATTAAACCCGTGTCCCCTGCATCGGCAGGTGGATTCTCAACCACTGTGCCACCTAGGAAGCCCCCACGTGTATCTTTTTGAACGGGTATATGCCCAGTAGTGGGATTGTTAAAATAGTCGAGAGTAGAGAGTGTTTCTGCTTAGATACATTCACAAATGATAGATGTGTAGTGGGTTAGTAAAGGTGAGGCTTTTTTAAGAAATAGCTCTAACCTTTCAGTCTTAGAGCATAGAAAATTCTTTCATAAAATTCTGGGCTTAAGGGTACACGGAACTGACTCCTTGTGACATTTTTCATGTCCCTTTGCATATATTAGGGCTTTGGGTCATCTGGAAGGAGCTGAGGGTGGACAAGAAAGGGGCAAGCTGTGAACCAGGGGCAGACACTCTGCACACCACAAAAATGATAAATTCTAACCTGGCCTTTCATCCCAAAGAGGCAGCAGGAGAGGAGAACAGTTTACTGGATATTTATATTCGTACATATGATTCGTGGGCCTCAGACTTTACTGTTACCCCAGGCCATGCAAACATTGGACAGACCTGAGGGTGGGAAGACAAAACATGATGCGGGGTCACGAGAGGCGCAGGGGATGCCGTCAGTGCTCCCCACAGATCTCCTGTCACCCTTTTTAATCCCCTGGTGCTCCCCACCCCACCCCATCCCCTACCCACCCCTACCACCACCCGCTTGCCAGCTGGGAGGGGATTTTGCTTCTAAAGGCTCACACGTTGTGTGGGGGACTATGTTAGGGACTGCCCTCTGCCCATGGGAAGTGTCTGGACGTTTAAGTTCCCCCACCTGGGGCAGCTCTTAGCCAAGGATGGGGGGTTGAGGGACGATGAAAGTCTGGCCCCCCGGCCTCTGGTAGAGTGGGACTCTATGGCTGATTTCCCCTCCAGAGCACCCTGGCCAGGCCAGGCTGAGATCACACAGGTGTGGCCTCAGCCTTGCCTGCCTCCTCCCCTTCCCTGTCCTGCTTCCCACTCCATGCTGGTTCCTCCGGAGAGGTTCACTTCCTGAACAAATCACTGGCACAAGAACCCTCCTCTCAGAGCTTGCATCTGAACAGCTGACACAAAATAGGCTTTGGGGAGTTTCGGTTTTGTTTTGTTTTTTTGTTTTAAAGCAAGAAGTTACAGCATGTTTTGTCGTGTACAGCATCCCCAAGGGGGGATGCCTGGGACTGGGGGGAAGGAAAATAGAGCAGGAAGGAGCTACAGGGAGGGCTGTGGAGGTGGCTTCTCTGAGTAAGCAGGATGGCATGGTCCCTGCACAAGGCACTGACTCTTGGGAATAGCACGGACAGCTCACCCACTGTTGATGGAAGAGAAATCAGTGAATGGGGGTTAAGGTGCAGGTGGGTGGGGAGACTTGGCGGTGGAAGGTGGAAGTCTCTTCTGATCATGCTTAGAGAAATGAATGAGACAGACCATCAAGTGAAAGTGACGGGCATGGAGGATGACAGAGGTCTGAGCAGACAAAAGAAGGTTTAAAATAATCTGAGAAAGCAAAAGGGTGACAACTAGGGAAATGTCACAGGATTTGAAGGAAACACGGAACACCTATTTGAGGTCTGTGGTCATCGGCTTTAAATGAAATCAGTCTGCAATGTTGTGTTTTTACACCAGCCACAACCAAGAATTCCTGGACAAACATGGAGTAAGCAGACATATGGGATTAACCAGTTTGGATTCTAAGACTGAAGGAAAGGCAAGGGTGGTGAGGGCTGTTGCAAGAGAGTGAGTTTAATGATGACACACGGATTCTAGCTGGATAAAGAGGGAAAGAGAGAGTGAGAGGTGACGTTGACATTGGAAAGATGGCTGACAGGGTCAGTGGACTGACTAGGGGCCCCACTGGCACTGCCGACAGCTAGAGGCAAGGTCCTAGAGGAAGTGAGATGGATTGGCAGGAGGTGGTTGTTACAGAGGGGCACATTTGAAGTTGAGACTTGGGTGGCAGTACAGATATTGGTAATGACAAAGTGTACTAGATTTGCAATTGAGAGGACATGGAGGTTAGGCTCACTTAAAGGGGGTGCGGAAGATCAGGGAGAAATGCAGAGTGAAATAAAGGGAAAGTGTATGCCAAAATGCAATTAAAAATGAATGAACTCTTCTTCTTTGCATGTTCTTGTATTTCCCAAATATTCCACAATGAACGTGTATCACTATATAAGTGGGAAAAAGTTATTAAGTAAAATCAAAGATACTACTCAGAGGTAAAAAGGAAAAAAATCTCTTTATTTATTGGTAAGGCAGTTACTACTATTTACAAGCACTCAGTCCACAAAACTCATAAAGTTATTCCCATTCTAGAATTGTACCAGTATTTCCAGGCATCTTACAGAATCATTTTAAATAAGACCAAATGAGAGATGTGAGTTTCACAGTCTATAATATATATTTCGTTTCAAGAAATACGTATTTTAAAATGCACATATATTTGTATTTGCATTTGCACTAAGTAATCCTGAAATTGTCTATGGGATGAGAGGAGGGAGAACCCGGCATGCAGTGGACAGAAATGGGGGAAGACTTTTCTTGAACACCTTTTCATATGTACTTATCTTCAAACAATGTAAGGATAGTACCTATTCAAAAATAAATTTAAACAGTAAAATTGAATACAATCTAAAATTTTTAATAGAAAAACCCTCTTTTAAATTTCATATATGCAAAAGTTATGTTAAATACAATGTTTGTATTGCCAAATGGGTCAGTTCTTTAAACAGGAAATTCCCTTAGTGCTTTTTTAAAAGGGTTCTACTATCAGAAACTTAGTTTCTGTTTAAAGATACAAATGGTCACTATATTTTTACCACTTCTTTAAGAGCAAACTGCAGACTTTTGACAAGATTCAAACCCTAGCAGAAAAAAAGTTAACAAAAGAAAACAAAAAAACTTGTCACAGACAACATATACCTCACCAGAGGATAACTACACGTTTGTTATGGCTCCAGAGTTTAGAATGAGAACCAGTGGTTTTATTTTTTTTTTATTTTTATTTTTTTTAGGCAAGAAGTGGATTTATTTAGAGAGAGACACACTCCACAGAGTGTGGGCCATCTCAGAAGGTGAGAAAGGCCCCAGTGGTTTTAAATATGTTCTAAGGGGGCAGATTCAAGTTCAACGGAGAAAAAGATAATTAAAGCGGTCCACGGGTGAAACCAGATGGCAGGATTACAAAGCAAGAGATACACAGGATTTCTGAATCCTCCTCTAACAGCTGTGAAACTTTGTTAAGTTTAACACTGGGACGGCTGGACCAAGGGTCTCTCAAATCCACAACGCTTCAAGTGATGTGAGTTCCCTCTGCTGGAAGAGTTAAGGGGAGGGATAGCGTAGTAGAATCTATAGGGTTGAGAGCATGAATTGGAGCAGGTTTCAAACAGATTAACCACTGGCCCCTGACAATAAACCTAAGAATCCCCAGCCATGGACCCTAATCTATGCTACATTTAAAAGTGCAACGTAAAGTTCATCATTTTCCATGTGCACCCGGATGTGAGCACAGAAGTTGCATGGTGGCACTCAAATACGAGGTGGTCATATGGAAGAGAAAGGCACGTGTATTAATTCTTAAAGATTGTTCCCAAAAGGAGTGACAACATTTAAAAATGAAGGTGGAGGACTCTCAGACCCTGAGGATAAACCCACAAAAACCTGAGGGCCCAAGAATTCCAGGTTGCGAACTTGACTAGGTCACTCAGAAAGTACCCGACCTGGAACATTTAGTGAATCAGATATGGCACACAAGTTGTGTATAAAATGAGGTAAATGTCTAATTTGGATCACCTCAGTGGAGACTTGATCATGGGCAAAGGGCTGCTATTCAGCCTCATTCACTGTTGTGTTAAATTGATCAGCGTCTGGTTTTATCGGTCAGTAACCACAATGTACCAGTTGCTTATACGTTTAAATTGCCTGAGCATTGGGGGAATATAATGTATTGCTAAGGGAAATGCCATGATATCAAACCTGCCCACCACCATGGTGAGTCCCTGAAGCAGAGGCCAGTTAGGCTGTGTAGTGACTAATAGTTCTAATAATGATAAACACTGCTAGTATCATTATTAAATAACTAACATTTGCATAATACTCTATCAAAAGTTTTCATATCTTTCCTTTTGTTTGGTAGAAGCCAAACTTTTGAGAGACAAAAAAAATAAAAGAAAAAATTGACTGTGGTTCTTGTAGGTTGAGCAAAACTAGGCAAAATATATAGAAATCTTATTCCATCTGCCCATTTTCATCATAAATGTCTGGACAGACAATGGCTGTAGGCACTGCCAAATGGTTGTGATAAATTACTTCCTTTTGTTCTGGACTCTAAATTCTCTCTCTCTCTCTCTTTCACTCACACACACACACACACACACACACACAGACAAGGGCCAAGTATGTATACGCTCCAGTTAGGAAAAACGAGCCAAGAATGATTGCACTAACGTATAGTCCCATGACTCACAGGCATAAATGTCTAGTGACTCCTCCAGTGTTTGCTGGAGGCCTCTGAAAAGAAAGATCATGGGACGTTTCCTGATTCCAGAGTTTAACCTTGCACATGTACTAGGTTCCAGTGAAACAGAAATGTAAAATAGACCAGAGGCCCAGGACTTCAACATCTAGCCCCACATGTTTCTGATGCAGGAGAGTTCATCACCTATTTTGACCAGCTAGACTCAGAGCTAAGAGCTGGCCTTGTTATTCCTCAGTCAGAGAATATCAGTGACTGTTGATGCTGTTGATTTGAGGCTAAAAGTCAGAGAATTAGATGCAAAGAAACTCAAACTCTGTTATTTCCATTAAGGTTACTACCAGAAGATTCTGCTATCATAGGCCTTATATGCACCACACCACAATTAGATTTAAACCTTAATCCTCCCAACAGATAATACTTCTCTGCTATATAGATAAGGCTCAAAAAACTGGTCAGATTTAGTGTCTCAGAGCAAGGGAATCACAGCGTACAAGAGGAACCCAAGGCTTCTCTCTCCAGACCTTTTGCTCTTTCCTTTGTACCAAACCATCCTTCACTTGCAAAGGACTGTTAAATGACCAAAAGCTATGTATACCCTACTGGACAAAGACTGTACCCACCAGCTGTTAGCTTTGACTCGTATGAACAATGGTCTGGAAGATCATCCTGACATATATATATGAGATTTGTTTCCATGGTCAACCTACATTCAAATCCATGTGATTACTAGCTACGTTATTACAAGGTTCTTATGAATATTCTCATTGCAAATTTGCCAGATATTAATTTGACTTACACAGAAATAATTATCAAACCAAGCATCACTGAGTTATTTCTTCTTCATTCTCTGACATCGTTCATGAGCACCTGCATATCCAAGAAATATTCATAAAGTCCTGTTATGACCCATGCCATTCCAGTTCAGTTAAGTGGGAAATAAAATCCTGTAAACAATACCTTACTGGAGGCTGTAGCAAATCACTCTGTCTCCTTGGGCTTCAGCTTCTTCGTCTGTAAATGAAGTCATTAACCACAGGATTTTCAATCTCCCTCCTTCCAGGAATTAACATTTAATTCCTTCCAAGAATTAAAAATTCCTCTTGAAAAAAAAAAAAAAAAAAAGTTCAGTACGTAGGAGTGTTCACAACCTTAATTTTTACAGTATTAAAGTTTCCATACAGAGTCACTCCCTCCAGAAGGCATAGCCAGACACTCCCTGGCTAAAGAGAGAGCAACAAGCCCTGTGAAGAGTGTCAGTCCCTGAGGCCGCCTCCCTCCTCAGCACTGTGGGCCAGAGGAGCAGAGAGCGTGTCAGAGCCAAGGCAGGGGATGTTGACTACAAACAGCTGCCAACCCTGAGGACTCTGACCGAGACTCTGCTGTGTGCAGGTTTAGTTCTGATTCAAGCCACACCCGAAGCCAGCCTCCGCATTTATGTGTTTTCAGGTGAAAGAAGCAACAAATTTTCTTCTTTGCTTTAGTTGGTTTGAAGTCAGTGTTCCATCACCGGCATCTGAAGGTCCTGACCAACATGGAATGTAATACGAGGTCGTAAAGTTTCCGCTCCCAGAGCAGCTAAATGTGTCTCTCTTCACACTAAATGTGTCATCTTCCGAGAGCCGATTCTGTTCCCGGCCCAGGAGAAACAGCTCCTGCAGGAACACATTCCTTACACTATAGCAGGAAGTGGATGTGGCCTAGACCAAATTTTAGGGGAGAACAGGGAGAGGGTAGGTGAACCACGACCCCATCACAATCCAATGTCCAAAACAAGACCGTGCAGAGGGGATACAGTATTATAACAAGGGGTGAGCATATAGAAGGGAAACCTAAGTTCAATCAAGGCCACAGACAGTGGTTCCGTGCTAAAAGGAAACTTAAAATATACCTGGTCCCACCTTTTACTTCACAGATACACGAACCGAGGCCAATCACTTTTTTCTCAACGTGCACAGCTAAATTCAAGACTACAATCCAAGGCTTCAATAAAGAAAGTTTTCGACCATTTAGACTTATCAAAAAGAAAAAGAAGAAAACACCAGATTTTGTTGTGTCGGAAAATAGGGCATATTCTATCACTAGAATGACACTACCCGTTACTTATTTTTATGATGGGTGGGAGGTTGGAAGCGATGACCAAAGGGTCCTTTCAAGTCTAAGGGTCGATCAAAATTCTCTACTATAGTAAAAGTTCTTCCTGTGGCACAGGGAATACTACTTTTTTACGTAGTGTGAAAGCAGGCTGAGGCATCTGTTTTTTTCTTCCATGTTTGTCTGCTTGTCGACTCACATCATTGTTGACAGCGGTGAGAATGGATAAGATATCTTCCTGTCTGCAGGCAGAAAAGAAAACATATTTTCAACCAGGAGGCAGAAATCACATACCACGTTATTTCTTCCCAGTCTAGCATGCTAAGATTCTAACTGGAATGTTGCCAAATATAGAGAAATCTTGTTTCTAAAATTGAAAAAGAAATGTTAAATTATATAAAAATTTTCAATTCTACATTCAGTATTTAAGAACATTATAATAATAATCACACCTTGCATTTTAATGCACTTAGTCCACAAAGACATTTTGCATATAATTATTTTTCCGTATTCCTCCTTCAAGCTGGCAGATAGATAGATAGAACAGGAGGTGATAGAAATAGAGAGAGAGAGAGAAAGAGAGAGCCTACTATTAATAATACCCTCTCTAAGGGCCTTCCCTGGTGGTGCAGTGGTTAAGAATCCACCTGCCAATGCAGGGGACACAGGTTCGAGCCCTGGTCTGGGAAGATCCTACATGCCTCAGAGCAACTAACCCCGTGCACCACAACTACTGAGCCTGAGCTCTAGAGCCTGTGAGCCACAACTATTGAGCCCACATGCTGCAATTACTGAAGCCCGCATGCCTGGAGCCTGTGCTCCACAACAAGAGAAGCCACCACAATAAGAAGCCTGCACACCGCAATGAAGAGCAGCCCCCGTTCTCCACAACTACAGAAAGTCCGTGTGCAGCAACAAAGACCCAAGGCAGCCAATAAATAATAAATAAAATAAATAAATAAATACCCTCTCTATTTTAGGTTTTGGGAGGGATAAAGAGCAAACATGACACAATTCCTGAAGTTAAACACTTAGAATACAGACATGAAACGTACCAAGGATAGCATATAGACAAACTCCGTAATACAAGGCATAATGTGATCAACACAGAATGAAAAGTAGGTCAAAGTTCCCCTGCAAATTCTGAGAAGACAGCACCTCTGGCTGGGAGAAGAAGAGAAGACTCCATAGAGGAGGCAACATTTGATCTAGGGCTCAGGGGCATTTACCAGAATGTTCCAGCGGCGGGCGATACGTATCACCAGGAGCAAAACATAGGCTCTGGAGACAGAACTCAAGTTTGAATCATGCCTTCATCACTCACTGATTATGTGATCCTTGGCAGTTCACTTATTTCACGATGCCTCTGTTTTCTCAGCTCTATAAGGGTACCCATTTTAGAGATTGCCGTGAGAATTAAATGAGGCAATTTATGTAAAGGACTCGGAGCACTGGCTCCCACATTCCACTGATCATCATGTCTGGTGTTAGTAATACTACTACTGCTTACCATCACCTTCAGGTGGGCATGCAGGCCCTACATGGTTCTCAGTACCTGCATCCTGCATCGCACTAGCTGTTCTCGCTATCCCCAGATCTCCCTGTGGCTGACTCATCATTCAGTCTCACTTGAAATATCACCTCTACCAGGAAGCCTTCTCAAGTGGCACCCTGTTCCACTCTCTATATCATTACCCTGTTTTGCTTTTCCTAGCAGGTATTACTTTCTAAAATTATCTTACTAATTCAAATATTCATTTACTTATATTTTTATGATGTCTTCCTCTCACTGAGTGGTAAGTCCTATGGAGAAGAGAGTTTGTCTCTCTTGTTCACAACGATACCCCAAGCCCCTGGCTCAGTACCCAGGACAGTAGGCACACAGCAGACCTCTCATGAATAGTGCATTTTCCCTGACGCCATAGGACATTTGTCTTTGATGGAGAGGTTGGTAAAGAAGAGGGAAAAACTAAGGTGATTCAAGGCTCCAATCCGGCGCCCAATCCTGAATTCCCAGAAGAGCATTGTAACCATTCCTAGAAATGGGGATTCAGGAGTAGAAGCTCCTGGAGAGGGCTAAGGAGATGAATTCAGGATTGTGCATATTGAATGTGAGGTCCAAGGGCAACAGAGAGGTAGAATGTCTGGCCAGCTGTGAGAAATGCTTAGGACCTGAAGAATGAGGTTGACTCAGCCTGGCATTCACCTGTCCAGCAAATACTTATCAACCTCAACCATGTATCAGGTACTGTGTCAGGTGCTGAGGATATAAGGTTAAATGAAACATCTCTGCCTTCCAGAAGCTCAGAGATGGCAATTTGGGAGACATTTTCATGGAGATGCCCATGGCCTCCAGGTATAGCTAAAGCTGCCGAAAGGGGCTATAGAGAGAGAGCAGAGAAGGGCCAGGGCAGAACCTTGGTGAAGGCCCATTTGCATGGCACCAGGTAAAGAGCATGTGACAGAGACAGACAGAAAGTTGTCAGAGCAGCGGCAGGAAACCAAGGATATTGTAATGCCAAAGGCAGCACACTCAGTAAATATAAGCAATTGATCATGCCCATACTGATGCTGTTCCCTCTCCCCAGGATGTCTTTCTTCCTGATTATTCACCTAACATCTATTTGGCATCTCTAGAAGCTCCCCCTGATCCTCCAAATCTGGGTGAGATGCTAGTTCTATATGTTCCTATAACACCTGTGCTTTACAATGTATGTTTACCTTAAGGGAATGATCTTCCCCATCTACTTTTCTGTCCCTCTAGATTGTGAGCATCTTGAGGACAGGGACTGTGTCTTTTTTAAAATTCTGTAGTAGAGGAATGGAACAACTCAAAACTCTCACCTTGGGACCAAGTCCTTCAGATGATTATACAGAGATTGGATATACCAGCTACCTTCCTCCACATGCCGAAAGGACACGTAGCCAGGGACAGTGGCCAGGCCAAGAAGGAAATCCGCCTCAACGGGAATACTGTCCTGAAGGGAAGGGGGCACGTGCTCAGGATTTACTGCATCTGCTTCAATGGATACGGACGGTTGTATCTCTTCACCTTGGCAGGCCTGGATGAAAAAGAGTTTGGGTTTGTGAGCCAGACCAGGGCACTGCTCAGCTGTGAAGTGAGACATGATCTCCCGGATGGGAATGAGGTCCCCATCAGAAGAGTAGACAGCTCCAAATTTCCCATGGGTCAGAACGCAGAACACAAAGCAGTCTCCATCCGCATGGCCTGGATGAGTCTTAAATTCCTGCAGAACCTCGTCTAGGTGACCTTTAGTCACATTGACATATATATGCACATGGAACCCAAGCCACTGAAACACACGCTTCAGGCACTCTGTGAAAAAAGGGAGAGAAAGGGGAAATCATGAAATGATGTGAAATGGAGCGAAACAAAGTAAAATGAAGGGGTGAACAATGCTAGCAATTATAAAAATTGCATAGCAAATAGCCTGAAGCTTTGGATTTTTTTTTTTACTTTCATAACAATAAAATGTTACCATTAACCTGCCTTTTCATAGTAGCCACCGTGCTATCGCCATGATCCTGTGAGTCAGCTGAGGCCAGAATTTCATTCTGTTTCACAGGTGAGAAAGCTGAGGCCGCATGCCTCTCCCACAATCACAAAATGGTTAGTGACGGAGGCAGAAATCTAACCCAGGTTTTCTCGTGCTGACCCAGGTGCTTCCTCCTAACCAGAGTCATAAGTGGTCAGGGACTCTGGTCACTCTTTAAGCAGGCTGGTGACACCCAGGAGCTATGGTCTGAATGTTTGTCCTCCCCCCCCCCCCCAATTCACATGTTGAAATCCTAACTCCTAAGGTGAGGGTATTAGGAAGTGGAGGCTTTGGGAGGTGTTTAGGTCATGAGGGTGGAGCCCAGAAGAAGACCCCAAAGAGCAATCTTGCCCCAGCCGCGTAAGGTTACAGAGAGAAGACGGCCATCTGGCAACTGGGCTCTCACCAGACACCAAAATGCCAGAGCCTTGATCTTGGACGTCCCACTTTCCAGAACTGTGAGAAATAAATGTTTGCTGTTTAAAAGCCATCTAATGATATTAGACACCATCGGATGGACTAAGACACCAGAATATATAGGAAGCTTGGAAATATTTCTGATATCATCCTTATATCTAAATGGAAGAAAAAAATTACAAAAAGGGACTTCTTAGGTGGCGCAGTGGGTAAGAATCTGCCTGCCAATGCAGGGGACATGGGTTCAAGCCCTGACTCAGGAAGGTACCATGTGCCACAGAGCAATTAGGCTCATGTGCCACAACTGTTGAGCCTGCACTCTAAAGCCCGTGAGCCACAACTATTGAGCCCATGTGCTGCAACTACTGAAGCCCATGCGCCTAGAGCCTGTGCTCCACAACAAGAGAGGCCACCACAATGAGGAGCCCACACACCACAATGAAGAGTAGCCCCCGCTCGCCGCAACTAGAGAAAGCCCGTGTGCAGCAACGAAGACCCAACACAGCCAATAAAATAAATAAATTTTAAAAATAAAAAAATAAAACTACAGAAAGAAAACGTGAAAATAAAAAATGATTTTAAGATTTCTAACTTGCATTTCATGTACTTCCAGACTTTCTTACCAGCATCTTTATCGGTCCCTTGTCTTTTTGACAGTGAGGTAAAACTGCGGTTGTTGACAACAACACAATGCCCTCTGTGCTTCCGATTCATCCTGTACACAGCTGTCTCCTTGAAAGACGGAGAGATAGGAACCGCTTATCAGGGAATTCTCATTTTAAGGGTTTAATGTTTCTAACCAAGCAGAGAGTTCTCAAGATCCTGGTCCTGATCTGGAATTCATCAATTAATTCCAAGGCGGAATAACAGGTCCTCATTAAAATTCAAACTTCACCTGTCTTAACTGCAGAATGTGAATTCGCAGTGTTAAATAATAAAATATGTACTTTTAACTTTGGCAAACCCAGTATTTGTGCAAAAGCATCTTTCTTATTGGATTAGCAAAGTGAGGAAAGCATAGGTAAGAATCTAACAAGACAATAAAAATATCAAATGGTAATTAGTTTTTTTAAATGGTAGGATTCTGGAGTGATCTGATTCCTCCAGAAACAGAACTCTCTTTTGTAGAGATCACAGTGGGAATTTTAAAATATGTGCAATTATTTTTGAAAATTATTATAAATAGCATTTAATTACAAATTAGCTGAGCTGGCTTCAATAGGGCCTCTCTGTGGCTGAAATGATCTCCTAAAAACATGGTACAGCTTTCTTTTTTCCTTTTTTTTTGGCATTTTAAAATTATTTATTTATTTACATCCTTATTGGATTATTATTGCTTTACAGTGTTGTGTTGGTTTCTGCTGTACAACAAAGTGAATCAGCTATATATATACACATATATCCCCTCCCTCCTGGGCCTCCCTGCCACCCTCCCCATTCCACCCCTCTAGGTCGTGGTCACAAAGCACCAAGCTGACCTCCCTATGATATACAGCACAGGGTGCAGCTTTGATCCAAGCAGAAAAGAAGTGGCTTCAGTCAATGAAAAAGAAATTTCCTTCTCTGGAAATAACTCAAAGGGTATGCATGACTGAAAGGGCAATAACATTACCTCCATAGCCAAAGGTCAACACATTTCTGATTATTATGGAAAAAGGTGAAAAGAACAGAGATAATCATACAGAGAGAGGAAGAAGAACCAAGACAGAAACAAAAGTCTGAGCCCACAAAGTCATTAAGGCCTGGACCCTAGTTGGAGAAGATCTGAAGAAACAGTGCAAACCTTTGTGCTGGTTTCAGAAGTTACAGGGTCAATAGATGCTCCCACCATCTCCATGGAGACCAGGGTTGCTCTATCACCTAGAAAAACAAGTACTTATACTCTTCAAATATCTTTCCCCAAACACTTAGATTTCCTTACAGAGGATGGGCTGGACTCAGCTGAAGTGATCCTGGTTAAGAGTTTAGTTGGGTTGTCGGCATTTAGCTGGCACTGGATAGAGAGGCTGGGCAGACACCAAAAGGAAAGAGGGGGAAAAAAAAAGTCCCAGCAACAAAATTTGGGCAGAGCAAAAATCACCACAGCCCTGGGATCAATTTAGCCATGATTTGGCACTGGCTGAGGACGGCACTGCTTTGAAGTGCCCCTGCAAGCTCCCCGGTTCCTCTGAATAAGAGTCCCTCATAGAGAGAGGAAGCCAAAGATGAGCTGTCACATGACGGTAACGGGAAAATGTGACTTGAAGCTTTCCTTCTCCCACACACGTCTGGCAAGGTGTCATGAGAATCCGGAAGATTTGGCCTCGTCTGTGAGGCCTGAGTTATTGATTAACCACGGTTAAGGGTCAGTCCTGGGCTCTCAGCTCAGGCAGAGCAAGTCAAGGATCCCCCAGACCAGAGACTCTGTGGAAAGGGATCCCCGCAGCAGTCCTCCTGTGCACCTGTACATTCCCCCTCGACTTACGAGAAAGTAACTCTCCAGCAAAGCCAGGTCTCAACTTTGAAACCACAGAGTTGCAACACTCAAGGAAACCTGCTTGTTTTTCAGAGACGTGAAACCATTGTCTGAAGTCCTCAGAGGGTACACGCACCGCCGGGTTTAAATCCCAGCTCCACTCCGTTCTAGCTGCATTACTTTCAGCAAAGCACGAGACCTCGTGGGTCTCAGTTTCTTCATCATTAAAAGGGAATAACAGTGGTACCTATCTCCAGGTGACTGGAGTATTAAAAGAGATAAGTCCTAGAAAGCTCTTAGAACAGTGCCTGGCACTTGACGAGAGCTCAGTAACGGTAAGTCTCAACCACGTTATACCATGCGGCCTCCCAGTTAGGCAGAAAGACAAAAATCCGTAGGAACGTGGGGTGTCGTGGACTCTGAAGTTTAAACTTCCAGAAAAAAAATGAGGAATGGACCTATCACAGAGAGAACACCAAAAACCTGTTTAGCCCAGTCGTAGATTCTGGAAATTTTTTCAACCTCATGGTTTCTGGGCAAGGATTCAGGGCATTAAACACATTGTTGCCAAGTCCATCCCTATGGCCCCCTCTTTTCCTCTGAAAAATACAAGCAGCATCTGGAGCCAGGCTGTTCTACAGACAACATTCTTCCCTGAACGATGCTGCTGGTCTGAGGGTTTCTGCCCACCAAGGGCTCCTTTCCTCCAGGCAGAGGGCGACCTCATTCTGAAGGGTGGAGGGAGAGCAGCTCTGCATGCCACAGAGGCTGCTAGGCTAGGCTTCTGAAATTTGATAGAAAACACCCAGCCCTCTCCATCCCCCCCCGTGGAAAAGCCTGGTATAATCCATGCATTCAGTGGCTTGCCCTGAATTAGGATAAGAACTGTATTCTCCACTAATTTGTAAACCTTCTCCCAAGTCATCCCAAATTGCTTGGTATGCGTCAAATATATCCGTTACTGCCATACTGATCCAAGTTATAAAAAGCGTATTAGAGGGAATTCCCTGGCGATCCAGGGGTTAGGGCTCTGCACTTTCACTTCGGAGGGCCTGGATTCAATCCCTGGTCGGGGAACTAAGATCCCTCAAGCCTCACAGTGTGGCCAATAAGAATTTTTTTAAAAAGGGTATTAGAACCTCAAAAGCTGGTACAAGAGGGTAAAGCAATTATATTCCAATAAAGAGCTTTAAAAAAAGTGTATTAGAAACACCTACCATTACTCTGTGCATGTTCCTCTTGCCAGGATATCTCCTGTTGAGGAAAAAGGAAATTCATGAATTGCAGGAAATTCACATAGTTAGGACAAGGCCTGAAAATCTAGGCCTGATGCAGAGAAGAAAAAATACCTGATCCCCAGCTATAGAAAAAGTCACTAGCAGGTAACGAGAAAAGAATCAACTTCTTCCTTCCAAACAGGAAGGTTCATGAAGACACAGTGGCAAAAATACATGACACATGCACATGGATATTTATTCACTGCACCATTATTTGGAATAACTGAAGACTGAAAATAACCCTAAAGTTTACCAAACCTCAGGATGGGCGAAAGAACGATGGTTCATCACCCAGTGTGGTAGAAGGCAGAAGACCATCTCCCCAGGAGATGCTCTGACGTGAAAGAAGCAACGTGAAGATTAGTATTTAGTGTGCTCTCTCTGTTATAATAAAGGAGAGATATGGGTGGGTGTTTTTCAATAGGATAAATCAAAAAACTAATCAAAATGGTAATCTACGGGGGGAGGAGAAGCAGGGCCGGGGTGCAGCGCAGACCTCTAAGTGTACGTGATAGTTTTTACTTTTAGCTTTATAAAATTAAATACAAAATTGAAGCACAGTTTAAGGCCCTTGTGTTTTCTGCATCTGCTCCCCATCTACTCCATGCCCACCAGCCCCAGCCCTTAGCCTGCAGCTGAAGGCCCCACTGGGGCCATGACCAAGGTATCTGGGGAGGGGCTGACTCCGCCACTGGCTGTGTGGTGGGAAGTACCAGGACATCTGTTTGAGGTGACAAGCACGTCACCGCCAAGTCTCTGGGGGCACCTCCCTTGCTGGAGCCTGCCAGGCGTCGGGCTGCAGGAGGGTGATTTCTCTTCATGCCAGACCAGAGCTGCACTGCCCCACTCGCAGGCTGTACTGTGAGAAGTGGAGTCATTTCTAAGAGGTGCGGTTCAGCCTTAATCTCTGAAGTGTGGCTGTTCCCGGCTCAGAGGGAACAAAGGCAAAGAAGTTTAGTTTCACTTTCCAAAACACTTCCTGCCTTTCTTTTTGCAAGACACATTTCCCTTTCTTCAGAATCCTAGAGTCCTCCTCGACAGCATCCAAGGGCCAGGAGGGCTGTTTTCTGGGTTTGCCCAGTTGGTTTTGAAAGCAGGTGAGGGAATTTTCTGGGATTAAGGGCATCAGATACCACAGTGGGCTTGGCCCAGGCATCTCCAGGCCTCAGGTTTCTCTGGTTTGTCTCCTCCCTTGTGCTGATAAAATCAGCCAGAAAAGGGATGAGGAATAAGCTTTAGGGTCTGTCTGGCTCTCTTGGTCTGAGAATCTTGCATCCCCTGTTCATAACTCCCAAGTATCTGTGTCAGAGAGGAATGAAGGAAAGAATGAATGATGCACTGCCTGCCACACTTAGGCTTCTTTCTAGTGTTTTCCAAAGGGGTCCAGTAAGGCCTTGAAACGAAGCTGTTGTTATGTCTCTTCATTAGAGGGGCATGCGTGTCTTTAAGAAAAGGCTAGGCCACACTCAGAAATATTGATTTGGTTTTTAAACAAATTAGGGGATGTTGTTCAAAATGCAGTTTTGATGAAAGAAATTTTCACATATTGAGGAATGGGGAAGTCATCCTGGCTTATACAAGAGTTAACTTGAGTTTTACGCTCACTAAAACAGCCTGTTGTGGTCTATCAAGCATACATTGCACATCTGTTTAGTTATTCAAGAAAAGGGTGCACTAAGCAGAAATTTGTCCATAATTAAAAATAAGGATTAAATGTCTCTCTTCCTGGGGCACCAGTGCTAGTCCTCCTTCAATGATAAGACTCCCTTCCCAGGTGTCAAGACCATACTGAATTGTTGTGTGCGTGCTGATCTGTTTCTGTTTTTGAAACCTTAAAGGAGTGTATCCCTGACTTTTTTGATGTTCTTTGTTCTGACTAGACATAAAACTGCTGAAAACTATGCTTCTCCGGAGCAGTTCCTCAGAGTTATCTTAGAAACTGTCTTCCAGGCTATAGTCCTCAGTTTGGCTCAAATAAAACCCTTTTCTATTCCTGTTATAGATTGTTCACTGATTATTTTCATCAACAGTTTCTTCTCATTACATGCAATTGTTGGCAGTACTTTTTTATATAAGAAAAGCTTTCAGGTACATATGAAACATGAGACACTTGGCCAAGTTTTAGTTTATCTGTCACTTCACGGAGAGAGGCAGGTGGCCTAGATAACTTTTAAGACACCTTCCAACCCTGAGAGCCTGTGAGCATGTGTGTAACGTGAGGTGCTGCCCTCCAAAGCCTCCTGGACTCCCAGCACCACCACGGGCTATTCTCCACCTTCATCTGGCCATGACTAGAATCACCCAACGGCAGCAAAACAGCAGCACTTCAGAGGTTAAGGCTGAGCCACACCCCTTAGAAACTACTCAGGTTTTAGGAGGCAAAGGGGAAAGTCCTGTGTGTGTGTGTGTGTGTGTGTGTATGTGTGTGTGTATGTTTTCCACTTGCAAGTCAGCCTCTGGGCACAAAACTAGGTGAAAATGTGGGCGAGGGGAGGACTTAAATTTAGTGGGCAAAACAACTCTTGAGGGAGAAAAGAAGGCTCTTGCTTATGGTAAAATGCTGAGTGCTGACGTAAATGTGGAGAGAATGCTGGAGTTTGAAAATCATTGCTTTCCAGTCACACAAGAATCATCAATGGATGCTCGAACTAAGGGGACATTTAATTCGTTTCAAGGGAAAAAATAGTAACTCGATAACACTAACTATATAGTGAAGAAATCAGACAACCTCTGGACCAAATAATCAAAGTTAAAATCATGAATGGGGAGCCAGTGAACACCACATGCCTCCAGATGGGATGCCCTGAGAAAGATACAGTATCATTGACGTAATATTCTGGCCAGGATATATATCTTGAATCTAATCATTAGGCAGCACCACACACACACACAAATGAGGAAAATTCTATTTTTTTTAAATGAAAGGTGGTGGGGGGGTGACTGTATTCTTCAAAAGTGTCTATGACATAAAAGAGGAAGAAAAGTTATGGAAATGCAAAGATTTAAGGCGATTAAAGAGACATGACAACTAAATACAATATATGATCCTAGACTGAATTATGTACTGGGGGGGAAAAAGCTATAACAGCTGTAAAAGATATTATTGGGTTAATAGATAAAATTGAAATATGGACCAGTGACTTGGTGAAACTATTGTATAATTTAATTTAACTTAACTGTACTATAATTCTGTAAAACAAAATCCTTATTATTATGAAATACACACTTAGGTATTTAGGGGTAAAGAGCCATGATGTATGCAAAAAGTTCAGGAAAAAATTATGCGTGTCCATATACAAATAGAAAAAGACAGAGAGAGCACACAAATGATAAAGCAAATGGGATAAAAGTCACAACAGGTAGGTGAATCTGGGTAAACAAATTTTGTGTTATTCATATTTTTTTCAACTCTTCTATAAGATTAAACACTTCCAAATTTTTAAATAACTATAACTGTAAAAATATGACACCATGAAAATAGCAAAGAAGCAATGAAATAATTTTTTAAGAATTAAAAAAATAAAGCATCCAAAAACAACCCAATTAAAAAATAGGCAAAGGACTTGAATAAACATTTCTCCAAAGAAGATATACAAATAGCCAACAAGCACATGAAAAGATCAACCTCACTAATCATTAGGGAACTGCAAGTCAAAACTACAATGAAATACCACCTCACATCTATTAGGTTGGCTACTATCAAAAACCAAGAAAATAACAAGCGTTGGTAAGGATGTGGAGAAATTGGAACCCTTGTGCTTTGTTTGCAAAGACGCAAAATAATGCAGCTGCTATGGTAAACAGTATGGTGGTTTCTCAAAAAATGAAATATAGGGAATACCCTGGCAGTCCAGTGGTTAGGACTCAGCGCTTTCACTGCCGAGGCCCAGGTTCAATCCCTGGTTGGGTAACTAAGATCCCACAAGTGGTGAGGCACAGCCAAAAAAAAAAAAAGAAAGAAATATAGAATTACCATATGAACCAGCACTTCTGGATATATACCAAAAAAAATTGAAAAGATTGAAAGCAGAGTCTCAAAGAGATATTTGTACGCCCATATTCATAGCAGTATTATTAACGATAGCCAAAAGATAGAAGTTAATTCAAGTGTCCATCCATAAATGAAGGGATAAACAAGATGTGGTACATACACACGATAGAATATTATTGAGCCTTAAAAGTGAAGAAAATTCTGACATGGATGAACCTTGAAGACATTATGCTAAGTGGAATAAGCCAGTCACAAAAAGATAAATACTGTATGATTCCACTTAAGTGAGGTACCTAGGGTAGTCAAATTCATAAAGACAGGAAGTAGAATGGTGTTTGCCAGGGGCTGGTGGGAGGGGGGAATGGGGAGTTAGTGTTTAACGGTGTTTAATAGAGTTTCAGTTTTGCAAGATGAAATGATTTCTGGAAATTGTTTATGCAAGAATATGACTGTACTTAACTAAACTGTACACTTAAAATGGTTAACATGGTACATTTTATGTTACTTGTATTTTACAACAACTTTTAAAAAAACTTTTATATGGTTAAGATGGTAAATTTTATGTGTATTTTACCACAATTAGAAAACAAAACCAAAACCAAAAAATTCCAGGGCCAACCTAACTTCACTGATGCTGACAGATGTCGGCAAAATAGAACTGCCAAGTCAGATGGGAAGAAACATAAATCCCAGGGAAGAAGGTCATGTGTCTTCCTAGGCCCATGATCATGTTGTGAGGAATGGAGTGCAAATTCTCCCAATGTTTCTGCCTCTACCCACCCTACCTTTGCTGGGTACTACAGGAACCCAGTTCTTGTCCTCTGGGACCCAGGGCAAAGTAAAAATGTGAGGCCCCTTGTTCATACATTATCAAGAATTTCCAAGCAGTGACAGCTGAGCATTAAAAAAGCATGGGCCCTGTACAATTGTACAGGCTGTACACCCATGAAGCCAGCCATGATCGAATCCCACAGATAAGAACAGAACCATTTCACAGCAGCCCAGTGGTGTACTGGAGTCAGCTCTAACCAGCTAGTGAGAGCCAATCATTAGATTTTCAGAAATTCTGCAATACAGTTAATATCATGTTGGTAACCTGAAATCAGCCACGGCAGGTGTATTTACACCAAATGCTCTCTCTCTCATTTGCATTGGAGCTGGTGGTTACACATTTACCAACACAGCAATGAACCTACCGGCAAAGCTTCAAGAAATTGGTTAACGTCCGAGGCGGAAAATAGTTCTTTCTCTCCTTGATGCAATGACTCAGCTTCCTTGGCTACGGAAGGTGTCCCTACCTGCAAGGCTGGGAATAGAATCAGACAGGAAAACAAAAAATCACCTTCTGACTAGTGGCAATCCAAGATAATCCATCACCATGAGAAATTATTTTACAGGGACATGTAGATTTGTAGTGGCATTTGCTTAAAGAGGCCTACATGTTATATAGGTGTTATATACCCAGAAAAAAAGGTGAATTTATAAATTATTTTTATCATTATATTTTCATTCCTTGTATTATGATATTTTTATTCCTTACTATTTCTATTATTTTCATAATTTAATTGGTTCCTTAAAACTACTATATACTTTACTAAATACCATTTCAGAATTTATGGTGCTTAATGTGTCAGCTAACTGCCAAATAAAGATAAAGCATTACCTCAGGAAATACAACCAGAACTCAGACTGTAATAGCAAAAAGAAAACGAAAGAAAGAAGGAAGGAAGGGAAGGAAAGGAAAAGAAAAACCATTTAAAAGTGTTGATTAAATAAATATGTTATATACATAAAATGTGTTTCTATGGAACCATTAATAAAAATAAGCTATATCTGTGTTATATACATGGGAAAATGCCAGATATATAAGGTGGGGAAAAAAGCAAGTTATAGTATATGATTAGCATGATCTTAGTTAAATATGTACTATAGATACCTAGCCATGCATGCATACATACATGCACTTAATCTCTATAGAGAGGAAAAGCCACAAAAATATACTCCAAACAGTGGGTGTCTCTGGGGGATGGATTGGCAGTAGAAGAAAAAGACGGGAGAGACTTCACCTCCTACATTCTGTATGGTTGTCCTTATTTGAATTTTTATTTAATTTTATTATAATTATTTTACATTATTTTTAATAATGAATTTAAAATGTTAAAACAAACACCAAGGATCAGTAAAACTCAGAAAGATATCCACGTGGTCCTTAAACAGAGTTTGTGTCCTAATCAGATACAATGGGCTTAGTCTTCCTGCTCACCTCACTTACAAAAAGTCTAAAATCTGCATACCTACTATCTTTTCAGTCCTTCAGTCCTTCATCCTAAATGGCAGAATTAAGCCCAAACTCTCAGAGGACTGTAGAAAGTCAATCTTAAAATATTAATTGAGACCCATGATATAATAATAAATATCCAGGCAGTCTCTGTCCCTTTTCCTGGCACACAGCTCCTAAAACCCTAGATTCTCTAAAGTGATGTGTCTTTTTGTATGCTAGTGAGATTACAGGGGGTTGGGGGCATCCTGACAGCCTCAGGGTGGGGGCTGGTTGCCAGGGGACCCAATCAAATGATCAGAGGGTTGGAACTTTCACCTTACTCCCAGAACTCTGGAAAGGCGACAGGGGCTAGAGATTGAACTAATCAGGATGGCCAGTGATGTACTCAATCATGCCTATGTAACAAAGCCTCCATTAAAAACCCTAACGGAGGGACTTCCCTGACTATCCGGTGGTTAAGACTCTGAGCTTCCACTGCCGGGGGGCAGGTCAATCCCTGCTCAGGGAACTGGGATCCCGCTGCCACAGGGCACGGCCAAAGAGGGGGAAAAAAAACCCTAACTGAGGGGGTTCACAGAGCTTCTGGTTTGGTGAACACATGGAGATGCCAGGAGGGTGATACATCTGGAGGAGGCAAGAAGTTCCGTGCCCTTTCCCCCACACCTTGCCCTATGCATCGCTTCCACTTGGCTGTTTCCGAGTTGTATCCTTTTGTAATAAGCCAGTAACCTAGTCAGTAAACTATTTTCCTAAATTCTGTGAGCTGTGCTAGCAAATTATTAAACCTGAGGAAGGGGTCATGGGAACCCCCGGTCTGTAACCAAGTTGAACAGAAGCTGTGGGTAATCTGGGGAACCACTGCTTGAGATTGGTGACTGAAGTGGGGGGCGGGGGCAGTCTTGGGGGACTGAACCCTTAACCTGTGGGAGCTGTGATAACTCTGGTTAGTGTCAGAACCAAATTAAAACATAGGACACCCAGCTGGTGTCTGCAGAGAGCTGGAGAATTGCCTGGTGTGGAAAAACTCACACATCTGGGATGAGAAGTGTTTCAGAATGTTGCTGTGAGTATTAGTAAAGGAAAACAACTTTTGTCTTTCAACATCCAAAAAAGTGATCATACTGTGCAGATTATAGAAAAGAAAAGTCAAAATTAGAATTCTTCATCTGACAGGGAACTAAATTCAATATCTTGCAATAACCTATAATGGAAAAAAATCTGAAAAGAATATGTGTGTGTGTATAACTGAATCACTTTGTTGTACACCTGAAACTAATACAATATTGTAAATCAAAAAAAAAATTCTTCTGTTAATAAACCTCAAGACTCACTGAGGCTAATGTAAACATTTTACTACATAGAAACTAGAGTGCCTTCTCTAGAGTTCAAATATTCAAAATAATCTGGCTACCTGTCCTATGTTTACTCTGTGTGGAGTACTATATTACAGAAAAATGATGATGTGATCAGAAAAAAAAAATCTCAGCATTCAGAGTTCAAGTGAGGATTTTAAATATACTTTCATATCAACCCTCTGCTTTTTATTTCTCCCTTGATTACCTGATGGTTAGAAGAGCTGTTTTTATTCTTCATAATTTTTACTTAAAGTACACATTAAATTATCTATTGATTTGGTTATTGTTTGAGATTTTATCAAATTAACAACAGTACATTTTGTTCCTCAACTCATTTTGTGTTAATAGAATTCTTAGAGAGAAGTTTCCTTCTGGCTAGTTTTCTTTCAACCAGATAAACCTGCACACTATGTTCAGCCTCTGAACTAAAATATGGGTGTGGTATACAAGCTTCATGAATACATTCCTGAGTGTTTACTTTTAGCTTTTGTTTAATTGTGGAGAAATGGACTCTGAAACCCATAAATATTCAGCATATTGACACATGGTAAGGAAGCCAAATTTGATTTCTGCCCTGTGCAGCTTATTTCTGTATAATACCACAGCAATACTACCTTTACAAGACTGACTAAAAACAAAAAAAGAAAGAAAATTCTTCTCTAATAGTAATTTATAAGAATATGAAAGTTTTCATGACTTTCCTCGCTAACAAACATATTCACAGCAACGTGTATTGAATGCTTACTCTGTACCAGACATGCATTTTACAGGAATTATCTCATTCAATCCTCAAAAAATTTATGAAGAAGGCACTATGATTAGCCCCACTTTACAGATGGGAAAAGTGAGATATACAACACCTGAGGAAAGGGCCACTGCACCATTAATAAGTGGAGTCCTGGCAATCTGATTCCATGGCTCTCACTCTTTTTTTTTTTTTTTTTTGTTCATTTAATTTATTCATACCTTCAATTATTCATATACAATGTTTCTGGCATTGTCCTAAGTATAGTGTTACAGCATATTTAGAACATAGTTTCTGTCCTCTTGGAGCTTATATTCTCCTATCAATCTTCTAGTAGTAATCTCTGCATGAACACATGAACAGATAAGTGGATGTTAAAGCCAAGTTTTAATTGAGGATAAATGGAAACTAAATATAGGCATCTGTGTAAGTTACGTATCAAGCAGAAGGTTTTGAAAGAGAAAAAGCTATTTAAGGATCTTACATATACACACAGAACTGGGGGATATAAAACCAGAACTTCATTCCCCAAATAAATAAATGAAACATAGTAAAAACGAACTCAGCAGTCAATAATTCTGAAGTAAATTAGAAGAGACTGATTTTTTTCTACATTGTTTCAAAAATGTGTACTTAAATATATATTTTAGGGTGTTAACACTGAAAAATTTATCCTAATTCTGTTGCAAAACACTTCAGCATGTAGCAGTAGTTTCTAAAAATTATTTGAGGTATTTTTTAAAGGATTAACAAATGCCACTTTCAGAATTTTGGAATCTATTTCAGAGATATGTGTTCATCTGTTTTTTTTTTCCTTTAAGAACTTTTATTGAGATACAATTTACATACAATAAACTGCATATATTTAAAGCATACAATTTGATTTTTTTTTCTTATTAGTAATGTATATATGGCATAGCTTACATACTCAATTCCTGTGTCATCCTGCCACTTTCTTTTTTATGTTATTTCATTCAAAACAATTTCTTTTACTCTCACTTCCATGTAAGAATCAGAAGAAGACGTTTGTATAAAACCACTTTCCCTCAGTAGAATATAAGCTCCAAGAAGGTAGGAGCTTTGCTCTATACCTTGCTGTAGCTCCAACTTCTAAAACTGGGCCTAGTACAGAGTATGCATTCAATAAACATGTGCTGAATGAACAATTGGGGAGATTTCAAGAGAATATTATCCGAGCGATGAGTAAACATCATACACAGTCAACTGGTTTAAGAATTCCCATGGTCTGGCGCAAGCAAGCGAGCGAGCAGAAGCTAGTTACCTTTTTTCTCTCTTTTATATTTGTCTATCTTTCTCGTAAGGTTAGGTACAATTTTTTTGCAGAGATCCTCCAGTAATGTCAGATTATCTTCATCTATTTTAGCTTGTTTCTCCAGAAATGCCAGGAAACTTAGAGAGGTCTGCAAGAGAATCAGTGGAGCCACATTTACTTGCTGTTGATTATCCATTGCGTTAACAAATAAGGTGGAGTGTCTACCCAGGAGGACTTCAGCAGCATGGGGGAGGAGGCACTGGAGAGATTGTAAACCTCTATACAAGCTATATTAATACCAGATACCCAATATACATAACTCACTAACTACTCAGGAACAATCCAATAAGGAGATGCTCTTATTATCCCCATTTTAAAGATGAAATAACTGAGGCACAGAGCGGTTCAGTAGCTTGTCCAAGGTCACAGAGTCGATAAGCGACAGAGTTGGTATGTGAGTCCTGGCAGCCTGATGCTAAAAGTCTGTCTCATTAACCACTGAGCGATACTGCCTCTGACTCACAGCTGTAAATGATACAATAGATTAGGGCAGCAGCAAAACAGGGGCACCAAAGAAACGAGAAGGTGTTTTGAAAGAATTTTATGTTTGGTATTTTAAAAGAAAAAAAATGTCTTACGCACTCCTGGGAAAAATTGCAAATTGGCTAGTATTATTTTAATATTGAATTACATATCTTTTCAGTGATAAGGAATTCTGAATCAATGTCTTAATCTGGTTATAAAAATATATATATGAATAAAATTGTGTTAGAGCTCACAGAAAAGAATAATTAATCAGAGGGACTTCCCTGGAGGTGCAGGGGTTAAGACCCCCATGCTTCCACTGCAGGGGGCACAGGTTCCATCCCTGGTAGGGGAACTATGGTTCCATGTGCCACACGGAACGGCCCCACCCCACCCCCCAAAAAAGAATAACTAATCAGAAAGTGAACATCTAAGCACTAGCTAACTACATACCTAAGCGTCGGCAGGATGGGGTGTGGGGGGGGGTGGGACCGTTCCAGACACGCTAGCCAGTTGAAAAGGGACTGTGCCTTCAGGAATACCGAGGCGGAGGCCCGAGCACAAACTCTGCACAGCGGGCTGGTATCAGACCCTGAAGGAACACTGAGGGGTTTGGGCAAGCGTCCCATGGATGAAGGGGTGCCAACAGGCATTTTTAAGAACAGTGACATGAACAGATTTGTGTTTAAATAGACGTCTTGGGGGTAGGTTGGAGGAGGAAGTGACCTAGAGAGAAAATGTTGGCAGGAAGATTAAATACTCCGGTGAGGAGATTGTCAAGTCTAAAGCTAGCGGTGGAAGTGCAGAGGAGGCACTGGATTGGAGCCACCTCTCCGAGGTATAATCTGGTGAGTATGGGGGTCAGCTGGACGTGGGTGAAGACATGAAGGAGGCTCAAAGACGCTAGCCCTCGTTTCTGCATCTTTCACGTCTTCCACAGAGCAGGCTTTATGTAAGCTGCGCATGGGAGGTGACGCATGGATGGCACCTTGAAAGATCACTAGGACTTCACTTTCAACATGGAAAAGGACACTCCAAGCAAAGAAAATCATGGAGGGAAAATGAGAAACTAAAAATCTGGTTATGAGGAGGCTTGTGGTAGCTTCGGCAAGAAAAGTTTCACGGGTGTGAAGGAGGCTGAAGTCATCTTGGAATGTGACTGAGTCAAGTCACTGGAGAGAGAGTGTGTGTGTCGACTACTCCTTCCAGAAGTCTGGCAGTAAAAGGAAGGAAGATAGAGCAGTAACAGAAGGATGAGAAAAGGTTAATGCGGGGGAGAGAGAGAGAGAGTGCCTATATGTGGGCACGTGCAAGTGTGTGTTTCCAAACAAGGCACTCGAAATGCCAACAGCCGAGGGAAAGGCCAGAGTTATAAAGTTTTAACTGAGTTCTGCCCTAATCTGATCAAAAGAGAGATGATACATTTTCAAGACATTACAGAGACAGATAGGAGAACCAAAAAGGCAAAGAAATGTGTGTGTCCTCACCTGCAGCCCCAGCACGCCAACAACCTGCCCAGAAAATAAAGCAGGAGGGAGGAGAGAGGAAAAGAAGGTTCATCCAGAGCTGATCAGCTGGGCGAAGGGGTCAGAGGGAATTCCCGAACAAGGTTTTGCAGCAGGTTATGGGCAAATGAGCACCCACTGCAGCTCAAAGCAGAAACTCCTATCTTGACTGTATCCTACCAGGAGGAAGAAAAAGGGCTAAAACATGACTCCAGAAGCAATGATGGAAATCTAGTATACTTTGTACAAAGTGTATTAGATGTTCAGTAAAGGACACCTTCCATACACACACACACACACACACACACACACACACACACAATATAAATGGAGTCTGCACAGCAGTTTAAGAACACCACCCCGGCAAATATTAACAGGAGTTCTGAAACTCTTTGGTTCTGCTTTTTTGCTAAAAAGCTAGGGTTGGGTGTGGTTTCCTTTACAGCTAATTTTCTATGTTGATTGCGACATTGAGAACGGATATCCTGAGAGTTGTTTGGGTCACTCAGGATGTGTGAAGGCAGCTATGCTTGCTCTAAGTTTGTGTGAACACTATCAAAGAGGAAACCTAGACGACCCTGCAAAGGTTATTTCTGTCCATGCTGAAAGCACATGTGAATTCACAATTCTCCCTCTTTAGCTGAGAGGTGTTCAGGCCCTCCTCCACTGGCTGGTAAAGAATTTATTTCTGTGATAAAGTCTTTTGAAATTGCAATTGCTGATAATGCAGTCCCATTAAGCCCTGGTATGGAAATGCATATGGTTTGCTTAGAGTTTGTGCTTTACACACTTCAGAAGGCTGGCCTGATCACAAAGCCCAATAGAGACCAACCTGGATTATCTGAGGTGTGTAATTCAGCCACAATTCTGACATGAAGAGTTAGATCTCCTTCAGAATAAAGCTGAGATAGTTTGGAATACAAGAAGTGAAGTTCTCATGAATTTGTCCAGGTAATTCCAGTTTTATGCCACAGATAAACACAGTAATTTCTTATTTATTGTTGTCTGGAGTGAGAAAAATATAAAATCATTTGGCTCCTTGGGCAAGGGCTTTTGATGATTTAGCAGGGGGGAGAAATGTTTGCAATGATCCTGAATCATGAAAATATTTCTCAAGCCACAGATACCTTTAAGCAGAGGTCTAGGACCTGTGGAAAGGCCCAGAGGAAGAAATACATTCCCCAGCTTTTCTTAGTGGGAAATCAAGGCTCGGTGTTGAGCATATGAAATGCCCTTCTCATCCCCCACCTCATTGTGGGGAGTAAGGACGTCTGCGCATGACAGTAGGTGTAACAATAGAAAGTGGTCTCTTTTCACTTATAAACCCAGAGACTGGAAAGATTATGAGAGGATGCCCAAAGCTGGGAGATAATTTATCCAAATACCCTGGAGGATTTTTCAAACTACAAGAATCTCTTCTGATGTTGAGAAATTCTATATTTAAGGCAAAATGCTGTCACTTGAGTAGGTAGCCACTTTGCACCAACACAAACTTGAGACTGCATCATCCCATTCATTCATGCTTTCATTTGGAGCACCATTTTGTAATTCTGCAATGTTTTGGGGCTATGATGATGAGTAAGACTCAGTTCCCATTCCCGAGGATCCCACAACCAATCTTTAGGATAAAGGAGCCTGGAGAGAGAACCAATGGAAAGATGCAAGAGGCTAAAATCCTTGAGGGCTCTGACAAGGAGGAAAAAAAGACTCAAATATTGTAGCCAAAACAGAGAAATAACCTGCAGGTTAATTAACCTACAGGTCTGACACCAGGAAACATGTTTAATGAATTATTAAGCATGGTCCTAATTAGACCTACCACGTGTAAAAACAGCTTCCCACTCCTCAGTGATTTTTCTTTAAAAAAGAAGTCATTTGTCAATAATATCAGTTAGTCTGGGGAAAATGTGATATGAGAAGGCTACTGTGTAGGCTCTTTGCATTGGTGATGTGCTCATTTGTAAGTTGGACGGGGAAGCCACAGCTGTTCACTGCATTTTATAACTTCATTTATAACTACATTTTATAAAAGTATACGTGTTATACTTTTATAACATTTTATACATGTTACATGCCTTTTTTTAGTGTTATCAAACATTATATAACTTAAAACCTAATAAAAACAGCAGTTGAATAACAAAGTTAATGTTATAGGGTAAAATTTGAAAACTGGTCCCTTTCCAAATTAACTAACTTGCTTGTCACAGCTGTTATGAGAATCAAAAGAAAAAATATAAAGTTTTGAGGCCTGGAAGAGAAATGTGCAGCTATTTTCCTGCCCCTAACTGTGACCAATCTAGCAAGAATATCGGCAGACAGCATTATGTTAATGTTAAAAACATTGCTATTAGTTCCAAGCACCTGTACAGCCCTTTAGAAAGCACACCCTCAAACATTTGTCTCATTTGATTTTCACAGAACTCTACATGGGAGACTGCAACGTCCACTGAAAAGGACATGGCTCCCTCAGAAACCTCACCAAACGGAGGCGATGAACAACTAATTCCCACTCTGCCGTTAGCTACCACCTCCTCATTTCTTTGTGGTGCCCTGAACATTTCTATATCATAAAACACAGTGGATGCCAATAGCAGACAATCATTTACTGCACGGTTACTATGTGCAAAATACAGGCCCCAGTTAATAGTTTATATGCATTATTTCATCTAATCCTCTTAACAGTCCTGGAAGGAAGTAGTATAATTGTCTATAATATGACATATTAGAAAATGGAGACTCAGAAACATTCAGTCACTTGCCCCATCATCCAGGAGTTAGTCTAGGACTAGACTCCAGGCCCATCAAAAGTCCATGTTTCTAACCCTTGTTTGATACTTTCTCCTGCAAAAAAAATGAGCCCTCAGGAAATCCCTTTCCAACATCTTCCCAAACACTGATTAAGGCAATGTCCACAAGGACCCCACCCCGCATGGACCACTCACCATCTGTACTTTGGGAATCGACTCCCTCAGAAGGAAGATCATGCTTTTTAAGTTCTCTGAGCTGATATCTTCTGACAGTTCATAGAGCAGGTTTCTAAGACACACACCCAAAAGACAAGTTAAAGCCTCACACTTGCAGAAGACAGGCAGGAAATGGAGTGCTTTTATCAAACGTTACCTCCTACTTGAACGACCAGAACCCTGTGAGTAGACAATTATTAATCCCATTTCATAGATTTAAACACAGAAGCTTTAAGCTTCAAAGTGACCTATTAAACGACAGCAACACGGAAAGCAGCAGGGGCAAGCCTTCTGATTCCAAGTCCGGTGCTGTTTCGAATTCCGCTAAGAAGGCGTAAAACACAATTTTGGCATGCCCGCCCTCCTCCGGACTCCAGTCTAGAAATCAGGCTTATTTTATAGGCCCTTGTCAGGGAGGACCCAATGCCAGTGAATATAAAGTTCACTGTTGAAAAAGAAAGGAAACTATCCCAACTTCTGGAGAGTCATACAGTCAACAATTAGAAAACATGAATATGGGGACTTCCCTGGCGGTCCACTGGTTGGGCGCGGGTTCAATCCCTGGTCAGGGAACTAAGATCCCACATGCCGTGCAACACAGCCAAAAAAAAAGAAAAAACGAGAAACTGAATACTTTATGCACACATTAACAGCTCTGCATACCTGAGACCAACCCTTAGCTGTTTAACAAGCAGAGTGGAAATAATGATTTCCAGAATCCCCACACTGACCCAAGGGTGGCTCAGGCTCTAGAAGCCAGTTCAAGCGTTAAGGCCTAAAGGATTCTAATTGTCCAGGCCACAAGGTATATTAGGAAGGCTCCTGCTTGTGAGGCTGTGTAAAACAGCATTGGGGACTTCTCTGGCGGTCCAGTGGTTAAGACGTCACCTTCCAGTGCTGGGGGTGTGGGTTCAATCCCTGACCCTGACCGGGGAGCTAAGATTCCACATGCCTCGGGGCCAGAGACCCAAAACATAAAACAGGGGCAATATTGTAACAAATTCAATAAAGACTTTAAAAAAAAAATGGTCCACATCAAAAAATCTTTAAAAAAATCTTAAATAAATAAATAATAAATAAAACAGTGTTGCCTAAGGTCTGATGCTTTTATTTTACCTCTTTGGGCAAAATGCCTATATCTTTCCTGTCTGGGTTTCACCCCCAAACTGGGCAAATTGGACATGGCATAAATGACGTCCCTCCCTACCCCAGAGACAAGTCTCCTCTTTTATTTTGTTAATTTGGCTCCAAGTAAGCATTACTCTCTTCTCAAATGGCTGGGTATAGGTGGACACACCAGTGACTCACGGGAGGCAGGAGGCTGAGTGTGGAGGCTGGCGAAGGGGAAGGTGGCGGCTGCACGGAGCTGGGCTTCCTTCCTCAGTGAGAAGCAAAACAAAGGCAAGCCACCCCCAGGCCCAGGGCTAGGCTTTGAAGCTTTGCTGACCTTCCCGCCTCCCATCTCATTAGCACCTGAAGCTGAGAAATCTCCTGGTTTAGAATCACCATACCATCCAAGTAGGCAGATAAGGGGAAAAAAAAAAAAAAAACCTTAAAAAATTAATTCATCTTTAATCCCATCCTCCTTTCAAAGCCCAATGGCCCTGCTGTGTTGATCACCTGAACAGGGAGACCCGCCGGCGGGCGGGCAGCCAACACTCCACCTGCTCCTTGGTGCAGCGGAGGTGCCGAAGCAGGGCCTTCTGCTTGATGATGTAGAGGAGCTCCGCTAGGAAGAAAGGGTCTTCCTTACTCAGCCACTCCTCTGCCAACAGATAATCAAAGATATCCAAGGCTGAGCTGCACTTCTCCAGGTTCTTGGGGGCGATGCAGTCTCGGCAGAGAAACTTCAAGCGCTCCACGTCTTGTTCCCCCAGGTACGAATCAATAATCAGAAGCGTCTTTCTAAAGTCCACTTGACAGTTCTCATCTAACGTGGAATTCAGACTTTGGCCTAGCGAGGTCATGGCCAGCCTGAAAGAGAGAAGGAGGTGGGGGCTGCAGGTTAGAGAGTGAGGACAACACGGCACCCTAACTTCCCAGGCCCTCCCCTGGTTCCAGCCTCCTCTGTTCCAGGCCTTAGACTTTTCTAGAAATGCTGAAAAATGAAATTCACTGCGAGGTCACTTCAAAAACCTATAGCCCAGGGACTTCCCTGGTGACGCAGTGTTTAAGAATCTACCTCCCAATGCAGGGGATACCGGTTTGATCCCTGGTCTGGGAAGATCCCACATGCTGTGGAGCAAATAATCCCGTGTGCCACAACTACTGAGCCTGAGTGTCACAACTGCTGAAGCCCATGTGCCTAGAGCCTGTGCTCCACAACAAGAGAAGCCACCACAATGAGAAGCCCATGTATCACAAGGAAGAGCAGCCCCCGCTCGCCTCAACTAGAGAAAACTCGTGTGCAGCAACGAAGATGCAACGCAGGCAAAAAAAATAAATAAAAAACAAAAAACAAAAACTCTGTAGTGCGGAAAATGTGACCCCCAACACTGGCATGTTAACCCCTTTAGGAGGTCTGGAGAGAGCTTTTATTGGAATTCAATTGACCCTGAGTTCTCCCAGATCAAAATGTCCCCATTGGGAGCTAGTCAAGAGGGAGGACGACACAGCACAGTCCCTCCCGACTGGAGCCCTTAGTTCATTCCCACCAAATGGCAGATGCAGCACTTTTACATTTTAGAAATAAAGTAATGGAGGGAGAGGCGGGTTATATTTCTGAAGTATCTACCAACCCAAGGACAATAAAGTAACATTGCAAACCATACCAGGGCAGGCCTTTCTTTATCTCACAGAAAGAAAGCCATAATCCCAGACCCCAGAAAGAGTGGTTTCAGACAACCGTTGCTCAAATCAATGTAGGAAGTGATAAATTACTGAAGTTAGTATTTTCCCAGCCAGTTCATAAACTATGGTATTTTCTACACTAAATATCATGCTAATCAGAGGAGCAATGAATTGATAAAATTTTTTTCAATATAATTATTCATCCTTTAAGGACTTGAGGTATATATTCACTATGCAACATTTAGCTATGAAACAAGAGACTACTTTCTAAAGCAAGGCGAACATAATAAAAAAATAAAATCAATAACGAAGAGTGGTTATATAAAGTGGTATAATTATAGATAATATAAATTTTATTCTGGGCTCCTGTCTTTCTCAAATATTATGCAATGAACATATATTACTTTTATTGTTAGAAAAAGAAAAAAAATGTCATTTTTAATGTGGTCATCCATACGGTCTTCCTTTCTAGTAGCTCTGTGATACTAGAAACAATATGACTGGATTCCTGGAGACATCTTATTCTAACATTGTACATTTTGTCTTTGCATTTTCCTGAAAATTCCTGATCTCGACTTCTGGCAAGTCTGCCAGACTTTGTCTCCATTTACGGACTAACATATTTCTACCAGGAAAGGGCTGTATTGGAGCCTTCCTGGGGCTTTCTAAACTTTCTTTTTTCCCTGATACGGCTAGTGCTATTGCGGACAACGTGAGTTTTTGCAAGCTTCCAGGACGTAAAGCAAGGGAAAAGGCTGGCGTGTGAGACCCCAGCAGAGAAAAGGTGTTAATTACATACCTTCAGATCAAATTCCACCGATCCTCTGGAGATAGAAAGTTCTCAGAAAATTTTCCTGAAAACAGAGCTTTAAGGAAATTAGAATCCTCTTCGTGTTCCAAGTTCCAAGGAAGTTGCCATTTGCGCGGTAAGAAAATTCAAGTTTTGCTGGCCGAGCAAGTGAAAACTGGGTGAGCTGACTTTGGGAACTTATACTAACTGCTGATGTCATCACTGACTCACTTGCCTTGCCTCCTCCCCTTTCCTGGGGTTAGGATAATGCTGACAAACAGCGTCTCCTAAAGGCAGATGCACAACCTTCCCACTGTAGAGCTCGCGATTTTCCCAGGTAAAGCCGAGTGCCCCTAACAGATGAATTCCTGGAAAGCACTAAGTGCTCTAGCATTTCCCTGGGGTCACGCCCCTCGGTGTGTCGATTTTTCCTAACCATCTCCTTCCCCAAACGCACTAACCTTTAAAATAAAACTCAAAAAGCTCATGAAATAGCAGTCAGCCATCTTAACCCTTTCTCAGTAAGTGCATGTGCAAATAAACAACAAAAAAATTTAAGGCTCCAAAAAACAAAAACAAAAACAAAAGGAGGGAGCTGGACTATAAACCCATTTGGAAGTATTTGCAAGGGACTCAATTAACAGTAGGCAAAATTGGTGAAGTCTCTGCCCTTCCAGCACATTCAGTCCAGCAGGAAAAAGACTTCGAAGACATTATTTCACATGATGAATATAACAATACCTAACACTTACATCCCAGCTACCACGTGCCAGGTACTATTTACTCATTGAATCATCCCAACAACTCTCTAAAATAAATACTATGACCCCTCTTTTAAGACATGAAAATTAAGACACAAAATGTTAAGTAATTTGCCCAAAATCACACAGGGAACTGGTGGGAGAGCCAAGATTTAAACCAGTAAGTTTGGCTTTAAGTCACTACAGTATAATTCAGCCATTTCAAATGCACAGAGCTCCAGAAAGAAGCACAGAATCTTAGAAAGATATTTTATCTCTGACCAAAAAAAAAGGATTTATGGGGAACTTCCCTGGTGGCGCAGTAGTTAAGACTCCACACTCCCAATGCAGGGGACCCAGGTTCAATCCCTGGTCAGGGAACTAGATCCCACGCGCATGCTGCAACTAAGGAGCCCACCTGCCGCAACTAAGATCCGTCACAACCAAATAAATAAGTAAGTAAATGAATAAAGTTGGTCATGAAAAAATTTATTTCTAAAAAAATTTTAAAAAAAGATTTACGATGCCTTATTAACAAATGTATTAAAGCGCCATTTCCATATCCTAGGCACGATCTAGGGAACTTTTGTGTTTAAGAAAGACAATCCCCAGTGGTGATGGTTGCACAACAATGTGACTATATTAATGCCACTGAATTGCACACTTGAAAATGGTTAAAATAGTAAATTTTATGTTATGTATATTTTACCACAATTTTTTTTAAAAGATAAAGATAATACAGATAAGCTCTAAGTGTTGGTCTTCCATTTATTTCTTCAATTATACGTATTTCACTCCCTGGACCGTCTGGGGAGGCAATCCGATGAAGCTATCGCTTCTCACCTTGTTCATAAAATACATTAGCTTTTTCAGCTTTTGTTCAATAACATTAAATATTTTGCAAGCTCTTCCTATGTGCACAGCATGAGCTCTCTAAGGTCAGTGTTATTATCCACATTCAATAGATGAGGAAATCAAAAGTTCAGAGAGGGAATGTATCTTGCCATCACCCCACCCTAGGAAGAGTTAGGAATTCAGGACTGACACTTAGGTCTCTGTCACTCCAAATCCTAGGCTCTTGATCCCAAGGCTACTACTGCCACTAACTGCATATGAGGTAATGTAATTTCTGTAACTATTGGACAGGATGTTGCTGCATTGGGGCTCACCTAAGTGCCACAGGAGCCCCACAGAGCGAGGCAAGAATCTAGATGGGGATGCCTTGGAAGAGGAGGTATTTGAGCTAAACCCGAAAGGCAGAAGTAGAATAGACACACCTGAAGTAAAACTTAAATTTTTATCCTAATACTCCCAGGACTCAAAGGAAACACTTGACCCAAGTTAAAGAGGGGAGATTGTGTGCCATGTTATTCGCATTCGGCATTTTATACTTCTTTCCATTCAGAACACAATTACTGAGGGCATGCTGATGGTGAGTTGATAGCAGTGGAAAAGAATAAACATTTCTTACAGTCTCTTTCCTGATTGGTTGCAGTCGACTTGGTCCATATGAAGAGCCAGTCAAAACCTACCACGGCCCTGGTGACAAAGGGGAAATACCAGACGGTTCTTATTTAGTTCCGCCTTGGGAGTGGGTAGGGGTGTCAGTAATTGGCTTTCCTTTATATCCAGGGTCTGCTCCAAGTTCCCCACCCTTAAAGTAAAAACTCCTGAGCTAAAGAAATGGATACGAGTGATGGGGAAGATAGAGGTAGTGGCTGGAAAAAAGCTTGGTGCCCTGAAACGTTCCCTCCGGCTCCTGATGCTAAGGTAGCAGGTTCCTTTGATTAACTATCTCGTCCCCAACCTCTAGGACCCCCTCCCTTCCTCACTCCATACTTTTATTCACACCCTTCAGACCTTCTCAGAACTAGTTTCGTTCCTGGTATACAGGAGCATGGTGAAGCTAAGTTCTGAAGCGGGAGGATTTTGTAGTGAGGATCCCAGCAGAGGCCTCCAAATGGTGCACTGGCAGACTACAGCTAGAAAAGTAAAGTGCGACCCATTTTGTATTCATTATACTACAGAGTGATCTATTTTAAGACTCTTTTTTTTATTTTCCGGCTGTGCTGCATGGCTTGCAGGATCTTATTTCCCATACCAGGGAGCAAACCAGCACCCCCTGAAGTGGAAGCTCAAAGTCTCAACCACTGGATCTCCAGGTAAGTCCCCGGACTGATATATTTTAACATGTCTCTTTTCTTATTAAAAAAGCAGTTAGGGACTTCCTAGGTGGCTCAGGGGTTAAGAATCCGCCTGCCAATGCAGGGGACACAGATTCGATCCCTGCTCCAGGAAGATCCCACATGCCACGGAGCAACTAAGCCCATGAGCACAACTGTTGAGCCCATGTGCCACAACTACTGAAGCCCACAAGCGCCTGGAGCCTGTGCTCCATGAGAGAAACCACCAAAATGAGGAGCCCATGACCACAGTGAAGAGTAGCCCTCGCTCACTGCAGCTAGAGAAAGCCCGTGTGCAGCAACAAAGACCCAACGCAGCCAATAAATAAGTAAATGTTTAAAAAATAAATAAAAAATAAAACAGCAGTTTTAAAAAAAGGTGAAAAACTTACAATATTTAATGTAAAAAGGTTGGAAAATGGAACACACGGTTATTTATAACCTATAACGACTGTTAAATTTTTATTGAATCAGTATGTTGTACAGCTTAAACTTACACAATGTTGTATATATGTCAATTATATCTCAATTTTTAAAATTTTAGTGTATATCTTTTCACTTTTCTCTGTGTAATTATTTTTCAAAAATTGAAATAAGCTGTACAGTTTGCTTTTCTCACTCAACAACACATGCACCTTTTTTTTTCATATCATTAAATAGTCTTTGACAACATGATGTTTAGTGACTAGATGATATCCTCTTCCATGGATATACTGTATTTATTTAACCAATTTATAGTTATTAGACATTTAATTCATTTCCAGTTTTTTGCTATTGTGAATAGTACTGCATTGAGGATTTTTACAAATAAATCTTTGAATGTATTTATAATTATTTCCTTAGGGTGAACCCAAATGTAGAATTAGCAAACTAATCTTCAAATTCACCTTTCTCCACTCTGTGAACCTCGAAGGGCTTCCATCACACTTTCTTATCCAGTTGGGTTTGAAGCAAGCCAGGTAATTCTGGGGTGACAAAACCACAAAATTCCACAAGATGGTGATATTTCCTAAAAGAGTTCAACAAACTAGCATTAGATTGGCTAGGGAACTAGGTGTATGTGGCTAGAGAGTAAAATATTTTTAATGCTGCAAAAAGAAAAAAGAATCAAAAGAGGCAGAAAGGGGACTTCCCTGGTGGTCCAGTGGTAAAGAATCCGCCTTCCAATGCAGGGGACCCGGGTTCGAACCCTGGTTGGGGAACTAAGATCCCACATGCCTCAAGGGAACTAAGCCCACGTGTCACAACTATTGAGCCCACAAGCCACAACTATTGAGCCCTCGAGCCTCAACTAGAAAGCCCACACGCTCTGGAGCCTGGCACCACAGCTGGAGAGGAGCCCTTGCACTGCAACAAAAGATCCTATTTGCCACAACTAAGACCCAATGCAGCCAAAAATAGTAACTAAATAAATAAAATATTTTTTAAAAAAGAGGCAGAAAGGCCTTCCATTTAGAGGAGAGTTTGTTGTTTGAAGGACAAAAATAGAGAGAAAGCTGCTTTAACCATTGATTCAATAATTTTTCGAAAAGCATAAGACTTAGCCATGTTTGTAAAAATCTACGAGGCAAGTGACATAAAATGTCCCTGATATCAACGTGTGCAAAAATAGTCCGGTTAAAAGTTTTCTTTTTTTTAATTTTATTTAGTTATTTAGGCTGCACCGGGTCTTAGTAGCTGTCTTCCTTACAACATTCAGGATCCTTTAGTTGCAGTACGCATGCAGGATCTACTTCCCTGGCCAGGGATCGAACCCAGGCCCCCTGCATTGGGAGTGTGGAGTCTTACACCCTGGACCACCAAGGAAGTCCTGAGAGTCCAGCTAAGACGGCAGTATTCCCCAAATTGATCTTTATATTCAGTATAATCACCATCAAAATCCTCACTGCTTTTTTTTTAAATTAATTATTTAATTATTTTTCTGGCCTCACCTCGTGGCCTGTGGGATCTTAGTTCCTCAACCAGGGATTGAAGCCTCGCCCCCTGCAGTGGAAGCACAGAGTGTTAACCACTGGACCACCAGGGAAGTCCCCTCACTGCCCTTTTTGCAGAAATTAACAAGCTGATGCTAAAAGTCATGGAAATGTAAGGGACCTGGGATAGCCAATATAATATTGAGAAAGAACAACAAAGTTGGAACACTCACACCTCCCAATTTTAAAACTTACTACAAAGTACAATAATCAAGACAACGTGACACTGGCATAAGGACAGACAGATGCATGGAAGAGAATTAAGAGTCCAGAAATAAACCCTCACTTTTACGGTCAGTTGATTTTCAACAAAGATGACAAAAATTCAACGGGGGAAAAGTAGTCTTTTCAACACATGGTGCTGGATATCCATTAGCAAAAGAATGAGGTTGGTCTTGTAGCTCACATTATATACAAAAAATTACTCAAAATTGAGCAAAGACTGAAGTGTAAGAACTAAAATCATAAAACTCTTATAAGAAAATATAGGTGTAGCTCTTTATAACCTTGGATTAGGCAATGGCTTCTTACATATGATGCCAACAGCATAAGCAACAAAAGAAAAAAACAGGTCAATTGGACTCTATCAAAATATAAAATTTTGTGCTGGAAAGGATACTATCCAAAAAGTGAAAAGACAACCTACAGAATGGGTGACAAATTTTGCAAATCTTATATCTGATCAGAGACTAGTATCTGGGATATATAAAGATACTTAAAATTCAACAATAGAAAGACAATCTTTAAAAAAATATTTATTTGTTTATTGGTTGTTTGGGGTCTTTGTTGCTGCATGCAGGCTTTCTCTAGTTGTGGCAAGTGGGGCTACTCTTCATTGCGGTGCACAGGCTTCTTATTGTGGTGGCTTCTTTTGTTGCAGAGCACAGGCTCTAGGTGAGTGGGCTTCAGTAGTTGTGGCTCGCGGGCTCTAGAGCGCAGGCTCAGTAGTTGTGGCGCATGGGCTTAGTTGCTCCGTGGCATGTGGGATCTTCCTGGACCAGGGATCGAACCCGTGTGCCCTGCATTGGCAGGCAGATTCTTAACCACTGCACCACCAGGGACATCCCTAGAAAGATGATTTTTAAAGATTTTTTTTTTAATGTGGGCCGTTTTTAAAGTCTTTATTGAATTTGTTACAATATGGCTTCTGTTTTATGTGGGGTTTTTTGTTGTTGTTTGTTTGTTTGGGGGTTTTTTTTGGGCCATGAGGCATGGGATCTTAGCTCCCGACCAGGGATCGAAACTGCACCCTCTGCATTGGAATGTGAAGTCTTAACCACTGGACTGCCAGGGAAGTCCCAAAAGACAATTCTTAAATGGGAAAGGATTTGAATAGATGTTTCTTCAAAAACAATGTAAAAATGGCCAATACACACATGAAAAGATGTTCAATATCATTAGTCAGTAGTCAGGGAAATACGAATCATAACTACAATGAGATACTAATTCATACCAACTGGGATGTTTATAATAAAAAAGACAAATAATAACAAGTGTTGGAGCAGATGTGGAGAAATTGGAACCCTCATACCCTGCTAGTGGGAATGTAAAGTGGTGTGGCCACTTTGAAAAACGGTTTGACAGTCCTCAAAAAGGTAAGTATAGAGTTACCAGCAATTCAACTCTGACTTTATGATCCAACAATTCCACTTTTACATCTATACCCAAGAGAATTGAAAACATATCCACACAAAAACTTTTACATGAATACTCGTAGCAGCGTCATTCATAATAGACAAAAAGTGGAAACCATCTAAATGTCCATCGATTGACGAACAGATACACAAAATGTGGTATGTCCATACAATGAAATATTATTCAGGCATAAAACAAAATGAAGTACTTACACATTCTACAACATAGATGAACCTTGAAAATATTCTGCTAAGTGAAAGAAGTCAGAAGGCCATGAGTTGAATGATCGGTTTATTTGAAGTATCTAGAACAGGAAAATGTGTAGAAACATAAAGTGGTAATCCAGGGGCTAGGAGGCAGGGAGGAATAAGGAACGATGGCTTGTAAGTATGGGATTTCTTTTTTCTTTCTTTAATATTTATTTATTTATTTTAGCTGTACCAGGTCTTAGTTGCAGCACATGGGATCTTTGTTGCAGCATGAAGGATCTTTTAGTTGTGGCACATGGGCTCATAGTTGCGCCATGCGTGCGAGATCTTGTTCCCCAACTAGGAATCGAACCCAGGCCCCCTGCATTGGGAGCTCAGAGTCTTACCCACTGGACTACCAGGGAAGTCCCGAGATTTCTTTTGTAGGTAGATGAAAATGTTCTGAAATTAGTTCATGGTGATGATTGCACAACTGTGAATACATTAAAAATGACAGAACTGTACTCTTTAAAAGGATGAAGTTTATGAGATGTGAATTATAGCTCAGTAGGGGAAAAAAAAAAGGAAGATCTAGGATATGTCACAATCCCATGTCACGAACAACCTTGTGATGGTTAGTTTTATGTGTCAATTTGATTGGGCTAAAGGATGCCCAAAGATCAAGTGTACCTTATTTGGGGGGATGTTTTTCAGAAGCAATTAGCATTGGAATCAGTAGACTAAGTAAAGAAGATCTGCCCTCACCAAAGTGGTTGGGCATCACCCAAGCCATTGATGGCCCGAATAGAACAAAAAAGGAGGAGAAAAATTTCTCTCTGTTTTCTTGAGCTGGGACATCCTCTTCTGTTTTCAGACTGTGGAGTTCCTTGTTCTTAGGCCTTTGGACTCCAGGACTTACACCAGCAGTACCCTACTCCCCCATCCTGTCCCTCATCCCAACCTCCAGCCACAATTTTATTGTGTATGCGTTGAAGAATCTTGAAGGTTTCTAAAGAGGAAAAATGATGAAGATATGTTGAGAAAGATTCTTTGGGTTGCTGTGCATGACATGATCATAGGATAAAGAGGCTGGGGGCAATATCAGTGAGAAAACTATGGTCATAGTTCAGTGGAGGAGTAATGAAGACAGAGAAAGTGTGATAATGGGGATAGATGGAAAAGACATTGTAGATGCAGAGCCAACCTGATTTAGAAACTGGCCAGATATAGAAACACAGGAGAGGGTAAACCAGGATGAAAGTGATGTTGAGGTGATGCTGTCACCTAAAACTGGAGATAGAGGGGTTTTTTTGTTTGGAGTATACTGAGTTTGAGGTGCCAGAGGGAAAATCAAGTGGAAAACTCTGCCAGGAAGTTGCAGGGTAAGATTTGAACTTGAAGAGTCAGGGCTTGAGTATCCATCTTGTTATTGGCATAAAGGAGTTACTGGAGCTACAAGGTTGTCAAAAGAAAAATATATAAAGAGAGAAAACAATAGAGTGATCCTTGAGGATATCCACATTTAAGGGTCAGGAGGAGAAAGCTACCAAGAAGACTTGGCCAAGGAAGTCCTTGATAGAACTTCTATAGTGGAACACCTGGGAGAAGTAAGAAAGCAATGGCCCCACAGAGTCCAAGGACCACTGATTTGGTAACTATGGTTAATCCGACCCATGGATCTTGTAGATTTGGTAAAATGATTAAAGTGAAATCCTGATGGCAGTGAAGTATGGAGTAAACGGGAAAGGTGAAATGGAGAGGGTATAGACTAGCCTAAAATTCACATAAGACAGTGGCTTGAAAGAGAGGGACTTTACTTGAAGAGGGAAGCAGAACTTGTTTTCAGACTGAAGGATCAAAGAGAGAGGAAGAGATTAAAGATACAAGCGACTTGAAATAATGCTCAGTCTTGGAAGAGGACTGACCTATGCCTGCAAAGGGACTGAGAATCCAAGGTCTGGGGCGAGAAGTCCTTACCAAATAAGGAAGAAAAGATGTTTCTTGCATCATCATTCAAACAGTGAAAAACTGGGAATGACTTAAATATCACACAGAGACATGTAGGTATAGGCATGACCACATGAATGAAAAGAGAGGGGAATGTTAAAATATCATACCATTTATGTTTCAAATGAATATGTTGTGTTTATATATGTTAAAAGAGACTGAACATTTTTAACAAGTAATTTTTATTTTATATTTTAAAGTTACAATAACACATGCTCTGTACAAAAAGGAAACAAAGAATACAGATGTGTTCATTCAAAATCCTCAACTTTCTACCAGTATGTGTCTCATTAACACAATATAGAGCTGCAGTGTTCATATCAGTGGCAAATAGATAAATGGAACACAATAGAGAGCCCAGAAACAAGACCCATACAAATATATTCAACCGATCTTTGACAAACAAACAAAAGTAATTCAATGCAGAAACGTGTTTTCAACAAATGTTACTGGGACAACTGGACATGAAATAAAATTAACATGGATACAGATCTTACACCTTTCACAAAAATTAACTCAGATTGGATCACAGACTTAAATGTAAAATGCAGAACTCTACAACTTGTAGAAGATAACTAGGAGAAAACTTAGGTGACCTTAGGTTTGGTGATTTCTCATATACAACACCAAAAGCACAATCCATGAAAAAATGTTTGGTAAGTTGAACTTCAATATAATTTAAAACTTCTCTCTGTGAAAGCCACCATTAAGAAAATGAAAAGACAAACCATGGATTGGGAGAAAATATTTGTAAGACGTACATTTGACAAAAGACTTGTATCCAAAATATAAAAAGAATTCTTAAAATGCAACAGTAAGAAAACAACCAGATTTAAAAATGGGCAAAAGATTTGAACATATATCTTGACAAAGAATATACACAGGGAATTTACCTGGCAGTCCAGTAGTTAGGACTCTACGCTTTCACTGCCGAGAGCCCAGGTTCAATCCCTAGTCAGAAGAAGATACACGGATGGCAAATGAGGATATAAAAGGTGCTCATCGTCATGTACTTAAATAATTGCAAATTAAAACAACAACATGAACACAATATTGTAAATCAATTATATTTCAATTTTAAAATATATGATATCACTACTTATCTACTAAAATAGCTGAAATACAAGCCAGTAACACCACCAAATGCTGGCAAGGATGTGGAACAAAGGAACTCTGCAAAGTGGTATAGCCACTTAGGAATACAGTCTTAGTCTTTTTCCAAAGTTAAACATAGGCTTACCATACAATGTAGCAATTGCTCTCCTAGGTATTTACTCAAATGAGTTAAACACTTACATCTACACAAAAATCAGTACACAAAGGTGTATAATGACTTTATTCATAATGCCAAAACTTAGAAGTAACCAAGATGTCCTTCAATAGGTGAATAAACAATCTCTGGTATATCTATACAATGAAGTATTATTCGGCAATGAAAAGAAATGAGTTATCAAGCTATGAAAAGACACGGAGGAATTTTAAATGCAGATTACTAAGTGAAAGAAGTCAGTCTGAAAAGGTTACATAAACTATATGGCATTCTGGAAAAGGCAAAACTAGAAAGAAAGTAAAAAGGTCAGCAGTTGCCAGGGGCTTAGAGGGAAAGAAGGATGAATAAGTGGAGAACAAAGCATTTTTAGGGCAGTGAAACTATTCTGTAGGACATAGTAATGGTGCATACATGACCTTATGCATTTGTCAAAACCAGAAACTAAACAACACAGAGTGCTGTAATGCAAACCCTAGTAGACTTTAATTTAATACTAATGTATCAATATTGTTCATCAATTGTAACAAATGTACCACACTGATGCAAGGTGTTAATAAGAGAATTGTGGGGCATGGGGGAGTATATGGAAACTTCATGCTTTCTGCACAAATTTTCTGCAAACCTAAAATTACTCTAAAACTAATGTCTATTAAAAAAGAAAAAAAGAGCTGGGGAGACATGCTTGTGAAAAATTAATAAATGATCTTAATCTTTCCCCCCCTTTTTTTAAATTGAGGTGAAAGCCACATAAAATGTACTATTTTAAAGTGTACAATTCTGTGACATTTAGTACATTTACAATGTTGTGCAACCATTACCTCTATTTAGTTCCAAAACACTTCAAGAACCTCAAGGGAGACTTGTCCACCTTAAGCAGTCTCTCCCCAGTCCCGTCACACCCTAGTCCCTGGCAAGCACTAATCTGCTATTTGTCTCTATGGGTTTACTTATTCTGGATATTTCGTATAAATGCCGTCATACAATATGTGACCTTTTGTGTCTGACTTCTTTCACGTAGCATAACGTTTTCAAGGTTCATCTGCATTGTAGCATGTGTCAGTACTTAATCCCTTCTTATAAGTATATAACTTTCCACTGTATGGATATACCACATTCAGTTTATCCATCCACCTGCTGATGGACATTTGAGTTGTTTCCACTTCTGGGCTGCTGCGCCTACTGCTGTGAGCATGTCTATATGAGTAGTTGTACACCTGTAGTCTACTTTTTCCCCCCTAGGGGAGCTTCATATTCCTTTTCTTTTAAATCTTTATTGAAGTATAATTGCTTTACAGTATTGTGTTAGTTTCTGCCGTACAACAAAGTGAATCAGCTATGTGTATTCATATATCCCCATATCCCCTTCCCCTTGAGCCTCCCTCCCACCCTCCCTATCCCACCCCTTCAGGTCTTCACAAAGCATCAAGCTAATCTCCCTGTGCTCTTCCCACTAGTTATCTATTTTACATTTGGTAGTGTGTTTATGTCAACGCTACTCTCTCACTACAAGTGAAGCAACTGACAAAGGATTAATCTCTAAGATACACAAGCAGCTCAGGCAGTTCAATATCTAAAAAACAAACCCTCAATCCAAAAATGGGCAGAAGACCTAAATAGACATTTCTCCAAGGAAGGCATACATGGCCAACAAACACATGAAAAGATGCTCAACGTCACTAATCATTGGAGAAATGCAAATCAAAACCACAATGAGGTATCACCTCACACCGGTCAGAATGGCCATTGTCAAAAAATCTAGAAACAATAAATGCTGGAGAGGGTGTGGAGAAAAGGGAACCCTCTAACACTGTTGGTGGGAATGTAAATTGATACAGCCACTATGTAATCTACATTTTAGGTGACCTTCCACGGATCTCATGGGGAGTTGGATTAGTCTACAGTACTTAGCATATAGCAGCTGATATTGCAGAGGGATTTATTGAAAAGAATTTGTACTTTTTGAATATTTGCTTAGTAAGTGCGCGATAGACCTAAGTGGAAAAACTTGGACCCCTGGGCCTTGCAGCTTTGAGATGGCACAAGAAGGAGAAGCAGAAGAAGTGTTTCTTGGAATAGAGGAGAAGGAATGTTCTTGAAAAATCAGTCATTTCATTTAATGGCCTTGATTGAGTCCTACATTTCCATCTCTGGTGCTGCTATAGGCAAGGAAGGGTCTGGCTGGGAAACAAGATACTGTGGATTTACAAGCAGTGGGTCCTTTAGAGTCATTATCTTTGGTGATCTTAAACATATGTGCAGAGTTGCTATTTTATTTTTCTTTTTTTTTTAATTAATTTATTTATTTCTTATTTTATTTTATTGGCTGTGTTGGGTCTTTTTTGCTGGCTTTCTTTAGTTGCAGTGAGTGGGGGCTACTCTTCGTTGTGGTGCGCAGGCTCCACATTGCCGTGGCTTCTCTTGTTGCGGAGCACGGGCTCTAGGAGCGTGGGCTTCAGTAGTTGTGGCACATGGGCTCAATAGTTGTGGCTCACGGGCTCTAAAGTGCAGGTTCGATAGTTGTGGCGCACGGGTTTAGTTGCTCCAGGGCATGTGGGATCTTCCTGGAGCGGGGATCGAACCCGTGTCCCCTGCATTGGCAGGCGGATTCTTAACCATTCTTCTTTATACTCAGTTTTGTGTGTGTATCTTTCAAACTCTTATTCACTCTACACCAGGTCCAAAAGCTGGTCTATTTTGATGATTCAATTAGAAATTTTCCTTGTGGATTACACTTCTTATGAGGATACTGTCCAAATCCTTCTAATGTCTTAATAAAGTATCTCCATCTCTTCAACAGAAACCATAAAAAAATAAAAGGAAGTAATGAGAGCATCATACATATCAAAAAGGTCAGCCCAGATTTTAACATTATATTTTTAACAACACGTACATACATTTTTAAACAATAATTTAAAATGATCACATGGACAAATATGTGTTTTAAACTTATAACATGCCTGAACATAATAAAACATGCATGAACATAAAAAAACATTTTAATCAAATAGCAATATACCAGTCAGACATAAAAAAACAAGCATGAACATAAAAAAACATTTTAATCAAATAACAATATACCAGTCAGACTAGGTTAGGTTAAAAGAAATACATAGCCCACATTTTTTGCTGTCACATAAACATCCAGAGGTAGGTAATCTAGGGCTGGTATGGTGACTCGTCTCCTCAGTGTCCTCACCCAACAAGGCTCCTTCCTGTTCACCACTCAGTCATCCCTACCGTGTGGCTCTTATCCTTACAATTCAAGATGGCAGCTAGAGCTCCAGCCATCACATATGCAGTCTAGTCACTAAAACAGAGAAAGGGACAAAGGAGAGAAGGGCAAAAAATAGCTACCTTTTAAGAAAAGTTATCAGCAGCTGCCAAATGGTACTGCTGCTTGCATCTTATTTTCCAGGACTAGACACATGACCACATCTTGCTACAAGTTGAGGCTTGAACAACTAGACTGTATTCTGTGAGGCTTTGTGCCCAGCTGCAAATTAAGACTTCTGTTACTAGGGGAAAAAAAATGGATATTTGGGACAGTGAGCAGGGTCTGCCACACAGACAAATTGACAAAGCTGACCTCAAACTGTGACCTCTTGGCGGCGTAAGTAACATTCTTAGTCCTGAAAACGTGCTCCTAGAATCTGGGAGAAGAGATTCCCATTTCAAACACTGCAGACAGAAGGTGTCAAGTGACCCCTACCATGGCCTATTCATGGAAGAGGATGGCAGGGGTTGGGGACTGGAATGGAACGGGGGTTGACAAGTCAGTCCTCCTAACCAGTGGCCCAGAAAAGCAGCCCTGAGACCAGGGCTCCTGTCACTGAAAAGAAGGGCTAGAGATGAGACAGAGAAGTGAAGACAGAACTATAGGGAAGAGTAGTTTCTTTAGCACTGAAGAACCAACTAGTCAAAAGTTGAAAGAGGGACTTCCCTGGCTGTCCAGTGGTTGAGACTTTGTGCTCCCAACACAGGGGGCCCAGGTTCAATCCCTGGTTGAGGAACTAGATCCCGCATGCATGCTGAAACTGAGAGCCCACATGCTGCAACTAAGAGCCTGCATGCTGCAGTTAAAAATACACATGCTGTAACTAAGACCAGAGCAGCCAAAAAAATAAATATTAAAAAAAAAAGTTGAAAGAATTACCTGCACTTTACCTTAGAAACCAGTATTCTCAAATACATAGAGGTGAGGATTTGGAAACAGAAACTAAACATATCAGCCATAGTTCAGTCATCCATAACTCTCTTTTGGAATATTTCTTTCTGGCCTTTTGTTTTCCTGTGAGACATTTTTTGTTTGTTTTTGCCTTTTTTTTTTTTTTTGCCACACCACACATGTGGGATCTTCCTTAAGCAGGGATCGAACCCACACCCCCTGCACTGTAAGCACGGAGCCTTAACCACTGGACCACCAGGGAAGTCTTGTTTTTGCTTTATGTTTACTTAATTTAAAAATAAAGGCTCTGTTTATGGCTTGAGTTTATATCCTAGACTGGGGTGACCACGGATAAGCAGCTTAGCACCACTTTGCTCACTTTCCTCAGTCTATAAATTGGGAAGAAATAATAATGAGGACAGTAATACCTACCTCATAGAGCTGTTTTGAGGATTAAATGAGAGAATTCATGTGATGAGCTAAGAGCAGCTTATGTAAGCCTTTACTATTTGTATACGTAAGTTTAACAGTTACAAAAAACTCCAGCCAGGGGACATCTCATCATAACCATGCCTACCTACGGAACACTTGATGAATTTTCAGTTGGGAACTATTATAAAGTTTAAAATATTTTAATATATTTCTCTCTTTTCTATTTAGGGCTATTACTTAAAGTAATATCTTCAGAGTCTTCATATAGAGTTTAGAACATGTCATTTAAGCTGGGTTGTGGGTACATGAGTATTCATTATATTGTTACCTATTACATTTCTCTTGTAGCATGCCTTAGAGATTTCATTTAAAAGCTATACTCAATGAAAAAGAATAAGGCATTTAGCAATCAAATGCTCATATACACAGACGTGTCAAAGAAGTAGTTGTAGACTCCACTGTTAAAGTGAGAAAAATAACTCACAAAATAACTTACACGAGAGCTGACTGAAAGACAGAGGCGGGGGTCTTTACAGCTCTTCACACACCAACCACAGGCACCTTCTGCCTTATCACTCACCATTGCTCTCATTGTCTCCACTCCAACTAAAAGTTACTCTCACGGTTTTTAAAACATGCCTGGCATTTCCGTTCTCTGCCCCTTCATTTGATTTGGTTTCTTTTCCTGCAACATAGTCTCTTCTCCACCTCAACCTGCCAAAATCCTACCAATTTTCAAGGTTTGATTCAACCTTTTCAAAATAACTCCTCCACAGTGTGCTATCATGATAACAGTTATGTTCACATGGCATCACCAGTACAGTCATAAAAACGCTCTCATTGGCTATGACCATAAAGGCTCTCTCATTTCATCCTCAGAACAATTCTGTGAAATAGGCAAGGGAAGGCAAGGCCTTATTCCTCCCATCTTGTTGGCCTGCTCTTGGTATCAAAGTCCCTCTTTACTCCACCCCATGCCTCTTGCCAGAGAGCAAAACACGAGAGCAGACCCTTAGCACTCCTTTCCTTAGAACCTGCAGACTAATTGATGAATGGTATTAATAAAAACAATGTAATCCAAAGACAGAAAAGTGACAAAAATAAACAGACAACACGATATAAGTTAATAAATGATTTTTGTTTTTGGGTTTTGGTGGGTTTTTTGGTTGTTTTGCTTGGATTTGGTTTTTGTTTGGATTTTGGTCTTTTTGTTTGGATTTTGGGGGTTTTTGTGTGTTTTTTGTTTTTTTTGGCGGCACAGCATGTGTCATCTAGTTCCCTGACCAGGGACCAGGGATTGAACCCACACCCCCTGCAGTGGAAGGGTGGAGTCTTAACCACTGGACAGCCAGGGAAGTCCCAATAAATAATTGTTTTTTAAAAGAGAAGAGAAAGGAACGGAAGGAAAGAAAAGATGGTGATTTTACAAGCTCTGTATTTTCACCGTGCCCATCAGATGGGATACGGAAAGCTATGTGGCCATGCTGCCTCTCTGCAGGAAGAATGAAGGGCTGGAAAGTTAGGGTAATGACTCTTACTGACAGCTAAGAGAGGAGTATGATGCCTTCCCTGGAATGCATGCTACATATTTCCAATGCTTGCTCTAATTTCTTTTTTTTGGCACACGGGCTTAGTTGCTCCGTGGCATGTGGGATCTTCCTGGAGCAGGGATCGAACCTGTGTCCCCTGCATTGGCAGGTGGATTCTTAACCACTGCGCCACCTAGGAAGCCCAGCTCTAATTTCTGAAGGACACCAGATTATAAGTCTGGCTGTTAACATTCTAGACCTGGCACCACCAATGATTTTCTCTGAGATTTGGGAACAACTCACTTAAAAGCTGTGTGCCTCAGTTTCTTCAGTCATAAAATGGATGTTCTCATTCTTTTTGGCATACATTATGGTTAACTACTCCCCAGGGAAGCTCCATGCCCCACTTTACCCTAAAAGAACCCCCGCTTTTGGAGATGATGTGCCCAAGAGAAGCTGAACCTGCTGAACCCTAGTCCCAGGGGGCTGCGTCTAGGCTGGTATAAACCAACCATGGTAATCCCATTCCCTCTGCCCATGATTGGTTTAAGGAGGAACATGTCATGTGATTCTAGCCAATGAGAAGTGAGGGAAGGGAACTCTTGGGAAGGAGAGCTTCTGGGAAATTTTTCCTTTGATCTTAAGAAGCCACACAAGGAAGAGATGCTTTCTCTTCTGTGTTTGGGTACTTGGACTTGTGGCCCTCTTGTGACCTTTAGGTGACAAATTTGAAAATAAGAGCCCAAACACTGAGACTAAAGAGAGGAAAGGTGGAAAGCATCAAACCCTTGATGACATTGTTGAGCCAATGAATTCACCAAGTCTGTAACTACTCCCCTACCTCTGGACCTGTTGCTTAATAAGAATAAACACATTTTTTAAAAACTTCTTGTTTAAAGTTAGGTCTTCTGTTACTTGCATCTGAAACATTTTGAATGATACGATTGTGTTTTTCAAATCTTTTTTCTCCCACTTTACTGAGCAATAATTGACATACATCACTGTATGAGTCTAAGGTGTACACCATGATGGTTACATATGTTGTGAAATGATTACCACAATAGGGTCAGCTAACATTCATTGTCTTGCATGTATACAATAAAAAGAAAGGGAAAAAAAAGAAAAAAGGAAAAATTTTTTCTCCTTGTAATGCTACCCCTGAGGATTTACTCTCTTAACAAATTCCGTGTATATCATACAGCAGTGCTAACTGTAGTCTTCACACTGTACATTACACTCCTAGTACTTATTTATCTCACTACTGGAAGTTTGTCCCCCCTTTTTTTTTTGTAAATTTTTCATTTATTTTTGATTATTGGAATGAACATCATTGATGTGAATTTTCACGAGAGTATAGCTGTGAGGTGTCATTATATTATTTACTGAAAACCTTATGTCACAGTATGCCATGTCGTAAACTCGCATTCTTCACTGTCAACTTCCCTTATCCATTAAACCTGCCTGCACTCCATCCATCACACCCGTCTTGTAGTTCTTATTATTTTATATCACATAGCTGACTGTCTTTTGTTCTCTCTTATCTCATTTTTAAAGCCTTTCTTCCATCTCTGGTTTACCTCTACCATATCCCCTATCAATCCCATAAGTCATAGCTCCTAGGATTACAGACTGTAGCTGCTCCTGAACCCTCTAACTAAAAAGCTCACATCCATCGTGTTCAGTTTTTGCGAAACACAGCTTAGGTGCAGGAGAAATGAGGGCCTGCATCAAGAATCTGATATTTCAACCTAATGTTGGACAATGCACTGTAGGTGCTTACCATGCTTAGAGCATGTTTTTGGAGGGTTTTTGTTTGTTTGTTTGTTTTTGGAAGTTTGTGCCTTTTGATCACCTTCCTCTAATTATTCCCTTCCCCCACCTCTGGTAATGACAGCCTGATCTCTTTTTCTAGGAGTTTGGCTTGTTTTGTTTATGCTTTTGTTCTGTGGATTCCACATATAAATGAGAGTATGTAATATTTGATATTTGGCTTTTATTTCACTTAGCATACCTCTTCAAGGTCCGCTTTATTTTTATATTCAGTGCAAAGATAAGTTATCTTAATGATATATAAAAATATATAAAACTAAAAAATAATATAAATAAATATTATGCCTCTGTTTTCAGTTTTTTGCAAATCAAAGAATATATGAGGGTGAGTCAAAAATTATCTGCACTCTGGTTGTATTAAAACTTCTATAAATTCTACAACCAGAGTGTGGATAATTTTTGACGCACCCTTGTACATGACGTTTTTCAAGAAGGGTGGTAACATATATCATGCCAAAGGCTCAAACAAAAAAAAAAAAAAAAAAGGTGCCATTCCAGTCCATGATAAGAAACAGAATATGGAAAATGCTTCCCACTCAGTCAGGATGGGACAGAAAAGGATGCAAAAGCTACCAAGGCAGTAACATCCCTCTCAGTTTCCCTCTGCAATATGAGGGTGAATCAAAAATTATCTCCACTCTGGCTGTAGAATTTAATTAACTTTTAGAAAAGACAAATATAATCTCCTTGTTTTTCAATACACTTTGTCCATCTGTTAACAAGCTTTCTTATTCCCTCATTTAAAAATGTTTTAGGCTGAGCAGCGAGCCACGAATGCACCCGTGCCCGTGCAGTGGAAGCGCAGGGGTCTTAACCACTGGACCACCAGAGAAGTCCCTTAAAGTAATATTTTAAACATTAATGTTCTTTCAGGTCATGGTTTCACATCCAATGGGGAAAAGCATACTGATAATTGCAGAATGCCATGTGAGACCTGGAAAGACAAACAACCTTGATCAGAAAGCCACTGTTTTAAATTGAATGCTTGTGTCCATCTCCAAATTCATAGGTTGAAATCCTGTCTCCCAATGTGATAGTATAGATGGTGGGACCCTTGGGAGGTGATTAGGCCATGAGAGTGCAGCCCTTACGAATAAGATCAGTGCCCTTATAAGAAGAGACACAGCCTGCTTTCTCTCTGTTCTCTTTGCCATGTGAAGAGATAAGAGGAGGGTCACTTGCTGACTGAGAAGCAGGTTCTCACCTGACACTCGATCTGCGAGCACCTTGATCTTGGACTTCTCAGTCTCCAGAACTGTGAGAAATAAATGTTTGTCTCTCGAACTAGAGGTGGCGACTACAAAGCTAAGAGAGGCCTTCAGCTTTACATTTGCAAGGGAGGATGAGTTTCTTTCTCAGAGTGTGCTGCAGCCAGACATAGTACCTCTCCTTAGCAGACACTCTGCTGTTCCAATCATACACCTTGCTGTTGAGTTCAGTGTGGAGTTCCAGGAGCGAGTGTTTTCTGGAGGAAATGAGAAAGGTGAAAATCAATCCCATGCAAATATCAACGAGGAGACAGATTATCATTAGGGTGAAATCAGCTAACAGATACGAAAGTGCTTTCAAATTGTTCCTTTCTAAATACTCTACAAGCTTCTTAGCAAGTGATTCAAACAGGTTTGCAGCACTATGGCCCAATGGTCACAGTCCTCTCCCCCAAGGGGTGACTGAGTTTTAGTCTGGGTACACACTAGCCAGATGATAACCCAACTGGATCCCCTATGCAGATGAAGGATGGATGTAAAAGGCCACTAACACCGCTGGCCCATGGCATATCTACCTTGGAAGGCTGAGTCACGCCTGCTCTAGCCCTCCCCTTACTGCTGAGCCATCCCTGAGGAGGCTAGGGGTCCCAGGCCCTGAGATTTCCTCCTGGGGTCCCTCAAACCACAACAGATGCCTTTCACAGGTGAGTCAGAGACATTCTAAATTGTAATTGGGGGCAACAGAAAAGGGACTGCTAATCTTACATTTGAGGTACAGAGAGGCGTCCTTCAGCCTAAATGGATACCAGGTCACCAGTGTTTCCCTTAGAAAAGTATTCTTACCAGTAGACATCAAAAATGTCTAAGTAACAAAGACTTGCAGACCTGTATAGTCAGGTACCATTTGTCACTATCAAATTGTCAAGATTTGGGGAAATAAAAGAGCATACAGTATCAGTGAGAATTCAGGGATGCAGACTCTCATAAAAGCTGTTCTATGGGAATTCCCTAGTGGTCCAGTAGTTAGGACTCAGTGCTCTCACTCCCAGGGGCCTGGGTTCAATCCTCGGTCTGGGAACCAAAGTCCTGCAAGCTGTGTGGCGTGGCAAAAAAAAAAAAAAGTTGGTCTGACTGTCCTAGAGGACAATCTGATGAGATGTATTAAAGGCTTTAAAAATGCTTGTCATTCAACACAGTAATTCCACTTCTGGGAACTTTCCCTTCAAGAAAACAATAAAGAATAAGCACAAATACTGAGCTACAAAGATGTTGAATACTTTCTTTTTTTGTGAAAGCAAAACATTGCCCAATGACTAAAGACTGGCCAGGTAAATTATGCTATAGCCATATTAGGGACTACTCTGCAGATGTGAAAATGGTGCTATAGAAATGTGATTCCTGACAGGTAAAAACATACTGTTACACAAACTAAAAGCAGGTTATAAAGTAACAGTAGATGATGATTTCATTTTGGCTTAAAAAACATATTTATATATGATTGTACGGGTATCCAAAAAAGATCTGGAAGGCAGCACACCGAGACTTGGTTAACAGATCTAATAGGTAGGATTATAACTGCTTGTTATGTTCTGCGATCAGCATCTGTATCTCATGGCTTTTTTCAGTAAGTAGTATGTATTGCTTTTGTAATAAGAAAAAAAAAACAAGTAAACATTTCTTCATTTTGAAGAAAAATATCCAAACCACAAGCTGACTACTAAATGACCTTCTGAAGCACGAAGCACTCATAAACTGTGCAGAGTCTATATCATACTCCCACGGCACCCCGACAAGGAATGAAAAACCCCTTTTCCTCCTGAAGAGAAGGGCATCAAATATGGCACAGTGGACACTTTCATCTTGGTAGCAGAAAATCAACTGGGGCCAGGACCCGCCATAGCTTGGGTGGTTCACCTTTCTTTCCCCAGTTTCTGGGAGAGGCACTGCAGGTACAATGACTGTGAGGGGAAGGACTGCTCCAGCAGGCACACATCCGCTTTGCACACGCTCCAGAAGAAGTCGGCTTCTCGGTGAATCGATCCAGCCCCAGGCTGCCTGACCTTGGATTCTGCACTTTTCACTGATGGCCCATCCACCTCCAGAAAACTGCTATCCTCCAGCTGGCCCTCTGACGTCACGTAGTTCTGAATAAAAAAGAGCTTTGGCTTCCCTAAGAGAGAGGGGCATACATCTGCCATGAACATCCTTCTGATATGATCCAAAGGGACCCCTGAGCGCGTCTCATCCACGCCAAACACGCTCTGGGAGCCCCCACGGCTCACCAGGACACACACGAAGCTGTCGTAGTCTTGGTGTTGGGGCATATGCGCAATTTGGTAAAGAACACGCATTATATTTTTCACAGTGAGATGTAAGAAACGCCTGACTTCATAGCCCAGGGAAGTGAAGGTTTCCTGAAGAACTTCTGGAAAAACAAACATGAAAAACAACACAGGAGTAAGAAAAGCTCGAAAGACACCAGGTGGCAATCGTAAACATGGTCTAATCCCCATTGCTTGTCTGTTTCTGCTTTTGTGTCACAGTTTGAGGCTTTAAAGGACCATCAAACAGGGCAGGAGGGATAGAATCAGCCTAAAACATGAAATACGTGACTTTCATGTCCCAGGTTCCCAGTTATGGTCTGTCCCCTGTTATACCACTTTCCCTGCCTGAGGCCACATCTGGCCATGAGCACAGACTGAGCCCACCTCTAGTCTAAACAAACCAAGAGAAGGAAAAACGTTTTCCTTTCAACTGAAACAAAGTTGGGGATTGTTCAAAGGGCTCTTTCTTAAAATAACTCACAAGTTCATAGGAATAAGGTGCATTTGCAGTGTGCAGATCCGAACCTAGATCTGATGGCCACAGAAGGGGTGACCCAGGTCACGAGTTCCCTCACCTCCACCTGCTGGATCTAAGCTGGGACCATTCCCAGACTCCCCAGATCCTCTCATGACCTACTTCCCAGTGTAGCCTCTCACTGAGCAAGGGGGTCCTTGGCCAAGACCCCCTACAGCAGCAGTCCCCAATCTTTTTGGCACCAGGGACCAGTTTCGTGGAAGACAATTTTTCCATGGGGTGGGGGGTGGGAGGGATGGTTTCAGGTTGATTCAAGCGCATTATAATTATTGTGCAGCTTATTTCTATTATTATTACATTGTAATACATAACAAAATAATTATACAACTCACCAATAATGCAGAATCAGTGGGTGCCCTAAGCTTGTTTTCCTGCAACTAGATGGTCCCACCTAGGAGTGATGGGAGACAGTGACACCTGAAGTGTGTTTCTTACGTCCAGTCTACTCTGTAATCTCGTTTTGGTTGCTGTCACTGCAGAAAACCCTGCTTCACAAAGATAGGATGTTGGAAATGGAAGCAGGCTTTTCAGTGCTTTTGTAACAATCTCAGAATATCCCCCCTTGACTTTAATCCAGAACGTATGGAGATTTGGAGTTGTCTCAAATATACCTTTAAGGCCACCATCATTTGCCATCTCAAGCATTGGTCCTCTTCTAGCACGGACAAAGTCAATTCACCTGGCTTATTCACAAATGGGTCTCCGATCCATTCCTTCCTAATTTGGGGGTCTTTGTGGTTGGAAGTAATGCTCAAACTCTTTTGAAAGCTGAGATAGGTGATCATGCACCAGCTGGGAGAAAGAAGGCCCTGGCTCAGTCTCTTTCAAAATCTCTGCTAATGTTTCAAACATGTCAAAAATCCCAATGTTCACTCGTCGCCCCCATAATTCCAGTTTGGCTTTGAATGAAGCCACTTTATCTGCTGAGTTGAACACAGTTGTCGTTCTGCCCTGAAGTGACAGATTGAGTTCACTGAGCAGGTTGAACTATGAGCAGGTGTTACTATGTCACAGAAGTAAGCAAATTTCGCAACCAATTCTATGTCACCGAAATGTGCTGCCAGTGGTGACTTTTTTCTAAAAGAAATCTCTGGAGCGGCTCACATAACTCAAAAACTCTGGCCAGTGAGCTACCTTTAGAAAGCCATTTCATTTCTGTGTGAAAGAGAAGACGTGTGCTCTGCGCCCATCTCCTCATAGAGCTGTGCGAACAGACGTGAGTTAAGGGCATGTACTTCAATGTGGTTGACAATTTTAATCACATCCTACAAAACTTTGTTAAGTTCAGGTGACGTTTTTCGGCTAGCCAGCATTTCTCTATGGATGACACAGAGCGTAGACTCACATTCAGAAGCGACCTCTTTGACCCGAGTAGTGAAACCAGAAAGCCGTCCAGCCATGGCAGCCGCTCTGTCCACGCATATACCGACACAAAATGACCAATTCAATTTTCCTGATACGTAATCATTCAAAGACTTGAATAGTTCTGCAGCTGCAGGGCTGGTTGGCAACAAAAGTGCACCTAACATATCCTCATGCACATCCTCCTGGAAAATACATCGCACGAAAGCAAGCATTGTTGTCTTGTCAACATCGGTAGACTTGTCAACCTGGATTGCATACCATGGTGACTCATCAGTCCTAACAGTTGTGCCTCAATATCCTCTGCTATTTCATCAATTCGTCTGGTTACAGTGCTAGCCGAAAGAGGAACTCGTGTCACCATTTGAACTGCAGCCTCTCCTAAAAGTTCATGACAATTGTCCCCAGCAGCAGGCAGGGTCAACTCTTCACCAACAGTAAAGGGCTTCTTAGCATTAGCAATGCGGTTAGCCACTAAGAATGGTGCTCTCAGTGCAGACACATTTGATGAGGTGGTGGCCTTCAATAATTGCTTCCGTTTTTCATGTTCATTTTTTTTTTTTTTTGAAAAACTCCAAAGGCCTGTCTTTTAATGTAGGGTGCTGGTCTCCATATGACAAAGCAGTTTTGAAGGTTTCATGGCTTCACTGGATAGCTGGTCACCACATATCATACAAAGCGGGCTTGGAGAATGTGAATCACTTGTTGCAATGAACCCATAATTTAAGTAGGACTCTTGGTATTTTCTTCCAAATGCAGCTTTCATTTTGTTGGCCATCTTAGAGTCTTCTGCTGTCTCATTGTTGGGTCTTTCCCCCTTTTCAAAGAAGCTCTCCAGCAACGTTTACTTTTTACTCATTTTGGCTGGGGTTAGCTTGTGGGCTTACCAAAACTACTGTGACTCAGACAAGTGCAGTGTGGGGGAAAAGGCACAGACGGAAACGGTAAATAAAATAATAGGTAGGCCAGGACTAAAATAAGGGTCAGATTCTGACTTAAAGCCTGCCACCAGATGCAACTGTACAACTGAAGTACATCAATTCACTTGCCACTATAAAGCCTGCCACCAGATGCAGCTTACTTGTCACTTGCTACTCACTGATAGGGTTTTTTTGTTTATTTGTTTTTTGGTTTTGGCTGCGTTGGGTCTTCATTGCTGCATGCGGGCTCTCTAGTTGTGGCGAGCAGGGGCTATTCTTCATTGTGGTGCGCAGGCTTCTCAGTGCGGTGGCTTCTCTTGTTGCAGAGCACGGGCTCTAGGCACGTGGGATTCAGTAGTTGCAGCACACAGGCTCAGTAGTTGTGGCATGTGGGCTTAGTTGCTCCACGGCATGTGGGATCTTCCTGGACCAGGGATCAAACTTGTGTCTCCTGCATTGGCAGGTGGGTTCTTAACCACTGTGCAAGCTGGGAAGTCCCAAACTGATGGGGTTTTGATATGAGTCTGCCAGCAACTGATTCATTATGGTCTCTGTGCAGCCAGACCTCTCTGCTGATGATCATCTGTATCCGCAGCCACTCCCCAGCACTAGCATCACTGCCTCAGCCCCACCGCAGATCATCAGACATGAGGTTCTCAGAAGGAGCGTGCAGCCTAGATCCCTCGCATGCACAGTTCACAGTAGGGTTCGCGCTCCTATGAGAATCTAATGCCACTGCTGATCTGACAGGAGGCGGAGCTCAGGTGGTAATGCCAGCGATGTGGGTGGAAGCTTCACTCACTTGCCCGCTGCTCACCTCCTGCTGTGTGGCCCTGTTCCCAACAGGCCACAGATCAGTACCGGTCCATGGCCCAGTACCTGTCCCTGCCCTACAGGGCCCCCTAAGATTCTTCTAGTTTCCAGGAATCCTGGGTTGACTTTGCCTTGAGAAGCAGTATAAGGCAGTGGGAAAAGCAGACAAGCCTGCCTTCTAACACTGACCTCACCACACCTATGGGCTGCATGGCTTTAAGGAAGTGGGCCGCTCTCGCTTTAAGTGGAAGTGAAGATACCCCACCCTGTGAGGTTGCTGTGAAGATTAAATGAGATAATACAAATAAAGCTCCTGGTGCTCAATAAAGATATTCCCTGTTCTCTTTTTAAAAATCTTTTTGTCCATCTTCTAGAAGTTTCTATGGCCTTGGAACTCTAGAAATCCTACCCAATCTACTTTGTTCCCATCTGCTCAGTTTGCCTTCATCGGAGAAGTAAATACAGACTTGTTTCATCTTTCTAATAGCAAAGAGAGACATCTTTCTCTTCCTCATTCAAAAAGTCCACATCCTGTTGAGTTACCCATTAAGTTTCTGTTCCTTGTCTGAGCGATGCCTCCAGTTCTTAGTCCATTTTTAAAGCAGAGAAACTGTTCTGTCCTAAGCCCAGAGGTTAACCAGGAATCTCCTCATTCAGATTGTCACCCAAACTATTAGCCACCTCTCTGGATTTGTCTCCCTGTCTCATGACTATGCACCCACTTCTCTTCTTCCCTTGGGGTATGACCTTCCAGAAGTCTACCACTGCATTCACCCCAAACCAAACAACATGTTAGTAACCAGAGCAGCAATACCTTTCATCAAGGAACAGAGGGGTCCTACCTCACACCAGCTTAGGCATCACACAAAGGCGTCAAGGGGAGATAAATGAGACGAGGGTACATATAACAGTTGACTACAAATGCTCAATTCTTGACATTAGATGGGAACAATATGAAGTAAGGATAGACAAATAATTCAGAGACTCACAGCTTCAACCAACAGTTTCAACTGTCCTGTCTTGCCAACTTTACCAACCCCTAATGAACTATAAAAGGAAAAGTAAGCAATTGCAATTGCAATTTCTCTTCTGGCTTCTCAGCAGGAAACAGGAAAAAGATTAAAAGTTGGAAAAGAAACACAGCCCTGGGTTAACAAAAATCTGGAATCTAAGCAGCCACTGGACCAATAAGAGCTGGCTTGAGTGCTCTTAACTGAATTCACCCAGCCTATGAGCAGTATCTGGACACCATCACATAGAGTCTTTTTTTTTTTTTTTAATTTTTTAAATTTATTTATTATTTTTTTGGGGTTACACCAAGTTCAATCAACTCACATAGAGTCTTGTAGAACGTTCCACTCAGGAGACCCACATCCTGCCAGATATGGTGGTTTTAAATAAGTTCATGATTCTTTGACACTCCTCCCTAAAAAAGATAGAGTATAATTCCCCTCCCCTTGAATGTGGACCAACTTGGTAACATTTCTAATGAATGGAATGTGGCAGAAGGGATATAACGTGACTTCCAAAGCCAGGTCACTGTGGAACAGCTCACTCTGGGGGAAGCCAGCTGCCATGTCTTCAGAGCACTCAGTATAGGTCCCCAGTGCCATGTGGAGAGGCCTACATGGAGAAGAACTTAGGCCCACACCAATCAGCCATGTGACTGAGTACCTGAGAATCTCCTCCAAAGCCAATCAAGCCTTCAGATGACCCCAGCTGACATCTGACCACAGCCTCCCAAGCGACTCAGGGCCAGAACAACCTGGCGAAGCCACTCCTAAATTCCAGACCCACAGAAACTGGAGAGATATAAATAAATTAATATTGTTGTTTTAAGCTACTAAATTTCAGAGTGATTTGTATACATTATTAGATAAATCATTCCCCAGGTAAGTCAGCAAAAGGGAATGATGATAACCGTTACCTAAGAATGTAGTTAGGCTGTTAACTTTTCTCCTTCTGCCTGGTCTGCAGGAAGGGTGAAAAAATTTAATTATATACGTATGTATATAAACAGCCCGGCTGCTGTTATATATATATAACGTTTTATATATATATATAACGTCATAATGAGGAGATATAAAGAGGCTGCCAATCTCTTTAAAACCCTGTGATAAGTAAGTATTATCAGGAAATGACAGTTGCTGAAAACCTATCTCATACGTCACTTGTCCACATAGGATCTCAGAGTGGTAGGAAAGGCATAGCAGCACTGCCCGTCAGGCATGGCTTCTGAGGGTGTAGGCAGGCTTCAGTACTCCGTTCTGAGCTTAGGATGAAACACAGGGCTGTACCATGAGAGAACCTGGACTAGGACCCCAGTGCCATCCCCCCTGCTTTAGTCTAGACTCTGCCTTTTAGGAGTTGCACTCTCCAGTCATGGAGCAGCCTCTCCTCTAGGGGGCAGAAGCAAACAGAGAAACACCAGACTCAAAGCTCCTTTGTTTACTTGTTATCTCCGACTGGCTCGCTCCCCTCAAACGCCTCTTCTCACTGATAGATTTACTTCCTTATCAAAGTCCTTGAAAGAAAGCCACAGCCTCCCTTTCCATCCTGATATGCAGGGGTCTGGACAGAACACACGCTGCCCTGCGCTTTAATCTCCTTTCTCTATCTGGGCTCCCCGCAGGTTCTAGCTGGAGCAGTGCCTGGACTGTCACAAGGCAGTCAGTCAGCAGGCAGCTGCATGATACAGGGTAAAAGAGGAACAGCCTTGGAATCATAAGATCTGAGTTTCAGTCCTGGTTCCTCTACCCGCTTGCTGGTCTGAACCTTGCCTGGCCCTGGAAGAAGACTAACTTACACTAGCAGAAGAGGTAAGAAGGAGATGAGAATCTGAGGTCTAGGGCAGAAAGTCCAAAAGGAAAAGGGCTAAACACTGGAGGTGAACCCAAAAGCCATACAGGTCCCCAAGGCCAAGTATAAGGCCAATTAGATCACCAAATCGGAATGGGCCTCAGACCAAGACGGAGCATCCCTTAAATATCCTTGTGGCAACAGTCACTCAATGGACACAGCCTGAAGTCATCATAGCTGGCATTTCCCATTAATAGCACATCTTTCCTCTATCAGATGGTGAGGACTGATGCTAGCTGTTTTTATTTCTTGGGCCAGCAAGAACACGGATGTAGCCCAGTCTAATGTATAGAATCAAGGGGGTTGTAACAGTGTGACTTTGAACAAATTACATCTGTGGTTTTATCCATCTATAAAATGGATCAATACAAATGCCCTGTCCTCCAGAAAGTGGCTGTAAGGATCCACTGAGATTTCTGTCAAGATGCTTTGTAAACTATGAGCGCTTATTCAAATATAAGATATCAGTTTTAAAGAAATAAAGGCAGCCTCTTCACCACAAATCATGGAGCCTGCCTATGATGCCTCTCTTGCATGGAATCTTTGTCCTTAGAATCCAGAGGGAGGTCTCTACAGTCTACACTAAAATGGACTCAAAGCAGCCAGATTCTGTCCTATGTATCAACAGTAACTTCCTCGTCCTTACTTGCAAATAGGGGAAGAAAAACATAAGTGTTGAGTTTGGAAAATAAAACTTCAACCAACTGCATTAGTTCCACTTCTCCTTCTACCCACCCTGAAAATCCCACTCCTGACCCAGCCCTATCTCTGTAAAATTCAGCTGTTCCTTTATTAACTTCCTGAAATGATGAGGGATTCTTCTGGCTTTGAAGTGAGTTCAGGGCTGTCAGTGAAGGCCTAGGATCAGCATGACCCACTGGTTTGGGGACTACTGAGATGAAATCCAAAAAATTAAATACAGTAAAATGTCATGATGAAAGCAACCTAAATGTCCATCAACAGATGAATGGATAAAGAAGATGTGGTACATATTTACAATGGACTACTACTCAGCCGTAAAAACAAACGAAATTGGGACATTTATAGAGACATGGATGGACCTAGAGAATGTCATAGAGAGTGACGTAAGTCAGAAAGAGAAAAACAAATATTGTACAGTAACGCATATATGTGGAATCCAGAAAAATGGTGCAGATCAACCGGTTTGCAAGGCAGAAATAGAGACACAGATGTAGAAAACAAACATATGGACACCACGTGGGGAAAGTGGGGTTGGGGGGGGGTTGGGGTGGGATGAATTGGGAGATTGGGATTGCCATACATACATTACTAATAAGAAAAAAAAAATAAAATGGTACAATTTAAATACATGCAGTTTATTGTATGTCAATTATATCTCAATAAAAGTTGTTAAAAAAAATTTAAAGAAAAAAAAAAGTCATGACCCCACTCATTTAGAATGTGTTTTGACCGAAAATGAGCTCACATGTATCTTGACACTATCTACAAAAAGGGATTCATTAAATAAATGTATAGAATAAATAAGAAAGAGGGGATGTCTATTTCCAATCACTTATTGAGTACCTTCGATAAGTCCAGCTCCAATTACTATAAAGCATATGAATGCAACACAAGTGGGCAGGATAGTCTTAGTGGAAAGGGGAGTTTTGAGGTCAAAAGTGAATGAGAAATGCAAGGTTGACAAGACTTAACCAGGTTTCTTTATAGGAAGACTGCTTGGAAACTTTAAGGCCAACTTGTGTTGCAAATCTCCTAAAGAGGAACAAATTATCATTTCTTAAACTCACTTGGCCTCAAAACTCATGTTTTATAAAGTTCCTTTTCCTGAGTTACAGAAACACTGTGATGAGGGGATATAGATGAAGTATACAATGTAGTTCCTGTTCTTCAAGGAGCCCATAATCTCGTTGGAGAAGCAAAGTGTGTAAATGTGCACAAAACACTGACTGACATGTCACAGAGAACAGCAGAATTTTAGGTAAAATAGGTGATCAGAGTAGGGACGATCCGTGTGGTCTGAGACACCTGGAGAGGAGATTATGGGAAAGGTGTAATTCAGCTGGGGCCCCAGTAAAACACGGCAAAGGAAAGACTGCCAAGAGGAAGGATGATGGTGCACAGACACAAGGAAGAGTGAGGGAGGAAGCCCGGTGGCCAGGTGGGGGGGTAGTGGGAGGGGGAGTTGTATAAATCTGACTTTCCATTTGTTCAGGTACACCATTCGGGGTTTTACTGGACAATCCACATACACTAGAAATTATAAACTACTTTATGAATGTCTTGTTTTAAAGCACAAATGATCATTAGTAATTCCTTCTGAACTAGCTTTTCTTAGGAGAAAACAATATCAATAATAAACATGTCAAGTGCATGTCAAGAGAGGCTTCTGTGGTCGCTCAGGCGGCCTCGAGAGTCCTCTGCTTTCGCACATACCCACCACTCCTTATCCAGAACTCCAAAACCCCAGAAGCTCTGAAAAGCTTAGGTTCTTTGCCCCAACTCATTTTGCGGCAAAATCTTTCTTGAACGGACGAGAAGCTGTTTATGTTCTTTATTCCACTTAGTGTAAATATCCATTCCTTTTGCTACAGAAATAGTCACATATTTGATGATGGGGTACTGCCCTAGACCCTACCGGAATGTTCTATAAATTATGGTATATGGACCATGTCATCCTTCTAAACTCTTAAAACTTAAATTTTTGAAATACAAGAATCTCCAATAAGGGATTGTGGACCTATAATTCTTCTTTATATCCTAGATTTATGCTGTCTGTGAAAAAGGGGTTTGCTATGTAGCACTGGTTTAAAGGTAAATTTCATTAGTGATGCTAGGTTTCCAACTGAATGGCTGCTTAATCTCACAGGATAAGAATGCCCAGAAAAAAAAGCATCCCAGCACAGACTTCCTGGTCTTTTCCACCCAGGGAAGCTATCTTTAATAGTCTGCTAATCACATGAGAGTTAAGAGGGGAGGCTCCACTTCCTTGGCTCTCAAGTTGGCAGGCAGCAGTAGCCGCTCCATGGGAACGAAGCCTCCATCTACCATCTCAGGTGTCACTTACCACGTGTCTTCAAAGCTCAGAAGCAGAGGCCATTGTGGCTGCTCCAGTTCCCCTTGCTGAGATTTGTTTACATCTATCAGTACAAGAAAATGCTACTGATTTGGGTTGTTGCCCATTCCATTAAGGGAAAATGAGGAAGGGAGGCTGGGTAACCTCAAGGAGCAGCCAAGCTCCAGTCAACACCATTGCAAAGCTCTCTGCGATCGACTTTGGGCTTTCAGGGCTACTGCTGCTCTGTTAGAAGAGGAAGTTTACTTACGCAAGATTCCCCAGGAAAATGTGCAGCATCTGCTAGAAAAATCTAACTCTTAGCCTGGTTAAAAAGTACAGAAAAATCTTCAAGATTTTCAAGAAAGAGCAAGGGAGAAAAGAGAGAGGAATAAACATATCCTCTTAAAATGTGCGAACACTCTCTCTCATGCAGCAGCCTAAAAACCAGCCAGAGCCCTGGGTCAAGGTCCAGAGTCCATGTGCCTGTGATGTGAGGCTTTCGCTTCTCAGTTCCTAACAAGATCAAAAGTCCAGTGCTGTGTCAGGGGACCTTGAAGCAGGGCCTCACCTAGCTTTGCTAGGTCTCTGACACAGGTGACACAACATCGAGGATACTGTGCACAAAGCCACTGAACTAATTAGCCCCAAATCCTTAAGCCTCCATGTCTGCTCCAAGAGGTTACTGACTTCTCTAAGGATTCTTCTCAAGAATGAGCCACCAAGCAACAACCTTCTCTCTGTTCACAGTGTGGCTCTGAGGCCAGACTCTACCTTGCAGCCTCCATACCTGCTTCACACAGGGCCAAGCATGGTTTTTGCACATAGTAGCTGCTCAATAAACATTTATGGGATAAAGGAAGAATAAATCTATAAAGGTTTGGGGAAATTACATACTCTGTATAAAAGTCCGATTTTTTTTGAGGACGGGAAAAGATAGGTATAAGAGAGTCTGCTAAATTCTACAGGCACAAAGAGATGGTTTTAGAAACACACCAAGACCAATAGAGCTTATTCCTTCATTCATTCACCCAACAGATATTTACTGAGCTCCCATGTGCCAAGCACGGCTCCAGTAAAAGCTCCCCACCCTCATGGAACTTATAGCGAAGTAGCTAAAAGCAGAGGCTTTGCAGTCAAGCTTTCAAATCCCTGCTCTATTACTTCAGTAGAGAAGTCAGGGAGTTTATTGTGCTCTGCTTGCTCATCTTGAAAATGGGGATAATAGTACCTATCTTACAGTATTATTTATGAAAATTAAGTGATAATCCCTATAAAGGAATTAGCAAAGCACCTGGCACCTAGTAGGTTTTTAATAAATTTTACATGCTGATCACTAGTAGATTTTTAATAAATTTTACACGCTGATAACCCTCAAGTTAGTCTTATCATATCCTTGTTAGTTTCTTTAAGAGCCCTTGTTTCTAGTAATATTTATTGCCAGATTCCTGCATTCCTCCCAAATGTTCAACATTAACCAAGTGAGAAAGTGACAAAGGAAACCCCACAGAATCATCTAGACGAAGGCCCACCCCACCCCCACCCCCCACCCCCCGCCCCGGGCTGTTGGGATGGAAATTAAGGAATGAAAAGTGTTGTACATAATTAAGACTACTGTCAATCCAAGCAGAATTCCTGACCTGGAGTCCTCAGAGAAAAATCGCTAAGAGGGGAACTGGAAAACGAAACGCTGGAGGCCTAGAGAGGGAGTGTGAGAAGAAACTGTGTCTTCTGCTTCACCTTAGTTAATACTCTCCTGCTGTTCTGAGTCTCAGCTGGGTGTGTAAATGGATTCAGAGCCCGTCAGCTGATAAAAGCCACAACACAACAGGAGTAAGAGTGTGCTGTCTGGTTTCTTTACCTGTCAATTAGCCACCTGAGCCCAAGGGCGGTATAGAAGTAGTCTTGAGCCCAGTTATCTGTATTGTTCCCAGAGGCAGGGAGAGCTTGAGTCAAGGAAGCAGATGTACAAACGCACCTGAGGCCAATACCTGTTCTTACCTCGATCAAAGACAGATGCCCCTGCCCCAGCTCCTGGAGATTATGATCTTACCCTCCTTTCCATCTTTCTTGCCACTCCCTGCCCTCCCTCACCCTGGCCTTTGTACTCATATCCTCTTTCTCTGTCACACCCACTCATACCATGACTGGTAGCAGTAATCTCCCCAGCTTTCCACCTGGGTGTGTCCCCAGAAGTTACCCCCTCTCAGTGCTACCCCTTCTATTCCAGTTAGCCTCAGGCTGTGGGGACCTGCCCCGCTCCCACCTGAGCCCAGAGCAGGCCTCGGAACCCCAGTACTCTGGTCCCTCATTTGTCTGGGATCAGCCTCCATGTACCAAGCACAAAGCCATGGTAAGTTCTAGCTCAGTGGTTTGCAACTAAAATTAAACAAACGAAATGGACAAATAACATTAACTGGCATTTAGTACGTGCTTACAGTGTGTTTGTCTGGCAGTGCCCTAAGTAGGACTCACACACTCCTCCCAGTTCCCTATGAGGTAGGTCCTATTATTAACTCATTTTACAGAAGGAAAACTGAGCTACAGAGAGGCTAGAAAAATTGCCCCAGATAATAAGCTAGGCCATGGCAAAGCCATGATTCAAATGCGTACAGTCATATTCCAGGGGCTCAACTCTGATCACAATCTTATAATACAGAAAAATACAATACGCACTCAACGCCTGCCTGCAAGAGGCCCAGAACTCAGCAAGGGAAGCAGACACTAGCTTTTAGCCACAAATTCACAAGCCATGGCTTTATCTTTATGATTATCCTCATACAACAGATATACATCCTGCACCACTAAGTCCAGTTGGGAACTTCCTGCTAACGAGTGAAACAGAACTGAGGGCAACCAAAAGATTACACAATCTCTTTTAAAGCAGGAAGTTACTCATTGAGAAAGTATTTTCTCATTCTTATGTGAATACTAATGTCTAAAACAGAAAGAACATGTCTTGTACATCAACTGCACCTTAAGAAAAAGTAGGGCTTCCTAGGTGGCGCAGTGGTTAAGAATCCGCTGGCCAATGCAGGGGACATGGGTTTGATCCCTGCTCCAGGAAGATCTCATGTGCCGCGGAGCAACAAAGCCCGTGCGCCACAACTATTGAGCCTGCACTTTAGAGACTGTGAGCCACAACTATTGAGCCCATGTGCTGCAACTGCTGGGGCCCACGCACCTAGAGCCCGTGCTCCGCAACAAGAGAAGCCACAAGCAATGAGGAGCCTGTGCACCACAACGAAGAGTAGCCCCCACTCACTGCAACTAAAGAAAAGCCCATGCACAGCAAAAAAAGACCCAACACAGCCAATTAAATAAATAAATAAATTTAAAAAAGAAAAAGTAAATAAATAAATAAATAAATAAATAAATAACACATCTATAGCTCAAGAGATAGCATTTCTCACAGCTAACCAAATATAGGACATGAGAACGTGAGATCATACCTGAAATCCTGGGAAATTCAGCCTAATATTTGCTAATTTGACCTTGGACTCTCCATAAAGCTCACCATGGTAACATTTTAAGTGAGCCTAAAAGACAGTTCTGACTCACTCTAAGAGAATGTTGAGAATCTGGACAACTGTGGAATAAAACAATCGATCCTTTCAAGAAAGAGATAAATAATTAAACCAAATGTTATTATACTTATCTAGGCTCTTATTCTTTTTTGATGCATCACCAGTGATTGATTCAGTTCAAGTGAGACATCCAACAACTGAGCAAAAGAATCGATTCAGATCCAAACAATGGTGACACACAGGTAGTACAGACTTGGGCCAATAACCCAAGTCCAGGGTGGCAGAACTAAGGGATACCTGGCCTCTAAGCGAACACAAATTTATCCTATTTTTAATGCTCCCCAGAAAAGCTTTCAGAGTCTATCTAGGTGAAACGACGGGGCATCTGATAATACTGAAGCCCAGAAAACCTTCCATTTTAAACCCCCCTGTGGATCCCAGGACTTCTCCCTGCTGCAGCATCCAGCATGGAAAGACAAGCCTGGAGCTCACCAACTTTCACAAAGTTTGCCTTTGTGTCAGAGACAATGCTGTGTGTTCCCACAACCCCCTTTCATTTTCTTCCTGACGCACAGCTAGCCTACGTTCCTTGCCTACTGTGGTTGGATGGGGCCACTTGACTCCTAATCAAAGGAATGTGGGTGGAAATGATGCATATCACTTTCTGGCCTGTCCCTAAAGTCTCTTGTGAGATCCTCCACCCACTTCCTTCATCCACCAGCCGGATACAGAGGGGCCTGCGGAAAACTCAGATGACAATGCCACTGATGAGCACATGTAACAGAGCTCACCAGCCCCACAGCTGCAACATGAGTGAGAAACTACCCTTCATGTGTGAAACTACATTTTGGCAGTGGTTTGTCACAGAAGCTAGTGTTGATCGCTCTGAGGAGCACAGCTTGTGTGTGCCGTGATCTCACTGTGGGGGCATCAGTTCGTCTGGAACATCCACACCCACCTGAGTCATTGCCAATGCAATCAATTATCAGGCAGATTCCCAGGGGCTTGCTCTGCATCTTGTATCTCTCTTCCAGTATGTGCTGGAAAAGAAAGCAGGGATTGTTAAAGATTCTAAACATTGTTCTTTTCCTCAAGGTCCCACCCATGTGATCTTTTCTTTTGGATTTCCTTAAATTTCCTTTCGGCAGGTGAGTCACTCAATAGACACAGGCTGAAGTCATCACAGCTGACATTTCCCTTCGATATCAACAAGCTATTTTAGTTTCTATTTAATTTTAATAAAAATTGCAGCCTCTTTACACATGTCTTAGCTTTGTGGGATAAAGATAATTTAAAACACAGAGAAAAGATGGGTCATACGTTTCCACAGTAACCTGAGGTTATACAAGTGATATCTTTCCAAACCAATATAAAAAGAGGCCTTCTGTGATGGAGAAGAGTTATCAGCATAGAAAAAGTCAGAACAAGTCAAGGTTCAGTGTCACCTTACTTATATATTCAGCAATTAGTCAGCTGAGAAGAGAAATGCCACTACAGGATTTTCCTGCATTCCAAAGTTCACTAATGCAATCCATTTCAACATCTTTCTCTTTGCCACATCTAAGGTTCCCCTTTAGAACATAAGATTTCTCAGAATAGCACACCCTCAGCATCCTGTTGTCGCAAAGAATTCTTAGTGGACAGATATTTTTAAAGTCATCAGTATTCTCCACAGATACTGTGCTTACAATACAATACCAAGTCAGATCATTTATTCTGTACCTGAGGTAAAAATGCTTCTGATTCCTGAATGGATGTCTTCACTTGTTCTCCTGGGGGATGAGAGAGAAATCACTTACAAAGCTGAAGGAGAACTAGCCCTGCTGCTAGTTCCTGCTGGCTGCGTTTCTTTGTCACACCTGTTTTTCTTTCTCTATTTTCTTCCCCCTACTATCTCTTCTTTCCCCAGCTATACTCAGCCCCAAGCTTCTAACCTCACACTGAAAAACCTAACTGATAAGAAAACACAAGTCCCCATGCTAAACAGGGGTTATGTAGAAAAACTGCTTAAATAGAAGTGAAAGAAGGCTTTCCTTGCCCTTCTCCAGGTAAGGACCTGGTGAATGGTGAGGTTTTAACCTGATACGGAAAATCTAATAAACTTACCACCCAACAATGTCAATAGCTTTACTGCATGTGCTGAAATGGTGCACAGTGCCTCCAGGGAACAACCTTAGAAACTCAGACAAGGGAAAGCTTTTGTGGGCTTGCCACTTACAGAACAGATGGCCGTGTTTTCTTACTCCAGTGATATTGGGAGATCATAAAATAAAATGGCAATGGCAAGATAGGAGACAGTGGGCTTAGCAAATACAGATGAACCTAAAGCAAACTCTGTAGATAAAAATGACTTTACTAGTCCCAGGGAGGTGGAGAAACCACCAGTTTTGAAGCCACAAAGGGCTGGCTAAAACCCTAGTAACATCACTAACAAGTTTCTTCCTGAAGTCTCCGGGTTTGCTGGGGTTATGTTTTGTCTTGTTTTGTTTTTTAATCTCTGAGATGAGCATCTAATTTATAAGACAGCTAAAAAAATGAGAAATAATGTCTAAAGACAGGCAAAGAAAATGCCAGTATTGGTAAGGTTTGGGGGAAATGAGCACTTTCAAATGGTAATGCTGTATAAGTTGAAACAGTCTTTTTAAAGGACAATTAGCAATACCCTTTAAACCAACATTCTGCTTCTAGAAGTTTATCCTAAGGAAATAATAGAGCAAGTGTGCAAAAATATCAAGGACATGTACTGAAGGACTGTTTGCAATGGCCCTAAGCCAGAAAGAACTTAAAAGCCTACCAACATGAAACTGGTTAAATAAATTATTGTACATATCATGGAATACTATGCAATGTTAAAAAGGATAAGAGAAATCTTTATGTATTTGACATGAAAAGATATGCAGGATGTATTAAGTGAAAAATAGATTCCTAACTAATATGCATAATATTGAGCCAATGTACTTAAAAACATGTACTTGTGTGCATGTACTTACATATACTTACTAGAGGTACACAGATCAAGCATTAATAGTGATTATGTCTGATACTCAGAATTAAGAAGAAATTTCACTTTATCTTTTTGTATTTTAGCAATCATGCCTTAACAAAATAAAAAGAACACACAAAATAACCTAGTCTGTCTCAGTTCAGGGCACTTAGCACTTACCAAAAGTGCTTAATAAACTGTAGTTCTTATCATCACCATCCAGTTGAAATCTATTTGGAAGTCCAAAATCATATGAATACTTGGTTTGATTATTTTAAACTTCTTTTAGATTAAAGTCAAGTTATCGAGATGCTTTTCTCTTTTACTAGCCAAGGAACCATACCCAGACAAAGGCAGTTAACTAGCTCTCCTAAGAATCTGCAGGGCTGTTGGGAGCCTCACTTACCTCTCCTGTTTAATCACCATCAAGGATAAATCTGCCATCAGGCAGCCCAGTGGAAAGAACACTGATTATTTTAAATTCCTAACCAACTCTACCAGGTCTCTCATTTTAAATGGCTAATTCTCGCCACCTCACCAGTGTTTTAAGAAATATGCTGTCACTTCAGAAATTAATTCGCTCCTCAACAGCTTTTGCTGGGGAGCTGACTCTGACGCAGGGAATGATGGGCACGAGATACTGCATCCGACTGAGCTGGGCAGAATGCGTGCAGGTGCACACAGACAGCACGTCGGCTGAGTCATGAGGAGTTGCCACATAAAGGAGGCTCCCATCAGGCCATTGCCCTGCTCACTACACTCAGGATCGGCTCTGCATACAGGACAAATTCCAAGCTCCTCAAGCAAGACCGAGTCCTCCCTACCTGTCTATGCAGCCCTGCCTCTGGGAGTTAAGTACTACAGTGAGGGACTGAGTCTCAGCCCTCACTTCGAGGAGGACTCAAGACGAGTGAAAACATACACTTCTTAAAAATGATGGGATCGAGTGCTGACGTTTTAAGAGTGATGAGAGGGATCTTAAATCCCTTAAATCTTACAGTTGAAATGACTAGGTTTTTTTTTTTTCTTGCTTTCTTTGTAGGGGTGGGGAATGTCATCTGCATAGTATCTAGATTTATTAAATGGGCTGTAAAACAAGATCCTAGTAACCTTTCTTCTTCCTGCTGCTAGATATTTGGTTTAACAGGGCTTATTACCATGACTAGATTAATGTTTAACATGGCCTGGCTATAGTTATATTTCAGGTATAAATGTCACATCTCTTAAAAAATATAGCCAAGATGATAAAGCTGATAAAGTAAGAGGCGTTTAAATTCAAATAAGCTAATTTGATGGATAACTAGAAATGCCAATGAATATATTTTAAGAGTTTAACTGTTTTATTTTGAGAACTTAATTAAAATATGTAGATAAAAAAATGGCCAACTCTAAAAATGCAACATATTGTACTTGAATTATCAAGCATTTATAAAGAATGAATATAAAGAAAAGCTGATCTTACTTTGAATCTCAGGTTGTTCCATCATGAGTCTTTGTTCTTTACTCCTCCCATTCTGGAGCTTCAAATATAAAAAATAAGGTCACACTCTCTGTTTGTTTTTCAGAGACACGTTGTATTACACCTCTTTAAATATCCCAGTAGGATTCTTACGCAGGGGGGAAAATATCACATTCACTGTTAAATTAGCTACAGAAGACTAGCAAAGCCATTAACTCCATAAATCCACATTCTATGGCTAAAGTAGTAATTCACAGAGAAAATACAACAGCTCAACAAAGTCTATCTTATGGTATAGGAGAGTTGTTACAATAGCTCCAAGTTAGAACAAGCTGTTGGAAACATGCAATTGACATTCAACCTGATTTTTAGCACAGAGGTACAAGGTACAGCATGATTAAGAGTGGGAGTGGGATTCTGCTACTTACTACCTATGTAACTTTGAGCAAGTTCTTTAACTATATGTCTGTTTCTTCATCTTCAAAACGAGGATAATAATAGTACCTACCTTATAAATTTTTTGAAGATTAAATGTACACAAAGCGCTCAGCACAGTGCCTTTTAAGCACATGGAAGTGCTTAATAAGTGTCCAGTTATTATTTTTCTATAATGCCTAGCTACACATAAGCCACATGTGGGCGTAGTTCTTGAAAATTAGCTACCCTTTCTGAGGGCCAGAATGGAATGAATCAGAGAATGAAAGATTGAACAGACCCTTTCTCTTCTCAGATGACAGGTCCTGTGTAAGGTACACAAAGCACACACTGTCAACCATCTGATACGCTCAGCTTTCAAATGACAGTTCTCCTCTGAAGCTATCCTAGCCAAAAGAGAGAAGTACACTATTTATTAAGCTGTGTCTGTAGCTAAGTCTGTGCATCTAAATTAAAGAAAAACATGTATGTTGCTTTTATCACTAATAACCAGTGACTTAGCCAGAGGATAATGATATTAGGTAGAATTTGGAACCCCACATAGGTATGCATTCACTTTCACATACTATTAAAGAGATATAACATCAAACCAATGCTAGATTTATTGCAGATAAATATAAAAAGCATTATATTAGAGTCACAACTTTGTTTTTGGCCATGCAGCGCAGCTTGCAGGATCTTAGTTCCCCAATCAAGGATCAAAGCCCTCTGCAGTGGAAGCACGGAGTCCTAACCACTGGACCACCAGGGAATTGCCACAACTCTTTTATTCTATAGTATGTTGTTCTCATGTGTCATTTAATGCCACTGTAATTTTTAAAGCACTTTTGCAGCCTTGTATGAGTTAACATTCCAGGTATTCAGTTCCTAAATCTTGTGAGGAATTCATTGAATTCATATGCCACAGCACCTGCTAACTAGATGAATGAAAGATCAGGGTCACAGATTAATATAGCAAATTTAAGGAAAAATTTACACACAGAGCATGTGGGTTCCTAATAGGCTACATAAACAGTGAATACAATTACTTGCATTAACAAAATAGAAAGACAGTAACAAAAATATGGCAGGCTTTTAACTAAGAATGACAGTATAATTTGTGTTAGACAGACAATAGCAGAGGAAAGCTCAGAAAATCTGGATCTGAGTCCTAAATCAGTTTTCTCTCATGATTTGGTATCACAGAGATTCAGAAGGACAAAAAAAAGCATATTTAATTCTTGAAAAAATGACAGATATATCTAAGTTATGACATGATACACCATGGTGTAGAGAAAGGAGTATGGACGGGCCCAGATCTGGCAGTAGGTAGAGGTGGGCAGTCACTTAATGTTCCTTAGGCCTAAATGTCTTTATTTATTTAATGAGAGGGTTGGACAGTATAATGGTTACCATCCACCTGAGCTCTGAAATTCTATTGCTTAGTGGTATCTCTTACAGCTTATATTCTCCATAAAACTATTTTTTATTATAGGTATAGTCAATATTTTCATCACATACTTTATGAAAGTGTTTATGATTTAATCACAAATTAAAATCTTTGGTCTAAGTCCTGACTACAAATTTCACATATCCTTATATGTGAATGAGGATGAGATTACACTAAGATTAATTCTCAAGATAAAAGATTAACCAAAGCACAATTCTGATGATAACCTTGCACCACTTACTAACACAACAACCAGAAGTGACTACGTGTTATTTATGGTCACAAATCAATTACTCAGTAACATCACTCAATAACAAAAACACTTTTGTTGAAATCATTCAAATAAGCTCAATGAAAAGCAAATGCACAGAGAAGTAAATAAATAGGATATTTATTTTGAAATAGTTTTATAACAAAAGATTGAAAATAGTCTAGGTCCACATATACAAGAAAACATACTGTGATACATCCAGAAAGTGAAACTATGTCCAATCATTAAAAACAATGATTACATAGAGGCAGTCCCATATGATTCATATAAACAATTTCTAAGAATTCTTGCATTAGGACAGTGGGCATAGCGTGTTACCATTTGTACAGAAGAAAAAAATAAAAATTAAATATGATATGTGCATAGACTATCTCTGGATGATCACAGAAGAAAACGGTTAACAATATCTGCTTCTGGGGAAAGGAACTAGGGTAAGAAGAAACATACTTTAAAAATTCTTTTAGCACATTTTGAATTCTTTGTCCATGCGCACGTCCTTTTTTTTTTTTAATTTTTAATTTTTAATTTTTTCAATAAACTGCATATATTTAGAGTGTACAATTTGGTATCCCAATCTCCCAATTCATTCCCCCCCCAACCCTCCCCGCTTTCCCCACTTGATGTCCTCCCTATTTTTATTCAAAAAGTTAAATTTTCAAAGGAACAATGAAAAAAATGTTTGTATATGTGGATATACAAACACAGACTAGAGGGGAATAACTACTAACATGGAGGTGACTTACTTTCTTCCTTTTACATATATATATATATTTCTCTGTATTTTCCAAATTATTTCAATGAACACGTTAGCTTTGAAGTTATAAGAATTTATACATATTTTAAAACAAATGCACATTTTTGTCACAACTTTTTACAGATGTTAAACAAAGTACATACTAGCAGATATGTACATTTTTATCAAAGTCCTGAAATTGTTTCATGCTGGGATGCCACACATTTGCTCCAGACTCACCCTTAGGTTATATGAAGGATCCTTAATACTCAAGTTTGGCAGAGATGCCTGGAGACCATTTACATAATTTGTTTCTGTTCCTTGAGCTACAAGCAAAAGAGAGGCACTGAGTTACGATTTACAAATTATCATCAAATGAATCTTCAATAATGGCTAGGTTCAGGGTCAATCATGATCTTTCAAAATACCCTAAACTTTCCAGCACCCTACTAAACTCAAAATGTAAGATCAGATGACTCTTCTACCAAGGTCATTAAGAACTGACTAAAAATGCCACTCCTGTTCTTGATCTTGAATCAGTCATTTAAGGGGCGGGGGGGGGGGGTATATGTAAATCACTGGGTACCAGCCATGCCCTTCAGGCTCATGATGGTAGCAGACGGCCAGCGGAGGCCACGCTAAGTGTGAGTCTGAAAGATAATGGGTAGCGGTGCCGTGAGAGAGAAGGCCAGTGTGAGCTGGTCCCCTTCATATGGAAGGAGGGGTTCTCAGCAGAAGAGATGCCCTTTTCCATAAGGAGGTTTTGTGAAACTGGAGACATATGCAGGGCACTTATAGGACCCCAGAGATAGGACATTATCTGGAGTTGCATTGTGGTCAGGCCAAATTCTGGAGCAAGGCAGCAGGGCTTGGCATAGACTCAAAAGCCCTGAGGGCCCACAGCACTGCCAGCCAGTGCAGAAAATGGGGGTGCAGACTCTTTCTTGAAGACCAGAGTGTTAAGAATCGCTTGGTGGCATTTTGCAGAGGGCCAAGGCTCTTGGTCAGGGGTGCTGGGTGATGAAGTTAGCAGATATGGGGTATGGAGGATATAAAGGGTTCTGATCTCGAGCCACAGGCTGGTGGGGACTGTGGACATTCGGGGTCTGTTCCATCCACCCGTCCAACACGAGAATCTCTAACAAGGAAACCCAGTATGCACAGGTACTCCCTGAGGCCACAGAGAGGCCAAACTGCTGCTTACCAGACTGCTTGTATTTCTGGATTTTTGTCTTCAGGTCTAGTCTGTGGATGCTCCTTAGGCATTTTTCTAATAAATCCAAGTGATCTGGAGCAACCAGGTTTAGTTTCTCCAATTCAATCACAAGATCCAAGAAACTCTAAGAGAAACAAACATCAGGAGGGATGACTGTTAGGCCTCATATGCAAACCTCAGGCTATCTAATCTGTTACAGCAAGAAAATGTGACCAGAGCAACTCTTTCAGTGACCTTCAGCGATCCTAAACCAGATCGCTCTGTTTTATAGTCCCTCCAAAGCCATGAGCAAATTACACTCCTGGAATTTACTCAGAAAGGTTGAGGGGCCAACCTGCACCTAGACACATGGGCCATTTCGTGTCACGGAGGATTTAGAGAGCAGGCCTAAAAATAAAATCCTCCCAAGTGCATTCTCTTCCCAGAAGCCAGGCTGGTGTTATACTGAAAACCTCTAAGGGCTTTACTGAAAAAAAGGAAGTGAGAAGGAAGCTGGGGAAACGTTTTTACTAGAAAAATTATAATAATACAGTTTTGAAGTTCCTAAGATATTTTAATCAATGGTGGAAATTCCAACTCCTTCTGACACAACAGACACGAGGTGGCAAAATTACTGGGTTAGGGTATTTTGCTACTCGTTCATCCTGGACCACAGCGATTGTGAAAGAACTGTATTTCAGAAATAGGCATCACTTTTGGTGTTATTTCCTTTCCGTTTAACATCTGGTTACTAATGTGCTGTCTTTATTTTTAAATTAATAACAATAATTAAATCTACATTAATGATTGGGAAATAAGTTGATTAGGGGAAGCCAAAAAAGGAGTTCTATTTTTCCATTTTCCTTCTCATTTTGCATTTGACGGTGGGGGCATACGGTCACCCTGTATTCCCAGATAATGGGAAGTAAAGCAACATGAGAAAATTCTTAAGCAATGATTTATCAGAGTCCTCAGAAGCAGGCCCTCAATGGACATACCGTCACACACTAGAGACCCAAGATTTTCCTGGCCTGGTCATAGGTCAGAAGTACCGTATAAGGCCAGCTGGAATTTATATACTTTTCCAGCGATCACAGCATCCCTGAGATCTCCACCCCTACCTCATTTTCAACCCCAACTCTGTACTTCTGCCATTCCCTGGATATATTAGTCTCAAAGACCTTCCCCTGCTCATCTCCCCTGCAGCCTAATGACTCCACACTGACCCTGAGCGGCTGAGGAGAAAGAGATGACCAAGGACAAGGTGGGAGTGGACCAGCATTCCCTCCTGTTTCTACCCAGCACGAGCAAATGGGACTTCCTAACCCTCCCAGGTGACCTGTCAAGCCAGGCAGAGAAGCTGATGTGGAAGCCAGGCCTATGAATGTTACACAAATAAAGAATAAAATATAAGGATGAAAGAAACACCCAGGGCCACACCAGCTGATATCACTCTATTGCCTCTCAATTCATGAACCAATTTTCCTCCCATCGATATTACTATGAAAAAAAGCCCCATATTCTTCCCCCTTCCCACCTTCACCCCCAACGTGGGCCTCCCTGCATAAGTAAGTGCCTGTTTCTTTCTCTTCACACCACAGAGAGCACCCCCCAGCTTCTGAAAGGCCCTTGGGAACATGAACCAAGAAAAAGGAAGAAAACTCACCTTATCCTTGGCTATCTTGCCTCGGCCCATATAATCTCTCATGAGGAATATTAACGAGGATACATCAGATGTATCCAAACCCTCACCAATCTCCATCATCAGCACCCTGTAAACCAGACACGTTTCTTTAGTAAATTCACAGACCAGTCCCAGTGAGAACACCAAGAGCCTATATTTAGGCTTTTGCCAATAATTGGTTAAAAGACTAATTCTTGCCCCCATTTGAATGGGCCCTCCCAGAAAACAGAAAGCTCAGATCACCCCAGGAGATTTTAAGGGAACTCAAAGAGGAAACTTATCCCTTCCCCAGTTTTCAACAGGAGAGGGTACTTCTTTTTCCAAATGCTATGAAAAGAATCAGAGCATAAAAACTTCCCCAAAGAATCCCCTCGCTCCCCCAGAAGTTACAACGAAATAAACGAAGAACCTAGATGACTAAGACGAAAGCCGTAGAGAGAATTCAAAGTGATCTGGTCTCCTCTGTTTAACAAACTCCCGGCGCTGCTGACAAGGCTAGCCCAGGGACAGCACCTCGAATCACAAGATCGTGAAGCCAAGGAACCCCTGGGCGATCCCAGCCCGCTCCTGAACTCCAAGGGTAAAAGGCATCTAGAGCCTGGGGACTGTGCCGGTACATATCTCTGTCTAGACAGCCCCTCCTGACGTAGTCTCCTCTGTTCCAGCTGGAGTTACCACCACGTGTTATCAGGGCTCCCAAGGACACCTCATGTCTGTCATCATTGCTTAGAAGCCCGTTTTCCCAATTAGACTCCCAGATTCTTGAGGACAGAAGATGCTGTGTTCGTTTTGCTCTAGCACTAACCAAACACCTGACATATGTCAACCCAGAGTAAAGCCCACGCGACAGAAGAATAAATGAATCTAACACGCTGTGGCCTCTACTCAGAGGCCCCGAGGAACCTCCTCCATTCACCATAGTGAGGAAACAGGAGATGGAGAGCGTCCCCGGACTTATCCACAAAAACCCAGTCCGTGCCTCCCGAAAAGTTTTAAGGAGATTACTGATATCATATGATGGTTGGTGGAGAGGTGGAAAATGATCAAAAATAACAGCAACGACAATAAGAAACCTTATATTCGTAGAGTGCTGCCCAGTTTTAAAACGTACTTCACCTAATTTAAAATAATAATTTTTAAAAAGTACCTCATATACTGAATTATCACAATCGATCCTTACAAACACACTTGTGAAATCAGATATTATTATTCTTAGCTTCACAAGTAGGAAAACGAAGGCCCAACCGATGTCAGTGGCTGGCTCAGCCTATGTGGCTTGTAACAGATGGTTCTGAGGCTTCAAACAGGCCTTTAGACCTCAAGTCTCATACATGTTCCAAGGGCCACACTGCGTGCAACTCTCTTTAATATAGTTTTTAATTATGTACATCATCTCCAAATATATATTATCCATATAACTAAAGACTGGTGGTCTGGAGAAAAAGGAATCACTGATGTAAGTTTACAAATTATCTTTCTTTTCCCAGAAACACAGCCTTTTGAGTGGTTTCTGTGCTCCTCTGAACCTCCAAGAGAATATTATGTGAACAGGAGGAAGGAACAACTCAAAGGCTGTCTGAACTAAAGGGAACTCCAGCAGCTGTTCCTCTCTGAACTGAAGGGAGTCTGGAGATGATTAACTGAAGAAACATTCAGTCTGGGCTCCCCAGAGCCTTTGGAAGCACGGACCTCACAGAAACTCACAGAAAGCAAGCCCACCCCTTTAACTTCCTTGGCAGAAGAAAGACCAGAAAGGGTTCAGGAAGGAGCACAGAGCTCTACAAAGGTCAGGAAAAGTACTGTCAGCCTTGTTATTTCCTTTCTCAGTACTGGAAATTGCCAGGCTCTGACATCACAGATTAGAAAGAACACAGCAGATTTTGCAATCAGAGAGGTCTGTGAGAGTACTAGCTCTTAGTCATTCGTCCCTCTCTCATTCTACTCATCAGGCAAACACATGCCATCCATCCCTTCTACTCTCATTCTGATCTTCTACCCAATTGCTTTAAGCAAACATGTCCTAAGAATTCAGAGTTCAGAGTAACATCTATATGGCAATAGGATCAGTGCATAGAGAAAGTAATGAGGCTGCTTTTCTTACTGTCCTTGTTTCTATGGTTCTGAAATCTAGACCTCCTCCCTCCCTCCCACCAGTCCAGCCTCAGGAGGGACTGATGAATTACCTATAGTCCGAAATAAGATGTGGGTGCCTGCGCAGGAGGGCCTCCACTGTCGGTCTGTCCATCTTCAAGACCCTCTTGAGCAAGTCAAACCGCCTTACTCTGTAAAGCAGCTCAGCCAAGCTCACAGGAGACAGCTTTCCTCTCTCTCTTAAAATATCCAGAAGGTCCCTGACATTAAGTGGAACCACATCTGCAGCAGCGTCTCGGCACAGAAAAAGAAGCATCTCCTTCTCATCTTCATCAAGTGCTTCTTCCACCTGATGGATGACCTCAGCAGACATCCTGTACAGTGTCATTCCAAGGATCGGCAGTAAGAAAAGTCTAGTCCAGTCAACAGAAGGCCATGAAGCTACGGATTGCATTTCTGATGGTTTTCTTCATTTCTTTCAGAATCCTTTCCAATGGAGGAGTTCTGTGGTTAAAAGGGAATTTTTAAAAATCCTCCTATCAAAGTAACTTATGCCTAAAATTCCAGGTATAGGCTCTTCCTTTCTTGCTGGTCTCTCTAACCTAGCAGATTAAATTCATATTGCTAAGTCTGCAGAAAGCGATCCTCTCAGTAGACAAAGCGACTGACCCAAAAATTAAGACAGACAAAGAAGATAACCTACTTTTTAAAGGAAATGAAACCAGAGACAAATTATTTCCAAAAAATCCCACTTGCTCTATCAGAATTTATCAAAATGTAAAGTGTGGTAAGGGGGAAATCACTACTAGGGAATTACTGACAAAGTGACAAATGAATGACCTCAGTGGGGGGGCGGAGGGGACAGAGGAAAAGCCCAGTGACTCAGCTGCTCTCTGAATGAGAGAAACTGAGGTCACAGGGGTTAACTCCTTTTCAGTGACTCCCCGGTAGGCTTGAACAAATACAAATCTTAGCAAAGGGGACCCTCTGCAAAGTGTCAAAAATGATGGGAGAAAACAGGTTTCTATCCCTACCCCACTCCTTTTGTCCAGTTGTTCTACTTTGAAACCCCTCATTCACACCTGCTGCCATCCTCCCAAAGTCCCAAGCCCTTTACACATCATCATGAATGCTCATAGGACCTGCCACCACGGGTGAACATAAGCCTTGTCAAGTTTTGATCACCTCTTCGGATCTTGAGCCCCTTGGAAGGGTCAGAAGCCCACACTTATAACACACTGCTGGACAGCAACTATCACTAGAGTTCCTGATGGTATCTGTGGAAGGAAGGAGGTTGAGCAGAAGATCTGCAGAAAGATCTGGGAATTGGGTGAGAATGGTGGGGAGTTCATGCCATGGGTGTATTCTTAACTTCTTGCATTGGAACTCAGTCTATTTTCTCTCAAAATTTAAGTTGCAAATGGGGGGTCACTGTCTACTCTAAAGTTTCATAGCTTTATTTTATGTTAAATAAACTCACATGTTCTGAGTACACTGTCTGTTTCTATCAGAGAACATTTCAGGTTAAAAGCTAATCTTAGGAAAAAATAATTGGAAAACGACCTAACTGTAAGTTGCTAACTGTTGCTATGTATTTGTATACAAGTATATTTATATATTTATCTAGCAGGATTTAAGGAGAGGAACACTGAATCTACTTTATTTATTTATATATAATCTCAGTTCACAAAAGATGAGGCATCTTACAACAAAAACACATAAGTAGAAAAAAAATTTGTATGAGAACAAGGGGAAAAATTAGGTTAGAAAGTCAAAATGAGGTGGAGGGATAAAGAATGCAATGCAAATATGCAGGCCAGAAAGACCGAAACAGATTTTAGTAGATCCTGAATTTGTCCCGAGCTTCCTGGCAGGCAAAGCAAAAAGGGATATAGGGGATGTTAAATAGCTCTTGCTGTCAAAAATAAGAAAAATGGAAAGATTCTTAGAGGAAGTACCACTTCCCTAGAGTTCTAGAGATCCCTGTCAATGGAAATATTGAGTACTTCAGCGTCTGAAATTAACAAAATTACATTTATTTTATTTTTATTTGATTTTTTAAAAATTTAAAATACTTTATTTTAAAATAAACCCATTCATTCATACCTTTCACACAGGCCTTCCCCCAATAGTCTAAATGGGGGAGTTCTTAATAAAAATAGACATTTCAGTTAATGTAGACTTGTTAATAAGTACTGGTGTATCTATGCTAATCCCATGCTCATTCATCCAAGCCTCACTTAAACATGGCCATTCTGAATAACTGAAGAAATGAAATTTAATAAATGACGGTTTATTGAAAGTAGAGAAACTGATAATCAGACTACATTATTTTTTCAGTCTGAAAGCTCAATACTAATTTTATGTAGAGCCTAAATCTATAGTCCACTCACAGGCTAATAGGACTTTAACCTAACCTCTAGTTTCCATAAAAGGAGGTCAAATTCTTTTTCTATTCACTAAAAGTCACAATTTTATTAGTTGCTGTTATTATAAGTTAACCTATAAAATGTTTATACATCCTAGAAAGTATAAAATAAGGAAACACAAGAAGAAATGAGATCTCTACATCCACCAGACATATCTGAAAAAGAACCAAACAGTGCTACTAGAAATGAAATGTTCAATTACCTCTTTCTAAAAACAGTAAGTTTTGCAATTCATAATTATCAATGATATAATAATGCCATCAAGAGTTAACAAAATTAGATAACTGTTTTTAAAAATATTATCTGCTCAGTTCATTTCCTCCAGCCATTACACCCAAGGCTGCTTTCTGCCAGTCAGGCACACTCAGCAAGAGAACTGGCATTGCTGTCTCCCCTCTGCACTAATGGAGGTATAGTTTGGCAGTAAAATCCAAATTACTCAGTGGTAGCATCTGGCATAGTCAAAGAAAATATCAAAAGGAAAACTACAGATCCTGTGCTGACCTGGGCCAACCAGATGCATCAAAATACCAACGCTCATATGTTGGGGTGGTGTTGGGGACCGTTAATTGGGGCTAGAGGTGATAGGCACTTGAGAGAGGGGAGCGTGAAAAGGAGAAGCAGGGTTACAGTCCAAATAATCACCACTGCATTGAAGTTTCGTTTAAGCCCAAACCAAGAAATTAACATAAAAATTACTGTCATACTAAGGAAGCCAATAAGGTCTTGAGAGGCAAACTCCAAACCACCCTATAAGGTCACCTTCCTAACACGGGGGATATGAGACCTCTATTCTGCTGGCGGTGAGCTCATGATTAAAAATTGCCATGGGTAAACATAAAAATCACCATGACAGTAGAAAAAACAAAACTCACATCCTAGGAACCTCCATCTGAAAGAGTTTAAAGTGAGTATCTTAAAAGATTCAAGAAGATAAGTAAGGGCAATTTCTGAAATGTGACAGGCCAAATCAATGGTTCCTAATCAGGGGCAATTTTGCCCCTGAGTGGACATTTGACAATTTTTGTTAAATTTGAGACATTTCTGGTCATCATAACCAGGTGGTACTACTGGCATCTAGAGGATAGAGGCTAGGGGTGCTGCTGAACATTACAAAATGCATATTCCCCTCATCAAAGAATTATCCAATCCTAAATGGCAATAGTGCCAAAATTGAGAAACCCTGCACTAGATAATCTGGGGGAAAAATGGCTATAATACACACTGAAATGCTAAGTAAAACATAAAAAACATTTGCTCAAATATACAGCTGAGCATGTGAGAAAGTAAGTAAACTTGTAGGAAGGCAAAAAGAAAAAACAGCTAAAACCCACAGTGATAGCTGTTTAAGATTTGCCATACACAATAGCATTAAAACAGAAAACACGCAGGAATGATTCTAACAAAGATATGCAAGACATTAACAGGAAACAAACTATAAAATATTATTGGAAAGACATTAATAAAGACCTAGATAAATGAAGAGCTTTACTTTGCTCATGAATAGGGAAATTAATATAATAAAGATGTGAGTCGTCTAAAAACAATGGTCTGTGGATTAAAAGCAAGGGACTTATGAGGGAGAAATTTAAAAACAGTTCAACAGTAACTATGAGAAAGTCCACAGCAAATATTATACTTCATGGTGACATGTTAGAAGCATTCCCTTAAAAATGAGGCTCAAGACAAGCATATGTATGACCATCCCTTTTATTTAATACAGTACTAGAAGACAGAGTTTACCATTAAAATAAAAAAAAGTTAGAGTATAAGCATCGGAACTAAAGAAACAACTATCATTCTTCACATGCAATAAGATTTTCTACATAGGAAACCCAAGTATACCAACAGACAAAATGCTAGAATTCATAAGAGGTTAAAGTTTTGAGATATATGATTAATAAATAAAAGTCAATTACATCTCTGTACATTAGCAAAAAACAGGAAGAAAATGTAAATTTCATAAAGATGCTATTTACAACAGTAACAAAACCTATAAGGTATACAGAATAAATCTAACAAAAGATACATAAGACATTAAAGAAGAAATTATAAAACTTTATTGAAGACTTCAGTTAAGACAGAGATAAAGAAATGTACAATAATCATGGACAGAAGACAATATCATCAAGATATCAATTCTCAGATAAACTTATAAATTTAAGTCCAATCAAAAATCCAAAAAGGTTTGCCATGGACTGTGGCAAGCTGATTTTGAACTTATATGAAGGAGAAGGGCCAAGAATAGCCAGTACAAGTTTTAAGAACAACCATTTGGAGGAAGTTGCCTTACCAGATATCAAGATTTAATACAAATGTATAGTAATATGACACAGGAATAGATAATTTAAAAAAAAAACCAATACACAGATGAGAACTCAGAAATCAATCCACACACAGATGACTAGAGTGGTCCTATAAATCAAAAGGGAAAGGACATTAATGTCCAGAAATGGTGCTGAGACAACTGGTTATCCGTACATATAGAGAGGATAAACTGGTATCCTTTCCTCACTCCATTTACAAGTCAGTGCCACATGTACTAAAGTCCTGGACATAAAATTTCCAGAAGAGATTCTCCAAGAATACTATCATAACCTAGAATTACAAAAATGATTTTGTAAGACATAAAAAGCATGCATCCTTTTAAAAATGAAAAAAAGATAAAGCGCAGACTGAGAAGACAAATGCCTCATATATAATTAACAAAGAACTAGTATCCAGAATGTAGAAAGCATTGCTGCAAATTAGTAAGCATAAGGCAAGCCACCCAAGGGAAAAATAGGCAACAGGCAGTTTCCAGAAGGAAAAAACTCCAAACAGCCACCAACCATACGAAAAGATATTCAAGCCAAAACGGCATACAGAGAAATGAAAATTTAAACTACAGTGAGATATTATTTCACATTGGTCAAATGCTAGTGTCTGTTACCAAATGTCAGAGAAAATACAGTGAAATATGAAACCTTATACATTGCTAGAGGAATTATAAATTGATATAGCCACTTTGAAGAACAATTTGGCAATATCTGGTAAAGATAAATGCATATATTATTCCATGGCATGAAAATTTCATTCCTAAGTGAATATCCTTTTAAAAGTCCTAGACAGATATACCAAGACATGTACATAATGTTCCAAGCAGCAGTAGGTGGTATGGCAAAATAACGGAAATGACTTAAAAGTCTATCAAGAAGAGAGTGAATGAAATGTCATAGTCCTTTGATGAAATACTATACAGTCTTGAAAATGAAGAACTATGAGTGAATCTCACAAACAAGCAAAAAAATAAAACAACAAAAGAAATATTTTTTGCTAAGGCAAAGAGTTGCTAAAGCATGCATACCATATAATTAATTTACATTAAGATCCTAAATGTTAATGATAATACCATATATTGTTTAGGGATGTGTGTGTATGTGTGTGTGTGTATATGTGTGTGTGTGTATGTGTGTGTGTGCTGAAAATATTAAAACATAGTAATAATAAAAACCGAATTCAAAAAAGTGGTTTCCATTATGGGATTAACAGAATGTGACTAGATAAAAATACAGAGGGGAAATGACTGAATTTGTAGTATTTTACTTCATAAGCTCAGCAACAGGCATACAGATAGTAAAATAAATATACCTCTGACCACAGTCTCTGACCACAGTACAATAAAATTAGAAAACAATGATTAGCCAAAAGGAAATCCTGTAAGGTTTTGAACTGAAAAAGGCATTTCTGTCTCTCTCCTGCACTCAGCCTTTACAGTTCAGTTAACAAGTACTGCATAAAAAAACAACTGGAAAAAAAAAACTGGAGCATGTCATATAGAAACTATCTCACAGCATTCAAAATGCTTTTAGATCTTTGATGTATATATAGACAACCCTTAGAACAAGAAAGCCTAGAGGCATCCCAAAGTTATCATCAAAAAGAACAACTCAGATTTTATTTAATGTGGTTCAAAAAACAGGGTAGAAAGGGTGGGGAGGGGAGTGGCAGGTAGAATGAGTTCTTTAGAGTCTGGTGAAAGGACAGTACCCATCACTTACCAGCCCTGTTCTGCCTGAGCTGCCCAGTTCAGCACCAGACACCTCCTCTGAAGTCAATTGCTCCACCTCCCTCAGGGCAAAGGAGCTGTCCAAGTGCAATTCTTTCTCTTTCCTGCTTTCAAACACCCAGTCCTGTGGATTGACCACTATTTCTGCTGCTGTGCTTTCACACTCACTGCCTTCCCTAGCTGGGCAAAGCTGACAGCAGTGTGTATTTAGGATGTTTAAGAAACTCCCCTGTAGGGGCTTCCTAGGTGGCGCAGTGGTTAAGAATCCGCCTGCCAATGCAGGGGACACAGGTTCGATCCCCGCTCCAGGAAGATCCCACATGCCTCGGAGCAACTAAGCCCGTGTGCCAAAACAAAAAAAAAAAAAACAAAACAAAAGAAACTCCCCTGTTCTTTTACCTCCCCCCAATGGCAAATTTTAATTTAATGACTGTCTCTCCTTTACCACACCCACACAAAATTTCCACAATGATACAGACTGTCCCTGACCTTCAGAGCCAGAGCAGTTCCAGTTTCATTTCTCAATTAGTTCGTTGGCAGAGATCACTGAAAACACCAAACAAAGCAGAAGTAAGTCACCATGGTTCATTTCCACTGGCTAATGGAGAGGGTGTCAGGGTCTAGGAGCAGAAACTACTTTAGGTATTTTGAGTTGAAATGCATTGATATAGGTGCTTACAAAAATGATATAAGGGCTGGGGGAATGGGCTGACTGAGCTTCTGAGAAAGACTCCCAGGGCTCCCAGAAAGAACTTGTCTCAGTCAAGGCAGTGGGGAAACAAGAGGCTGTCACTGGTAGCACAAAGCTCAAGAACACCTCAGGCAGTGACCCCAAGACCAGAGGGCCAACCACCAGCCCATCTGCCTGCACGCCTCCAAAGCTGATCACCGGACTTCATAATGCTGCTGCCCAAACCCCCACGTCACCACCACCATGCTTGCCAGCAGAGAAATAACAAAAGCAACCGGCTACTGGCCTCTACTCCACTTATTTACAAGTCATACTCAAATGCACCTTAATTCACACCCTGGTTGTAAAGGAGTCTGGGAAATGCAGTTTGTCGTTTTCCACCCTCCAGACCAAGGTGAGAATGGGTCCTGAGCACTAACTGACCTTAGCCACCACAAAAGGATATTCCATGAGAACATTTTTATCTTCTTTGTGGTGAGATCCTCTCTGCATGGCCCCGGTGCCTGACTCCTAGTAAGCACTCAGTATTTGAATGAATGAACTGAGTTTTACAAGTCATTACCGAGTAAGGGCCTCATTTCCTTTGCTCCCCAGATGGGACCAAGAACAAGTGCTACAAATCCTCCTCTGGCCAGTACCTCAATTCTCTTGCCCTTCCGCCTCCTGACTCCCAGCTCTGCAACACCCTGGTGTGCCAGAACTTTCCAATTTGAGCACTGAAAGTCCCATGTTCCAGGAAACTCTTCAGTCCCAGGCAAACTGGGATGATCACCCCAGCATCCCAGCCTCAGATGGTGAGGCCCCACCACTCACACATCTAGAGCAGAAGTGCTGAACGGAATGGAAAGATCATACCACACCCTTGTGGTTTTCAACCTCAGCTGGCCCCTTACGGCTGCTCGGCATGCTATTCCAGGACTACGGTCAGCTCCTTTCAATGCCCCTTCACAGCTTTCTTCCATCCTACCACCACCCACTAGGGCCACTTCTCATCAATGACCTTGCCACTGATCAAGAGTGAGCTCCTGCAACCCTCCACCTTCCCTGGCTGTCCCTTACCTTCCAGGGCCATCCACTCCCCCTGTGCCCTCCTTTCTCCATGAGCCCCTATGCCTACCCCTTCATCAACCTCTCTCTACCTTCAGGGACTCCTCCCCTCAGCTTGTAAACATGTTCAGTCTCTTCCATCTTAAAAATAAAGAAAACAGGGACTTCCCTGATAGCCCAGTGGTTAAGAATCCACCTGCCGTGCAGGGACACAGGCTCAATCCCTGGTCTGGGAAGATCCCACATGCCGCGGAGCAACTAAGCCCATGAGCCACAACTACTGAGCCTGCACTCGAGAGCCCTGGAGCCACAACTACTAAAGCCTGTGTGCCTAGAGCCAGTGCTCTGCAACAAGAGAAGCCATCGCACTGAGAAGCCCGCATAGGGCAACAAAGAGTAGCCCCCACTCGCTGCAACTAGAGAAAGCCCTAGAGTAGCAACGAAGACCCAATGCAGCCAATAAATTAATTAACTTAATAAAAAATAAACAAAAAACTCTTTAGCCTGAGATCCCCTAGACCACCCAGCCTTTCACTCTCTTTCCTTTCACATGAAGCTGGGATTTCAGCAAAGGAGAGACTGTAAAGGGTGCTTCAGCTCCTTCACATTCTCAATTCACCCGATATGCCTCCATCTGCTTGCTTCCCGCCCCACATACTATGCACAATGACACTCAGTGCCATATTTGGAGTGTGAGGCAAAGGAAACATCAGGAATGCGGATACTGTCTTTATTCAAAATTTTGATATTTTGTTCGTCATGGGTTTTTTGGATTCATGTCAATTTTTTCAAAATCTTGCATGAATATATTATTTATCTTGATTTTCACACCCCCTTAAATGTTATGCCTGAGCTGAGTGCCTCACTCTCCTCACCTGACACGCTCTTCTAGAGGCCTTGGTGACCTCCTAATGGCCACATCACATGGAAGTCTTTTCCCCAAGCATTCTGACGCTGTTCCTTGAAACTCTTCTCCCTTGGCTGGCCTTACACCACTATATTCTACATGATCCCCCTCTAACCTTCTCTGACTTCTCAGCACCCTTTCTGCATCTGCTTTTCTTTTTTTTTAATTAAAAAAACTTTTTTTTATTAATTTTATTTATTTATTTATTTGCTGTGTTGGGTCTTCGTTGCTACGTGGGCTTTCTCCAGTTGCGGCAAGTGGGGGCTACCCTTCGTTCTGGTGCGCAGGCTTCTCATTGAGGTGGCTTACTCTTGTTGCGGAGCACAGGCTCTAAGGTGCTCAGGCTTCAGTAGTTGTGACACATGGGCTCAATAGTTGTTGCTTGCGAGCTCTAGAGCACAGACTCAGTAGTTGTGGTGCATGGGCTTAGTTTGCTCTGGGGCATGTGGGATCTTCCCGGCTCAGAGATCGAACCCATGTCCCCTGTATTGGCAGGCACATTCTTAACCACTGCGCCACCTGGGAAGCCCTGCACCTGCTTCTTAAATGCGGGTGCACCCTAGCATCCATCTCTCGTCCTGGCCTTTCTGTTCCCCCTGCCTATGGCCTCACCTTCTCCAAACAGATCTATGGGAATGAACCTTCTGAAGTTCATGCTTGAACCAAACCACTTTCCTAAATTCAGACCTTTCAATGATTCTTCATGTTCCATCACAGTTTCTGATTTTCTTTGCATTCAAGGCCCCTCCTTGTCTAGCAGCTGCCTTCATCTCTCATTAACACATATTTCGCACATTTGGCTTCGAACAAACCTCAATAAGGAGTTCTCTCCCGCGGCTCTGCGCATCTGCCTGTATTACTCGCTTCCACTTACCTGCCTCGTAAAACCCTGCTCAGCTTGCAGGGCCAGCTGAAGTGTCTCCTATGGGTCAAGCTTTCCTGGGAAGAACTCACCCAGACTCGGTCAGTAGCTCCTTTGTTCCACCACCATATTATGTACATAGCTCCGTGGCACCCAGCAAAGCTCCAATAGGTGACGGTAAAATGTGGTTAACTTTATTAGGCTTTCCAACCTTTCTCACAGAATGTCAGCCTTGCCTCCAACCATCTGGTATTGAAAGTACATAATGTTCCCAATAGCATAGCTGCCAGCATGACTGGTTCCCATCATACTTAAACCTATCCAAGAACAGACAAACTTAATATTCTCTTCTTTGTACTGCTTTGGTCATGGTATAGCCTGCAAGCAAGGTCATGTTCACTGAGCCATAGCCTGCAAGCAAATGCAATTTCCCAGCAACACTACAAAACTGGGTAGCAATGCAGAGAAGCCTGCCTTGCCAGCTGCAGAAAGCAGCATGCAAACCTGGAACTTTCAGATGTCCGGGAATCCCCACTGAGATATGAAGATGAAGTCCCTGAGAGAATAACTCAGAAGTTTCGAAAAAGATAAAGGAAAAGGGGTTACATGATCCTGGGCAAAACAGAATGTGACCACCTCACAGGAGTTCAATGCATACACACTGAACATAACAGGACCCACCCTCCTCTACCGCCGCCTCCATTCACGAACGGAACCTATGGATGTGGGCTCTACGTGTAGCAATTTGAGCAGTTAATATAATGAACCCATCTTTACTCCATCTGTAGGCATTTTAACCTAAGACAGTGCACGAAATGCCATTTTTGTGCCCTTTTCCCCCAGTATTTTAAAATGAGGTGTTTAGTAATAGATCATGTGGGTCCTAATTTCTGGAATGCTGCAGAAACATAGTCTAGAAGACCATGCACTGAGGTTGAAGCATAAACACATTCCAATTTGAAATTATTTAATGCATATTTTTAAATTTAATATTTTTCTGTTTTTTTAAATTTAATATTTAATAATTTTAATGCATGCTTTTAGCTAGAGACTTTGTATCGTTATGTACATAATGTATCAGTAGCTAAAAGTATGCATTAAAAAATTATTTGGCTTCTCAAGCACTGCATTTCAATTATAGCAAATTGCCCACAAACTATAGATGATTCCAATTATAAAATGACATAAAATTAGAATGCATATTTTATAAAGTTCTTTGATGAGGCTCAGCCCCATGACTCTCAGGGAAACTCCTACAAATTTCAACATAACATTACCTCAATAACTTCCCTGGTCCATAACAGTGGCATACGGGCTGCAGAAAATGAGGGAATGAAAGAAACCCAGAAGGAGAAAGGATTTAGATTGAAAGGAGATCTTGAATCATCTTGTTGGATACAGAAACACGAGCAGAGTCACTAGGGAAATCCATTTAAGGCAGTGGTCCACTCCTCCTGAACCAAGGTTAAATTTTCATGAGGGCAAACTTCTCACATAGAGCCCAAGCACCTAAGAGTATCTCCCTTCCTCTGCCCAACCCATAATCTAACTCAAGACACACATCTCAGTGTTCCCTGGACAGTGTTTTTCTGTCCCAACATCTTTGCTTAAGCATTTGCCTCCAGTTGTGGAAAGCCCCTTCCCTCTTTTCAGTCTCTGCCTATTGAAATTCTAACCCATCTTTCAAGGCAACTCTTCCTAAAGTTCGTCTTGATTCCTAAATCAGGTCATCTCCTCCTGCTTCACAGCACTGTTTTTACTTTCTTCGTGAGTACCGTCTTACATGGTAAGCTCCCACTCATCCGCATTAGGCTGTGATGGGTCCTGGCCAGGACCTCCAAGCTCATCCTCCTGGGCCTTGAACAGACTGCTCATCATTACAGAGCTCCAGCAGGCCTGCACTAGTAGTGCCTATTCATCCTTTCATAATCTACAATGAAGCAAGATGGAGCTGGTGGTGGAGAAGAACATACTTGGAACCTGGTTGTTAGACCCAGGAGACAGAGCTTGTGAAAGGAAGTTTTTGCAATTCTATGGGGTAACAATGCTGTTGTTTAAGAGCTGGGTGAGGCCCCCTGCAGGGCTTCCTGGGAACAGACAGGACCTCACCAAGAACAGACAGAATACAATGTCTCCAGCCAAGCTCACCAGACATCCTCTGGCCTTTTAGCAAAAGGTACATCTCCCCTGTAGGTTTGGCTAAAAATTTATCCATTGCACTTATCACAAGTTCTAAAACTCTAAGATTTATGGGTGAGTTTTCATTGTGCCAAACCTCCAGGCCAGTCTTCTGTGTGTAGTATGGACTCAAAAGTGCCTAAAATTTAAAGTATTTTTTCCTCAAATAGGACAGTCCTCTGACATCCCCTTAATTACAAACAGCATCATACAAAATAAGCAAAATAAAAAAGAGCAAACTACATATTTTAAAAAAATATGTAAAAAACATTTAATAGACTATATTTGAGCGCATAAATGTCTGGAAAAGACAATAAACTGCAACATTTGGTTATCTTAGGGAATGGATCCCTGCAGGCTTTCTCTCTTTACTTTGCATGTACTTTAACCCGGATAATTATAATACAACTTGACTGTAAAATTTTTAAGAGACAAAGTATTACAATACAGAATGTTAAATGCAATCCCATGGTAAGTGCAAAGAGCCCCTGAGTATAGGAAAGTAGAGAGGAAGGGAATCCATGGGAGTGGGTTGTGAAGTCTTTCTCGAGGAGGTGGCAGTAGCTGAATATAAAGAAGAAATAGACTACAGTCTGTCATACAGAGCGAAGTAAGCCAGAAAGAGAAAAACAAATACCGTATGCTAACTCATATATATGGAATCTAAAAAAATGGTACTGATAAACCCAGTGACAGGGCAAGAATAAAGATGCAGATGTAGAGAACAGACTTGAGGACACGGGGTGGGGGGCGAAGGGGAAGCCGGGACGACGTGAGACAGTAGCACTGACATATATACACTACCAAATGTAAAATAGATAGCTAGTGGGAAGCTGCTGCATAACACAGGGAGATCAACTCGATGGATGACGGGTGATGACTTAGAGGGCTGGGATATGGAGGGTGGGAAGGAGTCACAGGAGGGAGAGGATATGGGGATATACATATAAATGCAGCTGATTCACTTTGTTGTATAGCAAAAACTGGCACAATAGTGTAAAGCAATTATATTCCAATAAAGAGCTTTAAAAAAAAGAAGAAATACAGCATTACAATAATAGTGTTTCTTACATAACAGATTTACCCTGTAACCTGTTATCACTTCCCCAACCTGGTCCAACTGGCTTCCTCCCATTCTAGGCCGTTGCTGGCCCTTTTCTAGGTTGCCTTGAATTCAAGTTACCTTTGCTGGTAATTTTGCTGGGTCTCCCCAGCCACTCTGTAGTTTTTTTCTCTGTGGGAGGAAAAAAACCAAGTTCAGATCCATCTCTATTCCCAGCACCCAAAACTCTGCCTGGTCTTGAGGAGTGCAATATATACTGAATTATACTGAATTAAAGGAAAGGAGGCATTTCCGTCCATAAACATGGTTTAATTAGCCTTTGGAGCCCTGTAAGAAATAACCAAAAGGAATCCATTCCTGAGATTGTAAAAAGCGACAGCCACGCCTGGTGATTTGGAGTGCTGTGGGTGCGTCCCAAGGAGTCGCGAGGCATGGCTGAAAGCAGGACACTCACTCCTTTCCTGCTGGGATCAGGGGACCGTGCCCTGACGCCCCCGGAGCCTCGGGTGACACCAGCAGGGGGCGAGGACGCGGAGCAAAGGGGTGGGGTGGGGCTCTCAGTCTACCCTGGCCCGCACAGTCGCCGGCTCGTCCCCATGACTTCTGCCCGCAGCCTCACCCACCCGTGCCCACCCTCTACAGACACAATCAGAAACTGATGTTCCGGAAAACCAGAGCTGCAAGTATTTCCAGTAAGTCCCCTGCACACGAACCTTCAAGTTGGGAACTTTCAAAGATGCGAACGTACATTCACATGTCCAATCACATGTCAGTTCGTGTGTCTGGCATACATTGTCACATGCGTGCATCCCCTACAAGTGGTCGTGCTTTTGTGCACTTTACTGTTCAGTCCTGTATAGAGTACAGTAGTACAGTATCTTTCTTTCAAGCCCAGGATGTTCACTCGATGCCAGCCCCTGTATGCCAGCTGTTGTACTGTCCTACCGTACTTTTCCAGGTACTGTACTGTAAGATTAAAAATGTTTTATTTTTTGTGTTTGTTTTTTATGCATTATTTGTGTTGAAAGAATTATAAACCTATTACAGCACAGTACTACATAGCCAATTGTGTTAGCTGGGTACCTAGACTAACTTTATTGGACTTATGAACATGCTCTCAGAACTGAAGTCCATTCACGTGTTGGAGACTTACTCGTACTGCAGACAGGGCTAGAAACTGGAGGAGAGCATCACAGGCGCCAAGAAGTGGCTTGCAAGGCAGACATAATGCCTCTGTGCACTTCCTCCTGACAGCGTGCCAGGAAGGCACAGCCCAAACAAAACTTCCTGCTCCAGAACTCTCCACCCCAACATGTTTAAAACTCACGGGGGCACACTCTGGTCTCTCCAGATAGTAAACTCTCCCTTGTGTGGGCAAAAAGCCCACCTGGCGTTGGGGGGAATTCCTGGTGTCAGGTCAAGACTCAGTGGGTGTGGCCGCTGTGCCCCACCACCGCACTGAGAGCCGCACTGGGACCCGCCGTCGCCCCATGGTACCAGCCTACTTCCGCTTCAGCTGCCAACAGATGCCACTCAAAAAAAAAAAAGCCTGCCACCACCCTCCCAACATTCCAGTCTCCCAAGATTCCCAGGGGGCAAGGGGCCCCCAGCCCCTGCGGGCCTGCAGGTTCATTCAGCTTGGAGAGCAGGTGCCAGGTAGTAACAGTGTTAAATGAAGTGCAAATGTCAGTTACAAACAAATGCAAAACAAGAAATCCTTAGGAAAAGCTGTTTTAATCAGGACATCCAACCCAGAAGCTATAAGTAAAACAAGTGTTAACATTAAAAATGCAACTTCTGTAAGGCAGGCACATTCAAAAGTCCCTTCCAAACCCGAGTCTTTTCTTTCCTTTTCTTTTTTTCTAATTTTGGAGTTGGCCAAAGTTTTTTGTCTCTCCCAATTAAACTCTTTAAAGATTATTTAGGTGAACCACCCATGGGAAATTACCAAAAATTCAGTTTCTCTTATCTGAAATCTGTTACCTGAAGCGGGTCAAGCCCGCCAGAGCCCGGTCTTAGTTTTAGATTATCAGGGTTTGTCTGTATCCAACAGGCTCCCTACTGGCACTACCTCTCGCTGCGTAAACAAATTTCAAATGTCAACACAGAAAAATACTGGCGAGAGCTTTAGCGTCCTTGAACTTACTTCCTGTTACCTCAAACCCAAAGCTCGTTCTGAATTTCAATGGTCTTTGTTCTACTGCATTCCGCTGTTAATATTTAAAAAGAATATGCCCTGACCAGGCATTCCCCAGTCCCTTTGAAGGGAAAGGGAGGGCGGGGGGGCACAAGTTTATCTCAAGGCTTTACAAAACATCTCATCCGTCAGTCGTTCCGAACCGTCCCAAGGCAAGCTGTTCTTCCAGTTTGCCAAAATACACCTCACCGCTTTGAAAAACAGCAACCCTGACCTATTTCAACAGAGAGAGGGTACAAATTCCTGCCCGGCCGGTTGCTTCCCTCCCCACCGCCCCCCTGCACACGAAAAGTTCTAGCTCTGTTAACTGTGCCGAAGGAAGACTGCCAAATCTTCTGAGCATGTCATCCCCAGAACTGAGCAACCCTCAGGATGTTCTTAGGCAAAGTTTGTAGGGCACTGGGGACCTGCCACCAAAGCTCATGGCCCGTTTTCAGTCCCCTCGGGCTTCAGCGTTGGGCGAGAGACCCTGCGTCCGGGCGATCCGGCGCAGGGACCACACCTGGGATCCCGGGAAGACTCATTCGGCCCTCCGGAGAATCCCGGGAGCGGGGGCGCTCCGGCCCTCCTGGTGCCCGCGGGGCAAATTGGAGATAAGAGAGCGAGGGGACTGAGTCACCTGCCAGAAGGCCCACCCCTCCCCTGCCCCCCGACCCTGCCCTGCACCTCCCGCCCCGGCCCAGTGCAAGGAAGCGCGAGTCCGGGAACGCGAGAGGATGCGGGGCCGCCGGCCGGGTGGGGCCTGGGGAGGGTGGGGAGCTGCGGGGTCCCGCTCGGGCACGTACCGTCCTGCCCGCGCCGAGGCTCTCCTCTGGCTGCCACCCGTCAAGACTTCACGCCTCCGATGCCTTAAAAGTTGAGGCAAGATGGAGGAAAAGAAACCGAAAGCCTGAAAGCGGACGTGGCTTTCCTGCCCAGTCCCGCCTGCGCTCGCCTTGCCCAGACTTCTCTCTCAGCCTACAAAAACTTTCAGCCTCTAAAAAGTTGATGGTCTGACCTTCATCATGTTAGACCCAGAGACCCCACTCACCAGCCCTGTGAGTTGAAACACTCCAGTGCCACAGGAGAGCCCGGCTACTCCGTTTCCTGTTTACACGGGCTCTGACTGGGCTTGCCGTGAACTCTGGGCGGTTACTTAAGAACGAAGTTGCAGCTGTTACTACCAACAGAACAATTTGCTAACGTAGCCAAACAGACCCCTGGAATTTGGAGCAGAGATAGGTTTACTGCAAGGCCATGCAAGGAGAGGAGGTGGCTCATGTCCTAAAAGAACTTGGGCAAAACACTTTTAAAAGCCTGGTTTGGAGGGGGCGGGGGGAGGGGGGTTTGCATGGTCTGTGATCGGTTTGTGCACCATTCTGATGGGGAGGTGGGTGGTGTCACAGGCGTTAACATTATCAGGGTCTCTGTGCTTACAGCCCTCAAGTAGTTAACATCTTCCATTTGTTGGAGAGGGGGCATTTTTACATCTGCAAAACAACTCAGGAAATAGTCATCAAATACCATTATCTAGATACTTCAGAGAAGAGCTAAAGCAGAGGATATGGGGAAAAGCAAGTCCCGGGAAGGCCCCCATGGCGTCCTACTCAGTGACAGCACTTCTGAAACTGATGAAAATTGTTTTAAGACATGCAAAAACAATCAACTATTTAAAGCCTTGGAAATATTCCTAAGAGAAAAGAGCAAATAATATCTATTCAAAAAAATCTAGGAAGGATTGGTAAGGAAGGCAAGAATCTGAGGTATTTCAACGAAGCCCTCTTCCTCTCTTTGCCCTCCCAACTGTAAGGCAGAGCCCCCACTCTGCCTTTAAACCCAGAACACTGGGCCTCTTTCTTCCCAGGCTCCCAGTGGGAGGGGCGGATGTGAAAAATTCTCACCCTGCCTGCCCTTGGCTACCTGATACTGAGGCTAAGTCCTGGATAAATGTGGTTGAGAGATGGAGGATTCCATCCAGCCCCACTCATGCAACAGAGGCTCTATCTTGGGCTGGAGTGCTGCGAATACTGGGTTCCTAATCACCCTCCGCTCAGATCCTGAAGTAGTGGTTCAAGCCAGAAGAGAAAAGCCAAGAGGACCTCAGGCTGCTACCGCATCCTCACCTAGAACTCAGTCCCCTAGAATAGGGATGGGACTCTGAGAGAAGCTTGCCATTGTTCCACCTCCTACTCCAAAGCCCTGACTCCGTGATTGTGCCTGGGGATGTTTTAAATGTATAAATGCATAAAACAGATCGCTCTTAATCTTGTCCCACAAAAAATGACTTCATTTGCAACACTACATGGAAAAATTCAAGCCAAAGGGTGCTCTCCAAAACCTGGAGGTCACGGTGATAGGCAATTGGGAGGAGATTGAAGATATGGGCTAAATTGTAAACTGGCTACTTTGCAGGAAAGAATCAGAGATAAAGACAGCTGAGGGAAGCCCTCCTGGGGTAAGACAAATATTAAACACTGACCTCATAAACTTTGGCTTCAAAGGGACCAGAACTTGATTGGATTTATTTGTAGAACAATATATGTCCCAGGGCACTGTTGAAAATAATGGAGCCGGGCTTCCTAGGTGCATTGGCAGTGGTTGAGAATCCGCCTGCCAATGCAGGGGACACGGGTTCAATCTCTGCCCCAGGAAGATCCCACATGCCGGGGAGCAACTGGGCCCGTGCACCACAACTACTGAGCCTGCACTTTATAGCCCATGAGCCACAACTATTGAGCCCATGTGCTGCAACTACTGAAGCCCACGCACCTAGAGCCGTGCTCCGCAACAAGAGAAGTGACAGCAATGAGGAGCCTGCGCACCACAACGAAGAGTAGCCCCCACTCACCACAACTAAAAAGAAAGCCCACGCACAGCAAAAAAAAAAGACCCAACACAGCCAATAAAATAAATAAACAAATAAATTTAAAAAAAAAAAAAGAAAGAAAATAATAGAGCCATCAGACACCAAACTGGTGGAGTGTTTAACAGCTGGGTGTGATCAGAAAATGAGAGGAAGATAGCCCTACCCGAATTTCTATAATGCCAGGATAACAACATCAAAAGGGGTCTGACAACATTTAAGGGGTGGGAGGGGATAAACTTCACTAAAGCAATCCAACCAGCTACTAAATAAATAAGCAAGCAAATAATAATAATGAGGTTGGGGAGGGTGGTGAATGGGGAGGAAACAAGTACCCAGAGTTGCTACAATACATTATCTAAAATGTCCAGTTGCCAACAAAAAATTGAGGCATGCAAGCAAACAGGAAAGTATGACCCATACATTGGAAAAAATAGTAGGTGACAGAAACTACCTTTGAGAGCAACAGGATGTTAGATTTATCAGAAAAAAAATTCCAAGTAGCTATTATAAACATGTTTACAGTGAGACTTCCCTGGTGGCACAGTGGTTAAGAATCCGCCTACCAATGCAGGGGACATGGGTTCGATCCCTGGTCCAGGAAGATCCCTCATGCAGCAGAGCAACTAAGCCTGCATGCCTAGAGCCCGTGCTCCACAACAAGAAAAGCCACCACGATGAGAAGTCTGTGCACTACAATGAAGAGTAGCCCCTGCTCACCACAACTAGAGAAAGCCCTCTCACAGCAACAAAGATCCAACAAATTAATAAATAAATAAAATTAAAAAAAAAAAACGTTCACAGAAGCAAAGAGAAGCATGATTAAAGTATGACCACAATGTCACACCAAAGAGAAAATATCAATAGAGAGAAATTCAGCCCCTAGAGCAGGGATGTGACTCAGAAATCATAAAAATGAACCAACTAGAAATTCTGGAGTTGAAAAGCACAATAATTGAAATAACTGTATTAGGGGCTTAACAGGAGACTCTGAACTGGCAGAAGAAAGAATAAACTGGCTTGAAGATAGATGGATAGGGATTATGCAACCCAAAGAACAGAGAAAATGCCTCAGAGAAATGTGGGACATCATTAAGTACACCAACATGTGCATAATAGGAGTACTAGAAGGAGAGGAAAGTGAAGAAGGAGCAGAAAAAATATTCAAAGAAATAATGGCTAAAAACTTTCCAAATTTATTGAAAAACTATAACTTACACATCCACGAAGCTCAACAAATTCCAAATAGGATAAATGCAAGAGATCTACAGACACAAACAGAGCAAAAATGCTGAAAGTCAAAGACAAGGAAGAAATCTTGAAATCAGCAAGAGAAAAATGACTCATTACTTACAAGTAAATGCCAATAAAATTAATAACTGATTACTCGGGAAAAACAAGAGAAACCAGAAGGCAATGAGATAACATATTCAAGTTAAGAAACAATCTTATAAAAATAAGTTGGTGAAATAAGGTGAAATTTTCCCAAATAAACAAAAACTGAGAGAATTTGTGCTAGCAGATCTGCCTTACAAGAAATACTAAAGGAAGTTCCTCGGGTCAAAAGCAAATAACCCCAGACAGTAATTCAAATTCATACAAAAAACAAAAAAGAAAAGAAAAATCAGAAAAGGCAATTATATAATCATAACGGACAATATAAATGAATATTTTTCCTACTCAACTGATTTTAAAAGCAAACGTATAAAATAATATAATGGATTGTTTTGCCTATAACATATAGAAATTAATATATGTGTAATGTATTTGCTAATAACAGGACAAAAGAGGTGGGTGGGAGAAAAGCTATATTGGGATAAAGAAATGACTACAGATAGTAAAGTTGTAATAATAACAATGTATTTTTGGTTGTGTAACATTAATTGATGTTATATATATATAAAACAAAATGCCACAAAGTGGTGGGAGGGAGGGAGAAGGGAGTAGAATTATATAGGAGTAATATTTCTATATAAAACTGGAATTAGCTGGTATAAATCCAAAGCTGTTTCTGATAAGTTAAGCTATATATGGTAAACCCAAGAGCAACCTCTAAAACAATAATTCAAAACTATATAGTGATAGACTTCCCTGGTGACTCAGTGGTTAAGAATCCACCTGCCAATGCAGGGGACATGGGTTCAAGCCCTGGTCCCGGAAGATCCCACTTGCCCTGGAGCAACTAAGCCCATGCACCTCAACTACTGAGTCTGTGCTTTAGCCCGCGAGTCACAACTACTGAAGCCCAAGCGCCTAGAACCCATGCTCCTCAACAAGAGAAGCCACCTCACTGAGAAGTCCATGCACAACAACGAAGAGTAGCTGCCGCTCTCCACAACTAGAGAAAGCCCGTGTGGGCAGCCACGAACACCCAACAAAACCAATAAATAAATAAACTTATTTTAAAAAAAGAGTATATTTTCAAAATCATAAAATATATTTATAATAGTGAAAAATCATTAAAGAAATTAAGATGCCTCATTAGAAAATATTTCCTTAATGCAAAAGAAAGCAATAAAGGAGAAATAAAGGAACAGAAAAGACATATGACAAATAGAAAACAAGAAGTAAAATGACACGCAGATCCAACTATATCAATAATAACATGAAATGAAAATGAATTAAATAATCCAATCAAAAGGAAAGTTTGTTAGACTGGATTTATTTTATTTTTTTAATTAATTAATTATTTATTTATTGGCTGTTGGATCTTCGTTGCTGCTCACAGGCTTTCTCTATTCGCAGCAAGCGGGGGCTACTCTTCATTGTGGTACGTGCGTGGGCTTCTCGGTGTGGTGGCTTCTCTTGTTGCAGAGCATGGGCTCTAGGCGTGAGGGCTTCAGTAGTTGTGGCACATGGGATTAGTTTTCACGGTATGTGGGATCTTCCCAGACCAGGGATCAAACCCATGGCCCCTGCACTGGCAGGCGGATTCTTAACCACCGCATCACCAGAGAAGTCCCAGACTGGATTTTAAAAACATATGGGGACTTCCCTGGTGGTCCAGTGGTTAAGAATCCACTCTTCTATTGCAGGGGTGCAGGTTCAATCCGTGGTTGGGGATCTAAGATCCCACATGCCATGTGGTGTAGCAAAACAAAAACAAAAACAAAATTAAAAAAAAACCTATGATCCATATGAGACAACATACACTTTAATACAAAAATAACGTCACTGGAAAATTGGTACAGCCACTATGGAAAACGGTATGGCGCTTCCTTAAAAAACTAAAAATAGAACTACCATATGACCCAGCATTCCTACTCCTGGGCATACACCCTGAGAAAACCATAATCCAAAAAGAAACATGTACCACAATGTGCATTGCAGCACTATTTACAATAGCCAGGACATGGAAGCAACCTAAATGCCCATCAACAGATGAATGGATAAAGAAGATATGGCACATATACAGAATGGAATATTACTCAGCCATAAAAAGGAATGAAATTGAGATATTTGTAGTGAGGCAGATGGACCTAGAGTCTGTCATACAGAGCGAAGTAAGCCAGAAAGAGAAAAACAAATACCGTATGCTAACTCATATACATGGAATCTAAAAAAATGGTACCGATGAACCTAGTGACAGGGCAAGAATAAAGATGCAGAGGTAGAGAACAGACTTGAGGACAGGGGGTGGGAGGCGAAGGGGAAGCTGGGACAATGTGAGAGAGTAGCATAGACATATATACACTACCAAATGTAAAATAGATAGCTAGTGGGAAGCTGCTGCATAACACAGGGAGATCAACTTGATGATAGGTGAGGACTTAGCAGGGTGGGACAGGGAGGGTGGGAGGGAGTCCCAGGAGGGAGGGGATATGGGGATATATGTATAAATACAGCTGATTTACTTTGTTGTATAGCAAAAACTGGCATAACAGTGTAAAGCAATTATATTCCAATAAAGAGCTTAAAAACAAACAAACGTATTACTATTTAGTAAAATATTTGCCTTTATGTATGAACACAATGTTGGAATTTTTTCCAGTCTATTAATTTGCTGTATGTTTTGTTCCAGTTTTTAGGGAAATGTTTGTCTACATGTATTAAACCATCTTGTAAAGGAAAAAACAAAAACAAAAACCAAAAACCTGGGGAGCAGAGAAGTTAAAATTAAAAACCAAACCTAAATTCACATAGTTAAGTGGCAAAGTCCAGGTTTAAATCCAAGTCTTGCATTATATATCACTGTTGACCTACTTTTGAACTCACCTCTGAATTTTGTTTAGCATATTCTATAGCATATTATCACTTAAAAATATTCTTATTTGTGTCTAATTCTCTTTGGTGCCTAGCACAATACAAAGCACACTGTCTTGTACATATTTCTATTCAAGATGAATTGTGGAATGCAAGCATAAATTAATAATAAAAAATCTAGCCCCTCAAAACAAATGTTACTAGAGATAAAGAGGGACATCTTACAACAATAATAAGAAATAGATGAATCAATGACAGTTGGAAACTTTTGATATTCCACTTTCAATAATGGATAGAACAACTACACAGACAATCAATAAGGAAACAGAAGGCTTGAGCAATGCCATAAACCAACTAGGCCTAATTGACAGCTGTAGAACACTCCACCCAACGACATAATGTACATTATCAATATACTTGAATATACATTCAAGTGCGCATAGATCATTCTCCAGGATACACCATCTGCTAGGCTATAAAATACACCTCAGTAAATTTAAAGGGACAGAAATAATATAAAGTATGTTTTCTAACCACAGTGAAATGAAACTAGAAGCCAAAAATGGGAAAAATTGGTAAAACTTACAAATACATGGAAAATAAATAACAGACTCCTAAGTAACCAGTAGGTCAAAAAAGAAATCAAAAGGAAAATCTGAAAATACTTTGAGATGAATGAAAATCAAGCACAACATAGCAAAACTTATGACGTGCAGCTAAAGCAGTGCTTAGAGAGATATTTATAACTTTAAATGTCTATATTAAGCAAAAAGAAAGACCTCAAATCAATAACCTAACCTCGGGACTTCCCTGCTGGTACAGTGGGTAAGACGCTCCCAATGCAGGACACCCAGGTCAGGGAACTAGATCCCGCATGCATGCTGCAACGAAGATCCCACGTACTGCTACTAACACCCCACAGCCAAAATAAATAAACAAAAATGAACAAATAAATATTAAAAAAAAAATAACCTACCCTTCCACCTTAAGACACTGGCAAAAGAAGAGCAAACTAAACCTAAAGCAACCAGAAGGAAGAAAATAATAGAGATTAAAGTGGAAATTAATAAACTGTAGAATAGAAACACAAGAGAAAAAAATCAATTAAACCAAAAGCTGATTTTTTTTGAAAAGGTGAACAAAATTGCAAACCTTTTGCTACATTGACCAAGAAAAAAAGAAGACAAATTACTAGAATCAGAAATGAAAGAGGGTACATTACCACTGACCCTACAGAAATAAAAAGGATTATAAAGGAACGCTATGAATAATTGTACTACAACAAATTAGATAACCTAGATGGGCAGATCCCTAGAAAGACACAAACTATCAAAACTGACTCAAGAAGACATAGACAATCCCAGTAGACCTATACAAAGTGACAAAATTTAAAATCTACCCACAAAGAAAAGCCTAGGCTGAGATAGCTTCATTTGTAAATTCTACCAAACTTTTAAGGAAGAACATTCTTCAAAAACTCTTCCAAAAAACAGAAGAGTACTATGTTGGTTTGCAAGGGTTCCCATAACAAAATACCACAGACTAGGTGACTGAAACAACACAAATTTATTTCTCATAGTTCTGGAGGCTAGAAGTTCAAAGTCAAGACATCAGTAAGTTTGGTTTCTTCTGAGGCCTCTACCCTGGACTTTAGATAGCAGTCTTCTTGCTGTGTCCTCACATGGTCTTTCCTTTGTATGCACACATCCTTAGTGTCCTTCTGTGTGTTCTCTTCTTATAAGGACACCACTCATATTGGATTAGGGCTCCCTAATAGCCTCATTTTAACTTTGACTCTTTAAAGACCTCAATGACTATAGTAACATTGTGAGGTACTAGGAGTTAGGGCTTTAACATATGAACTGGAGGAGGATAGGGGGGTAGGACACAATTCAGCCCAAAACAAGAAAGGAACACACCCCAACTCAGTTTATGAGGCCATTATTACTATGATACCAAAACCAGACAAGGACATCACAGACAAAGGAAACTGCAGGCCAATGTCTTGTGCATGTGGATGCAAAAGTCCTCAACAAAAAAGAGCAAACTGAATCCAGCAATATATAAAAATAATTATCCACCATAACCAAGTGGGATTTATCCCAGGAGTGCAAAATTGGTTTAACATCTGAAAATCAAATAATGTAATACAGTATATCAATAAAATAAAAAATAGAATTCACATGATCATTGCAATAGTCACAGAAAAAGCATCTGACAAATTCCAGCACGGTTTCATGATAAAAACACTCAACAAACTAGGGATAGAAGGGGGTTCCACAACTTCATAAAAGGCATCTGAACTTAGGAATAAGTTTAACAAAAGCAGTGTAAGGTAGTGTGGTACTGGCACAAGGACAGATATAGAGATCAATGAAACAGAATTAAGAGCCCAGAAATAAACCCATATGTATATGGTCAACTGATTAAAAAAATTTTTTTTAATTTTATTTTTATTTATTTATTTATTTATTTTGGCTGTGTTGATCTTCCTTGCTGTGCATGCAGGCTTTCTCTAGTTGTAGCAAGCGGGTGCTATTCTTCATTGAGGCTTCTAATTGCAGTGGCTTCTCTTGTTGTGGAGCATTGGCTCTAGGCACTCAGGCTTCAGTAGTTGCAGCACACGAGTTCAGTAGTTGTGGCGCTCAGGCTCTAGAGAACAGGCTCAGTAGTTGTGGCACACAGGCTCTAGAGCACAGGCTCAGTAGTTGTGGCACACAGGCTTAGTTGCTCCAGGGCATGTGGGATCTTCCCGGACCAAGGATCGAATCTGTATCCCCTGCATTGGCAGGCGGATTCTTAACCACTGCACCACCAGGCAAGTCCCTGATCAACTGATTTTAGACAAGAGTACTGAGATTATCCAATTGGGGGAAATAGTCTTTTCAACAAATGGTGCTGGGACAAATGGATTTCCACATGCCAAAGCATAAAGTTGGACCACTACTTCACACCATATAAAAAATCAAATAGAAATGAATCAAAGACCTAAAGGTAAGAGCTAAAGCTATAATATTCTTAGAAGAAAATATAGGGGTAAAACTTAATGATCTTGGATTTGGCAAAGGATTCTTAGATATGACCCCAAAGCCTGAGCAATAAGGGAAAAAATAAATAAATTCGACTTCCTCAAAATCAAAACCTTTTGTGCTTCAAATGACACAATAAAGAAAATGAAAAGACTACCTACAGACTGGGAGAAAATATTTGCAAACCCTGTATCAATAAGGGACTTGTATCCACAATATATGAAGAACACTTACAACTCAATAATAAAGAGACAAATAAAATAATTTTTAAACAAAGGATCTGAATAGACATTTCTTCAAGGAAAATATACAAATGACCAATAAGCACATGAAAAGCTGTTCAACATCATTAGTCATCAAGGAAATGCAAATCAAAACCAGAATGAGATACTATTTAATACTCACTAGGATGGCTAGAATCAAAAAGTCGGATAATAACAAGTGTTGGTAAGGATGTGGAGAAATTGGAACCCTCATATACTGCTTGTGGGCATGTGAAATGGAGCAGTCACTTTGGAAAACAGCCTGGCAGTTCCACAAATGATTAAACATAGAGTTACTATATGAAACAGCAATTCTACTCCTAGGCATAAACTCAAAAGAAATGAACATATGCCCATGCAAATACGTACACAAAAATGTTTATAGTAGTATTATAGCCATAAACAACCCAAGTGTCCATCAACTAATGAATGTTTAAACAAAACGTGTTATATTCATACAATGAAATATTATTCAGCCACAAAAAAGAATAAAGTACTGATATATGACATAATATGGATGAACCTTGAAAAATCCTGCTTATTTTGTGTGTGTGTGTGTGTGTGTGTATGTGTAGTTTATGTAAACTACAATTAAAAAGAAAAATGCTTATATAAATATAAGATATATAAATAGATAATTCCCAGAAGAGGAAATATAAGTGGCTAAAAAACATTTGAGATAAGCACTCCTGCCTCCCCTCTATCCTCACACAGACACCCCCACAACCTGCTTGGGCTCTGATACTGCACACCAGACAGCCACTCTGCTTGGATGACTATCTTGCCCTGTTCCACGTAGTGGAGCTTTAAGGCTGGATTATCAGGAAGGAAGAGGGGAAGGAAAGAAGGAACAGAAATTTTTCTTTTTTTAACCATGAATGAGGGACTTCCCTGTTGGCGCAGTGGTTAAGAATCTGCCTGCCAATGCGAGGGACACGGGTTCGATCCCTGGTCCAGGAAGATCCCACATGCTGTGGAGTAACTAAGCCTGTGAGCCACAACTACTGAGCCCACGTGCCCCAGTGAAGAGTAGCGCCTGCTCACTACAACTAGAGAAAGCCTGCACGCAGCAACGAGGACCCAACACAGCCAAAAATAAATAAAATAAATAAATAATAAAAAAACTTAAACCATGATTGAATGCTGAATTTGAAAAAGTGATTTTCCTGCATGTAGTTAACCCTTCTCCAGAGGCAACCTTTCACTTCTTTTAGATGATTATTTTATTTGTGTTTCTAAATAACATGCTTGTATTGTTACTTCTCGGTTTACAATAGGCTTGGGTATTTCCTATCGATTTCATATTAAACAAGATGAGAGCTATAGCTCTCTTTTTCCATAAACTCCACTTGATGTTCACTCTAACTTTTCTAATATCACCATCTTCCCAAGATAGTTATATTCTGATTTTGTTTAGATCAATTTTAGTACGTATGCTATTATAATCATGCAAATGATAGCCACAGCAACGTCATGTAAGAAACTATGATTACTTTTCCTTTCCTGCATAACTTTTAGTTTTCCCTTGTTTTGTTTGTTTGTTTTAAGTAATTCAACCCTAGACTCTTTGTCACTTATCCAAAGCCTGCCTCAATTTATTGACACATAAGGTCTCTAATTAATGTCAGGTTCGTGGAGAAGTGACTTCCAAAGCTGTTGGACACCCTCCAGTCCGTACTGGTTTTCCTCTACACAGAGTACCCAGCTGTTATCCTGGGATCTTCCTTAACCATCAGCCTGGAAATTCCTTTTATTTCCTTTTTATGTGGATCTTCTGTATCATGGACTCCAAGTCTTTCTCTTTCTTGGTTTGTTCCCTCATTATGCTTCAGCAACATCCCACCGTAGTTTCCTGAGAATGGGTGAGAGCTTACAGACTGTAAATGTCTTTGTTATCTTCACTCTGGGCATAGAGCACTCTAGGTTGGGAATAAGCTTTTTTCAGGACGTGGAAAGCATTTTTCCTGTTGTCTTCTATCAATCAGTTTTGCTACTGAGTCACCAAAAGTCATTTTCATTCCTATTTTTTATATGTGAACTTTTCCCCGCTCCCCTTTCTGGAAATGTGATTGTTAATTTTGTGTGTCCATTTCACTGGGCTAAGCGCAGCCCAGATAGCACATTATTTCTGCGTGTGTCTGTGAGAGTGTTTCTAAAAGAGATAAACATTTGAATTGGTAGAGTCAGTAAAGAAGATGGGTGGGCATCATCCAGTCTTTTGAGGACCTGAATAGAACAAAAAAGCAGAGGAAGCATGAATTTTATCTCTTAGCTGGGACATCCATCTTGTGCCCTTGAACACTGGTGTTCCCAGTTCTCGGGCCTTCAGACTTAGACTGGAAATTATATCACTGCTTTCCTGGGCCTCTAGCTTGCAGAAGTGGGAATTAGGTTCCATAACCAATGAGCTGATCCCTCATAATAAATCTCTTTCTTTACATCTCTTTATACCCTATTGGCTCTATTTCTCTGGAGAATCCTCACTAATATAAGAAGTGTGTAGTATCTTCTCACTGTTCTTAGGATTCTGAAATTTCATAGTATATGCTGTACACCCACAATTTGCATTCACTGTCCTGGGCACTCAGAGTCTTTAATCTGGAAATACATTCTTCATTTCTAGGAGACTTGAAGTATTTAGCTGGTGGTTTGTCCTACCCATCTTTCTCTGTTTCTTTTCCCTTTCTTTTCTTCCTTCCTTTTTCTTTCTTTCTTTCTTTCTTCCGTCCGTCCTTCCTTCCTTCCTTTCTTTTTCCTTCTCTTTCTTTCTCTCTCTCTCTTCTTCTTTCTTTCTCTCTTTCTTTCCTCCTTTCTTTCTTGATATTGTCCCTCCTTAACTTCTCTGTATCTTTGTGCTATTTTCTCCTTTTTCCTTTGTCTTTTATCTTTACTTTTTCGGACACATCTACTTTCCAACCCTTGTATTGAAGTTTTCTTTTCTTTTTTTAATCCCAGAGTTAAGAATTATAATGAAGTTAGGGCTCCTTGAATTTTTAAAAATTGTGAAACATAAAAGAATTCAGAAAAGTGCACAAAACTTAAATACACACATTAATAAAGAATTATAAATCAAACATCCATGTAACCACCACCCATGACACAAAATAGAAACATCTCAGAGGCCCCATGTGTGCCCCTTCCTGACCATAACCCACTTCCTCCCCCTAGAGGTAGCGACTATCCCAACTTTGGAGATAATGATTTCCTTATATGTACCTCTAAACAGCATAGCTTGGTTTTGACTGTTTTTGCACTCTATATGAATGAAGATAAATGGTATTCTTTTGTGCCTTCCTTTTTATGCTCAACATTATGCTCATTGAGATTTATTGTGCTGTATGTCGGTATAGTTAATTGATTTTCATTGCTATATACTATAAAATTCTTAGAAGAAAATCTTTCAAACTTTGGGGTAGGCATAGCTTTCTTAAACAGGACATAAAAAAGCACAAATCATAAAAGAAAACATTTACAAATTGGTATCCATCAAAAATTTTAAATCTGTTCTTCAAAAGACCCTCATCAAAAAAATAAAAATAGGGCTAACATTCCATATGCCATGCAGCATGGCCAAAAAATAAAAATAAATAAAAATAAAAAAATAAAAAATAAAATTCCTGTCCATAAAAAAAAAAGACCTGCATTAAGAAAATGAAAAGCCAAGCCACAGACTAGGGGAATATATTTTCAATATACATCTCTCAAAGGACAAAGTTTCTCGAATATGTGAAGAATTTTACTCTGAATTATTGTGGGAAGACATTCTGGAACCTTTTTGAAACATTGAAAATGTTGAAGTATGTGGGCCGAGCGATGGGATTCAGAATGTCCTGCTTGAGCAGTGGAGGAGCTGAGGGTGCGGGGCATGGAGACTAATATCACCCTGTTTGGTCCTGAGGGATGGCTGGTTAGCCAAAGACGGGTAAGATTCCTCAGAGGAGGAACAACCTAAGACAGGCACAGCCGCAGAGGGGCCAACAGGGGTGATGCATAGAGCCTTCCTTATATCACCGTGTTTGGCCCTGGAGGATGACTGGTTAGCCAGAGACGGGTAAGATTCCTCAAGGGAGGAACAACCTAAGACAGGCACAGTCACAGAGGGGCCAACACGGGTGGGGCACAGACCCTTAATCCTTCTGAGAGAGGTCTCCTTCCCCCAGGGCTGCTTTGCTCTCCACACCCAGCTCAAATCAGGACCCAGGAGGCAAACAAAGATCATTGCCCCCAGTCATGTGAGGCCTTTGATTGTTTATGGGATTAACCTGGGAGTGTCAGACCCTTAGACTATGCCGAGAACTCAATAAAAGCAACGTGGGATTAATCAGCAGGGCTCTTGATCCGAGAGGTCTTGAGCCCCCCGGTCCCACTTTTCTCTTCAGTCTGTGTCTGTGTCTTCTTCAAGCTTGCGGCACCCGTCACTCACCTCGAGTCGCCGAGCTGGTCTCGGCAAATTATAAAACAAAAATGACCCATTTTTTAAATGGGCAAAAGATTGGAACAGACACCTCACAAAATAGGATACACAATGGCCAATAAGTACATGAAAAGCCATTCAATATCACTGTTATCAGGGAAATGAAAATTAAGAGCCTACAGGAATGGCTAAAATCAAAATAGCCGAGAATACAAAGAATCAGTGAGAATGTGAAATCACTGCAATTCTAACACATTGCTGGCAGAAATGTAACATAATACAACTTGGAAAACAGTCTGGCCATTTGTTATAAAGTACACTTAGCATATAGCCAAACAAAAGCACTCCTAAATGCTTACTCAAGAGAAATGAAAGCATATATCTATACAAAGACTTGCATATGAATGTTTATAGCAACTTTGCTAATAATAACCCGAAACTGGGAATAACTTAAATATTCATCAACAGGCAAATAGATAAACCACGTTGAGTATATCCATATAATGGAATAGTAGCCAACAGTAAAAAGGAAGAAACAATTGGTCCATGCAACAACATGGATAATTATGCCCAATATACATGCTGAAGTATTTAGGGGAAATGCGCTGATGTCTTTAAAATGCATCAAAAATAAGATGGATTGACAGATTGGATAAATGGATGCGTTAAAGCAAGTGTTGTAGAATCTAATGGTATAATCTAGCAGTAGATACATGGGTGTTCACTGTAAAAATTCTTTCAGCTTTGCTTTGTGATTGAACATTCTTATAACAAAAGACTTGGGAGGAAAATACCGTGTGAGTGAAAGAATCCAGATATACAAAAAGTACACACTGTATGGCTTATTTATAAAAAACATTCTAGAACAGACAAAATAAATCTATAGTGACAAAGTTCATCAGTGGTTGCCTGGGAGAAGGGTTGATTGTAAAAAGTCAAGAGGAAATTTTGTAGTAGTGGAAATATACTGTAGATTGATTGCATGATAGTTACATGGAAATATACATTTGTCAAAAGTCACTGAACTGTACACTTAAATGAATGTATTTATTTATATAAACTACACATCGATAAAGTCGATTTTTTTTTTTTTTTGGCTGCACGGTGCAGCTTGCAGGGATCTTAGTTCCCCAAGTAGGGATCGAACCTGGGCCCTTGGCAGTGAAGGCACATAGTCCTAATCACTGGACCACCAGGGAATTCCTGATAAAGTTGATTCTGAAACAAACACACAAGCAAAAGGGAATTGGAGGCACTGAACTCCTAAGTGCATCTAATCCATTCTGAGCATCTCAGTGGATGATATCGCTGAGCTATGTCCTCGGGGAACCCCCATTGTTAGTATTTTCAAAGTTTCCCTTTTAAATTGGTCAGATTTAGCAGAGATGACTCTTCTAAGCTCTTGCCTGCAGAAGTAAGGCCTGGTTGCGAGAGCCTCTAGAGTGGAGCGAGAGAAGATTGATGAGGTAATTTGATAGGCATACTTCATCTTAGTTGGATACTCTTGACATGTCCCCCTTATTGAAACCCTTACTTAGTTTGCTTCTAGTATCCAACTCTCTCCAGATTTATCTCCCACTTCTCTGATCTTTCCTTCTCAGTCTCTTTACAGACTTCCTTTCCTTTTGTTTGCCCCTTAAATATTGGTTCAGGCTTTGACTCTCTTCTTTTTTGTCAACCAGGATTTAATTATCTTTTTTTTTAATGATCATACATCCCTCTACTCTGTTTTTCTAGTTTCCATATCCATCTGATTTCCTCCATGATCTGTTGGAGTTCTGTCTATCTGTCATCTGCCATCGTGAAGCACTAAAGAAATGTGTTGAGTACAGAATGTAACAGAGAGAGACAGTCAAGGTCAGAGGAGAAAAAAATCATCAGAGCCCAAAGGCCACCAGCTGGTTCAGCAATGTCCCAGGCCTGGAGGAAGATGCTGACACAGATGGAAGCCAAGCCTAGGTACAGATGTATCATTTCTGTGTCACCCTGCTGCTGTTCCTTACTTGTGATGAGCGACTTCGAAGCTGTTGCTCCACAGCGAGGAGCCCTTTCCCAGCATGAAATAAATGCCTGGGCACCCTGGTTTTCCTTTCTTGATGATTGAACACTTTATAATAAAATGTTAAAGAGGAAGAAGTGCTAAGTGCAAGAAGTCAGACACCAAAGAGTACATACTGTATCAATGCCTAAACTGAAGTTTGGCTCAGGGCACAGACTCCAGGGGAGAATCTGTCATGCACACATCCCCTCCAGGGGCCTGCAAGCAGATACTGACAAGGGGAGCCATCATTTGAAAGTAGGCATGTGGTAAGCGGTAGCTATTATTTTATCCTAGACCTATTAACATGCTTTTTATACGCATCAACTCGTATAATTCTCTGGTAGGGACCACGGTCCCCACTTTACTAATGGGGAAACTTAGGCTCAAAGAAGCTGAATAATTAAGTAACCAGAGTTCAAAGTCATACAGGTAATAACTGGCAGAGCTAGGGTTCACAAGTAGAGAGTCTCTTGAGCCCAGGCTATAGGAGAGGCCTGTTGCCTGCTGTTAACCAAAGAGATGGCCATGTTGGGAAAGCAGGTACTACCTGTTCCCACCTCGTACAGAGATACCACTAATACTGATCTTTTTATCGTCTCCATTGCCTTTTCTAGGATATTTAGAATCATATAGTATGTAGCCTTTTCAGATTGGCTTCTTTCACTTAGTAATACCCATTTAAGGTTCTTCCGTGTCTTTTCATGACTTAATAGATCATTTATTTTTAGCACTGAATAATATTCCACTATCTGGTTGTACTACAGTTTATCCATTCACCTACTGAAGGACATTTTGGCTGCTTCCAAGTTTTGGCAATCATGAAAGCTTCTATAAACATCTATGTGCAGGTTTTTTCATGGGCATAGTTTTCAACTCCTTTGGGTAAGTACCAAGGAGCACAATTGCTGAATGGTATGGCTAGAGTATGTTTAATTTTTTAAGAAACCACTAAACTGTCTTTCAGAGTATCAGTACCATTTTGCATTTTCACCAGCAACATGTGAGAATTCCTATTGCTCCACATCCTCACCAGCATTTGGTATTGTCAGTATTTCAGATTCTGGCCATTCTAAGAGGTGTGTAGTGGTATCTCATTATTGTTTCAATTTGCATTTTCCCCAACATATGATGTGGAGCATCTTTTCTTTTTTTCCTCTTGTTTTAAAAAGTCTTTTCCATTATGGTTTATTACAGGATATTGACTATAGTTCCCTGTGCTATGAAGTAGGACCTTGTTGTTCATCCATTTTTCTATAGAGCAGTTTGTATCTGCTAATCCCCAACTCCTAATTTATCCTCTCCCCCTTCCCCCTTGGTAACCGTAAATTTGTTTTCTGTGTTTCTGTTTTGTAAATAAGTTCATTTGTATCATATTTTAGATTCCACATATTAGTGATATTATATATTTGTCTTTCTCTTTATGACTTACTTCACTTAGTATGATAATCTCTAGGTCCATCCATGTTCCTGCAAATGGCATTATTTCATTATTTTTTATGGCTGAGTAGTATTCCATTGTATATATTGAAGTATCTTTTCACATACTTATTTGCCATCTGTAGGTCTTCTTTGGTGAGATGTCTGCTAGATCTTTGGCCCCTTTTATGGGAATTCTTTAGTGGTCCAGTGGTTAGGACTTGGCACTTTCATGTTTTCACTGCTGTGGCCCAGGCTCAATCCCTGGTTGGGGAACTAAGGTCTTGCAATCTGCGCAGGCAAAATAAATAAATAAAGTATCTTTTTTAAAAAAAAGATCTTTGGCCCTTTTAAAAATCAGATTGAAAACAGATGAATGAACTTGGAGTACCCCCCAAAAAAAATAAATAAATAAAATTAAAAAATAAAAAATCACACACACACACAAAAAATCAGATTGTTCCCTTGTTGTTAGGTTTTAAGATTTCTTTTTGTATTTTGAATAAGAGTTCTTTATCATATGCATCTTCTGCAAATATTTTCTCCCAGTCTGTGGCTTCTCTTCTTACTCTCTTAATATCATCTTTTATAGAGCAGAGGCCTTTAAATGTTAATGAAGTCCAGCTTATCAATTATTTCTTTCATAAATGTGCCTTTAGTGTTGTATCTAAAAAGTGATTGCCAAATCCAAGGTCACTTAGATTTTCTCTGATGTTATCTTCCAGGAGTTTTATGGTTTTGCATTTTACATTTAGGTCTGTGATCCATTTTGAGTTAATTTTTGTGAAAGGCATAAGGTCTATGTCTGTATTAATTTTTGGCCTGTGTATGTCCAATTGTTCCAGCAGCATCTGTTGAAGAGACTGTTTTTTGCTCCACTGTATTATCTTTATTCCTTTGTCAAAGATTAGTTGACTACAGTTATGGGGGTCTATTTCTGGGATCTCTATTCTGTTCCATCGATCTATTTGTCTACTCTTTTGCCAATAAATACCACACTGTCTTGATTACTGGAGCTTTATAGTAAGTCTTGAAGTCAGGCAGCATCAGTACCCCAGCTTTGTTCTTCTGCAATATTATGTTGAGTATTCTGGATCTTTTGCATCACATGAAATTTAGAAGCAGTGTGCTGATATTCATAAAATAATTTTCTGGTATTTTGGTTGGGATTCCATTGAATCTATAGATCAAGCTGGGATTGGTTTAATTCTGGAGAAGACCTAAACCTATTGGGGAACAGGAGTTATTTTGGAGATAAAAGGATAATAAATAAGTTAATTAAAATCAGCTACAGGCAAAGGAGAGACTTTAGCATAGACTGTGTATTAGATAATAGTGTGTATTTATGTTAAATTTCTTGTGTGTAATAGTGGTAATTTTATTATGTAGGAGAATGTCCTTGTCCACAGGAGATAAATACTGAAGTATTTAGGGGTAAAGTATCACCGTGCCTGCAAGTTACTTTGAAATCATTTAGCAAAGTGTGTGTGTGTGTCTTTGTGTCTGTGTGTCTCCTGAGGAAATGAAACAAAGTGGCTAAATGTTATCAACTGGTGACTCGGTGAAAGATATATGTGTATTCTTTAAATCTTTCTGATTTACATATTTGAAATGTTTGAAAATAAAAAAATTGGAAAAATATCTGTGATTCTGATATCTTACCAATTGTATTCAAAATGCAATACAAGATTTTTCATACACATCATTTTGTTTTAAAATGTTGTACTGACTTTGGGGAGGATACAAATATAAACATTTCCTATACAAATGTTAGTCAAAAACACTGTATAAAGGGGAAAACATATTCTCTGAAGTTTGGGTATTAAAAATCAAGATGTATTGTACTAGGAAGACATGAACTAGGGAGGTGCTTTGCAGGGTGTGACTATATATGTTTCTTTCCTTGTTTATCTTTCTTGACTAATCTTTAAGAGCCATGAGCCAGGGATCATTACACTTTTGCTTTTCACTGAAGATCCAGCACTCAACACAGTGCCTGGTGCACAGTAGGTCCCCGTATTAATCGGATTTAATTAACACTCACTGCTTTAACAAAGTAACCCCAAAATAGCTGTAGCTTAACACAATGGAAGTTTATTTTGTCATCACCTAGCTGATCATACAAGTGTTTCTGTCAGGCAGCATCCCTCCGTGCAGCGATTTCAGGGACTGAGACTCCTTTCATGTTTTGGCTTCACCATTCCAGGGGTACTTATTATCCTCAGCATTCAGTCAGCAGAAGGGGAAAGAGTGTGAAGAAACATATCTGCTTCTTAAAATCCTTGTTCTAAAAATGACATACCTCATTTCCACTCACATTTCATTGGCGAAAACCATAGTCCCTAGCCTAGCAGCCGCTTCCCAAGGACAATTCTGTAATATGGAAAGGGGGAAGACTGTAGTGGACAGCTAGCCATCTCTATCATGGTGTTTAAATATGAATGAATGAATAAAGTTTCTAGGACTGCTGTATTCTTTACAAATGTAATGCCATGTAAATCTCGGGATGTGGAGGAGCTCAGACTCAGACCATGCAGTCTCTGGTGGTTCTGTTGACTTTATAAGTACTCTGGCAAAATGTAGTAACAAGGCCTGGAGTACCCTCCTGCCTGAAACAACTGAAAAACCAGATCGACAAAATGTACAAAACAGTAGTTTTCAGACATTGGACATCAAGCAGTGCAGGACAGTGATCCTCCAGAGAGGTGAGCCCTATGATTATCCTAGCATGCTGTCTAGAAGGAGTTTCAAGGTCTGACACAACAGCAAGAACTGAGGCAGAGCCTGGTATTCTCGTTAAATTGAGGAGACAGAGTCCATGGAGCCATGGTGGCTAGAGTTCATAGGGCAAAGTCCCAGAGGCGAGAGACCTGATTAGAGAGACTGCTCTAGGGAACTTTAGAGAGTCTCCCTCAAGTTTTCAGATGAATACTAATCAGTGCATACAAGGAAGGAAACCATTCAAGTATGGGGAAGAACTACCTGAAAGGAGCAAAGAGAACCAGTCTCAAAGCTCAGACAAGGACAAGCATAGTTCAAGTTCATAGCAGACAGAATAGAAAATCTTATAATTCATGGTTCACTGAGTAGTGGAGGAAAATTAGCCCTAGACTAAAGGCAACTCTAGTTCCGTATAACAAAGCTGAAGAGCAAGGCTCAAAAAGATTTAACTGTTTATAAGTAATTTAACTGTATTTCCAGGACAAAGCTCAAAAATATTTACAGGAATATAAAAATATCCAGCCCCAATAAAGAAAAGTTCACAATGCCTGGCATTTAATTCAAAAATTACAAAAATGCAAGGAACCAGGGAAATACAGTCTATAATGAAGACAACAATCAATCAACAAAATTAGACTCAGAAATGCCACAGATCATAGAAGTAGCAGATGGGGATATTAAAACAGATACTATTCCATATGTTCAAGAAGATAGAGGAAAGACTGAGCATGTTAAGTCAAGATATGAAAGATTAAAAAGACCCACATTTCAGCACTATTTATAATAACCAGGACATGGAAGCAATCTAAATGTCCATCAACAGATGAATGGATAAAGAAGATATGGCATATACATACAATGGACTATTACTCAGCCATAAAAAGGAACAAAACTGAGTTATTTGTAGTGAGGTGGATGGACCTAGAGTCAAACAGAGTGAAGTAAGTCAGAAAGAGAAAAACAAATTCTGTATGCTAACACATATATATGGAATCTGGAAAAATGGTACTGATGAACCTAGTGGCATGGCAGGAATAGAGACACAGACATAGAGAATGGACGTGAGGACACACTGGAGGAAGGGGAGGCTGGGACGAAGTGAGAGAGTAGCACTGACATATATACACTACCAAATGTAAAATAGCTAGCTAGTGGGGAAGTTGCTGCATAGCACAGGGAGATCAGCTCAGTGCTTTGTGACAGCACTGACGGGTTGGGATAGGGGTGGTGGGAGGAAGGCTCAAGAGGGAGGGGATATAGGGATATATGTATACATACAGCTGATTCACTTTGTTGTACAGCAGAAACTAACGCAACATTGTAAAGCAATTATACTCCAATAAAGATGAAAAAAAAATCCTAGGTGCAAACTACAATGTCTGAGGTGAAAAATATATTGCATGAAGTTAGCAGCAGATGAAATACTCAAGAAGAAAAGATTAGTGAATCTGAAGGCATAACAATAGAAACTATCCAAAATGAAACACACAGAGAAAAAAAAACAGTGTCAGGGAAGCTGTAAGATAACTTTAAGCAACCTAATATACATGTAATTGGAGTCCCTGAAAAAGCGTGTGGGGGACAGAAAAAAAATATTTGAAGAAAAAAATAACTGAAAACTTCAAACTAGATAAAAACTACAAACCCATAGATCAAAGAAACTCAATGAAACCCAAGTGCAAGAAAGATGTATAAAGTGATACCAAATAACATGATAAATTGCTTTAAACCAGTGATATGAAATGACTAACCAATCAATCTGTCCCATAACTTTCCTTTTGGACAGGAATGGACTGAACTACAGACACAGTATTCCCGGAACTTTGTCAGAATGTGAAGTTTAGTGTCTGCTCCATTCCAGACTCTTTAAATGAATCAGATCAGCCCTAAAACGTGAGATTCAGCCTCAGGCTATACCAGCTGTCACCAGCTTTCGTTCAGATGGCCTGTCATTTACTGTTCAGAACTGTCCCACTTATTTTCTTTGCCTGCTTGGCTTAGCAATCCCCTTGAATTTTAATTTATGCACACATTTTTTGCAATTGCACAATCCATTTGGACAGGATTTTCTGCCTCTGGCTTTCAGCACTCTCTTCAGACCTGACTTGGTAAATGCCCTCTACCCCAGTCCTCAGGCCACCCATCATTCCTATCAGTTTTCCTGTGAAAAATCTCCAGGAAACTTTAAGGAAATAGTTAGCGTTAGGGTTAGGGTCTTAAAAGTTCTCATCGCAAGGAAAAAGAAGTGTAACTATGTGAGTTGATGGATGTTAACTAAACTTAATCTGGTAATCATTTTGTGACATATACATATACCAAATCATTATGTTGTACACCTAAAACAAATACAATGTTATATATCAATTATATCTCAATAAAAAGATTTCCAGAAATAATTTAAACTTTCTAACCACGTGACCAAACTCTAGGCAAGGCAATGTTGGGATCTACCCGGGTGCTATGAAAGTTTCATCAAGTTGAAAGTTGAGAATTTCAATAGCATTTGCTATACAAATTTGGAGCCTGAATTGGAATACATCCTCACATCATATATGCCTTACGAGAAATACCTGTATTCTTGCTGTCTCAGTCACAATTGAGCAATAACTGCTAAAGCTATTGGCACAAATACTAACTCTACAACAGGGCACTTTTGTATAAATAAAGTTGAAGAAAGTATCTTTGGATATCTTTTATATTACTGAAAAAATTAATTTTTTGGAATTGCTGGCTTCGATAGTTGTCATTAAAAAATTAGCCTTCTACATACATGGATTTCTAATCATATTGCTCTTCGTTAAAAAGACTTGGACATACTTCTGTTGTATAAACAATGTTTACATGTCTATGTAGTCATATGTGGCTTATGTGTACAACCCTAAAATAAACCAGAATGGGTGGTGCAACTCTTGTGGTCCCAAAGGAGGCTAAAACCAAAGAAGTTCTGGAACACAACTTTACTTTTATTTTGGTGAACATCAGGACCCGTCTGGACCTACACTTAGATGACAGGGGAGTCATGAGAAGATAAAGATGAAAATACCTGATCTTAGTCTCAAGGAGTTAACAATCTATAGGCAAGATAACAGTCATGCAAAGTAGAATGAGATAAATTGTAAATTGAATATAAGCATTGTGCTGAAGGCTTGAAGAAATGGGACTTATTACATCTGTGGCAGGAATTGGGTTCCAGTAAGTAAGACAGGGAGTGAAAAGAAATATGGGACATCAGAGAAAACAGCCTGGGGCTTCAACCAGTTGCTAAATGTTGAGCTTTAGAACCCTTGTGGCACTGCAGCTAAATATATGTGGTTTAGGGCTTAGCAAACAGATGTCTTAGTGTCTCCTGTGGCCTATGGTGACCACAGGACCTTGAGCACAGACACGAATGTTTCCTATTAATCTACAAGACCAGGTCAGCCCCACTCTTTGATTAACATACTCAGGTCACCTCTCATGTGGCCCAGGCTGCCACACAAAGATAATGCCATGACACATCTGCAAAGGTAAACCACTTTGTTATTTTAGCTTTTGTAACTCTTCGGGATTATACATTTTATTATGTTTTTTATAACCCTTAGCAAGAGTAATCAATTGACTTTGAAGGATAGTGGAAAGGGGGAAGAAATGATGTAATATATGAATCAAGTATGGTAAATGCCTTTAAGAAGATTAAAAAAAAAAGGAAATCAGTGTATAAATTGGATGAAATTCTCTAGTTTGATCAAGATGAAGATTTCTGACATATTATGAAACTTTCAAAATCTGATGGTTAAAAACTCCAGACAAACTTCAACACCCATTTATGATAAAAACTCTCCAGAAAGTGGGCATAGAGGGAACATAATAAATATAATAAAGGCCATATACGACAAACCCACAGCAAACATTCTCAAAGGTGAAAAACTGAAAGCATTTCCTCTAAGATCAGGAACAAGACAAGGATGTCCACTCTCACCATGATTATTCAACATAGTTTTGGAAGTCCTAGCCATGGCAATCAGAGAAGAAAAAGAAATAAAAGGAATACAAATTGGAAAAGAAGTAAAACTGTCACTGTTTGCAGATGACATGATACTATACATAGAAAACCCTAAAGATGCTACCAGAAAACTACTAGAGCTAATCAATGAATTTGGTAAAGCTGCAGGATACAAAATTAATGTACAGAAATCTCTTGCATTCCTATACACTAACAGTGAAAGATCAGAAAGAGAAATTAAGGAAACAATCCCTTTTACCACTGTAACAAAAAGAATAAACCCACCTAAGGAGGCAAAAGAACTGTACTCAGAAAACTATAAAACACTGATGAAAGAAATCAAAGATAACACAAACAGATGGAGAGATATACCATGTTCTTGGATTGGAAGAACGAATATTGTGAAAATGACTATACTACCCAAAGCAATCTACAGATTCAATGCAACCCCTATCAAATTACCAATGGCATTTTTCACAGAACTGGAACAAAAATTTTTACAATTTATATGGAAACACGAAAGACTCCAAATAGCCAAAGCAATCTTGAGAAAGAAAAATGGAGCTGGAGGAGCCATGCTCCCTGACTTCAGACTATACTACAAAGCTACAGTAATCAAGACAGTATCGTGCTGGCATAAAAATAGAAATATAGATCAATGGAACAGGATAGAAAGCCCAGAGATAAACCCACGCATCTGTGGTCACCTAATCTATGACAAAGGAGGCAAGAATATACAATGGAGAAAAGACAGTCTCTTCAATACATGGAACTGGGAAAACTGGACAGCTACATGTAAAAGAATGAAATTAGAACACTTCCTAACACCATACACAAAAATAAACTCAAAATGCATAAAAGACCTAAATGTAAGACTGGATACTATAAAACTCTTAACAGAAAACATAGGAAGAACACTCTGACATAAATCACAGCAAGATCTTTTTGACCCACCTCCTAGAGTAATAAAAATAAAAATGAAAATAAACAAATGGGACCTAATTAAACTCAAAGGCTTTTGTACAGCAAAGAAAACCATAAAGAAGATGAAAAGACAACCCTCAGAATGGGAGAAAATATTTACAAATGAAGCAACTGACCAGGGATTAATCTCCAAAATATACAAACAGCTCATGCAGCTCAATATCAAAAAAATGAACAACCCAACCAAAAAATGGGCAGAAGACCAAAATAGACACTTCTCCAAAGAAGACATACAGGTGGCCAAGAGGCACATAAAAAGATGCTCAACATCACTAATTATTAGAGAAATGTAGATCAAAACTACAATGAGGTATCACCTCACACCAGTCAGAATGGCCATCATCAAAATATTTACAAACAATAAATGCTGGAGAGGGTGTGGAGAAAAGGGAACCCTTATACATTGTTGTTGGGGATGTAAATTGATACAGCCACAATGGAGAACAGTATGGATGGTCCTTAAAAAACTAAAGCTAGAACTACCATATGACCTAGCAATCCCACTCCTGGGAATGTACCCTGAGAAAACCATAATCCAAAAAGAAACATGCACCCCAATGTTGATTGCAGCACTATTTACAATAGCCAGAACACAGAAGCAATCTAAATGTCCATCAACAGATGAATGGATAAAGAAGATGTGGTATATATATACAAGGGAATATTACTCAGCCATGAAAAGGAACGAAATTGGGTCATTTGTAGAGACGTGGATGGACCTAGAGTCTGCAACACAGAGTGAAGTTAGTCAGAAAGAGAACAATAAATATCGTTTATTAATGGATATATATGGAATCTAGAAAAATGGTACAAATGAACCTATTTTCAGGGCAGCAATAGAGACACAGACATAGAGAACGGACGTGTGGACACGGGTGGTGGGAAAGGAGGGGGAATTGGGAGCTTGGGATTGACATATACATACTACCATGTGTAAAACAGATAGCTAGTGAGAACTTGCTATATAGCACATGGGAGCTCAGCTAGGTGCTTTGCGGTGAGCTAGATGGGTGGGAAGGGAGGTCCAGAAGGGAGGGAATATATGCATACATTTGGCCAATTCCCTTCTTTGTATAGCAGAAACTAACAGAACATTGTAAAGCAACTATATCTCAATTTTAAAAAATCTGATGGTTATGTTTTTATTTCCTGTTACTCTTTTCTTTCCTTTTTAAAGGATTGATTTTAGGTGGTTAGGCAAAAGAGGAATTTATAGTCCTCATAAAACCTGATTTAAAAAAATTTTAAGTAAGTAAAATTAGACATGTTCAATTAAATTCAGCAAATATTTATTGAGTGTTTCCTTATCACAAAGCACTGTGAAAGAAAAATAGTGTAATTATGTATAAACAGTTTGAGAATTTATACTCATTATAAGAATTGTGATAAAAGTCTTTGTTAAAAAAACAGAAGTAACAAATAATTTTTTCCAAAGAAGTCATACAGATGGCCAACAAGTATATGAAAATATACCCAACATCACTAATCATCAGGGAAATGGAAATCAAACAATGAGATATCACCTCACACCTGTTAGAATGGCTATTATTTAAAAAAAAAAAGAAATAATAAGTGTTGGCAAGGATGTGGAGAAAAGGGAACCCTCATGCACAGATGGTGGTAATGTAAATTGGTGCAGCCGCTATGGAAAACAGTATGGAGGTTCCTCAAAAATTTTAAGATAGAAATACTATATCATGCAGCAATGCTAATTCTGGGTATTTACCTGAAGAAAGCAAAAATACTAACTTGAAAAGATATTTGCACCCCATGTTCACTGCAGCGTTAGTTACAATGGCCAAGATATAGAAATAATGTGTCCATTGATGGATGAATGAAGAAAATGTGGCATGTATATGTACAATGGAGCATTATTCAGTTATAAAAAAAGAATCAAATCTTGCCATTTGTGACAACAAAAATGGACCTTGAGGGTTTTAATAAGTCACACAGAGAAAGATAAATACCACATGATCTCACTTATATGTGCAATCCAAAAAGGAAAACAAACAAACAAACAGCCAAGCTCACAGATACAGAGAACAAATCGGTGGTTGCCAGAGGGTGGGGGATGGGTGAAATGGGTGAAGGGAGTCAAAAGTACAAACCTCCAGTTATAAAATAAATAAGTCATGGGGAGGTAATATACAGCATGGTGACTGTAGTTAGTAATACTGTATTGTATATTTGAAAGCTGCTAAGAGAGTAAATCTTGAATGTTCTCATCATAAGAAAAAAGAATTCTGTGTCTATGTGTGATGATGGTTATGAACTAGACATTGTGGTGACCACTTCACAATACATACAAATACCAAATCGTTGTGTTGTACACCTGAAACGAATGTAATGTTGTATGTCAATTATGCCTCAATTTTAAAAACCAGAATTAAGTCCAAATTAAACATTTGTTGAACATTTATCATGTGTAAGGCACTGTGTAGGAGATGAAAGAATAAATGAGGCAAGATTTTCAAGAATTTAAAACCTGCTAGAGAATAAAGCAAGTATAAAAATACCTGAGTTACAAGGTAAGGCAAGATATATTTTACTAAGAGTGTACAAACTTCTGTACAATTTATAGGAGGGAAAGATCATTATCAAGAATCAAGCCTCACTGACTCAAGCTGCTATATCAAATTTATAGTCTTAGGGGAAAAAAAGTTTGGTTGGCAAAATATACTGCATGTGGATAAAATGTCTCTCATGCCTGCCAGGTAGAGAATAGGCCACTATTAGTAATGATAATCCCGTACCCATTTGTAAGTACCAAGAGGGGAGAAATTTGTTTGCTTTGTTCATTGATGTATCCTTTGTGCCATAAGGATCCCTGGTACAAAGGAGGTGCTCACTAAATATTTAAGTGAATGAATAAAATTTGAAGAAAAGGAGCTGACATGTCTCTTTTCTAGTTGTAATTCCCTGAAGCTTTTTCACATGGACTTTGGAGGAAGGTTGAGCAAGCATGCCTTGTTATTTGCATGCAGGGGTTATATTCCTTGCAACCTTGACAAAACAAAACAAAAATAACCAATGTATTAAATGAGAAATGTTTATTGCATACAATGGCCATAGGGTAATTTGTTGGTTGCATTTAGCAGAAATTGATCTTGACCTCTGATGGTTAGTATTTTTATTACCAACTCATCAGCAAGTAAGGGAAGGTTATATAGCACGTCAGAAAGCTCAGGCACAGCTCAGTTCTAACATCCTCGCCAAGGGATTGGGGAAATGTCTCCCAATCCTGGAATACGTGCCCAGGTTACCATCATAGGCCTTTTGTAATGATCTCAGTTTTCTCGTAGGCAGTTGGAACCCATGAAGCCTCTTAGACATTGGAAAATATGTAACCCTCTTCAATCCTTTATTCCCACTAACTCTTTATTGATTCACAGATGAGGTGTTAATCTGTGACAAATCATCTCTATTACCTCACTTGTATATTTAGATATCTAATTTTGAATTCATTCATTCAACAGACACTGTCTAAACACCTATCACACAGATACAGTCCCTATCTTCAAGGAGGTCATGATTTAATGAGGGAGTCAGACACATAAATGAACAATTAGGATGCATTATGATTAGTGCTATAATAGAAATATGTTTAAGGCTGTAAAAAATTTTTCATTTTCTTATAAATGTAGAAATTGATTTGTTAGAATTATAATTGCTGATAAACGAGGCCACATATAAGGAAACATTTATAGGCTATGAATGAAGGAATTAATACCTTGAGTTTAGTCCCTGTATTTTTAAAAATATTTATTTATTCATTATATTTATTTTGGCTCTGCCGGGTCTTAGTTGCAGCATACGAGATCTTCGTTGCAGCATGTTTAGTTGTGGCACGCAGGCTCTTAGCTGTGGCATGAGGACTCTTAGTTGCAGCATGCATGTGGAATCTAGTTCCCTGACCAGAGATCAAACCCAGACCCCTTGCATTGGGAGCACGGAATCTTACCCACTGAACCACCAAGGAAGTCCCCCTGTATTGCTAAATACATGAATTGTGACATGTTTCCTTGTTGGAACTTATCTAGCATCTATAGATATAGTTTTAGCTTTTAATTATGTTTCACTAGAAAACCTGGTCTAAATATAAGACCTAATTTTAAGCTTTTATATCTGTATTAAACGCTCATGCTCTTGGATTATGTTACTATCACATGGGATTCCCAGGTCCAGGTGATACCACTGCCTGTGAACCTGATTCTTCCTCAGTAAGGTGATTCCATCTGTGCTGATACAGGGACTGTTTATTTTTAGGACAGTTATTGCTATGGTTACTGTGAACCACAGAATTGGCCTTCAGTACTATGTCCTGAATAATGTGTATTTCCCACGGAAGTTTTGTAGCAAGAGAATAAATGAAATAAAGTATATCACACATATAACACAAGAAGAGCTGTAATGACAAAACATTCACTTAATTGTGCCATTCATTTAAATGTATAATGCAAAGATTTTTTAAAAATCTCTTTGCTCTTCTACAATAAGGTAAAAAAGTCTGACCAATGTATTTAAAATAAGTACATTTAGAAAGATGTTTGATTAATTATGAAGTCAGCAGGAAAATACAAGTTAAATACTGTTATTATTTCCGAATTCAATTTAGGAACTGAGTAACTAAAATTAAAATAGGTGGAACATTTGCATGGGGGTATTAAATGCTTTATTTATAATGAGACAACTAATAATTTACAAATACTATAATTGGTAAAAATCTAAATGCAAAATATTTCTTCCTAGCCATAATTTGCTTTGCATAGCACTGTTGGAACATTAAGAATTATTCTTTCAGTTTTAAAACACAAAATGAAAATATATGACTTTTCCAAATGGCACAAAATCTTCTGATTTACATCTTAAGTGTACTTAATGTTCTTATTTTGCAATGGATTTCCAGAAACATAAATCTTTAGCAACAACTGAAATCCTTTTTAGTTAGTTTGGTAATTTGGGGCAACATTTCAAAAGAGGTGTTTTGTTTTGTTTTGTTTTTACATGTAAGATTCAACAGAAAAATATATAGATCTTGAGACGAGGAATTTTTAAAAAAAATAGCTAAAGCCATGATTTAAATTGTTTATATGTATCAAAGATAATTCAATCTAATACAATATATGACATTTAATAATTTAATGAGTTAGCATTTTGAATAGTTGTTATATTTGTAATATATGATAAATGTAATACTATATAAAAATAAAGTATATAATATATTTTATATATAACAATGTGTTAAAATGAAACTCTGAAGTAGATCCTTTTTAATATAATTATTGGCAGGTAATACAATTTCCATTTTGTGGTCTAGTTTCTGAGTTCCTGAGGTTGATTTTCTGACCCAAAACAAAAATAAAAACAAAAGCAAAAAAAAAGAAAACCTACTTCTCTCTACAAGCTGATATTGAGGTAAATCAGGACTCACAAGGAGGAGGGGTCTACTCTTGATAGTATAGCTATTTAATTCGAATACCTTGAAATTCTAGAGATTCTGAGGACCCATGAGGATTATATCAAATTTTGAAACTCATGTTGCCAACTGAGTGAGAGGCCATCATGAAATAACATTTAATTGTTGTTGCTAAATTACCCGGGTTTTATATAATAAACTAATATATTAAAAAAAACCCATAAAAATCTGAAGAGTCCTCTGATTGCTATTTTTTAATGACAGCTGAATACTCTGAGGAGGAAGTATGAGTACAGTAAATCCCCATCTTTGTTTTAACATTTTATATGTAATATGTAAATCTTATCATCTACATTAAGAATACACAAATATAGAAATTAAGGGTAGGGCTTCCTAGGTGGCACAGTGGTTAAGAATCCACCTGCCAATGCAGGGGACATGGGTTTGATCCCTGCTCCAGGAAGATCCCACATGCCTTGGAGCAACTAACACCGTGTGCCACAACTATTGAGCCCATGTGCCATAACTACTGAAGCCCATGCTGTTGCCTAGAGCCCGTGCTCGGCAACAAGAGAAGCCATGGCAATGAGGAGCCCGCGCACCACAAGAAAGAGTAGCCCCCACTTGCCGCAACTAGAGAAAGCCCACACACAGCAATGAAGACCCAACACGGCCAATAAATAAATTAATTAATTAAAAAAAAAGAAATTATGGGTAATACAAAGATTAAACATAATTTCTTAAAGTGTTTAATTCAGTAGTTTTTATTATATTCACAGATATGTGTACCATCACTACAGTCAATTTTAGTAATTTTCTTTTTTTCGGCAGTACCCCACGGCATGTGGGATCTTAGTTCCCTGACCAGGGATGGAACCCAGGCCCCCGCAGAGCTCAGAGTCTTAACCACTGGATCGCCAGGGAACTCCCCAATTTTATTAATTTTTCTCAAACATAATTTTAAATGTTTTCCTAATTATGAAGACTACATGCCATCATTGGTTAATATATCAGATTTATATACTTTTGGGGCAAGGTTCATTGTACTAACAGTGGGTCCTGAATAGTTTGGTCTTTTTTGTTGTTGTTGTTGACTTTTTTTTTTTAATCGTTAGATCATTGTAATTTACCTGGTAATACTGCTGACAAAGAGTTCATAACTTATTTTCGCCTTGTTTGCTTGTCCATGCATATCGGTATTAGCAGTTTCTTCGTAAAAAAATCTTCTTAAGGCACTTACGCACTTCACAAAGCTTAGTTTAGTAAAGCTAGTAGATAATAAATTCCAAGAACTGAGTACATATAAAGCACAACCTGCAGCAATTCACCAAAAAGTCCCTTCGTTCTCCCCTTTGGAGGGTAGAACTCCCACTTTCCCCTCAGGATACCTTAGTTACCAACAATTCTGTGTGATCATTTGGTATCCACCAAATAAGGGAGAACCTCGCTGCCCATCTGTACATTAAACAGCAAAATTGAATTCATTTTTATTAAACATGAAAATAAACATTTAAATATCTCTTCTCACATCAATGCATAGTCCTGCACATCCCCTGAGTTGTGTGTATCCCATTTGGGAAACCACCAGTTTATAAATGAGTCTATTCTCTGATACCCAAATTTTTAAAAAGAAAAATGACTAATATAATCAGTAATAGGAAAGAGAAAGAGAAGAATGAAGGGTAAGACAATTTATTTCTACTAGAATAGTTTTATCTAGTCCCTAATTAAGCAAGCCTTGCCAATGTTCTCTCTCCGAAGTCAAGCAAATTTATGTTAATATGTAGACTGTGTTAAAACCCAATATAAAGTATCTTCCTTTTCACGGTATCATTAAGGTCTATATTTGATTGAAGCAGCAAGTGGATGATTGTAAATACATCCTATTGGGCAAGTTATGCTTGTCTCTGCTGCTTCCATCATGTCCATATCCTGCAATCCCTTCTTTTCCTTTTTTATTTTCTTCTAATTTGTTTCTTCTAGCATATTAACTGTCCACTTGGATAAATTCCTATTCTTTCTATGGTTTTGTCTTTTTTTTTTTTTTAATTAATTTATTTATTTATTTATTTTTTGGGGGGGTACACCAGGTTCAATCATCCGTTTTTATACACATATCCCCATCTTCCCTCCCTTCCTTGACTCCCCCCCCCCAGCCCCCCCCCCACCCTCCCCGCCCCAGTCCTCTAAGGCATCTTCCATCCTCGAGTTGGACTCCCTTTGTTATACAACAACTTCCCACTGACTATTTTACAGTTGGTAGTATATATATGTCTGTGCTACTCTCTCGCTTCGTCTCAGTTTCCCCTTCACCCCCCACCCCCTCCCATACCTCGAGTTCTCCAGTCCATTCTCTGTATCTGCATCCTTGTTCTGGTCACTGAGTCCAACAGTACCATTTTTAGATTCCGTATATGTGAGTTAGCATACAATATTTGTCCTTCTCTTTCTGACTTACTTCACTCTGTATGACAGATTGTAGTTCTATCCACCTCATTACATATAGCTCCATCTCATCCCTTTTTTTTAAAATTTATTTATTTATTTATTTATTTATTTTTTGGGGGGGTACACCAGGTTCAATCATCCGTTTTTATACACATATCCCCATCTTCCCTCCCTTCCTTGACGCCCCCCCCCCAAGCCCCCCCCACCCTCCCCGCCCCAGTCCTCTAAGGCATCTTCCATCCTCGAGTTGGACTCCCTTTGTTATACAACAACTTCCCACTGACTATTTTACAGTTGGTAGTATATATATGTCTGTGTTACTCTCTCGCTTCGTCTCAGTTTCCCCTTCACCCCCCGCCCCGTCCCATACCTCGAGTTCTCCAGTCCATTCTCTGTATCTGCAACCTTGTTCTGGTCACTGAGTCCAACAGTACCATTTTTAGATTCCGTATATGTGAGTTAGCATACAATATTTGTCCTTCTCTTTCTGACTTACTTCACTCTGTATGACAGACTGTAGTTCTATCCACCTCATTACATATAGCTCCATCTCATCCCTTTTTATAGCTGAGTAATATTCCATTGTATATATATGCCACATCTTCTGTATCCATTCATTTGTTGATGGGCATTTAGGTTGCTTCCATGTCCTGGCTATTGTAAATAGTGCTGCAATAAACATGATGGTACAAGTTTCTTTTGGGATTATGGTTTTCTTTGGGTATATGCCCAGGAGTGGGATGACTGGATCATATGGTAGTTCTATTTGTAGTTTTTTAAGGAACCTCCAAATTGTTTTCCATAGTGGCTGTACCAATTTACAGTCCCACCAACAGTGCAGGAGAGTTCCTTTTTCTCCACACCCTCTCCAACATTTGTTGTTTCCAGACTTTGTGATGATGGCCATTCTGACTGGTGTGAGGTGATACCTCATTGTGGCTTTGACTTGCATTTCTCTGATGAGTAGTGATGTGGAGCATCTTTTCATGTGTTTGTTGGCCATCTGTATGTCTTCTTTGGAGAAATGTCTATTTAGGTCTTCTGCCCATTTGTGGATTGGGTTATTTGCTTTTTTGGTATTAAGCTTCATGAGCTGCTTGTATATTTTGGAGGTTAATCCTTTGTCCGTTGTTTCATAGGCAATTATTTTTTCCCACTCTGAGGGTTGCCTTTTAGTCTTGTTTATGGTTTCTTTTGCTGTGCAAAAGCTTTTAAGTTTCATGAGGTCCCATTCATTTATTCTTGATTTTATTTCCATGATTCTAGGAGGTGGGTCAAAAAGGATGGCGCTTTGATGGATGTCATATAGTGTTCTGCCTATGTTTTCCTCTAGGAGTTTGATAGTGTCTGGCCTTACATGTAGGTCTTTAATCCATTTGGAGTTTACTTTTGTGTATGGTGTTAGGAAGTGTTCTAATTTCATTCTTTTGCATGTTGCTGCCCAGTTCTCCCAGCACCACTTATGGAAGAGGCTGTCTTTTTTCCATTGTATATTCTTGCCTCCTTTGTCAAAGATGAGGTGCCCATATGTGTTTGGGCTTACTTCTGAGTTCTCTATTCTATTCCATTGATCTTCCTTTCTATTTTTGTGCCAGTACCATACTGTCTTGATCACTATGGCCTTGTAGTATAGTTTGAAGTCAGGAAGCTTGATTCCACCAACTCCATTTTTCCTTCTCAAGATTGCTTTGGCTATTCGGGGTCTTTTGCGTTTCCATACAAATCCTAAGATTTCTTGCTCTAGTTCTGTGAAAAATGCCATTGGTAATTTGATCGGGATTGCATTGAATCTGTAAATTGCTTTGGGTAGTACAGACATTTTCACGATGTTGATTCTTCCAATCCAGGAACATGGTATGTCCCTCCATCTGTTTGTGTCGTCTTTGATTTCTTTCATCAATGTCTTAAAGTTTTCTGCATACAGATCTTTTGCCTCCTTAGGCAGGTTTATTCCTAGGTATTTTATTCTTTTGGTTGCAATGGTGAATGGGAGAGTTTCCTTAATTTCTCTTTCTGCTCTTTCATTGTTAGTGTATAGGAATGCAAGAGATTTCTGTGCATTAATTTTGTATCCTGCTACTTTACTAAACTCATCAATTAGTGCTAGCAGTTTTCTGGTAGAGTCTTTAGGGTTTTCTATATATAATATCATGTCATCTGCAAAGAGTGACAATTTTACTTGTTCTTTTCCAATTTGGATTCCTTTGATTTCTTTTTCTTCTCTGATTGCTGTGGCTAAAACTTCCAAAACTATGTTGAATAATAGTGGTGAGAGTGGACACCCTTGTCTTGTTCCTGTTTTTAGGGGGAATTCTTCCAGTTTTTCTCCATTGAGAACAATGTTGGCTTTTGGTTTTGCATATATGGCTTTTATTATGTTGAGGTAATTTCCTTCTATGCCCATTTTCTGGAGAGCTTTTATCATAAATGGATGTTGAACTTTGTCAAAAGCTTTTTCTGCATCTATTGAAATGATCATATGGTTTTTATCCTTCAATTTGTTGATATGATGTATGACATTGATTGATTTGCGTATATTGAAGAATCCTTGCATCCCAGGGATAAACCCCACTTGATCATGGTGTATGATTTTTTTAATGTGCTGTTGCAGTCTGTTAGCTAGTATTTTGTTGAGGATTTTTGCATCTATATTCATCAGTGATATTGGTCTATAGTTTTCTTTTTTTGTGACATCTTTGCCTGGTTTTGGTATCAGGGTGATGGTAGCCTCGTAGAATGAGTTTGGGAGTGCTCCGCCTTCTGCAATATTTTGGAAGAGTTTGAGAAGGATAGGTGTTAACTCTTCTCGAAATGTTTGATAGAATTCGCCCGTGAACCCATCTGGTCCTGGGCTTTTGTGTGTTGGGAGATTTTTAATCACTGTCTCAATTTCCGTACTTGTGATTGGTCTGTTCATGGTTTCTATTTCTTCCTGGTTCAGTCTTGGAAGATTGTATTTTTCTAAGAATGTATCCATTTCTTCCAGGTTATCCAATTGATTGGCATATAGTTGCTTGTAGTAGTCTCTCATGATGTTTTGTATTTCTGAGGTGTCCGTTGTGACTTCTCCTTTTTCATTTCTAATTCTGTTGATTTGCATCTTCTCCCTTTTTTTCTTGATGAGTCTGGCTAATGGTTTATCAATTTTGTTAATCTTCTCAAAGAACCAGCTTTTAGTTTCATTTATTTTTCTTATGGTTTCTTTCCTTTCTTTTTCATTTATTTCTGCTCTGATCTTTATGATTTCTTTCCTTCTGCTCACTTTAGAGTTTCTTTGTTCTTCTTTCTCTAGTTGTTTTAGGTGTAAGGTTAGGTTGTTTATTCGATCATTTTCTTGTTTCTTAAGGTAGGACTGTATTGCTATAAACTTCCCCCTTAGAACTGCTTTTGCTGCATCCCATAGGTTTTGGGTTGTTGTGTTTTCATTGTCATTTGTTTCTAGATATTTTTTGATTTCCTCCTTGATTTCTGTAGTGATTCCTTGGTTGTTTAAGAGTGAATTGTTTAGCCTCCATGTGTTTGTATTTTTTGCAGTTTTTTTCCTGTAATTGATATCTAGTCTCATGGCGTTCTGGTCTGAGAAGATGCTTGATATGATTTCAATTTTCTTGAATTTGCTGAGGTTTGATTTGTGACCCAAGATGTGATCTATCCTGGAAAATGTTCCGTGTGCACTTGAGAAGAACGTGTATTCTGTCGTTTTTGGATGGAATGTCCTATAAATATCAATTAAGTCGAGATGGTCTAATGTGTCATTTAAAGCTTGTGTGTCTTTATTTATTTTCTGTTTGGATGATCTGTCCATTGATGTAAGTGGGGTGTTCAAGTCTCCCACTATTATTGTGTTCCTGTCGATGTCCCCTTTTATAGCTGTTAGCATTTGCCTTATGTATTGAGGTGCTCCTATATTGGGGGCATAGATATTTACCATTGTGATATGTTCTTCTTGGATGGATCCCTTGATCATTATGTAGTGTCCTTCCTTGTCTCTTTTAATAGTCTTTACTTTCAAGTCTAATTTGTCTGATATGAGTATTGCTACTCCAGCTTTCTTTTGACTTCCATTTGCATGGAATATCTTTTTCCATCCCTTTCCTTTCAGTCTATATGTATCCCTTGGTCTGAAGTGGGTTTCTTGTAGGCAGCATATAGAAGGGTCTTGTTTTTGTATCCATTCAGCCAGTCTGTGTCTTTTGGTTGGAGCATTTAATCCATTTACATTTAAGGTGATTATTGACATGTGTGTTCCAATTACCATTTTCTTAATTGTTTTGAGTTTGTATTTGTAGGTGTTTTCCTTTTCTTGTGTTTCCTACTTAGAGAAGTTCCTTTAGCACTTGTTGTAAGGCTGGTTTGGTGGTGCTGAATTCTCTTAACTTTTGCTTGTCTGGAAAGCTTTTGATTTCTCCCTCAAATCTGAATGAGATTCTTGCTGGGTAGAGTATTCTTGGCTGTAGGTTTCTCTCTTTCAGGACTTTCAGGATATCCTGCCATTCCCTTCTGGCCTGCAGAGTTTCTGTGGAAAGGTCAGCTGTTATCCTGATGGGTTTTCCCTTATATGTTGTTTGTTGCTTTTCTCTTGCTGCTTTTAATATTTTTTCTTTGTGTTTAGTTGTCGTTAGTTTGATTAATATGTGTCTCGGTGTATTTCTCCTTGGGTTTATTCTGTATGGGACTCTCTGTGCTTCTTGGACTTGGTGAATTATTTCCTTTCCCATGTTGGGGAAGTTTTCCACTATAACCTCTTCAAATATTTTCTCAGACCCTTTCTTGTTTTCTTCTTCTTCTGGGATGCCTATAATTCGAATGTTGGTACGCTTAATGTTATCAGTGAGGTCTCTGAGACTGTCTTCTAATCTTTTTATTATTTTTTCTTTTTCCTGCTCTGTGGCAGTTATTTCCCCCATTCTATCTTCCAACTCACTTATTCGTTCTTCTGCCTCAGTCATTCTGCTGGTTATAGCATCTAGAGTATTTTTAATTTCAGTTATTTTGTTATCCATTGCTGTTTGTTTTTCTGAGTTCTTATGAACTGTTTCTTGTACTTTCTCTATTTTGTTATCGAGATTTTGTATCATTTTTACTATCATTACTCTAAATTCCTTTTCAGGCATTTTTCCTATTTCCTCCTCATTTATTTGGTCTTGTGGGTTTTTTTCCTGCTCCTTTGCCTGCATGGTGTTTCTTTGTTTCCTCATGGTTGTCCAAACTTTTGGGGTTGCTTGTCCTTGGGTTTTTTTGCGTTATTCTGTGACCAGCAGAGGTTCCTTTATTGTTCGTCTGTAAGCGTCGGTGTGTGGGGAGGGAGAGGGTACAATAGTGGCTCCTTCTCCTGGGAGGGAGTGAGCAGTGGTGCACTGATGTCTCAGTCAGGCTTGGAGGTGCCTGTTGCAGAGGGCGCCGGTGGCTCAGGCGTAAACAGAAAGTCTTAGAGTTGGGCCTCTCTCGAGGGTTTTTTTCTTTTCTTTTTTTTTTTTCTCGGCAGCCTCCCTGCTGCTGGCATTGCAAGGGGTTTTAATCTAGCCCCACCCGAGTGCCTGAGGGTACTTGTTATCCCTGAGCGCCTTAGGTGGCCCGCAGGGCGTCTCTCCACTGCCTGTTGCAGAGGCGCAGAAAGAGAGAGAGAGGCTATGCGCGTGGCTCCTCCCAGCCGCCAGTGAGCCTGCAGCCTCCAGCTGCCATCATGGCCGGGCAGCTCTCAGGAACGGGCACTCCTCTCCGCGGGCCTCCTCCCTCCTGTCCTCTCGGTCCGTCACCCTACCGGCAACAATGTTTCCCACACTGAACCAGCTCTCCTGCTCCCACACTCCCACTCTTGGACCCTCCGTTCAGCCGCGGATCGATGTCTTGGTCCGGGAACGCTGAGCTGCGCTGCAGACCCTCCGAATGTTTCTCACTCCCTCCCGTCTGCCACGGCTCCGCCGCTTCACCCTCTTTGAGCCCTCGTAGATGCCTCCCTACCGGCTATGTCGGGATCCCCGCAGTCCCATCCGGTGTCCGAGGCCGTCTGCTGGTGTTCAGCTGGTTCTCTGTGAGAATGACTGCGTCCTTCCATGCATTCCCAATGCATCTGTGGGGAGGGATGCACTCCACGTCTCTCTACTTCGCCGCCATCTTTTCCTCTTCTGGTTTTGTCTTTGTACACATTTTTTATGCCACCTTTTCTCTCCAAAGTCCTCATGTTACTTTTAAAAAATCTCTGAATCTGTATCATTAGGTTATCAAAACAGAGTTCCCTTTAAAGTACAAGTATACAGTAAATGACTATATTCATTATTTCCTTTTTCATAAAATATTACATGCCATACTTTAGATTTTTAAAAATCCCTACTGTTTAGTTCAAACATAATTAGAGAGTAGCTCTGACAAAAGATTCAAAAGGATAATTTTATGCCATCTTCTAGTACTTATCAGATACAACATGATAGGTAACATAATTTAGTGGTAACTATGGGCTGTGGAGTCCGACCTGGATTCAAAATCTAACTCTAGAACTTACTAGCTATGCCATCTTAAGTTTTGTTACTTTACTATGAATTTGGCCAACATACAAAAAAGGGCGAATAATACTTTAAATAATCATCTACAGTGCTTATTCATGAAGCTAACACACATAATTAATATTATTCTCAAATGTACTTTGGTCACTTTAAGAACGAATGTCACATTTAATAGGTTCTAGTTCAAGTAATGGCAACAGCTAAGATGACAGTCGTTTGTATGCACTGCAGCTCCTAAGGAACTCAGACAATAATTTTCAAACTAAAATATAAAGAATACTTTTTTTAAAAAGTTTTATTTATTTATTTATTGGCTACGTTGGGTCTTCGTTGCTGTGAGCTTTCTCTAGTTGAGGCAAGTGGGGGCTATGCTTCGTTGCAGTGTGCAGGCTTCTTATTGTGGTGGCTTCTCCTGTTGCAGAGCACAGGCTCTAGGCTTCAGCAGTTGCAGCAGGTGGGTTCAGTAGTTGTGGTGCACAGGCTTAGCTGCTCTGTGGAATGTGGCATCCTCCTGGAGCAGGGATTGAATTGGCATGCAGATTCTTAACCACTGAGCCATCAGAGAAGTTCCTAAAGGGACTGAATTGGCATGCAGATTCTTAACCACTGAGCCACCAGAGAAGTTCCTAAAGAATATTTCTTGCATCCAGGAAAAATTATGATGGATAAGAAAAACCAACTCTAAGCAGAAAAAAAACTACTGTTATTCTCTACTGTAAATGCATCAAGCACTGCACTTTCCATCTTTTCTCTAACCCAGCAAATGAATTTACAATTAACCAGAGATTCAATTTCTTTAATATATATATGGCTATTCAGATTATTTACTTCTTGAGTAAGCTTTGGTAGTTCATCTCTTAAGGACATAGTCAATTTCATCAAAATTTATTGGCATAAAGTTGCCAATAAATATTGTTCTATTGTTGTTTTAATGTCTCTATGGGATCTGTAGCGAGGTCTCTTCTTTACTAATGTTCCTAATTTGTCTTTCTTTTTTCCTCATCAGTCTAGCTAGAGATCAATCTTATTAGCTGCATGCCACAAATTTTGTTATTTGTGTTTTCATTTTATTCAGTTAAAGACATTTTCTAATATCCCTAGACTTTTTTGAGCAGGGGGTATTTACAAGTGTGCTGTCCAATTTCCAAATATTTGTAGATTTTTCAGATGTTATTTTTAGTCTAATTTCTTCATGGTCTGAGAGTATACTTTGTGTTGTTTCAACCTACTTAAATATACTGTTTTATGGCCCAGAATATAGTCTGTTGTGGTAAGTGTTCTATGTTCCTTTGAAAAGATTTTGGGTGGAGTGGTCTATAAATATTATACCAAGATTTTAGATAGCATTGCTCAAGTCTTCTATAGCCTTACTAATTTTCTATCTACTTGTTCAATCAATTATTGAGAAAGGAGTGTTTAAATCTCTAACTATAATTACAGATTTGTCTATTTCTCCTTTTAGTTTTGTTTTTACTTTATACATTTTGAAGTTCTGTACATATATAAATTTTTTGTCTTCTTAATGAACTGATTCTTCAATTACCATTAAATATCCCTCTTAATAAATATCTACTTTTTCTGATATTACATTGACACTTCAATATTCTTTTCATTACAATTGAATTCATTGGTATTTGCACAGCATGTTTTTTCCCATTCTTTTACTTTTACCCTATGTCTTCAAAGGGGTTTTCATGTAAATGGCTTACAGTTGGGAAGCCATTAATTTTTTTCCCAAGCTGACAATCTGCTTGTAATTGGAAAGCTTTAGTTTAAATTTTAGACCATTTACATTTGATATAATTACTGATGATTAAGTTTAAACCTAACATCTTGCTATTTCTATTTGTCCCATTGCTCTTTGTTCCCTGTTAAACTTTCCTTATCCTTTTTTTCAATTAAAAAAATTATTAAAAAAAAATATTTTTGACATAATACACTGCATATATTTAAAGTGTACCATTTGATTTTTTTTTCTTATTAGTAATGTGCATATGGCAATCCCAATCTCCCAAGTCATCCCACCCCAACCACCCCCATCCCCCAATTTCCACCCCCTTGGTCTCCATGTTTGTTCTCTACATCTGTCTCTATTTCTGCCTTGCAAACCAGTTGATCTGTACCACTTTTCTAGATTCGCATATATGCATTAATATATTTGTTTTTCTCTTTCTGACTTACTTCACTCTGTATGACAGACTCTAGGTCCATCCATGTCTCTACAAATGTCCCAATTTCATTCCTTTTTAAAGCTGAGTAATATTCCATTGTATATATGTTCCACATCTTTATCCATTCATCTGTTGATGGACATTTAGGTTGCTTCCATGACCTGGCTATTGTAAATAGTGCTGCAAAGAACATTGGGGTACATGTGTCTTTTTGAATGATGGTTTTCTCTGGGTATATGCCCAGGAGTGGAATTGCTGGGTCATATGGTAACTCTTTTAGTTTTGCAAGGAACCTCCAACTGTTCTCCATGGTGGCTGTATCAATTTGCATTCCCACCAACAGTGCAAGAGGGTTCTCTTTTCTCCACACCCTCTCCAGCATTTATTGTTTGTAGATTTTCTGATGATGCCCATTCTAATGGTGTGAAGTGGTACCTCATTATTTTGATTTGCATTTCTCTAATTAGTGATATTGAGCAGCTTTTCATGTGCTACTTGGCCATCTCTGTCTTCTTTGGATAAATGCCTATTTAGGTCTTCTGCCCATTTTTTGATTTTGTTCGTTTTTTTGATATTGAGCTGGATGAACTGTTTATATATTTTGGAGATTAATCCTTTGTCTGTTGATTCATTTGCAAATATTTTCTCCCATTCTGAGAGTTGTCTTTTTGTCTTGTTTAGAGTTTCTTTTGCTGTGCAGAAGCTTTTAAGTTTCATTAGGTCCCACTCTAGGAGGTAGGTCAAAAAAGACCTTGCTGTGATTTATGTCAAAGAGTTATCCTCTTTTACATAGTCTTTTTTGATTCCATTTTACCACATTCCAGTTACCACTAACAGCTTATTAAGAATTCCTCTGTTTCACTTATTTAGTGATTTCCCAAGTTTGTACTTATAAACGAGAAATTTACAAAGAAAAAAAAAAATCACCCTGGAGTTTTATATTAGCTTTGTTTTTCAAGCAAAAATATTACCCCTCTTCAACAAGCTGAGTTTTAAGCCTCAATCTTAATTAGAGATTTAATTAAAATTTAGAAATTCAATGATGTGGGGAGAATGTCTAGCTTATTGTTAGAAAATACAGAAAAAAATGTCAAAGTTTTTACTATGTGGGAACAATTAGGACTAAGGCACGAGTAGTAAATATCACAATTAAGAAAAATTAACATGATACATGCACATGTTGTGTATCATGAACGAGGCAGCCAAATCTTTTATAATATAAGGTAGGTAACTCTAAACGACCTGCAGAGGATGGTAAAAGCAGCAAGGCCAACTCCCATTTAAAAATCTGGGGACTTCCCTGGTGGTCCAGCAGTTGAGACTCCATGCTTCCATGGCAGGGGGCACAGGTTCAATCCCTGGTCAGCTGACTAAGAACCCACAAGCCACAAGGTGTGGCAAAAAAAAAAAATCTGTTAGAGTATACCTATGTTCGTAACAGTATTATTCACAATAGCTAAAATGTGTAAGCAACCCAAGTGTCCATCAATGAATGAATGGATAAGCAAAATGTGGTATATACAATATTATTCAGCCTTAAAAAGAAAGTAAATTCTGACCCATGCAGATTGGATGAAACTTGAGGACATGCTAAATTAAATAAGCCAGTCACGAAAAGACAAATTCTGTATGATTCTACTTAAATGAGGTACTTGGTCAAAAGTCACAGGGACAGAAAGTAGAATGATGGTTGCCAGAGGCTGAGGGGAGGGGAGGATGAGGGGTTAATTAATAGGCACAGACTTTGAGTTTTAAAAGATGAAAAGAGTTATGGAGATGGATGGTGGTGATGGTAGCACAATATTATGAATGTATTTAATGTCACTGTTCACTTAAAAGCAAGATGGCAGGGACTTTCCTGGTGGCGCAGTGATTAAGAATCCACCCGCCAATGTAGGGGACACGGTTCGATCCCTGGTCTGGGAAGATCCCACATGCCACGGAGCAACTAAGCCCATGGGCCACAACTACAGAGCCTACGCTCTAGAGCCTGGGAGCCACAACTACTGAGCCCATGTGTCACAACTACTGAAGCCCGCACACCTAGAGCCCGTGCTCTACAACAAGAGAAGCCACCGCAATGAGAAGCCCAAGTACCACGATGAGAAGCCCAAGTACCGCAATGAAGTGTAGCTCCCACTTGCCACAACTAGAGAAAGCCTCCACAAAGCAACAAGGATCCAACACAGCCAATAAATAAATAAATTTTTACACACACACACACACACACACAAACCAAGATGGCAAATTTCATCACAATTTTAAAAATTAAAAAAAACAAAAAAACACCTATTAGAACATATCCATTTGTTCAAATACATGATGGCTGTCCGCTTTTTGCAGAATGTACTGCTGCCAGTCCTCAACCCGCCAAGTATTCCAAACCTAATCTGATATGGCTTAAGACACTTTTTTAAACAAATGACAAAGCACACTGGTACATGTTTTCTTATTTTATTAAATCTTACTAGTATTCTTTAAGGAACAAACACACAGGTGAGTAGGCTACAGTGAAGAAATCTTTTTATAAGAGAATTAAGAAGACATTAAAAGATACTTCCACGTATTATCTTCAGTGATGTTTCTTATCTTTTTTCTGGGACTCCAGGTAATATTCAGCCCCTACAGCTACCACAAACGCAGCAAATCCCCATTTGAATCCTTTTAATAATGCTCCAACGAAGGAAACATTATTTGCAAAGCCACCCATGTATCTCCAAGCTTCATTGCTAGAGGAAAAAAAAAGGGGAAAATTATAATCACATATGACTTATGTACACTCAATGAGTAAAATATATTTGATTTTCATCTTTCTAACAGACTTAAATGCAACCTTATATATGATAATCTAAGTGGATCACGATAGGAATCTTTCTGTGGCATAAGATAATTAGGTCTATATGCCCACATTTCATATATGAAATACAAGGAAAACACTTGATGATCTCATATTTCATAGTTATAATATTCAGGATTTTACAGAATTCTCAAATGGAAGACTCACCTTGGCCTATCCATCACAGGTCAGTTGTGTAGCTTTGCCCAAAGTAGTCATTACATGGAAAGAGGAAGTTAAGAGACTTGGGTATTAATCTTTTCTCTGCCACTTATACTAGATACACAACCTTTTAGGCTCAGCAAGTTATTTAACCTGTCAGGGCTTATTTCTTCTACTCAATAGTGATTACTATCTACCTTACAGCATTATTAGTAAAGATTAAACAGAGTAATGTAGGATGTATTTTGGCACAAAGAGTTATGTAACACTTGACAATACTGTTACTTTTCAAGAGGATCATTGCTTTTTTCCTGTCACAGAAGACTGAACTTTAGAAGACTAATTTCTTGTCCTGGCAATCATTCTTTTGAATAGCTTGAGCAGAGAAGGAAACAAATTAGACAGGTCTAGTGAAAAAAAGTCTTCTCTCACAGGTAAGGATAAATGAGTGCAAAAAATCATGTTTTAAAGAACGAAACCCCCTTAACTCTAAAAATCTGACTTATGAAAGCTAATCCGATCTAATTTAAGATATCAAAACCAGACAAAGACATTAGAAGAAAGCTACAGACTAATATTCCTCATGAACATAGATGCAAGTATTCTTAACAAAATTTTAGAAAACTGAATCCAGCAATATTTAAAAGGATAAAATATCATAATGAAGTAGGGTTTACCTCAAAAGAAAGCAAGACTGCTATAACATCTGAAAACCAATAAAATTAACTCACCATATTAACAGAATAAAAAAAGAGGTGAGCATCTTAATAGATGTAGAAAAAGCATTTAACAAAATTCTACACCTATTAGTAACAATAACAACAATAATAGTAACTCACAGTAACCCAGGATTAGAAGAGAAATTCCTCAACTTGATGAAAGGCATGTATGACTATCCTACAACTAACATTATACTGAATGATGAAAGACTGAATGCTTTCCCCAATTAGGAACAAAGCCAGGATGTCCACATACACTACTTTTATTCAACATTATACTAGTAGTTTTAGCCAGTGCAACAACACAAGAAAAAGAAATTAAAAGTTTATAGATTGAAAAAAAGGAACATTGTAGATGAAATGATCTTCTATGAAGTAAATTCTAAGGACTCTATAAGAAACATCTGCTAGAACTAAGAAGTGAATTTAGCAAGGTAACAAGATACAAAGTCAATATATAAAAAGCAATTATATTTTTACATATTAGCAATGAACAACTGGAAATTGAAGTTTAAAAATACTGTTTAAAATAGCATAAAATATGGAATAATCCAGAATAAACTGAACAAAATATGTACAAGATTGTATGAACACTGCTGAGGAAATTAAAGAGGCTTTAAATTGTCCATGAACTGGAAGACAATATTGTTAAGACATAAATTGTCCTCAACTGAGCTAAAGATTCAAGGTGATTCCAATTAAAATCCAAGCAGGCTTTTTGTAGAAACTGAAAAGCTCATTCTAAAATTTAAATGTAAATGCAAAGAACTTAGAATAGCTAAAACAATTTTTTAATTAAAGTTGGGGGAAAAAAAAGTTGGACATCTTGTTTTATACTACCTGATTTGAAGACAGTGTGGTATTGACATAAAGGTAGACATACTGATCAGGGTAACAGAAAAGAATCCAGAAATAGACTGCAGAGATACTGTCAACTGATTTTTGACAATAGTGTCAAGGTCAATTAATGGGGAAAGACAATCTTTTAATATATGTTGCTAGAAAAATTGGATGTCCATATGCAAAAACATTAACCTTCACCCTTACCTCATATGACATAAAAATTAACTCAAAATGGATCATATGCCTAAATGTAAGAAAGAGCACTATAAAAGCTTCCAGAAGAAGATTAGGAGAAAATCTTAGGCTGCAAAAAGCACAAACCATAAAAGAAAAAACTGCTACATTGGGACTTAATCAAAATTTAAAACTCTTTGAAAGACATCATTAAGAAAATGAAAAGATAAGCCACACTCTGGGAAAAATATCTGCAAAACTTTTATCTGATAAAGGACATATCAAAAATATATAGACAACTCTTATAATTCAACAAAAGACAAACACTCTGATAAATAAAATGGGCAAAAGACTGCACCAAAGAAAATACACAAATGACAAACATATGAAGAGATTCTCGTGATCTTCATTTTTAGTGGAAATGCAAATTAAAACCAAAAGAGATATTACTATCACATTCACTAGAATGGCTAAAATTAAAAGGCTGATAATACCAAGTATTGATGAGGACAATGAGCAACTGAAATTCTCATACATTGTTGGCAGAAATGCAAAATGGTACAGCCACTTTGTAAAACTGTTTGGGTGTTTTTCATTTAAAAAAATACACTTTTCAAATAATTTAGAAATCCCACTGTTAGGTACTTACCCAAGAGAAATGAAAGCATATGTTCACACAGACTTGTACCTGAATGTTTAAAGCAACTTTACTCATAATAGCCAAAAACTGGAAACAACCCAGATGGCTATCAACTGGTGAACAGTAAACAAAATGAGGTATATGCATACAATGGAGTAGTACTCAGCAATAAAAAAGGAAGGACATAAGTTAACGATGTATATAAGTCTCAAAAGCATTATAAGTGAAAGTGGCCAGAACAAAAGACTACAGACTATATGATTCCAATTGAAAAAGCATATCAAGGGTTGCCAGGAACCAGGAGTAGGATAGCACTGAGTGCAAAGGATCATGAGGGAACATTTTGGTATGCCAGAAATATTCTGTACCATGACTGTGGTGGTGGTCACATAACTGTGCACATCTGTCAACACTCATGGAATGATACACTTAAAATGGGGTGAATTTTACTGTACCTGATATTTTAATAAAGCTGATTTTAAAACAAATATAAAAAGCCATTTTCGATGATTTTTTTTTTAAAAGACAATACATTGAAAAGGAACATAGATACTGCTTCTCTAGGATAAATTCTATATAAATTATTTAATTATTCCTACCGGCCCCATGGATCCCTTAGCCCTCGTGCAGCCAACTTCTTCTGGACAGTTTCCAATGGTGTCCCTTCTATCTTCCATTGTTTATAATCTGGAAGTTCCATTTTACTATGACCATGTTCGTGTCCATGTCCATGGGCCATGTCTATAGGAAAAGAGTAATTTAAGGGAGAAATATATATACTGTAGATATCAAATACCCAAGTTTACTATTTATGCTTTAAGATAAAACATTTAAAGTTAATGTTTTAAAAAGAAAGCCAATATAAATACTTGAAACTTCTAAGTTAAGAAATTTTATAAAACAGTGTCTTATTACATAACTAATACATGGTCACAGTTTGGAAATATACATATGCAAAACAGAAAAAAAAATAATCAGTAATCCCATTACTAAGAGATACCTACTCACTATTTTGTTTCTTTCTTCGTTATAATAATAGCAAACATTTATCATGCCCTATGTGCCAGGTGCACTATGTTAAAGTACTTTAAGTGTCTTAACTCAGCATTACTCCTAAAACAACTCTTTGAACTTCAATTACTATGATCATTAGTCCCATTTTATAGATGAAGACAATGAGGCTCCAAGAAGATAAGTAACTTTCTGAAGGCAACAAAAATAGTTAATGGTACAACTTGGTTTTGGACCTTGCAGTTTCATTTCAGAGCCCTTTCACCTAACTTTTAAGCAATACTGTTTCCTTCCTTTCAGTCTTTCATAATTCATGAATATGTATAATAAAAATATTGTACATATTGTTTAGTTACTTTCTTTCTTCAGATGATTCTTTAAAAATGTAGTATTACTGTGGTTAACACATACGGATCACACGAACTTTATCTGTAAAGAGCCAGATAGTAAATATTTTAGGCTTCATTGGCGAAGAGGTAAAATCAAGGATATTATGTAGGTACTTACATAACAGGAGAGAAAACAAACTTCCATAAATATTTATAGATAAAATTCAAAATATAACAACTGAATATAATTTTTTGTTATACAAGTCTTTTTTTTTTTGGCTGCATTCAATCTTTGTTGCTGTGCATGGGCTTTCTCTAGTTGCCACAAGCAGGGGCTACTCTTCATTGTGGTGCGAGGGTTTCTTAGCATGGTGGCTTCTCTTGCTGTGGGGCATGGGCTCTAGGTGTGCGGGCTTCAGCAGTACAGCATGTGGGCTCAGTAGTTGTGGCATGCGGGCTTAGTTGCTCCTCGGCAATGAGATCTTCCCAGACCAGGGCTTGAACCTGTGTCCCCTGTATTGGCAGGTGGATTCTTAACCACTGAACCACCAGGGAAGTCCACTACAAGTCTTCCGATGAAAAAAATGCAATTCTCTTTTGGGGGGATAACATTTTGCTTACCTGGGGCTCAAAGTTTAGTGTTCCTTAGTATCAAATTGATTGCAAATGTTCATCTTTAATAAAAACCGTTCTTAGCTCATTGGCCACGTAAAAACAGGCAATGGGCTGAATTTGGCCAGCAGGCTGTAGTTTGCTGACTCCTGAAGTAAATCAACAGAGACTTTTTTTTTTTAATTTTTATTGAAATATAGTCAATCTATAATGTTGTGTTAGTTTTACATGTACAGCAAAGCAATTCGGACATACATATATATAAATAAAAGTATTCTTATTTTTAACATTCTCTTCCATTAACAGAGTCCTTAAGACCCCTTTTTAATTGATAAGTTTGCTTAAATAAAATATGGCCCCAATGGGTATATAAAGATTTCAATTTTCTAGTGTTATTTTTATAGATAATACAAAAATAAACTTGAGCTTGGTCCCCAGTTAAATTGTTATGAATCTCAAATTAAGAGGGTATGAATTAATAATGCTATACTGTAATTTGTATAAGGTTAGCAGTAGCAATTCTACAATCACTGCTTTCCAGAAATAAAACCAAATAATTATTACTATTTTGTCTGCATTTATAACTATAAACAAGTCCAATAATAAGGCAGGATTCTTACACTGCATTTTAGAAGACAGAGATAATTATTAGATAGCATATACTAAAGACACATTATGTGAAGTGCTTATTTCATTAAATAATAGTTCTCAGAATATGGGGGACAAAACTGTACTTAGTAATTTTGATAAATTAGCCAACACTTAATATTTTTATTTATAGACATAAGATATCACAAAACATTATGTTGATGATTTTCACATTTAACAGAGAATAAAAACCAATACCCACCAAACACAGTTAAAACTATAACATTCACAACTTTGAATGAAACATTTAATCCATTATTTCATTATTATTTAGTGGATTCAATAATATAAGGAAACAAATTATGGTTTCAGATTTCAGTCTGAATTTTGAGATTCAATACATTATCACAAAAGAGTTTTAGAAGCATTTAATTATAATGATAAAGTGTTGGTTTCTTCTATGTTTTCAAAAAAAAAATTTTAAATAACATTTCTTTCCAAAAATCTTTAGATTACAAGACAAACCCTTATTTTGGCAAATGTCAATTCTAGAACATTAAACGTATCTGACTATCAATGTACTTGAAAGAGAATACAAAACAAAGGTCAAAATTTTTTAATTAAATAGCTTGATTTTGAAAATGAAAACTGAAATATTACCATGGTATAAAGGCTATCTCAAAGTTACAATACTACTATGCTCAAAATATTAAGTAATTTGGAAGATAAAACTTTGAAAAAAAAACCATGAAAGTATACATACACTCATTTCTCCTGAACAAATTTCCTTTAATGAATTTAATGTATTCTCTCTTCTATGTAATTAAAATATTTCAGAAAGAGTTCCTTAATAGGCATTTACTAAATATTTCAATGACTTTTCAATGAACACTATTTTTAGGGAAACTTCATTTTTTCTTAAAAAAAGTATTTCTACTTCAGAATAGCCATAAATCAGACAATGATATCCTGATCACTTGATGGAAGAGTCTGGAATTCTAACGAAGTGCAGACTTTGGTCTGTACAGATCTGGCATCAAACCCTGAATGCATCATCAATAGCTATAAAATTCTAGGCAAATCATTTTAATCTTGCTGAACTTCAGTTTCTTCACATAACATGAGGTTAAAACCTACCTTGCAAGATTGTGAAAATTGGGGAAAACACATTGTGATGATGTGCCTTCCATTTTCACACCCAGGTGGTGAGAATGTGATTTACCACAATGACTGTAAAAAACTGTTTGGTATGACCTAGAAATGTTGAACATTTGAATTACCTTATGGCCTAGCAATTCCAGTCATAGGTTCTATATATATATACTCTAGATATGCACTGTCCAATACGGTAGCCACTAGCACCTCAAATGTGCAACTGGGGAACTGAGAATTTTTATTTAATTTTAATTTAAATTTTAAAACAGATTTTCAAACCAGTTATTGGAAAATTTTAAAGTGTGTTTGGTACAAATTGGGCATGTGAATCTACTTTATCAACTGTAAATTTTATGAAATATAAATACAGATCAAGTGTTTACATTTATGAAAACAGCAAATTCTGTAAGTGTAAAATACATCACTTTTGAAGACGGCATGAAGAAAATATAGAATATTTCATTAATAACTTTTAATACTGATTACATCTTAAAATGATAATATTTTGAATATACATAGTTGGTTAGATAAAATATATCATTAAAATTAATTTTATGTTTCTTTTTACCTTTTTAATATGGCTATTGGAAAATTTTAAGTTACATATGTATTATATACGTATTATATTTGCATTATACAGCACTGCTCTAGAGAAACTCTTGCATCTGTATAACAGATATATTTATAAGAATCTTTCTAGACACATTATTTACGCTAGCTCCAAAACGTAAACAACTCAAATGTCAACTATGGAATGGATTAACTATGGAATATTACACAATGAAAAATTACATGCAAAACTATGAATGAATTCCACAAATATAATAATGAGCAAGGGATGAGTCAGAAAAAAACACACACTTTGAATCTCATTTATATAAATGGAAAAACCTAACAATTCATTTTCTAGGAATGCATCATAGAAGGAAAAAATTTAAGTGAAACAAGTAAATGATTATTACAAGTTAAGACAGTGGTTACCTCTTGGTGGAGGAGACAATCACAGAAACTCATTCGGGGAGGTTCTAAGGCAGTGTTTTTCAACGTATTGTAATTATTGTACCAAAGGAGCTTTTTTGGACCTTTTTTTCCCCTGATCATGTTCACCGCTTCCACATGAAAATTTAGTACCACAATTTATGTACCATGGCTCTTTGGAGGGTCACAAACTATTGTATTATCTAAGGTTTTTTTTTTTTGCTCTCTCACCCCCACCCAACAAGAACCAATTTTTACCTCCTTAAAGGGCAATCATCTCTGTTTAGGTTGCATATTTAAGTTTCTGGAAACGCTTTATTTCCTAACCTGAGGGGTGGTGATCAAGTGTTTGCTTAATTATAACTCTTAAAAGTGTACTTATGTTTTATGCACCCTTCTGTTATGTATACTTCACAATAACAACTAAAATTAGATAAAGTGTCTTAAATCATGCCAAAGACTCAACAAGAGGTGCTTATTTCCATTTCGGAGCTGTTCAAACAAGAACAGCAAGGAAATTAGTTCAACAAGGAAAGAACATGCAATCATGAATTTTTTCACCTCATTCTATCTGCCTATGTTTGGAGTGAACCTGTAAGTTTGGTGGAGATCAACCTCCACTAAAGGGCGCTGGCTCTAGTACAGGAACAGTGTTGGCATACTTTCCCTAAGAAGGAAATAAAAGCGTAATGCCTATTACACTATATGTAATTTCACAGTTTACCAAACATTTTGAAGTATAGATTCCAATTTCCCCTCATTTAAAAAGCTGTGAATACCATAAGAACATTAGAAAATAAAACACAAATGAACTGTTTTCACCTTTAGTGTCCCTTGCAGTCCTTGCCTCTCCGTATATGCAATTTAATAGCAATCACACTAAAAACTGATGCGATTTGGTGCCCTTTTAACACTGTGTCATAAACATTCATACCAGAAAAACCTTATTTAAAACTATACTATACATGCTTGAGAGGCAGGCATTACAAATATTCCTATTTTACACATTTTCGATTTGAGGGCAGTTGTGCCTTCATTCGACTTAACGATAAACCAAAAAACAAAAACAAAAACAAAAATGCGGGGCGAGGGGTGTTGCAGGTGAGAGAGAAGGAGAAAAGCATCTGAACTTAACAACCACAGTGATCCTCACTGAATCCTTTTACAACCACCCCTCACTACCCCAGGACTTCATAGGTCTCTTCTGCTACTTCTTCGATCTCCTTCCCTCTTGAGTCACACATTCTCACCCTCCTTCTCCACTTAGTCTCCCTTTTTCGACAATCCCGGGAATAGAGCCTCATTCTTATTCCCCACCAGCTCCCCTCAATTTACCTGACAGCAATCTGACCTCTTAGGTCAGTCAACAGTCAAACCTCCACCCGGCGGCAACCGGAAACGGAAGTTGTCACCTCGAGTACCTTACGGCAGGAAAGCAGAGGAGAAATTTAACATTCTGGTCCTGGGTCACAGATTCCCGGACCAGGTGGAGGTGACATGAAGGAGTCTGTAAGTGGACATTTTCCCCGCACATCTGTGCATGCGGAGTCTGACCGAGGTAAGAGAACCTGTGGAGGACAGCTGGCGGGGAACAGGAGACCTCGTCCTTGCTTGGAGACCGGAATCTTTAGACTCTGCACAGGGGGCGGGCCGCGGGCAGCTTGCTGCCAATCAGCGGTGCTGTTGTTGGAGCGTTGAATCGCCCAATGGGAGGGTCGGTGGTTGCGCTGCAGTTGGCAGGCTGCTGCGGGAGGCGGTGGCGGTAAGAAGCCGGAGGCAGCGGGGTGACAGGTAGGCGGCGGCGCTGTCTTTGGGGGACGCCGAGTACCAGATAGGAGGGATTTTCTTCTTCTCCGGCTGCAAGAACTATAGAGGGGATCTGCCGAGGGTGGTCTGGGAAGGCGACAGCCGGAGTGTTGGTGGTTCCGGAACCTCTAGGAGACCAGGTAGCAGCTTGGGAGGGTCGTGAGGAGGAGAAGGCAGCCGCGGCGGGGGGAGGCTGAGCCCAGCGGGGCGACGTGGGGGCCGCGGGCGTGGGGGGCTGCGGTGGCGCCGGTGCAGGCGCGAGAGAGGCCGGAGCTAGACGGCGTCGTGAGGACTGGAAGAATTCCTTGTACGGAGCTCCGAGAGAAAAGAGGACGCGGCATTGCAGGCACCTGAGAGAGATCCTGGGGCTTGCTTTTTCTTAGGGCCGTTTCTCAGGGTGGGAACGAAGGAAACGGAGAAGAAGAATGTTTACTGGCGGTCAGATCCTTGAAACTCTTCATAGCTGTACATTATGTAATCTTTGGCCGTTATTTACCCAAACAACTAGGTTGCCCCTCCTGGAAAAGGAGGTCTTGCAACCTATTGATGTGTCAGAATAGTTTTTTTCGTTGGTTTGACTGTTTTCTACCACGGCAGGCTCTGTGGGCGAAGAAGCATGAAGGATAGAGTAGTCACGAAGAGCTTATCCCAAATATGGACTTGGGTTGAGAGATGTGTTAGTTTGGAATGAGCGTGGCCAGGTTCAGGTTTTGTAGTTCGTGAATTTATTTGTTTTGAGGGTCAAGGCTGACTACAGATTTTTTTTTTTTTTAAATCTTCAGGAAAGTGGAGACCCTCAAAAATCTATAGTAGGAGGTAAGTGCAAGTTGGAAAATGACTAGAAAATTAGCTGGTAGATTTTTCCCCCCTAAATTGTGGATGTTAGTGACTGTGAAAATTAGGTGGTGGTCTGATTTCGGTGGGGAGCAGTCATCTAAGTAATTTACTCTATAAGGCTGAGAGATTAGTTCGAATTATTTATTTCTTAGTTTTAAAAAGTATGTTCTTTGAACCTCTCCGGTAGAGGTAAAATGTATTTACAGACATAATTAATTGTAAATTATCATGTTTTTTCTAAGTTTTTATGATTCATTATTTGCACAATGAAATATAGAATTAAAATAGGAATTCCATTCAGTGTGTATTATGGAGTGACAAACTACATTAAAAACTTGATTTTGTAGCTCACTGGGAAGCATTTTTAAAAGAAGTGTTATAAATTTCTAAAATGTAAACTGATTGAAATGTTGCCTTTAGCATAGAAGATAAAGACTAATGTAGTATTTGTTAGCAAGTGTGTAGTTTTCCTGAGCTTATTTTAATACTGCATGTCAGAAAAACTTTCTAAAATGTGATTTTTTTCTATTATTGATAATTTATATTAGTATATCCCAGAAACTAAATTAAAAAAATTTTTTTTTCTAAATGTTATTTGGTAAAGAGAGTTGCATCATTAGAGTTTTTGTTCCAGAATGTTTATAGTACTGAGATATTTATCATTGTTTCAGATAAAAATTTTGGTACTGGTGTTTCATTCTTTGTTGTTTTATCTTTTGGCAAGAATAATACTCTCAGTCACAAAGAGCAGTTCTGCTTCTGTTTTAGGTGCATTTCTGTAGTGTGAGTGCCTGTGAACAAATCTCTGCTTTCGTGCAGTGTATATGTATCTCTGTGTGTGTATGTATGTATTTCTTCTTATGTAACCAGCCTACTAGAGCTGTCTTAGAGAACTAATGGCTGATTTTGAATGGCCAGTAGGTGTCATTGTAGAATGCAATAAAGTTGAACATTAAGTAGGAAATTACCAAGTGATTTAAGGAACACTAGTCCAAATTAGAATATAATAATAATTGGCTGATTATTTATACATAATTAGAAATTCTCTTTTCTGATACATCTCAGAATTGTTTATAAGGAATTTGAAACAGTGGCTGTAAAGAAGTATAATTGTTTGCCCTAAAATGGACCTTGAAAGCTTGTTTTCTAATCCAGTTCTTAAGCTCTCTTGACATGCAGTATGGATTTAGGATTTTCTTTTTTTAATTCAATTTTGGCATCTTATGGTAGTTTATTAGGTTCTAGAATGATTAAGATTTTCAGCTTGACTGAATTTTATAATAGAAAAATCAATGCTACATAATGAAAGACTAAAATGATAAAATATGGGTAGAAAATCTCCAGACAAATTATCAGCTGCGCAAAATAATACTTTGTTATTGTTCTTTTAATGCTTTATGTTCTTTTAAAGAACAAAGGAATTTTTGTCTTTCTGTGGCTTAGTTTTTTGGATGTCCAAAATAGTTTCTTTTTACATTTTTATCTGACTAGTAGACTGCGTACTTTTCTCAGGATGATGAACTGAACATTTGTCATTGTCTAAAATGTAATATAATGGATTCTGGAGGGAGCTGGCACAGAAAGGTCTAAAGGTAGCTATGGCTGCTGTTAGTACAGTCTCTTACCTGCAGAGCTTTCTGCTGTGCTCTTGTCACTTTGTAGCTCTGCCCCTTTTGCCTGTTGTTGATACAGTGTTAAAAAATAGAGTTGGACCTAATTCAGGCATTCTCCATGAAAGTGGAGAGTTACCAGTAGATCACAATAATCTAGGAGTTAAAAAAAAAAACAGAGACACACATGCATATCCATTATATCATCTCCACTTCCCTATGGAATCTTAGTGGTAGGGGGAATATAAAGGGAGGTAGATATATTTTGAAGGAAAAAAAAAATCCCCTAGATGATGTGGTTTATTACAGCCTTCCACTTGAAAATCATTGATCTAATTCAAGGCTTTTAGACTGTGGTGTGAACCAGAACAGTAGTTTTGGACTTCCTAGGTGGCACAGTGGTTAAGAATCCTCCTGCCGATGCAGGGGACACGGGTTCGAGCCCTGCTCTGGGAAGATTCCACATAACATGGAGCAACTAAGTCTGTGTGCCACAACTATTGAGCCTGTGCTCTAAAGCCCGTGAGCCACAATTATTGAAGCCCACGCGCCTAAGGCCCATGTTCCACAACAAGAGAAGCCACTACAATGAGGAGCCTGTGCACCACAATGAAGAGTAGCCCCTGCTCGCAGCAACTACAGAAAGCCCGTGTGCAGCAATGAAGACCCAACGCAGCCAATAAATAAATAAAATAAATAAATTAATTAAAAAAAGAGTAGTTTTTAGCTTGAGAAAAAGGATTTCTAAATCTGTCAATATACTATAGCTCAATAAATTTTCATCATTTAATGTCATAACTGGGATGGATTTTCTAGCCAGGAGCTAAAGTTAAAGTTGCCAGAAATAAAAATTGTGCAGAATGTTTTGCTTGGGATTACTTTTTTTACTTGGCACTTAGCTGCTTTACATAAACTGAGCTAATTTCTTTCATGATTCAGACCTGTGCTTTGCACAGATATTTACTCGTACCTGTTCTCTTAATGTCTCCGAAAGCTATCTAGTTCTAAGTTAAACTAGAATTGGAAAAGAAGAATTGGGAGTTTTCTTGATAAAAGGTTTTTTTTGCCATATTGCTATGATATGAAGATATACATTTATCTTTTTGTAAACAAATAATATATATTAAAACTTGAAATTGTGAATGTGTTGACTTTGACACAGGTTCAGTTTAGAAATTCATGGTTCATCCTTATGAATCCTAGACTTTCTGTTTGGGTATTTTTCTGCCATGGAGACAAGTATGAGAAAAAAGTAAATGAGTAGATTTTAATTTTGGAGAAAGGAGTAAAAAACTGAATTATATAGTATATTGAAGTATGACTGATTATTTATAGGATTATAGTTCTTTCTAAGTTTGAAATACAGCTGTCAAAAATGCAGTCATAAAATATGGTAAGTGGTACTTAAATTGTTAAATGGCAAAGCATGGATTACATAATAATTGTTTTGTTACAAAAAACTGAATTTGAGAAAGGATTAGAATGAAACTTATCTATCACTTTTCATTATGAATACATGGCTTTTTTATTGAGGTATAATTGATATTATCCCTGACTTAAAAATTTTTTTTGTATTTATTTTTGGCTGCGTTGGATCTTTGTTGCTGTGCTTGGGCTTTCTGTAGTTGTGGTGAGCAGGGACTACTCTTTGTTGCAGTGCACGGGCTCCTCGGTGTGGTGGCTTCTCTTGTTGCAGAGCACGGGCTCTAGGTGCTTGGGGTTCAGTAGTTGTCGCACTCAGGCTCAGTAGTTGTAGTGCATGGGCTTAGTTGCTCCATGGCATGTGGGAATCTTCCTGGCCAGGGATCGAACCTGCATCCCCTGCATTGGCAGGTGGATTCTTAACCACTGTGCCACCAGGGAAGTCCTTATCCCATGACTCTTGATATTGCTTGATTCTTATTTAGCTGCTAAGATTTGTCAGTTTACCTCCTTAAATTTCTTTCCCCATATATTTTTTTGAAAAATAGGTGGAGAGAGTTGTATGCTGAGCAGGGAGTAAAACTTAAACTTTTACATATTCTTTGGTATTGAGGGTTAATTTTTTTTTTTTACTAGACTTTTTAGGGCAGTTTTAGGTTCACAGCAAAATTGAGTAGAAAGTACAGAGATTTCCCATATGCCCTCTCACACATGCACAGCCTCCCCCATTATCAATATCTCCCACAGAGTAGTACATTTGTCACAACTGATGAGCCTGCATTGACACATTATCACCCAAAGTCCATAGTTTACATTAGGGTTCAGTTTTGGCGTTGTACACTGTATGAGTTTGGACAAATGTATAGTGACATATAATCATCCTGATAGTCTCATACAGAGTAGTATTAAGGCTTTTTAATCAGCATGTATCCTTTTGTAGTTATTACTTTTTAAATGAAAAAGGGAGTGGGGAGGGGAGCGCATATTACTCTCTTTTTACTTTATATTTTATATGATTGTAAGACTCATATAGTAGATGTGAAGTGCTGTAAGATCTAAAGTTAATATGAATTTGCAGTCTGTCCCAATACCTACTATTTTATTGTTTGTGGGAAAAAACTAGAGGAAATGAATGTTTCTGTTCTTCAGGGTTCTGTTGTCAAATCTCTTGTCATTCTGTACCTTGTCCCTCTGATGTTATTTACTCAATTAGCATCTAAATGTGATGATTCTCAAATCTCTGTCTCTAATCCAGAGCTTTTTCTCGATCTCTAGTTCCTATTCAATAAATCTAATTGCCTGCTAGAGGTGCATGACCTGCAGGTCCCTCAAATACAGTATATCTAAAAGTGAATTCATATTTTATCATCTATCTAATGTGCTGAAGCTGGAACCTGGTGTTGTCTTTGACATTTCATCCATATACTCCTCATCTGAGCAATGCTAGGTTCTGTTGTCTCTACCTTCTTACTATTTCTTGAATTCTATTTACTTCTCTCAATTTCTGCAAACACTGGAAATAGTGTAAATAGGACCTAGAGGCAGATTATCTAGATTAGAATCCCAGCTCCACCATTTATAGCTTCAGTTTCTTTAAAAACAGAGTTGTACAACCCATCAGTTGCACAATTGAGCATTTATTCTAGAGAAATTGAAACTCCCAGTCACACAGAAACCTGTACCTGAATGTTCACAGCAGTTTTATTCGTAATAGCCAAAAACTGCAAACAACCCAAATGTTCTTCAACAGGTGAATGGCTGAGCAAACTGGCACATTTATACTATACAGCAATAAAAAGAGTGAGCTATTGATACGTGCAAAAACTAAGATCTGAAGTGAAAAAAAGCCACTCTCTAAAGGTCACATGCTGTATGATCCTCTTTATATAGCATTCTTGAAATATCACAATTATAGAGGTGAAGAGCAGAGTAGTGTTTGCCAGGAGTTAGGGATCAGGGAGAAGGGAGTGGGTGACTACCAGGAAGCCTCTTGGTGATAGAACAGTTCTGTATGTTGATTGTGATGGTAGTTACACATATCTACATCTGTTACAAAATTGTATAGAACTACACACATGCACAGACAAATGAGTGCTTATAAAACTGGTGATATCTGTGTAACCCTCTGTGGACTATACCAATGTCAGTTTTCTGGTCTTGATATTTTGCTAGAGTTATGCAAGTTGTTACTGTTGGGAAAAACTGGGCAAAAGCTACATGGGACCTCCTGGCACATAGTTTGGGAACTTCTTATGAATTTGTAAAATTTTTTAAAAGGGTTGTATTAAGCGTTAAATGAGTAAATACATATGAAGTTCTAATTATAGTACTTGGTGCATCATAGATACGTAATACCACTACCATATATAGAATAGATAACCAACAAGCACAGGGAACTATACTCATTATCCTGTAATAACGTATAATGGAAAAGACTCTGAAAAAGAATATATATGTGTGTGTATACATATATACATTCATATATACACACATATATTACTGAATCACTTTGCTGTATACCTGAAACTAACACAGTATTGTAAATAATTTATACTTCAATAAAAATAAAAATTAAAAAGTCATCAAGATGGCATTCTATTAAAAAAAGTACATAATGCATGTAATGGTAGTAGCAGCAGCAGCAGTAATGATAGTCTAGGCTTCTAACCTCTTACTAGGCCTCTCACTAGGACTAGTCCAACAGTATTCATATTGGTCATCCTGCCGTCGTGGGTCTTTCCTCCCTGTGGTCCACTCTTCAGTGTAACCAGAGTTCTCTTTCTAAAGTGCCTATTACATATTACTCACTTCATACAAATTTTTTTAGTGGCTTCCCGTTGTATTTCCATACATTAATTTCTTTTTTTTAATTGTAGTGGAAAGAAGCATTGGAGTCAGCATGGCTTCCAGGATACTATTATAGATGAATTAAAAATAAAAGCAGAAAAATCTCAAGCGATTGTTCTCACCTTCAAGAAGCTATTATTTTAAGTGTTATCTTAAAGTTTGTTTGGTATTGCTGCCTAAAACATTACCCCAAAATTAAATGACTCAGGACAAAAAGATTTATTGTTATTTTTCATGATTCTGTAGGTTGGCTAAACTGTTCCTCTGTTGGTTTCACTTGGCTGTCTCATGCAGCTGAATCCACTAGAGGGGTGACTGAGTTAGAAAGTCCAAGATGTCTGCACTGACATGTTTGCACGTGGTACTGGCTGTCCATTAAGGTGCTTCAGTTCTTCTCAGTGTGGCTTTTCATCCTCTGGTAGGCTAGTCTGGCATCCTTACATGGCATTTTCAAGGTAGCCTTCTAAAAAGGTGAAGGTGGAAGCTGTAAGGATGCAAGGCCTCTTTGAGGATTAGGCTTTGGAACTTATATAACAGCCCTTCCACCATATTCTGTTGGTCAAAGCAACTCACCAAGCCAGCCCAGATTCAAAGGAGTGGAGAAATAGAAAAGGACCATTGTCTCAGTGAATTCAGACTGCTATAATAAAGTACCATAGACTGGGTGATTTAAACAACAAACATTTATTTCTCACAGTTCTTGAACTTGGGAAGTCCAGGATCAAGGTGCCAGCATAAGCAGGGACCCACTTTGTATTACTGAGATGGCTGCCTTCTCATTGTGTTAAAACATGTGAGAGAGCTCTCTGGGGAATCTCTTTTATAAGGACACTAATCCCATTCATGAGAGTGCTACCCTCCTGACCTAATCACCTCCCAAAGGCCCCACCTCCTAATACCGTCACACTGGGGGTTACTATTTCAGTATGTGAATTTTGGGGAGACATAGAAATTCATTCTGTTACAATAGTCCACAGAGAAATCAGATGATTTTCTGTATTCTTAATGCAAGGATGAACAGCAATCCAAAAAAATGACACAGTCACTATGAGAATTTGAAAATTTTTGCTGAGATTTAACAATTAAAAATAAAAACACAAGTACCAAAGACATTAAGTGGCAAGCCAAGAAGGACAGGTTCAAAATCTGTCCTGAAATAGAATAATGTGCATAATATGTGGGAGAATCAGCCTTATCTAACTGTTGTGCTACAGTAGTGTTTCCTGAAAACTTGAAGGTTAATCTGTAGAAAGTTCACTGCTTTTTTTGTTTGAACAGGTTTTAAACAGCTGATTTAACATCTTCCATTAAAATGTTTATTTTTCCTAACCTCTTATTTTCATATAATTTGGTTTTGACCAGTCACAGTAGAACATAACTCCCAAATGTTGGCAAGAAATTATAGTACTGTATTATGAAGTCTTGTCAGTGTACTAAACTATTATAAACACCTCTCCATCTGAACCATATTGGTGGTGCACCTTCACAGAGTAGCTTCTTTGGTCAGTCTTGCTTCCTACACCTACCCCCCACCCCCCCACCCCCATTTCAGTGGAAATATGTTAACCACTTTATTAGCATTAAATTAAAGCATAACTGAGATGGCTCGTTGGCATATTAGACCATAGATTTGTTGCTGCAGTCTCTTTCTTAACCTTATCACGTAGGAGTTGTGTTTGGCTGCCAGAAACAGAGATAAGAAATAACCATTGCTTAAAGAAGAAGATAGTTCATTTCTTTGTCTTGTAGAAACAAATTCAGAAATAGCAGTCTAAGACCCATAGGGCAACTCCATAGACTTGTCAAGGACCCAGTCTCCTTCTCTTTTTTCCTTTGCCATCCTTAGCATGTGGCTTCTATTCTCAAGATCACAGAATAGTTGCTGGATATCCAGCTATCACTTCCATGATCTAGGCAGGAGGAAGAAAGGCAGAGGACAAAAAGGGCATACCTTTCATCTTTTTTTTTAATTTATAAATTTATTTTATTTATATATTATTTCTTGTCTGCGTTGGGTCTTCGTTGCTGCACATGGGCTTTCCGTAGTTGTAGCAAGTGGGGGCTATTCTTCATTGTGGTGCACGGGCTTCTCATTGCAGTGATTTCTCTTGTGGAGCACGGGCGCTAGGTGTACGGGCTTCAGTAGTCTCGGCACATGGACTCAGTATTGTGGCACACGGACTTAGTTGCTCCAAGGCATGTGGGATCTTCCTGGAGCAGGGATCGATCAAACCTGTGTGCCCTGCATTGGCAGGCGGATTCTTAATCACTGCGCCACCTAGGAAGTCCCCATAGCTTTCATCTTTTAAGAAACCTTTCTAGGGACTTCCCTGGCAGTCCAGTGGTTAGGACTCTACGCTTTCACTGCCGTGGGCCCAGGTTCAATCCCTGGTTGGGGAATTAAGATCCTGTGAGCCACACATGGCCCCCCCAAAAAAAAGAAAGAAGGAAGGAAAGAAATCTTTTTAGAATTCCCTACACAGTATTTCCTCTGATCTCATTGACCATAACTTAGTCATTTGTCCATACTTAGCTATAAGTAAGGTTCAGTGGTCGCTTTAGCTGCCTGTATAGACTACATCATTGGGCTGGGGGTGTGGATCTATATTGGATAGGGATTTGTAGTCTTTGCTCCGTCTCCTCTTCTGAATCTGCTGTTGGTTGACTGCTTGTTGCTGTTAAGCCCTTCATACAGTAGTCATGAACTAAGTGCTAACTATGTGCTAAGCCTCGTCAGGAACTGGGAATGCAAATACGCCGGAGACATACTCCCTGTCCTGGAGAAATTATGGATCTTGTAGTTTTCCTCTCCCATCCCCCACCCCAAGCAGTCGCATCTCTCCCTAGGTATTGGGCATAGGGAGAGATGCCATTGTTGATTGCTTCCAGTCTTTGGCTTGCCTTTCACTCTCTTCATCTGTCTTTTGATAACAGGTTTGATACAGTCCAATTTACTGTTGGTGGTGGTGGTGGTGGTGTTGTTATGGTTATGGTTAGTGTATTTTGTGTTTGGTTAAAAAATACTTGCCTGCTTCAAGGACACAGATGTTGTGTTATGTTTACTTTCACATCTGTATTCTATTTGGAATTTACTTTTGTTGAATTGTGTAAGGTTAGAGATCATGGTACATTATTTTCTATAGGAATATCCAGTTGACCCAGTCTTTTATTTAAAAGATTGTCTTTTCCCAACTGTGCTGCAATTTGCCTTTGTCATGTCAGGTAATCTTATTTGTGTGTGACTTTCTACACTCTATTTTTTCATTTGTAAGTTTTAGTTACTATGCAGTTAATTACTATGGTTTGTAACAGGTCTTAATATTTTGTAGTATAGCCCTCCAATTTTTGTTGTTTTTTGATGTTGCTTTGACTATTTTTGGCTCCTCATATTTCCATAGGGATTTCAGAATCAGCTTGTCAATTTCTTTTTGAAAGGAGAGGAGTGGGATTTTGATTAAGATTGCTTGGGGGGCTTCCCTGGCAGTGCAGTGGTTAAGAATCCGCCTGCCAATGCAGGGGACATGGGTTTGATTGATCCCTGCTTCAGGAAGATCCTACATGCCACGAAGCAACTAAGCCCCTGTGCCACAACTACCGAGCCTGTGCTCTAGAGCCTGTGAGCCACAACTGTTGAGCCCGTGTGCCACAACTACTGAAGCCAGTAGTTGTGGCACACAGCCCGTGCTCTGCAGCAAGAGAAGCCATTGCAATGAGGAGCCCACGCACCACAACCAAAAGTAGCCCTCCCTCACCACAACTAGAGAAAGCCCATGCGCAGCAACGAAGACCCAGTGCAGCCAATAAATAAATTAAAAATTTATTTAAAAAAAAAAAAGAATTGCTTTGAAACTAGAAATCTTTTGGGGAACAATTGACATTATTACTGTGAGTCTCCAACCTGTGAACATGGTATGTCCTTCAGTTTATTTAGACCCTTAAATTTTCTCAAAAATGTTTTCTTGTTTTCATTGTCATGGTCTTGCACATCTTTTGTTAGATTTCTTTTTTTTTTTTAATGCTGTTGGAAGTTGTGTTTTTAAAAAACACTAGATTACAGAAATATAGTTGATTTTTAGATATTAGCCTTTTATCCAGAAACCTAGATAAATTCACTTGTTAATTCTAATAGTCTGTAGAACCGTTTGAATTTTCTTGGTACATATTCATATTATCTGTTAATAATATCATCTGTAAATAATGACATTTGTTCTTTTCTGTTTATTATTGTTATATCTTTTTCTTGACTTTACTAGCTAGGCCCTCTAGTACAGTGTTGAATAAAAGTTGTGATAATGGTCATCTCTTTCTTGTTTTTTTTTGTTTTTGTTTTTGTTTTTTTTTTTGGCTATGCCGCCTGGCATGCGGGATCTGAGTTCCCTGACCAGGGATCAAACCCACACCCCCTGCAGTGGAAGTGCGGAGTCTTAATCACTGGACCGCCAGGGAAATCCCTCTTTCTTGTCTTCCACCTCAGAAAGCAAGTTTTCAGTATTTTATCATTGACTGTGACACTTGCTGTAGGCTCTCTATGGATATCCTTTATGAGGATGTCTGGTAGGTTTTATCATAAATGGGTATTGAATTTTGTCACATGCTTCTTCTTTAGCTATTGGATGATCATATATTTTTTTTTCTAGTTAAACATCTGTTATATACCTAAAATAAATTATTTAAAAATATATTATACGTTCTTATATGTAGTGCTAGATTTCACTCACTAAAACATTGGTCTTTTTGCATCTGTGTTCATGAGAAAGATTATAATTTTTCTTTGTAGTCTGTGTCACTTTTTGACACCAAGGTTACACTGGTTCTTGAAAAGAATTAGGAAGTCTTCTATTATTTTCTGTTTTCTGGAAAACTTTGTACAAGCTTGGTGTTTTTTCCTCCTTGATTGTTTGGGAAAATCCACTGGTGAAACCATCTGCACTTGAGATTTTCTTTATGGAAAGATTTTTAGTAATAAGTTACATTTCTTTTTTAGCTTTGAGGCTCTATGGATATTTTGTTTCTTCCAGTGTTGGTGATTTGTATTTTTCAAGAAATGTGTTCATTTTCATGCTGTCACATTTATTGGCATAAAGTTTATCATATCCTCTTGTATTTTTGATGTCTAAAAATTTCACAGTAATTTGTTTTCTCTAATCAGTGTTACTAGGGGTTTGTCAATTTTATTAATCTTTTCAAAGAACCAACTTTTGACTTTGTTGCTTTTTTCTCTCTGTTGTGTGCTTGTTTTCTGTTTCACTCATTTGCTATCCTCTCTGACTTATTGAGATGCATATCTATCAATAGATAAAACCATTGTTTTTTTTCAGCCTCTCTGTTAATATAGGCAGCCTTAGCTTTGCAAGGTACCAGGTTAACTGAAACTCCTAAATGCGTATAGGAACTGTATCTTTGCTTAATACATTCAGAGTGAGAACTTTCTACACATACGATAAGGCTACAGCTACATCCCACAAGCTTTAATATATCTTTCTTAGCATTGAGTTCAGCATTTTTGCTAATTTTGGTTGTTTTTTTTTGTTTTTCTGTTTTTTTGCTTGTTTGTTTTTTTGGCTGCACCATGCAGTGTGCAGGATCTTAGTTCCCCAATCAGGGATTGGACCCTGTATTGGGAGTGCAGAGTCTTAACCACTGGACCACCAGGGATGTCCCTAATTTTGGTTTTAATATCTTCTTTGACCCACAGATTACTTAGAAGTATAATTTAAAATTTCCAGGTAGTTGGGTGTTTTTAGGTTTTTATTTTATGAATTGTTGTTAATGATCTCTAGGTTACTTTTGTTGTGGTTAGAGAACATGCTCTGAATGGCTCAGTTTTCCTATCATTTGCCGTGTCGGGTTTTCTTGTTTTGTTTTGGTTTTTTCCTCAGTTTAGAGCCTAGTATCTGTATCCATAGCCTTGAAAGACTCTCAGAGACCTATCTCTACAGAGCTTCCCAGCATAGCTCTCAAGTTGGCCTGCCTGCACTGCTTCAAAATCTGGCATTGTCTTGTTGGTTCCGAATTCTCACGGTACAAAAAGACAGTCTCCTTGATATCAAGTGCCCCTTCCCATGTATCTTTCCAGAGACTAACAGAGAAAACTTGTTAGTCCTTTTCAAATTTTTTCCCCACTGCAGAACTTCTCATGAAGTAAAAATCTCACGCAATAGCTTAGTATATAAGAGACGGTTGGAGTAGTAGGTCCTGACACATCTTCAGTTTGAAGTCATTGGAGACTTTACAGTGATAATGTTGTTTAACTCCAAGAGAATTTTATTGCAGTATTCTTTGTATTAAAAAAATATTTTCTTAATGAACACATTTTAAAATGTTAATTTTCTTTTGGTGTTTTAGATTTTAAAGTTGTGGTAAGTTTCGAATGAAAGAAGTAGAGTATAATGTGGTCAGCAACTATAAGATAATAGTTATCACTTTATGAGAAAAGTATACTTTTAGCAATTTGAAAATGATTTTTAGTATGTTTTTGTGCCAAAATTCAAGTAATAGCATTTTCTGTGCTTTCTCAAAATGATAAATTTTTCAGTCTGTGAAACTCATCCAAAATTATAATGTAGCCATTAATACTTATTTAAACTTGGTTTTATACTGCATATTAAAATTTTAATGATTGTTGTATGCATGTGCACATGTGTGTGTGTGAAATCACTGTAATATGTTTCAAAAGTTGGACTCATAGAATTTTTGGTTGGAAAGTACTTACTTTTGTAGATTTTTCAGATGAGGCTCCAGAAAATTTAACTTATTTGAAGGCTTTACAGATATTTAATGGTAAATTTGAAACTAAAACTCAGACTTCTTTTCTCCAAATCTAATGTTTTTTTAAAATAGGTTTGATAATGGTACATAAGTTTATCATAGTTATAGAAAACTTAAAAATAATCCTAATTATCTTTTAAGTTCGATAAACTATATCATAAATGTCTTTTCAAAATTGTTCTTTCTCCTTTATAATACATTCTTGAGAACATTCTCTCAAAATATTTTACCGTTTTTCATTTTACTTTTTTATAGAGTTGAAAATATTTGTCTCAACAAATGAATTCCACACTTGAGCTCTGCCGCAGTCCTGTGCCACCTCCTCCATTAGAACACTGAACTTAGAACAGAGGTAAAATTACAGAATTTAACTTTTTAAAGGATAAAGAATGAAGTTCCCATAGTTAGACATGTTAGAATTTTTCATAATTTTTGGTGGGCAGCTTCTATTTATTAAGCAGTTTTACCTAGGAGACTTGAAATAATCACATCTTAATTATTGCCTTTGAATTTTACTTTTGAAAGTGTTTCCTTTTTAACAGTTGTGTCTCTTAACGTTTTTGTTACCTAAACTTTACAGCTCTTGAATTACTGAATTTATTCAGCATAATTGTCTTATGTAGCTACATCTAGATCAGTGTTGATCATAGAATTTCTTTGATAATGTCTGTGTTCTTCATCTGTGCTGTCTAATATGGGAGACACTAGCCACATGTAGCTACTAAGTGCTTGAAATGTGGTTAGTGCAACTAAGCAATCGAATTTTTTTTTTAATACAATTCTTTTGGGGTTTTTTGTTTTTTAATTTTTTGGTTGCGCCACGCAGCTTGTGGGCTCTTAGTTCCCCGACCAGGGATTGAACCCAGGCCTACAGCAGTGAAAGTGCAAAGTCCTAACCACTGTACTGCCAGGGAATTCCCAGGAATTTATTTTTAAAATTTATTTTAAGCAATTAAAACTAACTGGACAGTGCAGCTCCAGTTTTTTCCTTAGGGAATTGGTATTTACAATACAGTAATAGCATGTGTTGAGTGCTTTGCTTCAGACTTATGCCTTGAAATATCTAGATAGTTGTTGACCTAGTTTTAAAATTTGCAGTAACAAAGCCACTTTTTTACAGTCATATGTTGCCCTGATAATTGTATAACTTTGTTTATTCAGTCATTTTGGTCCATTAGAAACCCTTAAAAGCAGTTATCATAGTTTTGCTCACTGACGTGTTATTTAATCTTTAAAAAAAACAACTTTGACATAGGTACTTATATTATCCCCATTTTATAAAGAAAGGATTTGAGGCCATGGATTAGTTGAGGCCATGGATTAGTTAAGTAACTTTCCCAAGGAAACATAGCTTGTAGGTCATGGAGCTGGAGTTCGAACTCAGGCAGTCTAGAGCAAGAGCCTGTTCTCTTTCTGGTTCTCTCTAAATTGATAATTCCTAAAAAAGAATATATATGCTGACTGTCAGCTAAGACACAATTTCTACCCTGTAGTTAATGGAAAACTTACTGTACTTGTACAAGTACTGTGAGTTTGTTTCCTGGCAAGTAGTTAATTGACCTCATTTAGATCATGTTTCAGCACTTTTTGTTTTTTTATTATGTTTTATTCAGGGCTTGCTCATAAAGGTTGCCATTACCATGGTCACTAAAAAGATAGTTATTTTCTGTGATATCCTCTTTACTTTGTTTCATACTCTGGAATTGAGGCAACATGGGCCTGAATTGATCTGCATGTTAAAATATCAGCTTGATTTTTGCTTTTAAAATACAGCCTTTATATACCAGGGGATGGGATGGGTATAACATACAGTAGAGGAAATGATTTTCAGAATTCTGTATTGTCTGTTTAAATAAAAAGACGACTTGCAGTATGTTTATAACTGTGTTCATACCTACGTCTAACTACTAAAAGATGCTGATTCTAGTTAGAAAACATTTTAAAAATTTCTCTGTAACCAGTACTGTTCTGTTTTCCAAATGAAGGTACTAAAATATATTTATAGGATTTTAGATTTAGAAAGTAACTTATCATTGTAGAGATCTGAAGCCCAAAGTGTTTAAGTGATTTGTCCAAGCTCATAGGAGCTATGTGGTTCATCAACAAATATACATTGTCTGTCATATGTCTAGGTACCATAATATACTTGTTAGCATTGAGTCCATAGTGAGCACTCAAATGCTAGCAGAACAGAAAAGGACCCTGTTCTCATGGAATTTGTAACCTGATGGGAAAGATAGAAAATTAATAATAAGGTTTAATATACAAGGTATAAAATCCAAAGCCCTAGGAAGGAAGTGAACCATATTTGTTGGAATGGAAAATACTGAAGAAGGGAGAAAGGGCTCCTATTTAGATAAAATGGTCAAGAAAGGCCTGCTGAGACTAACAGGATTGGAAGGAGCCAGTTATTTACATAGCACTTGTAGGGCAGCACTCTAGGCTGGAACCGCCTACACAGAATCCTTGGGGTGAAGGTGTGCATGAAGCTATAGAGAAACTGAAAAGAGAATATGGCCAGAACATAGGAAGCTGTTGGGGGAAGAAGTATGAGCTATAAGAAAGGGATCACGTTACATTTTTCAGCCATAGATTTTAGAGTAGGCATTAAATTCAAATTCCAGCTCTGCCACTTAAATTGTGTTACTGTGTGTGAGGGTCACTCAAACTTTACACTTTTATTTTCTTATCTATTAGATGAGGATAACAGCAGCTATTTTATGGTACATAGTATCCTGAAGATTAATTATATAATACTTGTAACAAACACATATATAGTGTTTACCTTAGGACCACTGTTATCCCTCTTTTTGAAATGAAAGAAACAAGGCACGGAGGGTTTAAGTATAGCTAGCTAGAGTGATGTACAAACTTCCATCTCTAGGATAAATAGGTCATAGGTATGTATACATAGGGAATATAGTTAATAATATAGTAACAAATTTGTATGGTGAGGGTTGGTAGCTGGTTTTATTGCAGTGATCATTTTACAATGTATAAAAATATCGAGTTGCTGTTATATACCTGAAACTAATATAATATTGTATGTTAATTATAACTCAATTAAAAAAAAAAATTAGCTGGAGTAAGTGAACTGAAACTTAGACAATCTGGCTACAGAGTGTCAGCTCAGGATGTGTGCTGGGAATCCTTTAAGTGGGTCTGTGGAGTTAAAACTATTTTTCATATTAATACAGGACAGTATATGCCATCTTCACTGTCATTCTCTGGTGAATATACGAGGGTGAGTCAAAAATTTTCTGCGCTCTGGTTATATTAAAACTTCTGTTGGCCGCACAGCTAGAGTGCGGATAATTTTTGACTCATCCTCGTACATTGAAGTTTTTCAGCAACAGATTGAATGCAGAAATAAGTATAAGATTTGCAAAAATTGTAAAACAGCACTACTCTCACTACATTTGTTTCTGTTTTAGAAAAATGAAGTTACATTTTAAAATGTTATTTCTTAACATGTAATGGGCTTATTATTTTGTTTAATGAATTAATAAACTTGTAAAATGTAAGAGTGAAAGGGGGTCGTGAGTCAAAAAGTTGAGAATTGCTCTAAACCACTAGATTCTACTTCCTTATTAAATCAGATAAAGTACAAAAAACAGCTGATACAGTGTTTATACTTGAAAGGCTCACTAATAACTTACTTTTTCCTCACTTTCAAGACACATTTTTTTCACATTTTAACATTTTTGAAATCAAGATGAGTCTTGTCCAAATATACTTTTCAGCAACCAGGCAAGTAAGTTGTGAAATAGCAGTAATCATATATATTTGATGTTTGGGGAATTTAGCTTTGTGTATTCATTTATTCAGTTATCATTTTAGTTGATTTTAGTAGAACCACATGCAGTTGAATTTTTAATTGAAATTGTGCCTGTAACTGTTACTTAAAATGTCTACAAAATATCACAATATAATATAGCTTTGCAGTAATGTTTGGTTTTCTTTTTTATTTTAAAAGCTGTGTTGATGTTTTTGTAAAGAATTTGAAAAACTTGGTTAATTGTACTTGCTTTGTCTTATCCTTTTCTATAAAGTAGTCAACATTTAAAAAAATATTATCCATTGTAGTTAGTAAAAAGATAACTTATTTTTTGTAAATTTTTCCTAAAACATAAAAATCTTAATTTAAGCCATTTTCAGTATTTTAAATATTTATCTAAAAACATGTTCATTTTGATTTTTTTTAGAAGTGTTTATTTTTATGTGTGTAACAGTAGCTAGTTTGAAATAATGAAAAAATCACAGTCATGGCAGGAAAATATAAACTGTTAACCCTTGAACAACACTGGTTTGAACTGTGCAGATCCACTTACACTTGGATTTTTTTTTTTCAGTAAATATCAATATATGCAGTGCTAAGCGATGCATGGTTGGTTGAATCTGCTGATAGGGAGGGCCAGCTCTGGGACTTGAGTATCCTTGGATTTTGGTATCCACAGTGGGTCTGGAACCAGTTGTTCACAGAAGATTATACTCAGGAATCAACTTAATTTGAATGTGTTGATCTATATGAAGAAAACACAAAATTTATACAGACATATAAAAGAAGATTTTTAATAAAGAGCAATACCATGCTTCTGTATTGGATAACTCAATTATGTGAAGATGTCACTTGAAATTAATTTGTAAATTTAATTCTGATGAGGATGGGATATGGGAAACAAACTTATCAGTGGAAGTCCAATATTCAGCTGGAAGAATAAAACAGGCAATAATAATAAAATACATTTTTAGGAAAAAAATCAATGTGGGACTTGTACTATTATAAAGTGCATTATAAAGCCACAGTAATTAAAATATTATAGTCCCGGTACAAAATTAATGGGAAAAATAGCTAAGAAATAGTTCCAAATATATGTAGGGTTTTAGTATATGATAAAAATAGCATTTCAAGTTAGAAAAAAAATGAACATGCAAACAGTGTATTAGAGCAACTGAGAATGACCAGGAGAAAACATTGTTAGATTTTAATTTCTGTCACATTCTAAAATAACTTCCAGATTGTGTAGAGAGTAAACTGTAAATGTTTTTAACTTTAGAAGATTCAAGCCTTTAGTAAACAAGCAGTGATTTTTAAAATACAGTAAAATATACTGTGATCTCTTTTTTTGCCATGTCCCTTTCAAATACAGTATAGCATTCTGTGTATTAAATTTTAAATGTTTTGGTAACTAGTACTCACTTGAATATTCCAATACTGATTTTTGTTGTCCTAGTTTAAAAAGTCATATACATCATATTAACAAGTGTAGAAAATTGAGGTTTTTATATTTACATTTGTTTAGATTTCAGTGATAAGGTATTAACTTTATAAATAGAGCAGGAAGAAAGTATTTTGTTCATGTAACAATCATATACTCTTTAAAAATATATGATGGATCCTGGTTTTGAGAATTTATTTATATTTGAATATGCTATCAATATTTATATCCTGTGACCTTAAAATTTCAAATTGAAGTTTTAGAATTTATAATACAGACATAAACATGTACAAAAATGTTTATTGCAGCATTTTTTTGGTAATATAAGGAAGTTGAAAACAGATTTGTTTATTAGTAAATTTTTAAATGAATAAGTTATGGGATTATACTTATAATTAATTACACTTGTTAAAAAGAGTGAGCTTGAACAATAGGTCTTTCATATATTTTTGACAATTGAAAAAGCGCATTGTAGAATACTGTGTATGTAAGGAGACAAACTCGATGATGGGTGATGACTTAGAGGGCCAGGATAGGGAGGGTGGGAGGGAGTTTTGGGAGGATGGGGTTATGTGTATAAATACAGCTGATTCATTTTGGTGTACCTCAAAAATTGGCACAGCAGTGTAAAACAATTATATTCCAATAAAGCGCTTAAAAAAGGGAGAATACTATGTACAATAAACACTGCTATATTTAAACTATATACACACACGTACGTACATACATGCATATACATAAATGTACGAGTCAAAAATTACCCTCACTCTGGCTGTAGAATTTATAGAAGTTGTTTTTTTTTTTTTTTTCAGGATCCTTTTCTTTATTTACTATGAACATTTCTAATGCAGTTTTGTCTATCTCACTTCATTAATCCAGAACTCTGTTAGTCATTTATTCTCTTCATATTAAGAAAATTCATCTTCATTAATTTGGTGATTATCATAGAGTAGACTGATAATGCATCCCATACTACAAAATTTGTTAGGTGCAGTGCTTGTAAAAATACATCCTCACTTCTTTACTCTTAAGTAAGGCTTCTACTTTGCACTCATGCATGCATATGATTTTTATAACTTTAATGAGTGTTATTTATAGAAGTTTTAATATAACCAGAGTGTGGATGATTTTTGATGCATCCTCGTATATGTGGAGAAAAATACATACCAAATGGTTGACTCTGTTTATCTTTGTGAGTGAATATCCAAGTTAGGCTATCCTAGCCACTTGGATATTCTTTCACATTCTACAGCTTCCTGTGTTATTTTCTTGCCAGAGAACCTTTTTATATGCTGTTTCCTCTTTCTAGAATGTTCTTTCCCTGTTCCCCTTAACTCCTGCTGATCTTTTTTTTTTTTTTTTTGAGGTACACCAAGTTCAATCATCTGTATTTATACACATATCTCCGTATTCCCTCCCTCCCTCGACTCCCCCCCACCCTCCCCGTCCCAGTCCTCTAAGTCCTACTGTTCTTTGATATCTCAGTTTAAGTGCTACCTAACAGAAACCTTCATTGGCTCTAGTTCCTTTGTTTGAACTTTGGTTCACCTTCATGTACTTTTCCTTCTTACTCATCTCTTTGCAAAAATGTGTTTAGTCTCCTCCACTAGATAAGTGCCCCATTAGAGTGAGTCTGCATCTGGTGTTTACCATTGTATTTCTAGCTCCTAGCATAATGGTAGGTATATAGTTGTTGCTTAAGAAATATTTATGGAATGGATTGATGAATTTCTGACTGAACACCTTTGCCTTTTGGTCAGTTGCCTCCTTTAATTCTTTGTGAGAAGCTTCCAGGGGCAACTACCTTAGGATATTTCGACCATTGTTTTTAACTGAAAGTTATAATGTATGATGGATCCACGCTTGTTATTTTATTTTTTACAGTTAAATTTTTTTAAGAAGTATAAGTTGCATAGATTAAGATGCACAGTAATCATAGTTATATCATGGAATCCATTTTTAGGTGAAGTACTAGGTTTTAAAGAGTATTTAGTACCACTTAAGTAATTGGTATTTGAAAGAAAAAAAGAAAATTCTGACAATGATTTTAAGTAAGTGTAGGAAGTGTAGGAACCTTACAAAATAATTTCTTTGAAGGACATTATCATTAGGAAGTGTAGTTGTGCTCTATTTCATAAAATTATCTTTAAGAGTCTCATTTCTTAAACAGTTTATAACTTGGAAGTCTGTATCTATTAATGGGCTTTAGTGAATCAATAAACTTCTTGAAATTATTTGTAAAATTGCGTTCATGTGAGCATCATATATTTTGTTCTGAAGTAGGGATCAGTACATAGTTTTGCTCAGCTATCAAAGGCTGTTTGTGACTTTGTGCTTTTGCATCACCCCCCCAAAAAAGATTAAGAACCATTGTTTGTTTTTATACATCTTTATGGAGTATAATTGCTTTACAATGTTGTGTTAGTTTCTACTGTACAACAAAGTGAATCAGCTGTATGCAATGTATTCATATATCCCCATATCCCCTCCCTCTGGAGCCTCCCTCCCACCCTCCAGGCAGTCACAAAGCCAGCTGATCGCCCTGTGTTATGCAGCTGCTTCCCACTAACTATGTATCTTACATTTGGTAGTATATATATGTCAGTGCTACTCTCTCACTGCGTCCCAGCCACTGTGTCCCAGCCTCCCCCACCCCCCAACCGCATGTCCTCAAGTTTGTTCTCTATGTCTTCGTCTTTATTCCTGCCTTGCTATTAGATTCATCAGTATCATTTTTATGGATTCCATATATAAGAACCATTGTTTTATATCAATTATATTAATGATTTGTATATAGTGTTAGTTTATTGATCCATTTTTTTCTCCCCCTTTAAAATTCATTATGGAACATTTCAAACCACTAACAAGGTAGGAAGAATAGTGTAATGAAACTTTTATACCAGTTACTCATCTTCAGTGGCTATTAACTCATGGCCAATCATATTTTATCTGTACCTGATGCACTCTCCTCCTTTGGCTACCCTCACCCCAATTATTTTAAAGAAAACCCCAGATATCATTTCACCAGTACATACTTCAGTGTGAATCTTGTAAGAGATAAATAGTATTTTTGAAAACTTAACTGTAGGGGCTTCCCTGGCAGTTCAGTGGCTAAGATTCTGCGCTTCCATTGCAGGGGGCATGGGTTCGATCCCTGGTTGGGGAACTAAGATCCCACATGCTGTGCAGTGTGGCCAAAAAAGTAAATTGTATTTAAAAATAAAAAATAAAAAAATTAATAACCTGACTATAATACCATTATCAAATATAAAAATAACCTGTAATAATTCCTTGATTTAATGTCTTTCAGTATTAAGTAATAAGTCATATAATAAGTCATATTTAACCTTTTGCAATTGTGTTATGCTCTTTTTTGTTGTTTGAATCAGAGTCCAAATAAGATTCATACTTTGGTTATTGATTTTTTTTAACATCTCTTTTAATCTGCTATCCCTTTTTCCTCTTGCAATTTATTTGAATAAATCCACCATTGTATCTTAAGAGCATTTCTACTTGAGAATAAGGGGCATTTCTTACTCCTTTTTGTACTCCTTGCTTACGTAGGACTTGATATAGTGCATTATATGTAGATATTTAGGGAATGGTCGGGGGGGAATGATTAGAAAATCTGATTTCCTTTTTTTAGGTAGAAGTTTATTATGGAACATGACATACTCAGGAAATATTGTCTTTTTAGTAAAGAAACTTTCATTTCAGTTGCTTTGGAGACATTTCCCTCCCTGCCCAAGAAATTCCTTTTTTCTTTCGGTTACCTTTTAAGCCTTAAGTTAAAAACCAGAAACCTTTTGTTGTGTCTCATTTAAAATATAATACATACCTATTTTTTATTTTTTTATAATTCAAAGTTACATAATTAGAATATCCTCAGTAATCCTTCTCTCAGAGGCAAACACTTAAAAGTTTAGCATATATATTTTTCCTCCCAGCCTTTTCACATTTATGTAATTTTAAATGGAACTGTAGCTTATATACTGTTGTACAACTTGCTTTTTCTACCGTGACATTTTTCTGTTTTAAAAAACATATAAATCTACCTCCTTCAAAGGCCTTATTTCATATAGTATATATATATGTTTATAATCAGCTTGCTGTACACACGACCCTTGATTTCTAACTTTTTTTACCTTTGTAAAAATCTGTCACATATGTATAACTTATTCCAGTTGTATATTCCAGTTGTGTATTTGGTAAAAGCTTTAGGCATAGACTGTGCATTGGTCTTGGGCAATGTGTAGTTTGATTTCACTTAGTAAACTTGTTTTTGCTAGTATAATTGTTGGGGAAACTAGAAAAGCATTAGTAAAATAGGTTTTAAGTGTATCATTAAAATGAGAACTTCTTTTTTTTTTTTTAAGGTATCAATATATATTGTAGTTTTATTTTATTTATTTTTTATTATTTTTTGGGGGGTACACCAAGTTCAATCATCTGTTTTTATACACATATCCCCATATTCCCTCCCTCCCTCGACTCCCCCCCCCCCCCCGCCCTCCCCGTCCCAGTCCTCTAAGGCATCATCCATCCTTGAGTTGAACTCCCTTTGTTATACAGCAACTTCCCACTGGCTATCTATTTTACAGTTGGTAGTATATATATGTCTATGCTACTCTCTCCCTTCGTCTCAGCTTCCCTTTCACCCCCCACCCCCCCAAACCTCAAGTTCTCCAGTCCATTCTCTGCATCTGCGTCCTTGTTCTTGTCTTGTCACTGAGTTCATCAGTACCATTTTTAGATTCCGTATATGTGAGTTAGCATACAATATTTGTCTTTCTCTTTCTGACTTACTTCACTCTGTATGACAGACTCTAGGTCTATCCACCTCATGACATATAGCTCCATCTCATCCCTTTTTATAGCTGAGTAATATTCCATTGTATATATATGCCACATCTTCTTTATCCATTCATTTGTTGATGGGCATTTAGGTTGCTTCCATGTCCTGGCTATTGTAAATAGTGCTGCCATAAAATTATGGTACATGTTTCTTTTTGGATTATGGTTTTATTTGGGTATATGCCCAGTAGTGGGATTACTGGATCATATGGTAGTTCTATTTGTAGTTTTTTAAGGAACCTCCAAATTGTTTTCCATAGTGGCTGTACCAACTTACATTCCCACCAACAGTGCAGGAGAGTTCCCTTTTCTCCACACCCTCTCCAACATTTGTTTCCAGATTTTGTGATGATGGCCATTCTGATCGGTGTGAGGTGATACCTCACTGTGGCTTTGACCTGCATTTCTTCGATGATGAGTGATGTTGAGCATCTTTTCATCTGTTTGTTGGCCATCTGCGTGTCTTCTTTGGAGAAATGTCTATTTAGGTCTTCCGCCCATTTGTGGATTGGGTTATTTGCTTTTTTGGTATTAAGCTTCATGAGCTGCTTGTATATTTTGGAGGTTAATCCTTTGTCGGATGTTTTGTTGGCAACTCTTTTTTCCCATTCTGAGGGTTGCCTTCTAGTCTTGTTTATGGTTTCTTTCGCTGTGCAAAAGCTTTTAAGTTTCATGAGGTCCCATTTGTTTATTCTTGATTTTATTTCCGTGATTCTAGGAGGTGGGTCAAAAAGAGAACATTTCTTATAAACAGTTTTGTTTTCATTGTACACTAGTCTAAAAGTAAGCCTCCTTATCTAAAATATATGCTCGATGAGTTTCACCTTTAGTGAAAGGCACACATCATTTACCTTTGATAGTTTCTGTAAGTAATACTGTCCTCAAGTTCAGTGCTTTTTTCTTTCAGAGAGAAAAGAGGAATAGAAGGTAGAAGAAGATGCTGGGATCTGAACGTGGTGTTGTGGAAGAATGGTTATCAGAATTCAAGGTAAATTGGATTGAGGATAAGAATGTGTTGTATGATTCTGTCTATCAGTAATTTAGTTATATGTGTTCATGGAGAAACTGAAACAAAAGTTATGAAATGGGAATGGCAGAGTATGAAATAACATGTTTTTATAATTGCTCCTCTTTAAAAAGGCACTAATGTGAATAATGGCTGGAAGGTAATATCTAAAAATGAAACTAGTTGTTAGGATTAATAAGGTAATATATAACTTTTTAGATATATTCAATAAAAGAGGGGAAGCCTCCAAGCTTTAATAAGGCACAGAAATCAGATTTGTGCCTTATATTTTTATTTCCTGTGATTGAAATCACTCACTAATTTGATTGAAAACTATATAATGAACACAGTGGAAATAAGTGTTTTGTGAACATAAAATACAAGAATTGGAATATATCCCACGCTCGGGGACTTCCCTTGTGGTCAAGTAGTTAAGACTTCGCCTTCCAATGCAGGTAGTGCGGGTTCGATACCTGGTTGGGGAGCTGAGGTTCCATATGCTTCCTGGCCAAAAAACCAAAACATAAAACAGAAGCAATATTGTAACAAATTCAATAAAAAGACTTTTAAAGGATGCACACCTCATTAAGAAAAAACAAGAAATATATCCCACATTATTTTTTTAGACTGGATTAGTTTAAGGTGACTCATTTCATCAAATATTGGTGTAATATGTGATTTCTAATCATTTTTCATGGTTGAGTAGTTAGGAGAATTGTATAAGATCCTAACTAATTTGTTTTATTAGCTCACAGTTATTTCTTTTCCTTTTTCTTCTTTTTTTTTTTTGGTTATCTCTTATATTAATTATTTTTACTTTTCTTAGTTGATTCCATTATAAATCTTTTCAGGAGGAACTCATATAAAATAGTTTCTGACTTCTCAAATATTAAGTTCATTTTTGGTTTCCTTTGGTGTTTCTTTTAGGCATTACCTGACACTCAGATCACCAATTATGCAGCAACTTTACACCGGAAAAAAACACTGGTACCAGCCCTCTATAAAGTTATTCAAGATTCGAATAATGAGGTGGGAAAGTTATTAAGAAAAATAATTTCAATGTAGTACATAATGAAATATGTGTACTAAGACATATATATGTAAGTTTTGTAGTTTTCCTTCTTTTTTTTTAAAATCCTTCCGATGGGACCGGAACACTTTTTTTCTGCTGTTTTTCATTCTGATGGTTGCTTTGGCTTTCACCATGACCTCTCTCTCCATATTTTTAAATGTTTTGATTAAATTTGTTCCTGTTGAGGATAGTATGTTTTGATTCTTGATTTGAGTGACCACCATCTCAGTAGATTATTTATTTAATTTGATACTTTTCTCTGTTTCCTATTCTGGAATGTTTCCTTTCCTGGAATCCAAATTTTAACCATACACTGACTGAGATTTATTTAAGTATTGTTTGCAATCATTTTATTGACAGTATAGAACTATGTGTAATCACTCTAATCAGTGAATTCAGTCAAACCGGTAACGTGAAATGATGCTGCTAGTAAATTTAACTTGAAAATGATCAGAGAAAGCCTAAAGAGTTAAGATCAGTAAAATTAGAATAAGAGTTTCCTATTATTTAGCCTTGTGCTAGAAGGGAAAAAAAAAGTGTAGCTATTGGCTCTATATGTTAACTTACACAAAATACACACATTATCTTTCCATGAACACAATAGTATGACATACAGTTTTTTCACCACTGGATTCATGTATGCTTTAAAATGAAATGAAAGGAACACACAGGAAAGTAGCTTCTTATCTTCCCAGATACAGCCTCCAAGAGTGCCTCTGCTGTGTACTGGAGTGAGTTTGAAGAAGTTCAGGTAATCATCATCTCCTAACCAGCAGCTTAACTTAAAATGCATCTTCATTTTTGTCCTTTCACTAAAAGCTTGCTTATTGACCTGTTTCTTTCCTATCTCCTAAACTTGGATCGGCTCTCAGTTGGGCTTGCATCTGTTGCTATTTGTAGCAGCAACCGCAGGATTCATTTGCTTCTTTTTCTCTTGCTGTGTATTTTTGAATGTTTTATAACTTTAGGTATGGTAATGGACATATATGCATATCCTTCTTGGTCAGGAGTTTTCAGAATTCTGTGTGAATATTGAATGTATGTATTCCTTGTTTTGCACTGTCTTAACATTAAGCTTTGCTTATTAAAATGTATTTGTTTTATTCCTTCTCTATAAATTGTAAGCTCTTCAAGGGCAGTGGTCATATATTCTATACCTGTTAATATATATATATATATATATATATATATATATATATATATATATCTCTGTTAATTCCCTAGAATCTAGTATTTTATCATGTGCATAATGAACTCTTAATAAATATTAATTAGAAGAATAGTGAAATACATGGGAATTCTCTGGCAGTCCAGTGGTTGGGACTCCGTGCTTTCACTGCTGAGGGCACAGGTTGGGTGCCTGGTCGGGGAAGTGAGATCCCACAAGCCATATAGCCAAAAAAAGAAGAGTCACTGGAAAAAGAAAAAAAGAATAGTGAAATAAAAAATGAGATTCTAAAATGCTATAATTTTCATTAGGACTCACAAGTGTATAAAATGTATTGGCTTTTTTCTTTTTTTCTTTGGAAGCTGTGACATTACAAGAATTAATTCACTTTATAATGTCATACTTCATAATACTAACGTGTGAGACTTTGTCAAGGCTAGAAATAGAAAAATTACAACTTGAGAGACTCAAGCTCAAGACCCAGTAGTCATTATAATCAACTAGTTGCTAGAACAGGTCTGTCTTTTCATCCTTTCTCCTGTCAGGTCATGAGGTTCTAACCTTCATACTTCAGAAAAACAGAGTTTTAGCTCTGTAGAATTTCAAAACAGTTCTGGACTTTAGTTCTAGAAGGAAGACCCTTTAGTCCTGATTTTGTTATATTCTGAAACATAATCAAATGTATTATTTACTTAATAAGAAACAATTTTGCTTTAAATACCATAAAAGTTCTTAAGAAAGTATATTTCCTAGAAGTTCTTCTTTTTGTTGTTTTTTTTGTTTGTTTGTTTTTTTGTCCATGTCTCATCATGGCTTGTGGGAGCTTAGTTCCCCGACCAGAGATTGAACCTGGGCCATGACATTGAAAGTGCTGAGTTCTGACTCCTGGACCACCAGGGAATTTCCATACAAATTTAATATAACATATCATGGCCAACCTGTACTACAGCTCAAGTTTTAATCTCTAGACCAACGTATAGCTTTATTTTTCTCCTTTCCCTCCTTCCAGATCCCTTAGTCACTCTAGCAATTCTTCCACTTCAAGGAGACAGTTAACTCTGTTGCTTTTTTATGATTTGATAGTCCTGCCCACCCCCCCTCAAATGTCTCACTTCCTTCAAATGTCTCGCTTCCCTCTTTTCTTAGCTAAATTTTCTTGATCCATCATTATAGTCATTCCCTTGCAAACATTCTCAGCTCCTTTGCCTCTCATTCTCTTAGTTCATATTCTTTGAGCAAAATCTCAACACTGAACAAAACCTATCCATCCATCTACTTCATACCTATACCTGAGCGGCTGACCGTACCTGAAGAAAACTCAATTTTGTTGACTTTTCCCACTTAAACGCAGGACTAAAAATCATAAATGAGCACATAATATTTCATTGGTACACTGTGCCATTGTTCATTTTATGCCTGCTCTTGCCTTGCACTTACTGTCCTTCCTCCTCATTTTCAGTTTGCTTTCTGTGTCATTATAAAAGAAGAAAATAGTTGGAAACTCTGTTTTCCCATTCAAATTTACCACTCTGCCAGCATCTCTACCCGCACTCTCCTGCCATTTCTGCTGTTCAGTGGATGAAGTGTCCCAGGTTGTCTCCAAGGCCATCTCTTCCACTTGGGCCTGGATCCCATCTTCTCTAACTACCTCAAAGATTGCTCCTGTAGTTATCCCCTCTTTTTTCTCTGTCATTGATTTTTTTTTCCCTTTCCTGATGAAAGGAATACGATAATCATATTCTGTTTTTTTAAAACATTGTTTGATTTGCCTCCTTTTTTATTATCTACCCCATTTTTCTGTCCTTCTTCCCAATGAACTTTATACAGTATTGCTCATTCATAGCCTCTGTCTACCTGTGCCCATTTCATCACCTCATATTTTTTCTTTAACCCACTCATATTTGGGTTCAGTCTCCAGTTATTTCACCCAAACTGCTCTCAATGTGATCATCATATTAGCATGCCTCTTAGTAATGATCATGTCAAAACTAGTTGCTAAGTTTGGGGAAGGTGTAGCTTATTCTTAAACTTTTTTTTTAACCAGAAGATAATGATTTTTAACACCTTTTGCTGTGAGTGGTAGTGCCATTTAGGGGAAGTCATTTCTGATACTGAGAAATGGAGAACATGATACATATGCTTAGAGTTAAAGATTGAACAGAGCACATTGGCAGGTTTTTAACAGTCATATTTTGTAGTGGTATCTGATGAAAGTTTACTGGATTGCCAGCCACTCCTCCTCTCTCCTTTTTAAAAAAAGCAGAGTAATAATTTTGGTAACTCTATTTCTTTGCAATGCTTATTAAAATATAGTCTCTACATGGCAGTGTGCTTGCTGCTGAGGAAGGAAAATAAAGTCTTTATAACATAGACAAATTGTAATTGTACCATGGCCAACGAAATTTAGAGAAAGCAATTGTAGTCTTTTACTAAAAAGGAAAGTAGATTTGAAACATGGACATATATTTTTAATACATAAATTTATGAGAACAATGTTTAATTCCCCTAAAGAGCTGAATATTGTTGTCAGTACTTTAAAAAATTGCCAGCAGTTGACCATTTTCAAAAGCTTATTGCTTTGTTATTGGCACTACATGGACTACACTATTTGTAGTTAAACAACCCTACCTTCTCCTCCACTTCCATTCTGGTATAAGAAATGTGGTATAGTGAGAACATCAGCTTGATGTCAGAAGATATACATTCTGGTGTCTTTCTCCACAGCTAATTTCTGTGACCTTGGGCAAGTTGTCTGACTGGTCTAGACTTCCGTGTAAGGGGAGAGTTGGAATGTTTTTTAATATTTTAAGTCCCATGATAGTAATTTCATATAAAGAGCTTAGTAGTTATTAGACTAGAAGGTGTGTAAATTTTTTTAGCTTTAGAGTTGTTCGTTAGGAGCTAAGCTTAAGTCATCTAAATATATTAACTGTACAATCAACATAGGATTTATTGACTTTTAATTTACAATTGTGAAAGTCATGACTTTATTCTGGAGTGTTAGATTATTACAGACATATATAACTACATTCAAGCAGATTTACAAGTGTATATATATATGTATTATTATAGTCATTCAGAATAGAAGTAAGCATATAAATTACTGAATTCTTCCTTTTTTTAAAAGCTAGTGTTACACTATTATATATAAAGTAGATAACTAATAAGGACCTGCTGAATAGCACAGGGAACTCTATTCAATACTGTGTAATGACCTATATGGGAAAAGATTCTAAAAAGAGTGGATATATGTGTATGTATGACTGATTCACTGTGTTGTACACTTGAAACTAACACAGCATTGTAAATTAACTGTACTCCAATAAAATTTTTAAAAAACAAAACAAAAAAAGCTAATGTTAAATTATTTTATAGTTTCCTCTGTGTTATATCTGCATTTTTAAATCATAGCCAGTTTTGTGTAGTCTGCAGTTATTCTAACAAAACCATTCTAAATTAGCAGTATAAGCAGTACAAGGAAAAGGGGAGGTTTATTTAAACTGCTCATTTTCTTCAGTTTTTAGGATTATGACGTTCCTTAAGTCATATTGTGTGATATCATATGAAAAATTATCCTGTTAAACATTGGAAAAGCTATTTCTGTATATTTATACTTCCCCCTTTTCAAAATCTTTCCAATAAATATAACTAGTGGAATTTAAGTCAGTCTTAAAACATAGAAGTAATCTGTATATATATACTTGTATATATTTAAAATATTAACTGGTATTTTGAATGTCCAAATATTATGTATTACAAAGCCCCTTTATCTACTCAGTGTTGTATAATTTGTTTAAATCATACTCTTGAGTTGAGATTTAAAGTTTGTTTCCAACAAGATGATTTGAAATTGTTTTCTTCCAATAGAAACTTTTAAAAATGAAGGGATTGGGACTTCCCTGGTGGTACAGTGGTTAAGAATCTGTCTGCCAATGCAGGGGACATGGGTTCAGTCCCTGGTCCGGGAAGATCCCATATGCCATGGAGCAACTAAGCCCATGCACCATAACTACTGAGCCTGTGCTCTAAAGCCCAAGAGCCACAACTATTGAACGCATGTGCCACAGTTACTGAAGCCCGCGTGCCTAGAGCCTGTGCTCCGCAACAACAGAAGCCACTGCAGTGAGAAGCCCACGCACCACAATGAAATGAGTAGCCCCCACTCACCACAGCTAGAGAAAGCTCATGCACAACAATAGAGACTCATTGCAGCCAATAAATAAATAAATTTATAAAAAAAAAAAGGAGGGATAGTAAGGGTTGGTAAGAACAGAAAAGGAAACTCATTAGATATAAAGTAGTATATTGGTTAAAGAACTAATTATCTAATAAGTGTAATAGCACAGTGTATTGAAAGATATGTTGATACTGGATTGGTCAGTTTAATGTGTAGTCTCTGTAAAAATAGAGATTGAGGTTTTAGTTGCATTGATTCAGAATAAGCAAAAATTAATAGTGAGAATTTATTTTTTAAATATTATACAAGTATATGTGCCTTAAAAAAAATACAGCTCCAGCCAAAAGAATGGAAATAACTGATGCACTTTATTTTCTTTTTAGCTTCTGGAGCCTGTCTGCCACCAGCTGTTTGAGCTCTATCGTAGCTCTGAAGTTCGGCTGAAGAGGTTCACACTGCAGTTCTTGCCAGAATTGATGTGGGTTTATTTACGGCTTACAGTTAGCCGAGACAGACAGAGTAATGGTTGCATTGAAGCACTTCTTTTAGGAATTTACAATTTGGTGAGTGGAAAATGATAGTTTGGGAAATTTTAAGTACATTTTAAAGTCCTCTGAAATAATACTTAATATTTAGAGGAAAATAAATTTAAATGTCTGTTGAATAACTTATTTGAATTAATTAAATTGAGTACAAAGGTGTTTAACAAGTAATTGCTGGTAGTGCATTTTATAAAGTAGGTGAAACTTATAATTGATAGCATTATTAATATTTTATGGCTTGTTTTTCTAATTATTTTGACTAATATTTATGAGTGCCTTAAAATTTTTTAAATTTATTTTTAATAGTCATTTGATAGAACATTATTTGATACTGTATTGTTTATGAAACTTTTTTCTTCTAAGGAATTCTTAGGTATCTTAAACATTATTATTCTGGTTTTTTTTTTTTTTCTTCTCATGGTGCCCAGTTTAGAACCTTGGTATTGAAATTCCTGCCCTTTGAATTCTTATATTCTGTATATTCACTGTAAATAAACACTCCACATGATAAAGTTAAGTTTGTAGTTGAGAGGTGCCTCACAAAACATTGAATCTCACAAAAAATATTCTTCTGCACCAGTGCTCACTCCTCTAAGTATTATCCCTTAAAAAAATCATTAAAAAACATTTCCATCACTAGAATCTGAAGGAAGGAGCTTGGCCTGTGGAATCACTTGTATTTTGTTTAAAACCAGGTCCTGCTACTTATTGGCTGTTTTAAATTGAAGCAAGTTACTTAATGTCTTGACTTCAGTTCCCTCATCTGTAAAATGGAAGTAAAACATTGTCAGTAGGATTAAAAGCAATTAGAAGAACCCAGCATGTTGCCTGAGGTGTTTATTGAATGTTTACCACTATTATTATAAGTGGTAGTAGTAATAGTAGTTGTATCATAATTTAAAATGTTTTTAATGAAAAGCTGGTGTAGATATAAAATTCTTTATTTTGCTACCTTGCCTGATTTTTTCTCTTAAAGTAGAAATTTTGTTGCGTATATCACTGTGACTCTAGTGCTTAGCACAGGCACTTAGTAAATGTTTGTTGATTTAATAATTGAGTTTCGTGTTTTGGATTATGTTTGACATTAAACTATCATTTCTGTTGTTTAGTGTAATAAAATTCAGTAGTGGGTCAAGTGAAGCAAAAAAATTTTTATAGTGGGATGCCTGACAGGTTCTTGACAGCATTTGTTAGTGCTATGCTTTAATTATCTTTTGGTATCTCAAAAATAGTGTACTGTTTTAAAAATGCCTGATTATATATCAGAAATGTAACTGTGGGGGATCTGTCTTCTTTTAATTCCTTTGATATCTGTGTTCTCTCTTCTCTGTGGTTCTCAATTTTTCTTACCATGCTGGGTTTCTTTTACATATTCATTTCTCTTTTTTCTTCTTTTCTTGCCTCAGCACTTCTCCCTTGCTTTAGTAGCCCCACGGAGAGTTTTATATTGCCCTAAACTTAAAAAAATTTCTTAACATCCTTCTCCACAGATATACACAGATATAAATAAAAAATATTTGGCTTAATTTGAAATTTAGGAATAAAAATTAAAATTTTATTGCCTAACTTAAATCAGGCCCATTCATCTTAACATAGACTTTCTCTGAGGCACAGGGGCCCAGATGTGGTGGTAACTAGCTTAACTACAGAGTAAACGATCTCTCTAGGGATTTTTAAACCATTTTCCTGCCAAATTTAAAGGTATGGCCATTGTTCACATGTAATTGGTACTCTCCTATGACATATTAAACTCTGAAACTAGCTCTATAGGGAAGTTCTTTTGGGTTTGTGTTCTGGTGATGATAGTTGTTTTTTTATTGTTGTTTCTTCCTTTTATGCTATGCAACTATCTCTCTGAATTTTATGCCAGTTATGTACACTAATATGAATTTTAAAAGAAACAGATTCATATAAGACAGTAGAGAAAAGGAGTGATGCAGGAGAAGCATTTCACCCCTCTATTTGCTGGGGTCTGTAGGCAGATTTTTACTGATAATTGTAGAAGATTGGCAGTGCCAGAGACTGTAGAAATGGATGCTGTTGACCTTTTCAGTGAAAGATAAAGTGCTTTTAAAAATCACAGGAATGTTTTTGTAGTCAGTAAAACTACTTAAATATGAACTTATGATTAATCACTTGGACTGCTATTAATTATGCTAATATATAGCTTATTTCAGGTCATTAATTTCTGAATAATTGTAATATTTTCTTTGTCAAGATTCATTCTGTGTTATAGCAGTGTGTTTTTCGTATTTTAACAAGTGTGGATCTCTTGGCTAAAACCTTTAATTTTAATCTTTTATATGGTAATTCTATTTTTAGTTTTCTGTGGAACCGCCATACTGTTTTCCATAGTGCCTATACCAACTTACATTCTTATCAACCGTGTAGGAGGGTTGCCTTTTCTCCACACCCTCTCCAGCATTTGTTATTGTAGAATTTTTAATAATGGCCATTTTGACCAATGTGAGGTGGTACCTCATTGTAGTTTTGATTTGCATTTCTCTAATAATTAATGGTGTTGAGCATCTTTTCGTGTGCTTACTGGCCATCTATATGTCTTCTTTGGAGAAATGTCTATTAATTTCTTCTGCCTATTTTTTAATTGGGTTGTTTGTTTTTTTTGTTGCTGAATTGTACAAGCTGTTTGTATATTTTGGAGATTAAGCCCTTGTCTGTAACATCATTTGCAAATATTTTCTCCCATTCCAAAAATATGGAACGCTTCACGAATTTGCATGTCATCCTTGTGCAGGGGCCATGCTGATCTTCTCTGTATTGTTCCAATTTTAGTATATGTGCTGCTGAAACAAGCACTGATTTTAATCTTTTAAACTTAGCCGTGTTACTACTAAAAGATCTGATCACTTGTAATCTCCCCAGCCTGTATGAAAATATATCATGAAAATTTGTGCCTACTTCAAGTCTTTGTTGTCATGATGTATTTGATTGATTGTAGTAGTATATCTTTCAATGTCTCTCAAAGGATAACTCAACCACCAAAGTGTGCTAACAGGTTAGAAAAGATATACTAGGGTAATAATATTTTTATATATTACTATTTCTAAAAATCTTCCTCCGTTGCCAATGATATGTTTGTTAAATTGAGAAAGTAATTATTATTTCTTTTAATATATCCCTGATTATTTTATTATCTCTGCATTTTTTTTTAACCATAGGAAATTGCTGATAAAGATGGAAACAATAAAGTTCTGTCTTTTACTATCCCTTCCTTATCCAAGCCTTCAATATACCATGAGGTAAGTAAGACTGGAATGGTAGACTTTTTAAGAATTATATTGAGTAAAAGTCAGTATCTTACTAGAGATAAATATTCCTAACCCATTTTACTGATTTGTTTCTTAAATGAAGATATTTGATATTCATGATATAAAGCTGAGCTGCCGTCAAGGGAGACAAAGTAATTAATGGAAAATTTTCCTCTAGTTCTGGTTTATTTCTTTTTCATTCTTCTGCTAGTATCATTTTCAGTCTTCTTTTTCAAAAATACTTTCAAAAATATTCTTTCAATTTTGTCTTCCATATTAATTAGAAATCATCTATGTTAGATTGATTTATTTTTATTATTTTTTAGGAAAATGACTACTTAGAAGAATATTAACACTGTATTTTATTTCCATTTAAAGGAGTCTGATTGTTGGATTCTGGTTGTTCAGGAACATTACATTTTTCTTTTTAAGATTTGTTTTCTTATTTATTTATTTATTTATTTATTTATTTTTGGCTGCGTTGGGTCTTCGTTGCTGCACAAGAGCTTTCTCTAGTTGCAGTGAGCAGGGACTACTCTTCATTGCGTTGCGTGGGCTTCCTATTGCCGTGGCTTCTCTTCTTATGGAGCACGGGCTCCAGGCGTGTGGGCTTCAGTAGTTGAGCGGGCTTCAGTAGTTGCTCGGGCTTTAGTAGTTACGGCACATGGGCTCAGTAGTTGTGGCTTGCAGGCTCTAGAGCGCAGGCTCAGTAGTTGTGGCCCACGAGCTTAGTTGCTTCTCGGCGTGTGGGATTTTCTCTGACCAAGGATCGAACCCGTGTCCCCTGCATTGGCAGGTGAATTCTTAACCACTTTGACCCCACGGAAGCCAGTAACATTACACTTCTGATTTTTGCTTATATTTATTTGGTTGAAATGGTGAGACCAATGATAATTACGTAGGTAGATAACTCCTGTTGAGCTGAGCTCCTTTTGCCTGCTCTCTTTAAGGATATATGCTATGAATCAAGCTTCTTGCTTGTAGTGGCCTTTAGTGCATAAGGTTGTGAGGAAAGCACTTAAAGAAACTTTACCAGTAGTCTAACAATCAAATTCCATTTTCTTACCAGCAAACAGTATCCAGTTGCCTCATAGCTCTATGCAGCTATTTATTTTCTTAATTAATTCCCCTGGGACTTTGTTTTGTGTTGGAAATAGAATGCCTCCTATGTAACCAGGGCTGGTTTTAGCATAGAACATTTCTGAGTAATAGATTTTAACTGTGTTCTGTGTTTCAAGTTATAAAATAAACTGGAGGTTAGTGAAACGTTTACCAATGGATGATTCTTCCAGCTTTGGAAACATGAAATCAGTTATGTCACTATTAAAGAGACATTTTGATCATAGTATTCTTGTTTGTATTACATAATTATGACTCTCTGCACCTTGCTTTTCTTCAAGGTAGAATGGAATTAATGAGAGTACCAACCTACCTGAAGTTAGACAAACCTCCAGGTTTGAATGCGTAGTCCCCAAGAGTGCTCTGAGTTCTGGAAACAAACAAATAAAAATTGATGCATTTGTAGCCTTTATTCTTTTCATCAGCTTTTCTTATTCTGTGTCCTAAATATAAATTCATCTTGTAATATTTCAAAAAACAAAGCAGTGTATTTTTAGTTTTATATATTGTATATATAATTTTTTAAAGGAGCTATAGAATGTCTATAATAGAAAAATGGAAGAAGTTTTGAAAGAGAAGAAGAAATGGTCTGAAAATGCCTTTTGTTGAACCAGAATTAAATATCCTCACGTGATACAGAGTTTTACTTCATTTTAGGGACACAGTCTCATACTTTACCTTGTTTTTGTAGCCCTCAACAATTGGATCCATGGCTTTGACAGAAGGGGCATTGTGTCAGCATGATCTCATCAGGGTTGTTTACAGTGATCTTCATCCTCAGAGGGAAACATTCACTGCACAAAACCGGTAATGGTCAAAACCGTAGACAGTAAAAATTGTTAATTTATGCTTAATAGTTATCTATAATTACTTTGGCTGAGGTTTGGTATGACAAAGGACAGAAGTAAAATATGTCATGCTAGTGAAATACATCATAACAGTGAAATAGTCATCCATAAACCTAGCATCTCTGTGTTGATCGATAGAGAGCTGTTCACAGGGTCCTAGCTAGGTGATGAAAGAATCTGGCAGATTGTCGGGTGGTGCCAAAGTTGGCCCTAGGGAAAAAGAGGCTCATTGCCTCCCTGCTTATGAGTACTATAAGTACCTGTTTGCCTTCCCTTGGTAGCATGTTTCTGCACAAACCATATCTATCTTATTATGGAACTCCTGTGGTACTTATTATGGAACTCTTCTGGTGTTTTTTTGACATCACCCAAGATATTATGGGTATTTCAGATTTCAGGATTATTTTATGTTTCAGTCATGGGAGCAGTCTCACTTGGTACCCATTGGTAAGCAGGTTGTCTCTCAAATGGAAATTTTCTGGTCCCAAATCCCAGAAGTTATTGCTAGGTGGCACTTACTGGCTTTTGCCATAAGCTCAAGTCTATACTCCACTAGGGGCTATTGTGCAGCAAATTAATGATCTTGTTGGCTTGGGGAGTCTTATTGACCCCAGTTTAGTGTGTTCAGTTAATATTAGAGGAAAGACGGATTTACAAGCCTTCTGTTTTACAAGATAGGGGAAGTGTTCCCCAGACACAGTATCCATTCTCATAGTGCATTTAGGTAAAGGAGACACAATCACTTCACTTAAAGTTCACTCAAACTTTCACCTTAATCATATCAATCATTGTATCCTTATAGCCTTTCAGTCTAGCCCATTACCAACAAAGAGAGCCTGTGTCACCATCCCCAACCTAAACAAACTTATCAGGTATGACATAGGTTACTTCCTAGAAGCTGAGGGCAAAGACTTTATTTGGGCAAGGGCAAAGACTTTATTTGGGCAAGGCCAAATTTTTTATCGTACATTGCCCTACATGGTTATTGTGAGGAATAAATGAGGTGATGCTTAAAACATGCTTATTAGCACAGTGCCTGGAATATATGTTAGGGATACTGTCATTATCTTTTTTTAATATTTATTTATTTATTTGGCTGTTCCAGGTCTTAGTTATGGCTCACAGGATCTTCATTGTGTCATGTGGGATCTTTAGTTGTGGCGTGCGAACTCTTAGTTGCAGCACGTGACATCTAGTTCCCTGACTAGGGATCAAGCCTGGGCCCCCTACATTGGGAGAGCAGAGTCTTAGCCACTGGACCACCAGGGAAGTCCCTGCCCTGGACATTTTAAATATAAAGAAGTAATTAAGTTCTCCTGAAAAGAGCATAAAACCATGTGGAGAGGGGCTGCTGCAATTCAGTTGGGAATTTCCGAAGTCCATATCTTTAAGTCTTTCCTCTTAGGGTGGTCAGATTCTTTAAAGAAAACTCTTCTAGTCTCTTAACTAGAGGACTGGCTGCTAGCGTTCTGATGGCCACATGAGGAAAGAGAACTTGAGGTCTCATTATCCAATAAGACCTATTGCACTAAGTTTTCTGTTTTCAGTATGTTCCCATCGTCCCCCCAGCCCTGACCCCAAACTGTAATCGTGCTTGGTGGTTCCCAGGTAGAAATTTCTCTTTTATCCTTTCAGAAAATAAATCTTCAATTTCCGAAAATAAATCTTTAATAAACCTAACAGCATAGAGAAAGAGAAAGGATCTGAAAATGTGACTGCTTCCACATCAGACTTTCAACTCAATTTTTAACTTTTCATTTGAAATAATTTCTGACTTACAAAATATGTTTCAGAAATAGTACAAAGAGTTTCCCTGTACTCTTCGCCACCTATGGGAAACATTTTAGAAGTGCAACATTCCTGGATCCTGCCCTCAGAGATTCTAACTGGGTCAATCTGGGTTGAGACCCAGAAATATGTTATTCTAAAACATCCTTAAATAACTATAATGTGCATCCAGGCTTAGGAGCCACTTTCTTAGTGATTGTAAAGATTAGGAAAACATTCATTTATTCAGTCAATAAAAGTTAATTGAGCAATAATAATGTATTAAACACTGTGCTGGACACTAGAGTTAGAGATGAATAAATCAGGGTCTGTGTCCTAAAGTTGCTTATTAGTAAATAGATAAAACAGAGGTAAAGACAGAGAACTGATTTAGTGGGATAAATGCTATGTTAGAGCTACGCAGATAAAGGGAACAGTTTTTGTTTGTTTTAGTTGGGAGAATTAAGAATGGCTTTATGTCTGAGATTAAAGTTTGAGCCAGGATTTGAAACCTTAGCAGGAGTTTCCCAAGTGAAAAGTATGTTCTAGTAAGAAAGGGTAGCATCCATAAAAGCAAGAAATTATGAAACTTTATGGCATATTCATGGAATGGTATAGGAGGATCGATGTAGTGTGGTGTATGTGGTAGGCAGGAGGGGGAAGTAAGTTTGGAGAGGTAGGTTGAGGGTCAATTTTAAAGGACCTTGTATGCCTGTGACAAGTTTGGGCTTTGTCATGCAGTCAATAGAAACAGTGGATTAATGTAGGTAGGGGAGTCATCTGTTCAAGCATGATGGGTTTTTTTTTGTTGTTTTGTTTTTTTCTTTTTTGTTTTTGAGGAAAATACAGATGGCAGCAAGAACTATGACCTTTAATAAGGCAAATAGAAATAGGGAAATTATTGAGGATATTACAGTAATCTGATTGAGAAATTATCTAGGTCAGTATTCAGTATTCAGTATTTAAATTGTTATAACCATCAAATGAAGAAATCATTTACTACAGTCTCTAAGTAGAAATAATTATTTGTAATCCTTTTTCCTTTTTTTTCCCCCTAGGTTTGAAGTCCTGAGTTTCCTCATGTTATGTTATAATTCTGCTATTGTGTATATGCCTGCTTCATCTTACCAGTCTCTTTGCCGAATGGGCTCCAGGTAAGAAGAATAATTATCATTAACCTTCTCACATACGAGGGTGAGTCAAAAATTATCCACACTCTGGCTGTAGAATTTACAGAAGTTTTAATATAACTGGAGTGCAGATAATTTTTGACTCACCCTCATATTTATTGATTATCTTCTCTCTGGTAGGCACTGTTGTAACTTCTGGTGATACAGCAGTAAACAAAACTCAGGGAACTTATATTCCTATAGGAATCCTTATCATCCCTCATGCATCATGACTTCTTGAAAATATTTTAAGTTTTAAAGAAGTATTTTCTAGCTCAACATTGAGCTAAGCCAAGATGTTTTAGGTTTAGGGTGGTTTAGTGCTATACCTAGTCACTGACTGGATGCCAGTTTTTATAAATCACTTTGAGTGCTTTGAATAAATAGTCCTCTATGTAGAGAAAGTCTTAAGAAATGTGAACTTTTTCCTTTATACATATATCTTACAAATAACTGTTTCTTCTTTGGATTAGATTAGCAGTAGCATCAATTATGTGTATGTCTCATTTGTATTTGTATATTCTAATCTTTACTAAATCAGAATTTCTAATAATTTGAACAGACCTGAGCTGAAATTTTAAATTTCCACTACTGAAAAAAAATTAAGTAGCATAAATTAGTTTGGAGACAGAATTTTAATTATTGAAGGAACACTCATTTTATCCTGCCCAATTTATTTTTTATTTGAGGAAACTGAGCTTCCCCCAGCCAAAGTTAAATGCTGTAATAGTTTTTCTGTTGCCTCATAACAAATTACACCATGAATTTAGTAGCTTAAGATAGCATGCATTTATTTTTTCAGTTTCTTCCAGTCAGGAGTCTAGGTATCGCTTAGCTGGGCCCTCTGCTTAGGGTATAAGAAGCTGCAGTTAAGATGCTGGCTGGAGTTGCAGTCTTATCTGAGGTTCATTTGAGTAGTTATACACTTTTCTTGGCTGAATTCAGCTCCTATAGTTGTAGGACTAAGGGCTTCAATTTCTTGTTGACTGTCTGCTGAAGGCCAGCCTCAGTTCTTGCCATGTGAGCCTCTCAGCATAGGCAGCCTACAACATGGCACCTCACTTCTTCAAAGCAGAAGAGAAGGAGAGACCTGCACTACAATCTTATATCATATAATCACGTAGTCATGTATATGTATGCATGAGAATCCTATCACCTTTGCTGGGTGTTACAAGCAAATCATGGGTTCCACCCATGCTCAAGAGGAGGGGATGACACAAGGGTGTGAATACCAAGAAGGAGGGATCATAGGGATCAGGCCTCGGTCCCACCCTCCCAAAGAGTTTGCCACCACAAATGCTTTGCACAAGTTCATGCTGTTGTATTACTGGGAAGAGACTGTGGTCCTATTTATAACCAAACACAGTTTTGCTAATTGGAGGAAGGCCAATCTAAAATAGCTGTAAGTTTGATTTATAAATTATCTTAAAGGATGTTATTTTCACTTGCCTATAATAATAACATGATTAATGACTAAAAAAATTCTCATCTCTAAACTAGATATTATCAAGAGAGTGTACTGTTTAAGCACTTACTGCCTATCTACAGATAAATTTATTTATAAATGACTGTTTTGGGCTCATTAAAACAAATCTGCAATATCTCTAATATGTAACATTATTGTGGCATGTCATAGAGTTTCTTAGTAACAAAAGTGATAATAGAGTTTAGTAGTCCTTAAACTTTTATTCACATATCCCCTAAGGAATTTTGAAAAACTATGTAGCATTTGTACATTTTTAAGTTAACATTTAAATTTTTTATTCTATTTTTAAATAGTTGTAAATTATATGCTTTCCAATATGTGAATATTGACATAATAAAACATAATTGTTGATTGCTATTTTAAATATATATATAATGTAAATACACAGCGATCTGATTGATACCCACCATCATCCCATATATGGAATAAATGAACAAGTTTTTCTTTGATAGTCTAACAGTCTTTTTGTCCTTAAAAGTGAATTTCTCTTCCACTTTATCCACATAATTTTATCCTAATATCGTGCTGTTATACTTAATTTTATCCTAATATTGTGCTATGTTATACTTTTATTGATCACCTAATTATACATCTCTGCTACCAAAAAATATGTAAATTAAAAATTTAAAAATATTTTCTGAGACCATGATGCACTAAACACTAAAAAATTTCTTTTGGACTCACCGTTACAATTATTCTAATAAATTAATTTATTAAAATAATAGAGGCACATAACAACTTTTGATAATTATTAAGCATAACTTTTCTGGAAGCCTCTCTTAATGAGGTGGAACATAGAGAGTTGTTTATGATACTTTGATTATTTGTTTTGAGATTTCTGTATCTTCCGCTAATTCCATCCTGATACAATTTGGGATGTGTGAAAGTTATGCATTTCTTATGTGAAGAGGGAGAAGGATGATTATGAAAGAGATACCTATTTGATAAAAGTTATTACTTTTATTGATATAGTCCACTAGAATGTATGTTTTATGAGGGCACAGATTTTATTTTTATCTTTTTGCCTGTTTTCAAGTGTATACATGGGCCCAGGACAGTGACTGACACAAAACAAGTACTCAAAAAATATTTGAGAAATGAGTAATTGAATAAGCGAATTCATGAAAACAAAAATGTTTTATTTAATGAGTCAGGAAATTACACCTGATAAATAATGTGTTTTCCTAGGGTTTGTGTGAGTGGCTTTCCACGGCAACACGAAAAACACTGGAAAGAACTCTGTGGTCGAATAGTATTGGATCCTGAATTTATGGTGCAGCTTCTCACAGGAGTTTATTATGCCATGTAAGTAGGTGTACTATGAAATTGGGTAAATTCTTTCTAGTGTTTAGAAACTTAATGTTTCTCTTTTTTCCTTATTCATTGTACAGCACTGAATTTTTTGTTCCATGATGGACCCGTTATCTTATTTTTCTAATATGAATTTCTTTTAATACTTTAAAAAAAATGAATTACACTTTTTATTTGACAGCTATGTAACAACAAAGGCAATTGTTTGTTTTAAGATATAATTAAAATGTAAGACTGAATTAGTTTAATGTGTACATCATAATTAAATATATGTTATATTGCAAAATGATTAACACAAGTTAATATATATCACCACAGATAGTTACAAATTTTTCTTTTGATGAGAACTTCTAATATCTGCTCTCTCAACAGCTTTCAAATATATAATACTGTGTTAACTGTGGTTACCATGCTGTACATCATATCCCAGGATTTTATCTTATAACTGGAAGTTTGTACTTTTTGATCACCTTCATGCTTTTTGCCCGCCCCCCAACCCCCTGCCTCTGGCAGCCACCAATCTTTCTTCTTCTATAAGTTCAGTTACTGGTTTTGTTTTGTTTTGTTTTGTTTTAGATTCCACATGTGCATGAGATTATATAGCAGTTGTCTTTCTATGTCTGACTTATTTCACTTAGCACAGTGGCCTCGATCCATCCATGTTGTCACAAATGGCAGGATTTCCTTCTTTTTTTTGGCCACACCGCATGGCACGCGGGATTTCCCTGACCAGGAATCGAACCTGTGCCCCCTGCATTGGAAGCACAGTCTTAACCAGTGAACATCCAGGGAAATTCCAGGATTTCCTTCTTTTTTTAAATGACTAAATAATATTCTATTGTGTGTCTGTATGTGTGTGTATACATGTGTGTATGTATACACATTTACATACACCTTTACACACGCATATATGTGTATATAATTATATGTATACACATACTATATATACACGTACATACACACATACACCATATTTTCTTTATCCATTCATCTGTGTGTATGTAAAATAAGTGCACACATATGTATATACACATACATACATATACATCTCCCCATGTTTTCTTTATCCATTCGTCTGTGTGTATGTATAATTAGTATATGTATACACATACATACGCGTACACACACACACACCATATTTTCTTTATCCATTTATCTGTCAATTTACAATTAGATTGTTTCCATGTCTTGGCTATTGTACATAATGCTGCAGTGAACATGGGGGTGCAGGTATCTTTTGGAGATAGGGAGTTAGTTTCCTTCAGATATATAACAGAAGTGGAATTACTGGATCATAGAGTAGTTTCATTTTTAATTTTTTGAGGAATCTCCATATCATTTTCCATAGTGGTTTCACCAATTTGCATTTCCACCAGTAGTGCACAGGGTTTACTTTTCTCCACATCCTTGTCAACATTTTTTATTTCTTGTCTTTTTAATAATAATCATTCTGACAGATGTGAGATGATTTTGATTTGCACTTCCCTGATGATTAGTGATGTTGAGTGCTTTTTCATGTATCTGTTGGCCATTTGTATGTCTTCTTTGGGAGAAAGTCTGTTCAGATTCTCTGCCCATTTCTAAATTGGATTGTTTTTTTTTTTTCTGTTGACCTGTATGAGTTGTTTATATATTTTTAATATTAACCCCTTATCATATATATGATTTGCAGATATTTTCTCCCGTTGCAAAGGTGCCTTTTCATTTTGTTGATGGTTTTCTTTGCTGTGCAGAAGCTTTTAGTTTAATGTAGTCCCACTTGTTTACTTTTGCTTTTGTTGCCAAATCCAAAAAATAATTGCCAGGACCAGTGTCAAGAAGCTTATTGCCTTTGTTTTCTTTTAGGAGTTTTATGGTTTCAGGTCTTACATTAGTCTTTAATCCATTTTTAGTTGATTTTTGTGTGTGGTATGAGATAGTTGTCCAGTATCATTCTTTTTGCATATGGCTATCTAGGTTTCCCAGCACCATTTATTGAAAACACTATCCTTTCCCTATTTTCTCATATTTGTTTTTTAAATTAATTGATCATATGTGTATATGTTTGTCAGCTCTCCCTTCTGTTCCATTAATCTATGTGTGTTTTTATGCCAGTACCGTATTGTTTTGATTACTAAAACTTTTTGGTACAGTTTGAAATTAGTATCATACCTCAAGGTTTGTTGCTCTTTCTCAAGATTGCTTTGGCTATTCAGGGTCCTTTGTGGTTCCATATAAATTCTAGGATTATTTGTTCTATTTCTATGAAAAACACCACTAGAATTTTGATAGGCATTGCATTGAATTTGTAGATTGCTTTGGGTAGTATGGACATTATAACAATATTAATTCTTTCAGTCCTTGAGCATGAAATATCCTTCTGTTTATTTCTGTGTTGTTCAGTTTCTTTCATTGAGGTCTTGTATGAAAACTGTAAGTGTACAATGCTCAGATCTTTTACCTCAGTTAAATTTATTCCTAGGTATTTTTTGTATGCAATTGTTAATGGGATTGTTTTCTTAATTTCCCTTTCTGATAGTTTGTTATTAGTGTATAGTGTATTTTTGTTAAGAAATGCAGTAGATTTTCATATATTGCTTTTATACCTTACAAGTTTACTAAGTTTGTTTATTCTAACAGTTTTTTCGTATAGTTTTTAGAGTTTTCTACAGTTGACTGTTAAACAACAAAAGGGTTAGGGGTGTCAGTTGCACAGTTGAAAATCTGATTATAACTTTATAGTCAGCCTTCTATATCCACAGCTTCAACCAACCACAGATTGTGTATTACTGTAGTTGGTGTTTATTGAAAAGAATACATGTATAAATGGTCTTGTGCAGTTCAAACCCATGTTGTTCAAGGGTCAACTATATATATATATCATGTCATCTGCAAATAGAGACAGGTTTACTTCATTTTTTCTGATTTGCTACAACTTCCAGTACTGTGTTGGATAAAAGTGGTGAGAGTGGACATCCTTGTGTTGTTCTTGATGTTAGGGGAAAAACTTTCCATTTTTCACTTTTGAGTTTGTTGTTGACTATGGGCTTATCATGTATGGCCTTTATTATGTTGAGGTACATCCCCTCTCTGTACCCACTTTCTTTTTAAATATTTATTTATTTATTTGGTTGCTCCAGGTCTTAGTTGCAGCAGGAGGGCTCCTTAGTTGTGGCTCCCAGGCACCTTAGTTGTGGCATGCAAACTCTTAGTTGCAGCATGCAGGATCTACTTTCCTGACCAGGGATTGAACCTAGGCCCCCTGCATTGGGAGTGTGGAGTCTTACCCACTGTGCCACTAGGGAATTCCCCTCTACCTGCTTCTTTGAGAGGTTGTTTTTTTTTTTTTTTTTATCATGAATGGATTTCACATTTTGTCAAATGCTTTTTCTGCATCTGTTGATATGATCGTGTGATTTTTATCCTTCATTTTGTTAATGTGGTGTATCACAATTGATCAAATTGCAGATGTTGAACCATCCTTACATCCCAGGGATATCATGATGTATGATCTTTTAAGTGAATTGTTGAATAGTTTTCCTGATATTTTGTTGAGGATTTTTGCATTTATGCTATGTTCATCAGGCATATTGACTTGTAATTTTCTTTTCTTATAGTGTCCTTGTCTGATTTTTGTATAAGGGGGATGCAGGCCTCAATATGACTATGGAAGTGCTCACTCTTGGAAGAATTTGAGGATTGGTATTATTTCTTTGAATGTTTGGTAGAATTCATCCATGAAGCCATCTAGTCCCAGACTTTTGCTTATTGGGAGGTTTTTGATTACCAATTCAGTCTCCTCTGGGTACAGTGATGGGTCTGTTCAGATTTTTATTTCTTAGTGATTCAGTCTTGGTAGGTTATATATTTCTAGGAATTTGTCTATTTTCTGTGTTATCTAATTTGTCAGTGTGTAATTGTTCATAGTCCTTTCAGTACTTTTAAAATAGCTAAAATATAACTAGTCATTAAACTGAAGTCTAGAAATTGTCAGGTTTTTTTTTTATGGAACTCTGTGTCTTTCTACATAGTTCATAACCCAGGTTTTCATGATGCGTTAATAGATTACCCTAAATATCAACACATGATAAAAACCAATTTATACGAAGAGACATCTGTAAAAATTTTTTTAAGTTTTATTTATTTATTTACTTACTTATTGGCTGTGTTGGGTCTTCACTGATGTGCGTGGGCTTTCTCTAGTTGTGGCGAGTGGGGGCTACTCTTTGTTGCCATGTGTGGGCTTCTCATTGCAGTGGCTTCTCGTTGTGGAGCACGGGCTCTAGGCACTCGGGCTTCAGTAGTTGTGGCATTCGGGCTCAGTAGTTGTGGCACATAGACTTAGTTGCTCTGTGGCATGTGGGATTTTCCCGGACCAGGAATCAAACCCGTGTCCCCTGCATTGGAGGGCAGATTCTTACCCACAGTGCCACCAGGGAAGTCCCTCTGTAAAATATTTTAAATGTTAGTATTGAAATATTCATTTTGTTCTTGTAACCAAAATAGTTTAGAAATGCAATGAGGGGAAGGAGAAGCTGGAACAAAGTGAAAGAGTAGTATTGACATTTATATACTACCAAAAGATAGCTAGTGTGAAGCAACTGTCTAACACAGGGAGATCAATTCAGAGAATGCTAAGGGGTAGGATAAGGAGGGTGGGAGGGAGGCTCAAGAGGGAGGGGATATGGGGATATATGTATAAATACAGCTGATTCACTTTGTTGTACAGTGGAAATTGGCACAAGTATAAAGCTAGTATACTGCAATAAAGATTAAAAAAAAAGAAATGAAATGATACAAAAATTAACATGAAAATCTTGTTACAGAACCAAAATAATAGCACTTGGAACAATAAAAAAGATTGTTGTTGAAACTTAGAGATATTTGCTAAAGACAGTAAATAATCTGCTTCTCCGTAGGTATAATGGACAATGGGACCTTGGCCAAGAAGTTCTTGATGACATCATTTATAGAGCTCAGCTAGAACTCTTTTCTCAACCACTGTTGGTAAGTTATTATATTTGCTTTTTTATTAAACATTCCTGTGCCTGAAAAGGGCACTAGTAGGTATAAAATTCAATGTGTAATATATGAGGCATTTCAAATCATTGAGGGAAAAAGGTTTATTCCATATTAACAATTGGCGAGAAAACAAAATTGGTTTAGATCCTTTCCTCTTACAACATATCAAAATAAAGTTAAGGTAAATTAAAGAATTGTCTTAAAATCCTTTAAGAAAAGAAAAAGAAAAGTCATAAATATTTGCTCAAATTTCTAGAGAAGGAAGAACTTTCTAAGCTTTAGTGATAGGACACATCACCGAAAATGGTTGACTTTTTTCTTTCCTACATAAACATCTAAATTCTAAACCATCAGGCTTTTTTTGTTTGCTTATTTGTTTTGTTTTGTTTTGTTGGCCCCGCCATGCAGCATGTGGGATCTTAGTTCCCCAACCAGGGATCAAACCCGTGCCCCCTGCAATGGCAGCACAGAGTCTTCACCACTGACCCACCAGACAGTCCCTAAACCATCAGTTTTTTAAAACCAAAATTAATATGCAGTATGCACATTGAGAAAAATATTATCCACAGGCATGACAAAAAAGCGAGTTACTGTTTTGTTCTATATAAAAATTTCATACTCTTCCACAAAATAAATATATCTCCAAAGGGTAAATAACCAATCAAAAAATAAAGGTGAACATCTAATAGCAGAGAAGGAAGGCATTTTCTCTGTTACCAGTAGCATATGACACAACTCTGAGCATCCCTTTGCAGAAGCAGTTTGGTAATGTGTGTGTGTTTTCTTTGACCTACTATCCCATGTCAAGCAACATTTCCCTAGAAACTACTTAAAGTTTTTTTTAAAGTATTGTGAGCAATAGATCAATGTTAGTTTTAATTACTCTAAACATTTTACAGCAGAGAATGACTAAGTTATGTTATTTACTTGATAAAATTATATATTTGAAAATTCGTATTAAAGAAACATGCTAGCTGTGTTAAGTGGTAAAGCAGTATACAACTATGTTTTTACTCTAGACAGGACAAAGGAAACATAACAAATGCTAATAGTTGTCTAGGTGATTCAACTGTGGATAGTTTTTATTTCATTGCAATTTTCTGTGTTTTCTAAGCTTTTTGTAGTATTTTTATAATAGTATTTTTAAAATATTATTAATATATTTTTACTTACAGCAATTTAAGAGTACAATTTTTGAAGCCATTTTCTTCATATCATTTTTTATATTTTAAGCTAAATATAAATTTATTGAAGTGCCATTTAGATTAATTCTTTCATATTTGAATTTTCTTTTTTTCCTCATGTCAACATCCCCAATTTTACCCTGAAGGTTACTGTAAAACATATGGACAGGGAGTTGCCTGGTGATCCAGTGGTTAGGGCTCCGTGCACTCACTGCTAAAAGCCGGGGTTTGATCCCTGGTTGGGAAACTAAAATTCCACAAACTGCGTGGCACAGCCAAAACAAAACAAAACAAATGGACAAGATGAAAAATTACATCATAATAATAACACCTTGCATTTGTGAGACTTTAAATTCATACTTTTATCCTTATAAGTCTTATAAATTAACTAAAAGTGGCATTTCCAAGGCAATATAGGTAGAGATTAGTAATCTGTAGCTCTAGAATAATCCTTTACTCTTAGGGGTCTCCAAGGGACCCAATAAATAACACTCCTTTTCTCTGTTCAAAAATAGAGTCCAGTGATAAATAGATAAAATAGTTGGTAGATAGAAAAACAAACATCATCTTTATTGCTGATAAAGGCTAGGTTGAAAGACTTCACTCCCTACACTTTAGTCTATGAGGGTGAGTCAAAAATTATCCGTACTCTGGCTGTTGAATTTATAGAAGTTTTAATATAACTGGAGTGCTGGTAATTTTTGACTCACCCTTGTAGGTGGTTTTTGACTTACCCACTGGAGAGAAGGTTTGAGTTGACAGAGCAGGCACAGATATCCAGGTTGCTGCATTTCACTTGTCCTATCCAAGTGGAGAGTGAGGGAAAAAGTCGGTCCTCTGGCTCAAGATCTTTGCTAGGTTAGCACTACCCAATCAGGAAACATGGACCAGCCAGTGGCAATTACTCTCTAGCCAGATATCTCACTCTCCTTGATGGAGGGCAGAAAGTGGTGGGAAAAAAATGCCAGATGTGTTTAGGGAAAATTTCTCCTCATGGAAACAAAGCCAGTTTTTTTTTATTATAGATTAAATTTTACATGTTATTTATCATCTGAATAATCAGAAACTTATTCTAAATTTTCTTATGTCAGGGTTCAAATGTTAAAAACACTTTTTCTCCCTTTGGACTGTTTTTTCTCTTTGAAAGTCAACAACTTCAAGGAATCCAGTGGGGTGTGTGACTCACTTTTTTTTTAATGAATTCTCATTTTAAAAGCCTGCCTAAAAGAATACAGACCAGTGGAGATACAAACATTTCTGACACATTATACTTGTATATTTTATAATACAAGTTTTAAATACATATTTAAAAAAGTATGGAAACATGAAGTGTAAAATAAGCATAAAATTGTATATTGTGTGTAAATATATATGAGAGTATATTATCATTTTAGGTTGCCAATGCCATGAAAAACTCATTACCATTTGATGCTCCTGATTCTTCACAAGAAGGCCAGAAAGTACTTAAAGTCGAAGTCACTCCAACAGTGCCGAGGATTTCTCGGACTGCAATTACAACAGCTTCGATCCGTCGCCATAGGTGGAGGAGAGAAGGTGAGTACAAAATTCCTATAGCCCGCTAATGGATTAAAGTAAATTTATCACTGTTTTTACAGACGATATTAAGACATGATATTATGGTACTGTATATAATTAAAGTAAAATTGTTGTTAAAAATAGCACTAGAAATGTGGTTTAAATATCCGAATTCATTTTAATATAAATATGTATATATAGTTTCTAAAGTAGAAAGATGTTATTTAGACTACTCTGTATTGAAACAGAAAATAAGATCAAGTTAATTTTTGTCTTTTTTTGAACTAGTAATAACAACAGGAAAGAAATTTCTTTAAACCTGTTACTGTACTGGGAAAAAAGGTACCTGTATGAGCATTGCGGGAGAAAATTATATAACTGGCTAAACTAACGGTAAAATACAAGCTATCCATAAAAGAACTGATTTTTATCTTTCTTTTTCTTTTCTTATAAGTGCTGAATCCAGCAGTATTTCATAGGCATATGGTACTTGAATAGCCAAGCTGTCTTGCCTAAGAGATATTAATTGCCATTTTAATGATCTCTGTTTTTCTCTCCTGTTCATTTGCAAACCTCACATTGTTCATCTGCTGCCTTATGTGTGTGCATACTGTGCACACACATGTAACTATATAAATAATGTTTGTGTTTATATCATATCCATATATACATTCTCTTATCTGCCTGGGTCAAAATGCTCAGAAAAGAATAGAGCAGCACAAAAGCACTAAAATTTTATATGTTGAATCCCAGATGGCTTTGACTTCTCAAACGAGGCTGACTCGAGTATTCCTGGCTCCCCGATCCAACACGGCTCCACTGACCTAGGGATCAAACGTGTGCAAGAGGGGGAGGTGCTGGTGCACAGGACTCCTGAGCACGGCTCACCGGAGCCCAACTCAGCAGCAGCCACAACAGAGGGTAGGACAGAGATGAGGAGGCAGAAATCAGTGAGGCAGTTGCTGGAGAAGGATCCTGGCTCTCTGTCCCCAAGCAGAACATCTTTCCATTCTAGTGTGTGTTTCCACTACCCCAGAGTGTATTAGCTCCTCCTTGCAAAGCGCACCCCCCCATATGCCTAGCACCAGGTCAGGTACAATCTTTAGTTACCATCTGTGCTGGCCTGGAGTCTGCATCCCTGTGTAATTAAAGAACAGCTTGGCATGGCTACTAACAAGGGAGAGGCCTGTCTCCAAAAGATCTGCAAATGCTTGGGATTTTTTCATTACTGAGCATGTTTATTCTAATATCAGGAAAGGAAAAATGTACCCAGTGGACATGAGCCTTATTAGTCAATATGCATCAATTTCATTTATATATAATTTATTATTTTGAAAATATGTAAGGAGAGTTTTAAAGCACTAATACGTTATCTTTGAGAAACTGGACTCAAGTGGAGCCGGCCGATTTATCTCTAGTCCCAGGGTAGTCAATTAACAAGAATTTCTTATCTCTTTGACAGAATAAATCAGTATTGATTGGCTTTTTATAATCTTTGAGTCAAGCTGCCTGGGTCTAAACTAGTGAACTACTGACATTTCCTCTATAAATGTGCTGTCCTGGTGCACACTACATTTTATCATTTATTGTAAATAATGATTGTCTTATATACCTCCCAAACAGAATTGAAATGTATTATTTAGAGGTTATAAATCCTAGTAGATCTTTGTTCTACAATGTGGGTATCTCAAATGAGATTTTTTTTTTTACCCCTCCCCTGTCACCACAGCCACAACCACTGTCTATAAAAGAACACTTCTCTCTGGTAGGAAAGTATTTATTTGCTGTTTTATATGTGATGCAATAGAAGCTGGTTTTGTGAAAGAGGGAACTGTAGCCTAATAGTTTTTTCATTATTTAATGTATTGCTACTGTGGAACATATATACTAATTTATGAAATATAGCAAGTAGTTTTAAAATAGGTTACATATTTTTTACTTATTTTAAAGACCAAACATACATGAAGCAGTTACCTTCCACCTCAGGGAAATCTCTTGCTCTTTGGTGCGTTAGAAATTTGAGCATGCTCAGTAAGAATCTAAATCTACCCTCTGTTCCCTTGCCCATTTGCCCATGTTGACCTTAACTTCATTTAACAGTTGCATGTGCATGATTTAGGGACCCAAAGAAGTTGGTGCTATGAAGAGAATTGGGTGAAAGACGCAGCCTTCCCTTCTCATTTTTCTGTATCTCTTTATGTTATCCCTGGGAGTCAGTTTTATCTTGTATAGGCATTAAAAATAAGTATATGAGTAGATGTCACATTCAGAGTTCGCCTAAAATGAACAACAGTCTATCTCTCCACATTCTTGATGACTAAATGAGCCACTTGGAGTGTATCTACTACCATTGTTAGCATATTGGAGTATTTGTGCTAAATGTAGTACATTAACACTTGATGAAATTCTAAAAAGTATGGAATTGGGTAGAAACATTTCTTCCTATTAATCATGTCATACACTTTGAAAAAGAAATCAAAATAGTATTCCTTTAAAATACCCTATTAAATGTTAAAACATCCTATTTTAATATCTCCTATTACTGGTGAAATTTTGGTTTGTGAGGGTGGGGTGTAGCCACAGAGAAAGAAATGAGTCTCTGCAGTGTGTTTGAAATTTCTAATTATTTTGCCTTTTAATCTAGTTTAATTGTAGCTTTAAATCAATATTAGTAAAAGCTAATATATAAGGAAAGGGAGACATGAATAGAAAAGTTCATTAAAAATTCTTTTTGGTTGTCTCATCTTTGAACATGAATAGTATTATCACCCAGGGAGAAATTTAGAAAAGGAAAAAAATTGTTAGAATTACATTTTTATTCCTTGAGGTTTTTTAAACAGAAATGTGGAAATTACTAAAACCTATGAAATGTTTCAGTAATTCTGAAGTCTACTGGAGCTTTTGGATTAGCATCAATATTTGGCCTTCTAAATGAAAAAGAAGGGAATTGCCTGGTGGTCCTTTAGTTAGGACTCCAGGCCTTTACTGCCGAGGGCCCGGGTTCAGTCCCTGGTCAGGGAACTAAAATCCCACAAACCGTGTGGTGCAGCCAGAAAAACAGACAAACAAACCAAAATCCCCCCAAAACAAAAACATAAAAGAAAAAGAAAACATATTTTCTAGTAGTTTTAAATAGTTTTATAGCTAAAGTTGTATTTAGTATATGTTGAAATTGAAGGGAGACTATGAGCCCATCACCTACCTTTATCCTGACTGTCAAGTAACATTTTATTTGTGACTTTTAAAGCTGGATTTTAAATTATTATTAAACTGAGGACAACGCTTGGTGTATTCAGCGCTCCACTGTACTGAAATAACATTCCTTAGTATGTGATGTATCAGTAGAGCCTCTTGCATGGTGCCTTTTTGGTTATCATCATCTCTTTTATGGCCATATTGCTTGGGCATCAGATCTGCATGTGGCAAGATTCAGAAGCTAGCACTAAGTCTCTCAGTCTCCTTTCCTAACCATATATATACCCAATGATACATTTCTGTTCACTCCTAGTTTCGTATTACTGATATTAATTCTGAACCAGTAACTATTTTTTCTTGGGGATTGTGGAGTTCTTTATAGTAATTATGAATAAATTGTTAAGATGATGTCATATAAATATAATCTAAAGTTTTTATTTTGATATACATATATACGGTTCTTTTGAAGAAGGGGTTGAGAGAAGTGGTGTCAGCTGCATCTTCACATGGCTTTGCATGATGAATAAAGATTATTAAACTGCTGGATATAACAAGATGCCTTTTGCTTTAAGGATAGGCTATTTCATTCTTCTCTTGAAGTAAAGAAATAACTAATCCATATGAAAAAATATTTTTATTTTTCCAGGTACTGTGTTAAATAAAGATTGTGTTTAAGTATTTCATGTATATTTTACTTAGGTAACTTGTATCTCAAAGTAATGTTGTTTTTAGATTTCTTTCCTAACATTTTACCTTAACTGTAATATTGATATCTGTATGTAGATTCAGATTGAACTTTCTTACAATCTGGTAAGCATATTTAAAAGGTAGCAAACTGCTATCACTTTTTGAAAGAAGCAAATGTTCTACTCTCTAAGAGAATGTTGATCATACTTTCAGTAAGAGAGTTGGGCTTTCTGGAAACCCCAAGCTAAATATATTAAACATGCTGCTTCCTTTCTTACAAAATCCCAAGCTAAGAATTCTTTCATTAACTGCAGTTTCTGCATGAAACGTAATGAGACACTATAGTATTTTGTGATCCTGACAATAATATGTCTCAATACTAAAAATATTGTAGAGATACATAATATAAAAATTATTATATATTACTTATATATATTATAAAATAGTAAAAATTCTTCCTCAGTATCTCTGCTGGTCCCCCACCCTTGCTCTCTGATAATCAAATATTTTCACATTAATTGATCAAGAAAATATGGAAACCAGTGAGTAGAGATTTTCATAAGACAAAATATGACTATGAAATTACTGGAAGCAATGTAGAGTTTTTAGAGTTAGAAAATGTACGAGTTCCATGTTAAAGGTTCTAAAGCCATTTAGAAGCACTTAGCTGTTGAATAAATATAAAATTTCATTGCAGTTAAAAAGGGTTTTGGGGTGAGTTTTTGACATTATTCTGAATGACTGAAATTAGAAGGGGGGTCTCATTTGCAAGTTCTATTTTATGATAGGTTAAGGAAGATATGAGGAAAAATTTTTGTTTTTTTAAATAGATTTTGTCACCTCAAATTGACAAAGTGTATCATAAAGGTTTATGATAACAAAATACTGTGTTTTATGTGTCTAAATATTAATAGTATGCTAGGTTTGTTTGTGGATAGTTTTACAAAAGCTAGCGTAATTAAAGCTAAATGAATAGAATGAATAACGTTAGAATTCTGTATAGATTAAGGTTTCTTCCCCTAAATTATTTAGGGGAAATGTTGGTAGCAAGGGCCTTTGCTGACCTATAGCAAACATTACCTAGGAGATAAGCTTCTTATTTAATTTAGCTCTTGCTGAGTCTGTCCAATTTGTTTTTTAGGTGCTGAGGGTGTAAATGGAGGAGAGGAGTTGGTAAACCTGAATGATGCAGATGAAGGATTTTCATCAGGGGCTTCCCTCAGCAGCCAGCCAGTTGGGACCAAACCATCCTCCTCTTCTCAGAGGGGAAGCTTAAGGAAAGTAGCAACTGGGCGTTTAGCCAAGGATAAAGAAATAACTTCTGTCATCAAATCCAGTGAGAGCCCTCGAGATTCAGTAGTTCGCAGGCAGTATGTACAGCAACCAACCGATCTCAGTGTAGATTCAATTGAGCTGACGCCGATGAAGAAACACCTGAGCCTGCCTGCTGGCCAGGTGGTGCCAAAAACTAATAGTATAAATCTAATCCGGACAGCCAGTGCTTCCTCAAGTAAATCATTTGACTATGTAAATGGCAGTCAAGCAAGTACCAGCATTGGGGTTGGCACTGAAGGTGTTACTAATTTAGCAGCTAACAATGCGAATCGATATTCAACTATCAGTCTACAGGAAGACCGGCTAGGTCAAGCTGGAGAAGGTAAAGAGCTCCTCAGCCCAGGAGCCCCCTTAACCAAGCAGTCTCGATCCCCAAGTTTCAATATGCAGCTAATATCCCAGGTGTAGTCTTGACATCCTCTCTCATCTTTCTGCTTACTTTCTAAACTGAACATTTCATTGTGCAAGAAGACACTTCATCCCACATTGTGAAAATATTGGTCATCGTAAACAGATTTGATTTAGTTTAGGTATCTTCATACTGTATTTTGTATGGAAACAGCAATAAGGTTTTCTTTTCCCTCCTTCCTATATCTTCTCTTCACCTATTCCTTGTAAATGTGTTTGTGAAGCAGTAGAAAATGTTTGCTTTTTCCAAGCCTTCCTTTCTGCTTGGGTGAAGTGCAATCCATCGTAGGCTGATCGGTCCCATTTCAACACTGTGAGACTGAGGTTACGTTAGAGGAAATGGTGTATATGATCCCTATGAATGATTCTTTGGCTTTTGTTTAAAAACAAAACAAAACGGGTTTGTTCTCATAATCTATAGAACTATGAAGATTACTGGATCATATTTTTTCTCTCTTAACCAGGAGTGCCTCAGAGATTCTGCTATGACTTTGGACTTCTCTGAGTCTGTGCAATTATTTTCTTGAGAAGCATGGGGAAAGGTGGTAGACTGCTGCACTTTTTCGTTAAAATGTGGGTGGCTCTTTTTTCCCCCATCTCCTTTATCTCGAGGACACAATGTTCAATTACTGAGGCATTTGAATCAAGTTGTGGCCACCTCTGTTGGAGGACAGGGCTCTAAGTTGATTGTGTGATAGACAATGCACTTTCTCAATGGCTCTATAGTCATTATTAACATGTCTTCCCTCCTCCCCACAAGGACATAAGGTCATTTCTGTCCTTCAAGTTTGAACAGCTAATAAATCAGAGAATCCAAGGGGCATGTTCTATTTCCCAGGAATGATTGACACTTTGGTGCTGGGGTTTTATGGGGGGGAGGGGGTAGTTTTTGTTTAGCTTGTGTGGGATTGTGTGTGTGAGGGGAAGTTTTGATTGTTTTTTCCTTTCCTTTGTGAGCTGTTGATGACTGAAGTAGAACGAGTACGTCTTCAGGTAAAGAGAGGGATTTCTCAACCCACTTTCTATGATGTCAGACTATTGGAGAAACCCTTTCAGCTGCTTTCTAGATGTACCTAAATTCAGTCAGATATTTTGGATTAAGAAACCTGAAGTCCTGATAGATCATATACTCCAAGGAAACATATCAGGGACAGATAATTGGCTGAAAACACTGACGCTTCAATGTGACACATTTTTATAGAACATTTCTACCGGGGGTACTGACTTGATTTCTCCTACAAGGACCACACTGCCTTTGTGTTTAATGTAATGCAATTTGTGTACCTTCTAATCATTTATCTGCAAAAGTTTCTCATTTTTATAAAACTTTGAAATCATGCCAGTAAGCTAGATGTTGAATGTATGTAAGTAGCATTTGGTAACTGTGCTAAGAGGCTACAAAAATGCATTATTGGTTTAAAAATTTTTTTTTATTAGTTCTGATTTGGTTGGATAAGATTTCATTATGACCTCTTCTGGGTCTCAGGCTCTAGTGCTTGATTGAAATAGAAGAAAATATATTGGTTTTTGAAAATCAGTGTATTGTGACTTGAATTGCTATACATTCTTCCAGACAATATGTCAGAGCGATTAGTGCTTTGTACATTTAGACATTTTTATTTTATTGTGAAAGAAAAATATACTGAATTTATAGAAAGCAAGTATTCTCCTAATTAACAAAGTTTAAAATATTATCTCTACTGATTAAAATTATAATAGATTTTGATAAATAAAATAACCAGAAAAATGCCTCTTGTTTTTTTCACATCTAAAAATCCATGCACCCCTCCTTTTTATTGTAAGAGGTTTTTGGTTTTTGGGTTTTTGTAAGGGACTTTCTGTTAGAATCTTTATAGGAACAGTGAGATTCTTGTTTGAATTTGTGGTGTGTGATATTTTTCAACTCATATGAAAATGGAAAACTAGAACCTGAATTATTATCTACAACATTGCCAAAGTTTGAGGTACAGCTAAAAGTTGATAGAGATTTATTGATTTGTGTATATGTATGTGTGTGTATATATTTATATATGGTGTGTATATGTATATATCACAAAGACATATTTTAGATATCCCTTACTACTTTTAATTTAACTAAGGGATGTCAGATAAATGAATTAAAAGCAGCCAAATAAATGAGGTGTAAGGATCTATAACATACTAAGGAAAGCCAAGTTTCAGGTGTGAAAGGAAAAGAGCATTGTACTTACCAAGGGGTGAGATCTTGGCCATGGCTGGAGATCAGTCACTTTATGGCAGAAATGCCTGGTTGATTTAAGAGGCTGAAGGGTTGTTTTTAATTCAACAAGTTGTGCATTTATTGGCATCTAAATCTAGCACGATTTTAGTTAAAGCACAAAAAAGTACCAAATAATACCAAATTACAGCAAAAGCTGTAGTAAATATAATAAACTCTCCCTCTGGTTTGTTAGAAATCTTATAACTGAAAAGTTGGTTTTGAAAAACTTTCAACTTAGAGGATTTCATTTATCTCTATGTTACTCATATATATTTTGTACATATACATACCCATTAATGTTTCATGACCCTCTAACATTTGTGTTCCATTCTTTTAAGTGATACAATTTGGCCCCAAAGAAGAAACATTTCGTTTAGTTCAAATTTTGTATTCAGGGTCTTAGAACAGATTTCCCATGCAAGATATAGTTAAAATGGAATGAGTCATAAACCACAGTCACATTTTCTAAGAGATTTTTGATATTTATTTACATTATTAATTGGCATTTAATGTAAAATAGTTTTCAGATATACAACTGTTACAAATGTATGCCAGCAATATTCATGTTTTATCCTTTAACAACCTTTTGTTTTTATACTTCATAACTTCTATTTTAAAAAGTTCTTCCATTTATGGACAAGCTAGTTAGGGAGAAAATACTTGTTTTCTATAATAAAACAATTTGACTGATGCCATCTATGCCAGGTTCAATTAAGAAATACAAAGAAATATCTGAAAGTTTTGGGAACTCTACTCTGACTAATTTGAAATCATGTTACTAGAACATGTACGTGTTCTAGAAAAAACCAAGTGTAAAGTAAAAGCTAACTTAGAAGTAAGATTTTTAAATGTAAAAATATTTTGAGAAGCTAGGTGGGGGGGATGGTTATAATTGGAAATCCAGACCACAACCACCACTCTTACCCACCTGATGACTCTCCTGTGCCTATACTCATATTACAGAGTCAGAATTTTTGTGCTAAAGAAACCATAGAAATAATCTAGCCAGTCTCCCAGCACCCATCCCTCCATATCCATCCTCAGGAAACGGAGGCTCAGAAAGGTTGTCATGTGATCAAAGTCACATAACTAAGAAGCAGAGCCAGAATCAAACTCCTGTCTCCCGTCAAATGCATGTTAACACCCCACTGCCTCCTTTTACTTGTCCTATGGTAAATGTGGTATGTAACACTCTCCACTTCTGTAGTTTCTTTACAGTTCTGGTCTAGTAGTTGGTGGATACAGCACATGAAGAAAAGTATTAAATCCAGAAAAAAATGTAGAGTAATAAACATAGATGGGGAAGTGTTGGAAATGTAGGTATCTATATACCACAGATATAAGGATAGATACATTTTTCTTATTCTAATTTATGCCTTACTATTTTCTGCCACATAACAGTTGTATGCTGCCATTTTATAGTTGATTATATTTCTGGGGATTTATTTAAAATAAAAAATAAAAAAACCCAATGAAATGACTTTCAGTGTTTCTAGCTATCTTAAGTAATTTTTGAATCAGCCAGCTTTCACAGTCACCTATGTGGCAAGTTAATTGTATTGCACAATGGAGTATTGCAAAGTAAAGATTAAATAAATTTGATTCCATAATTACTAATGTAAAGAGATTGAACCTTGTGCTCAGAGCAGATAGATAACAGCAATATTTCCTTATGTGATTGAAAAAGGTTTAGTGTGAAGCTTATGGTTCCATAACAGAATGGTGACCATGTCATTTAAAGTGTATATACGGTATAAAATGTCTTAGATGCAGTAGTCTCAGCTATATAAGCTCAATATTTCCAACCTACATTCTCAAATTCCACTTAGTAACTTTAAATTAATTGTAATTATTTATTAGACACTGGAATACTGAGAATAACTTTTTTCAGATTGTTTTGTTTGCACTATTTTTGTGAATATTTTAATGAAGTGGGGTGTTATTGCTACCTCACTTGGACAGGTTAGTATGGGTCCATTTTTTGAGTACTTTCGTTGTTGACAATCAGTCGTCTCATTTCTCTGCATGTTCATTTGTAAATAAAAATACTAATATCTGTCTTTAGTGGGTAGTACACTATTTATACAAACACTGGCAAGGAGGATCTCTCTATTTCTGATGTTATTACAAAGTAAGTTTTATGATTTTGTTTTGTTTTTTAAAGTCAGTATTCATCTACATACTTGTTTTTCGGTTTAAAAATGTTTAATAGGTCATGCCAGTGGTCAGAAAATCTACAAGAATTTTAGAGCAACTTTTCTATACTATGGCTATGTTAAACAGTCTGAACCTGAGACTTTTTTTATCTTTCAAGTTGAATGATTATTGTCATGTTTCAAACCACTAAGTCGGTTGAGACACTTATTTGTAATACTTTAATTTTTTTAAAAGTGCTTTTTAGAAACAAGTTGTTTGAAAACCAACTAGAAATAATTGATAGCTTAACTTCTAAATATTAGAATATTTGCCAGATTATAAGAAGATGAAATGCAGTGTAAAATTAACAGTGCTAAAAAAAAATCATGAATCACCAGATTGGTACAACTTTCCATTGCCAAGGTGGTCATGTTGGTAATGTAAGACAAACTTTAGTATTACCTGCGTTGTGTACCTAATGGGTATATCATATTGGCACTGAACATACATAGGAAATACTATTCATAGAATCAACCAATGTGCACTTAAAACTATTTTAGATTTTTGGCGGTGCCAGAAATTTGTGTGGTGATCCCAGCCCATTAGATTTAGAGGAGTCATATCATCCAACCTTCCCCTGCTCGTGTAGGTACATTCCTTCTGAACCTGACCACACAACCACAAAATTTTAGTTAACTTCAATCTCTTCAGTACTTTTGTATTCTTAACGATTAGTCACATGAGAAATACACAGAAGAGCAAACAGCTCAGGATAGAAGTTAGCAGAAAGCTAGAAATTATATGAAATAACTGGCAGCATAGTACAGATATGTAAATCCTATGTTTTGTTTCTGGATTTTAAGAAAATGTTTACAAAGTAAGTCACATTCAGGTATCTGCTATTATGCTAATCTGTTTAATATAGCTTTTACCCCCAAAATTAGAATTAGGTATAAATGGGTAAAGTATAAATGGGTCTTTTTCCCATAATTGTGTATCTGGAGGTAGGTTTAGTAAAGAAAGTCTTTTATCTTCAAAGAAAATGAACTTAATTGGACAATCCATCCTCAGCTACAAAATTGATATCAATCTGATTTGCTGTATTTGAGTGTTAAAAGTGCAGTGTTAATTATATCAGAGGAAATTCTTCACATCTTCATAAATTACAAAACTTACCAAAGAAAATGTATCAACCAAATATAAATTTTGAAGTACCTAACTGTTAAGGAATGAGGCCCCTTTAACATAAAGGATTGATTTCTAGCCCTGGGGAAATAGTCTTTCATCTGGAACAGATATACAGTATCTACAGGATTCCATTTGAGGTTTTCTTATCATGTTGGTCAACATTTATACTTCCAGCAAAAGTACCAGTTAAAGGTTAAGTCCGAATATTATTTCTTATGGCACATTTTCATGTCTCCTTAATTCAAAGTAAGGATTCTGCTTATCAGTATTAAATAAAAGGAAGAGGGGGGAATTCCGAAAATTGGTATATTGTATGATATTGTGACTTTTTAAAAATAAAATTGAGGGGTAAATTATGGAAATTATCTTTTTAAATGGGCAGTGTCAATTATTTCTAGTAAATATGATATTGGCTAAAACTATGTTTACATAATTTATGTACGTGATCACTCTGAGTATTTTTTTTTTCTTTGCAGAAAAACAGGATTGGGTTAAGAAAAGCTAAAATATTCATTTTTAAATGTATAGCTTAATAAGAACTAAAGGATTTACTTAAACTCTTAAATAATGATTTTTTTTTTTTTTTGAAAATGTGACATTGTATATTAACTGATGTTCCAAACAGGCTCTGTGTATTATTTGTTTTCATATCAGGTGGTAGTTAAAAAGTAATGAATGTACTGATCAGCTATCTTAGAGAAGATTGGTTTTCTAACAATTACTGATGTAGGTTTTTGTGGTTTCTTAACGTTTTATCACCCAAACTGAATTGAGAGATGTGCTCAATGTTTTTTGTGTTGTTTTAAAATACTTGTAATAAGTTGATTAACTACTTTACAGTGGATCTTTTTGATTAATATTCTAAAAATTATGCCAGCTTTACATTCAGTTTAACTGGTTAAGTGAAACAGTTTTTATGGTGCAAAGATTATTTTCCCACTTTGTCATAATAATTTGGCTCTCCTGAACTACAATTTCTGAAGAGTTTTTACTACTGTAATATTATGTAGTCTGATCTCTGTCACAGTGGACAAGTATACAGGAGATATCCCACTTTCACATGTTTGCTTCATAAAAGGATCTAGATTGTATAGGTCAGCTCTTGCGTTTTTGTTTGTTTTTTAACCAGCATCAACCTGTAGCTTGGTGTAAACTTCCCAAGTATTCAGAGAATAGTGCTGGTTAAAATTTAAATAGGATAGGCATGAAGAAAATATCTCTATTACTAACGTCCTTTCAAACTAGGACTAGTGAAAACATTCATTTTTTTCAGAGCTGAAGGAAAAAAATGCACATTTAAGATCATATTTATTGGTGCATGTAAGCCATTATCTTAACAGTCTTACTAAACTGGTTAATGCTGTTGATTGTTGAAATGTGAAATGTAGTCACTGTTGACCTTGTAAATATCTGCCAGAGATGAAAAAATATTTTAAGTTATTGTAAATAAAGATGTATAAAATTCATTAACAGTCTACAATGCAGAAACATCTAAGATGTTAAATATTGTGCTTCTTGAGAGATGTGTAATTTTTCCCTAGATGTATCTAGTTACATTAAGAATGTAAATTTTCTTTTGTACAGTATAAAATACAGCTTTATTTGGCTTTTGACTGGATTTCCGAGTTAATTTTATATCTTACCTAAGTTTCTTACCTAAGTTTCATAGCTTAAAATGGTCCTTCATTGCATTTTTTCAAAGGATGCAATTTTATGTATGTATGTCTGAACTCCTTAATTTATATGATACCCTATTAAGGAAGTTTATAAAATTAAGGAAATATATAAAATTACATATAGCACCCAAAAGAAGAAATAACATGTATGCAGGAGTGAAATTAATACATAAAATGTGTTCCATACATTTATGTTATTGTTGAGGTACAAATTTTCCTCTGAACTTTAAAGCAGCCAAATACAGAGAGATGAATCATGATTTTCAAATATCCTTACGATAAAACAAATCAGTTTCTCAGGTGAAGCACAAATGTTTCTAGTACAGAGACGTTAGAACTAATTTTCTTTCCTGGGTCCGTATAAGAGGAGCCATCATTATTACAGTACCATTTACACTCTTCATCAATGTATGGAAGTGCCTGTTTTCTTCACACTCTTAACCAGCAGTTAGCTCTCTAATCAATAAACTTTGATCTTTCCCACATTGTCTTTTCTAAAGATAATACTTTAGCCTTCTCTTGGAACATGGGTTTAATGGAGGGATGAGCCCCAGGCCTTCTTTTCCTTTCCCTTCCTAGAAAAATCTCTCCTGTACCTTTTTTCCTTATGGCTATTATTCCTTACTGATGGACCAAAACTTTGTTTTCCCTTTCATACGAGGGTGAGTCAAAAATTATCCACACTCTGGCTGTAGAATTTTAATTAACTTTTAGAAAAGACAAATACATCATTTTTTGACATAATCTTTGTCCATCTGTCAACAAGCTTTCGTATTCCCTCATTAAAAATGTTTTAGGCTGAGTTGTGAGCCATCAGAAGTGAATCTGGCTCCTCGATGGTTAACACTTGTGCAACCTTCCTTGAACTTCTCTATCCATTCACACACACTTCTTCGTGACAAAACACTTTCTCCACACTGTGCACAAAGTATTCAATAAATAACTGCACCAGGTACACCCTCAGACCACAAAAAAACAAATCACTGCACGCTGCTCTTCTTTAGTGCAAATAATTGGGGCATCCATTTTTGCTCGCACCACAGTTACAAATGAACTGATGTAACATGTTCACAGCCACACAGTGGTGGCTGGGGACAGTAGCCTTGAACGGAAAGCGCTGATGAGACAGTGTGGCCAACAGAAGTTTTAATATAACCAGAGTGTGGATAATTTTTGACTCACCGTCGTATCTTGTTATGCCTTAATCCAAAATTGCTGGTATAGGTTAGTTCCAGAAGAGTGGCTTAAGCCAACTCACCAAGCCTCGTTTTTTTTCCTCCTTGACTCTAGTTCTGCATTAGTTAGGAAGAATGAGCTTTACCAGTTGACAGTTGCAATTTCCTTTTATTAAAAATATATTACTTGCGACTTCCTGGGGGTCCATGGGTTAAGACTCCCTGCTACCTCTCTGCAGAAGTAAGATCGGGGTTGGGGGAAGTAAGATCGGGGTCGGGGGAAATAAGATCTGGTATGCTGTGCAGTGTGGCCAAAAAAAAAAAAGTATTACTTGCTCATTTCATAAACCTTAGAAAATACAGAGAAAGTACAAAGGGGAAAGTCACTTTAAGGTACTGTAATAAAATAGTGAATATTAATAAGATGGTGGAGGCACTGCTATCCCTCCACACACATACTACTCTGGCCCAGGTCCCACTATTTTATGGTCCAATGATGAATTAAACAAAAACATTTATTCAGTACTAGGATGTGCCAGGCACAATTCTAAACACTTTAAAGAATATGCCACAATTCAATACTCAGTTAATATGAGTGTCTGATAAGTACTATTATTCTTCCTTTATAAGAAAAGGAAAGTTCATCTGTCCAAGGTCACAGAGCTAGTAAATGGTAGAGCTGAGACTGAACAGAGACAGGCTCATGGACTTGCGCACTTAACCATCAAGACACTGCTTCATACGATGTTGATTGTTCTCAGCTATTAGTACACTTGCCCTATCCCCACAAGGCCAGGGCCCCTGTAGGAGTTGGGAAGGAAAGGGAGATTGGATCTCAGTAGAGCTAGATAACTAATAGGCAAATTAAATCCGTGAAAGAATCAAGTCCTAAAACCCTAGGTATCCATAGTTATAAGTTAACTTTTCTCCTCCATGTATACAACGGTTCTAATTATGTACTATGCTTAATTATGTACCATTCTCTGGAGAAATGAGAAAACAGTCTTCCTGTGGTTCATATGAGGAACCTCAGTTGAGAAAAGCTGTTTTAGACCATAATAAAGTAGAAGAGGCTCCCAAAATACAAAACTTAAAAATATTTTAGTTCCTTCTTCCCAACCACACTGGAATAAAGTGGCCAGGTAACTTAGGAAGAAATCTGTATTTTGTTAGACTTGCAATTATTTTATGATTTAATGTTATTTTCTAAACTACGTGGGAGAGGGTAGAAATAAAAGTCTTTTGTGTTTTGAGCCTCTAAAGGTCTAAATGTAGCCCTGGGTCATAATCCAAATAGGATGGATGTAATCTGTGGCAACAGCCCTAGTTTTGTTCAGGATGTTATATCAGAAAGGAGTGGTACTGACTTCTGAAACTTGAGGGGCCAATCACTTCTGGCACTTTATCTTAGGGAGCAATGTTTAATACATATTAGGAATGAAAACATTTTTTATGGCCAGGTTATGTTAACCAGTACAAACTTAAGTTCTGAATCACTATATAATTTAACTAAAAAACACTATTACATTCAAAAAAGATTAATCACAGTATTTTAAGAAATCTATAGACATTAATTTATTATCAACTGCTATAAATAATGGCTTCATGCACACTGTAAAATTATTTCTGAATTGAAGATTATATTCTGTAGCTAGTTTCCCAGAACTTGAATTAGTATGTACACATTTTTTAGGGCTTACTCTGCCAAATCTGTCACTGCTAATTTGTGTGTGTTTTATGTAGGCCTCATTATCCCTGGTTCATGAAAATCCTGGAGATAAAATAGCTTCTAGTTACCATATTCTCTTTTATTCCTAGACACTAAGATATAGGTAATCACTTCTGTTTCCTGAGCATGACTGAAATTAATTGATATCTTTAAAAATCTCTGAGAAATTATTTGCTGAGGCATCTGCCACTGACATTCTAGACTATTGTACCCTTATCAAGTGTATTTAATGCATAGCATCTAGGTCATTTCATATCTGACAAAAAATTTATTGCCAGTTTTCATCCTGTCTAGCTCAGTGGTTTTCACCCCTGGCTGAACATTAAAATCATCTGGGAATTTTTTTTTTTTTTTTTTTAAATTCTGAGGAACAGGCCACATTCAGACTTCCTGGGTAATTTTAAAAACTCCCCAGGTAATTCTCATGTATAATCATCATTGAAGAGTCTCTTTAATCCTATAACATTCTTTTGGTATTTATATCTAAACTTTCTTCCTTCCATCCGGAATCACTGACTCAGTGTTTTCCTAGAGAAATATATAAAACAGTAACTGACAATATAAGAAAGGCAGTAATCCATTCCATAAATATAAAAAAAAATATTCATATCAGTGCTGCAATTTGCCTTCTCTCTTACCTTAATCAGGCCATTGAATACTACGGGCATCAATACAACTTCATTGGCCCCAAACTTAAGCCCCCAACACTTTTGAGGTCCTTGTACTTCTTGGCCTGTCCTAGTTCTATTCCTCAGTTTCTGTCCCAAAGCTTTACCACTTTAAGTATCATTTTCTCAGCAGCCTCAGTTCTTGCTTCCTCCACAAAATGGAGGTCATCAGGCTACAACACTCTTAATTTCCTCTTCTCCCCTACCACTTCAAAGAACAACTGTATCTGCAACTATCCTCATCCCGTTGCTGCCTGCCTCAGAAAATGAACTATCTCATGAACTATCTCAATTTCTTATTGTACTCAACATCTCAGGGCAATTCTTAACTTTCCTCCTTTGGCTTTGATCTATATGCTAATAACCTCTAGATTCTCTCTCTCTCTCTCTCTCTCTCTCTCTCTCTCTCTCTCTCTCTGTAGGCCTTGACCTCTTGAATGAATTTCAACTCATATCCAACTGTTTGTAGGATGTTTGAATACCCCTCAGGCACTTCGAAGTTAAGATGCCTCAAGCTAAACTCAATTCTTCTACCCCTTCCCTCTATTTGCAATCTCTCTTTCACAGCACAATTGGGAACTGGTATCCAAGCAACAAAACAGGAACCTTGGAATTATATCTTTCCTCTCCCTTACCTCTATAACCGTATAACCAGTCTCCAAATCTTGCTGACTTTGTGTTTTGTTTGTTTGTTTTTTGCAAATCCATCATTTCCTCTGAACTTTTACTACTACAGCCCAAATTCATCTTACTTCATATCCAGACTGCTTTGATAGCCTCCTAACTAGACAGACCCTTTGCTCCTCTCAAATTTATCTTCTTTTAGTGATTAATATAAAACTCCTATCAATTATTCAATGGTTCCATCACAGAGGATAAATTCTATGTTCCTTAGCCTGGCATTTACTTCTCCCATCCCATCTCCTATCATTCCTACTTGCACTTAGGATTTAAGTAATGCCAAACTTTGTGTTACCACACCCAGTTTGTATTACCACTTTCTTCCTGAAATTCCTTCTCTACAGTTTGAAATTGGATTGGCCTTTCTCTGCTACCCCACCCTCTTATTCACTTACCCACCAGGCTGAGCTAAATGGTATTTGTCCTAGCAGTTCTCAGTAAATTCTATCTTTGCACTTAACACCTTAGTATTGAAATTATCTGATTATTTCTATCCAACTAGAATCTTAAGGGTAAGGGACATAACTGGGCACTATGTCCCTGGTACAGGTAGGTGCTCAGAGTTCACTGAATAAACTGAACAGTTCAAAGAAAAAGACCCAAAGACAAAATGGATTTTTTCAAACAGCAAAAGTATCAATATAAAGCTTTTCATAAGACTGCCAATAAAAAGTTAATTGAGTTTCCCAAATTTAGGAACGAATGCAAATACCTCATAACTTGTCTGCAAGACCTACCTGGTCCTCGTTGATTAACCTAGATCTTTCATTGACATCTGTGCAGCTATTTAGGTTATATTTCAATTTGGAACATATAAACTGACTATTCTTGAATTTGATATTCTAAAATATGGTTTGGGTGAAAACCTGTGTTTGAATATAAAAATAATTACACTTGAAAAAATGATTTCACATCTTTTAACTCAGTCATCTTCCTAAGGAAGAAATATATAAAGACATTCTGATTTGTTGTGCTGACAAATGAGATCATTGGTAAAGAAAAACGTGCAGCTGATATTTTGACGCTGCAGTCTGCTGTTTAAAAATTAATTAAAACTAAAATTATTTTTTCTTTAGAAATCTAAATTTGATGATCCACATTCCTTTTTCTATTCCTTCTTTTATAGATATAAAATCTTTATCTCTGAGGTATTTTTAATTACAGTTCAGAATAAATTTTCTTCTAGTTCCTACATAGTCTTTTTGCTCCTGGTCTGTTAGTTTTGTCTCTGAGAGTTGAGGCTTTATTCAAAAATTTGGTGAAGCCAAAATTCACTGGAAACTCTGCCTGTAGGGGCAGGGATTATCAGCTAGTAGGTTTCAATGTGGATCAACACATGAAGTGGCTTTTTCCATTGGGGCTCCTCATCTTCTAATTAGTCTTCTGAAGACGTGTTTAAATAAATGACTAGCTGCCGGTGTTCTGGGAGTCAAACGAGAAAATTCCTAGCCTCCCACATAATTGTCCAGTTCTACCTCCCCAAATTCAGTATGGCTTCTTATTTCTACTCTGTTAAGTCTAGATCCTCTGGTTCACCTTGCAAACTCCTATTAAGCTAAGTATGACAAGAGATCAAGGATCTAATTCCTCGTTTCAGACTTTGACCAGTCCTCCTGTTCTCAGTCCCATTCTGCAGTTCGGACTTCAGAGGTTCCTGTGGACTAATTCCTGAGATTAACTGGAGTTCTGTGACAGGAACAGACTTCTCCTTGTCATCATCCTTTGCTGGCCTGGGTTTCAGCTTACTCTGATTTGTCTGATCACCACACATCTCCCAAAATTTTATTAACTATCTCACTTCCTTTCCAGTTCTTTTGTGTGTATGTTTATACTTAAAAATTTTTTTGACTGTTATTTTAGTGGCATTTCAAGAGTGTTCAATTCACCATGTTTAATCAGATTCTATTAGAGACTTTTAAAGCCTGGTCCTAAATTTCAAACTATAATCCAATTAGCTGCTGGCATCTCTACCCGCTTAAGATGTACACAAAATTGACTTGGTCCTCTCTTTCTCTTGAAAAAGTCTAATGTTCTACCCAAAATGTGTGTGAGTACATGGAGGAGTTGCCATTTTATGATTACCTCTATCTTCAACTTCCTGCCAGTGCTGAATTCTGGATCTCCATTCTGAATGGTATGGCTCTTTGTTTTTATCTATCCTAGTATCAATATAAAAGGGAAACACAGCTCCTTCCCTCTATTTTCCACACATATACCATAAAAACAAAATCAAAACTCACCACTCACACCAAGCCCTCTGAGTCTGTAGAAGACTTTAATGAAGATTTGAGGGGGAGATGTAAGAGAGTTTACATCATAGAAACATAAACAACATATTAGTTGAATATTCAATATTCCCAGACCTTCACATTTTTAAGAACTCTCCAAGCACTTCACTGTTAACTGTTGGCTACGTTCTCTTTCTTCTTCTCTATACTCAACCCCCCAAATTCTTTTCTTATATCCACTGTAGACAAAATTACCTTTCTCGTTTGTCTTCTTAAATCCTGCTAACCAAAATGGAATACTGAGGTATCCAGGCTACAACCATTTCCATTTCCCAATCGGCTTTCCTAAACAACTTTCAAAATGGTGCGACTCCATTTCTTCCTTCCCTCTGCTCCCACTCTTTACCTTTATCCAGACGGATCTTTCAGTACAAATCTGACTAGTGCCCTAAGGGCCAAACTTGCCCTTCATAACAACAGATCCAACTTTGGCATTTGCCTCCTGGCCCTTTGTGCACCCACTATATTGATTTGGATCTTCCACCTGGACTTCACCCCTCCTCTTTGCCTGGCTTAAATCTACTCAATTCTTAGGTTTCAGTTTAAACATCTCTTCCTCCAAGGAAATCTATTCTTTAATTAAATAGTCCTGCCAGCGGGTCGATAAACACTGGACTTCCCAAATCGTAGCATTTTTCTCTATGTTGTCTATTCAGTATCTTCCCGGATAGGCTCCACTGTCAGGGTAGAGACCGGACTCGACTCGCTCAAGAGTGTAACGTTATTATCTTGTACGCAGGTTTTGTTCTGAATGAATGAATGAATCCAAATGAAATCCTATTGTTAGTGGGTAATACTGTTACTCCAGCAGGTTCATTCCTTTTCTTCCTTATTATCTTTTTCCTCAGCGTCCTCCGCGTCTATTCCTTAACATTTTCCCCGTCTCTTCATCCTATTAGCAGTCTGATTCCCAGTTCCACATTCAGTGACGCAGCCCTAATTCTCTTTTTACCAGAGACAATGCTCCCCTCTTCCCTACCCCAAATCCTTGAGATGCATAGGATCCTACCTTTCACGCCAAATGAGGTAAAGTTTAAAAATAAATAAACGTAAATTCATTCCCTTTATCTTTTTCCTTAAAAGAAGGTATCCAGAGAAACCAATGAACATTTGTAGATTGCGTCAAGACAGCCCACTCAGCCCGCTCCACCTCCTCCAGTTTTCACAGAGCTAACCAGCACTTGCTTCTCTCGTCCCCGGAAGCGGAAAGAGAAAAGGCAAAGCCCGGAACCCAGCGCTTTTGGATTCCTTTTCCTCGGGTTTCTTATGGGCGGGGCCATCAGACCGGCGCTGACTGGCGGGCAGAGCCGTCGCTCTCAGCCGACTCCACTTCCTATTGGCTCCCCGGGGCTCCGCCTCCTGAGCAGGGCGGGAGATTCGGTGTGCAGCAGGGAGGGTTCCCATCCCCCCTGCCGGCCGCGGAGCGCCGTTACTCGACCCTGCGACCCTGCGACCCTGCGACCCTGCTGTTACACTGCATACAAGAATTTGGCCTTTCCCGCTGGGGCCGAAGCCACCTTCCCAGCGGCGACTGTTCAGCGAGGTAGCGTCCGGCAGGCACGAGGCGGCCGAAGCCGCGCCTGGCGGAGACCTGGCGGTGTGTGGTGGGGCGGCGGGGCAGCTTGCCTCCCTCCCCTGCTTAGCTCGGGGCTTGTGAGGTGAGTCTAGGTGCATCCAGTCCCCGGCCTTCGTCTCGGCACTCCGGGCAGGGTCGCTGCGGTTCCCCCTCAGCCCTCCCCAGGCTGCCCCCCGCCCCGCCTGCCCGAGGACCCTCGGCTGGCCGAGCGCAGCCAGCTGGTCAGTTGGTCAGTTGCCCAAGGCCCAGACCGAAGACAGTAAATACTTGTTGGGGTGAGAGGCTCCCTTTTTAAACACCGTTCCTCTGTCCAGCAGTGATGGGCTTTCTGTGCAAGGGATGTTTGTTACCAACATATCTGTTTCCCGGCTTGATGAGCCTTCTGCTTGCAGAGAGAGAGCTGTAAAAATCCATAACGAAAGTGGTAAGGTGTCCTGGGAGAGGAGCAGGTACAATTAGGGCTGAGGAGGAAGAGATCTTGCCCCAGAGCTACCACTGGATCGAGAACCCTTTGATGTCATCCCAGCCTTTAAGCACCAAATGAATTCTCCTAACTGAAAACAGTCACCCTGGGACGGTGCTTGGTTGTAAAATGTTGACAAACAGGTTCCTTTGGTAGAGCTTTTTAAGTTAAAAGGATGTTGGTGCATTACTTTTCGCTTTATAGCTGAAATCCTAATAGAACCACACTTCCCTTAAATTGCAATCTGAAGAAAAATAGCATGGCCCCACACCTTTGTGTGATGGCACTGCATATTAAATGGACATCATTCAACATTTTTCTGTTAGATGTGGTGATGAAACTTAACCAATAGTCGATCTAAGAAAGAAGTGGAAAATTTTATTTGAGCCAAATGGAGTTCTAACTCCGAGAACAGCCTCTCAGAAAGCTCCAAGCACTGTTGCTTTTGATCAGAGTCAAAGCACAGTTATGTGTTTTTGAGACTGTGTACATTAAATGGCATATTATTGACAGTTTACACAATCCAAATCTATACATACAAAGCAGATAGTGGGTCATGGGTCATCTTGACCCCTTGCAAGATTAAGAAGGAGGTTTATCTCCTAAGGAGGGCTGGGTAATGCAGATGCTCAATACACACTAAAGTGGAGGGAGGAGGCCCAAATAGGCAAAGAAAATTTTTATGTAAATTGTGTTTAAATATGTTTAAATCATCTTACCGTAAAACATGAATTTTATTTCTTCAGATGTTAGTTGGGATGTGGAGTTGTACAAGAGATCTGCAAGGTTGAGTTGAAGTTTAAAGTAAAAATACCCATAATAAGGAACCTAGTTAGCATTTTCATAGGCCAAGCACATGATCTCATTTAATCATCACAGCTTTGTCCCAAGTCACACAGTTGTTAAGTGTGGAGTTAAGATTGGAACCCAGGTTTATCTTATATTAAAATTGATGCATAGCCACTAAACTATACCACCTTCCTTTTTTAAAGGATTATGTTTTTTTTTTTTTTAATTTTAGTAAATCCTTTATTTGCTCTCAAATGAGAGTGTGTGCTGTTAACGCTCATTTGGTGCTGCTCTAATACCTTGTTAACTCCTTGAAGAGTCCACTTCAAAGTAAGCACCAAGACAGTGTGTTGAAGAGTAAATGGTCACTAAATATTTTCATTTTATTATGTGATTGTACTGGAGTTTTTTGTTTTTGTTTCCAGAAATTGTTGGAGAAGGAAGGAAAGGTTTCTTTCGAGGCTTTTGTAGAAATTTCAACTTTGTGATTCTGTACTATATAATAAGATGCCTTAAAATCTAGAAAAGGAAATTATGTATAAATGCATTTGGCTACAAACAAGGCAAAGTTAGGATGCCTCTGTCCAGATAATTCTTACATAAAATACCATAGGGAAATTGCTTAGGACAATATTCAGTTGTCTAGAACATTTGTTTTTAAATTTTCCTTGAAAATCTTTTTCCCCCTGAAGGAACCACTAAACTTTTGCTAATAAGAGTTATATAACTGACCTTTACTCCTTTTAATTGCCAGGAAGCTCAGAGCTAAAATTCTTTGTATGATTTTATTTTCTGCCTTTCTGTATATTTTCCCTGATCCAGGTTCCGTATTAGTATGTATAGTTTATCATTTGTTGTATTGCACTGCTTATTGTCATTGCTTCAAATCCTTTGTAGAACACAGCAGTATATAGTTTTAAATAATATAGACTGTGCTGCTTTTAAAAGTATGCTTGATAGAGCTTGTGATGTTTTAACCTAATGAACTGGAAACCTAGAGGAACTGTAGAAGTCCTTGGATATATGAACCACTGTGTGGGAAAATGATTAAACGTACTATGAATAGTTTCCAGAGGTCAAGACAAGCATTTAGGATAACAGAGTTGTATTTAATGGCAGAAGTGTAGTGTGTCATTTAATAAAATGATCAGTGTCTTTGGAATTAGTCAAGCTTGGGTTTCAGCCCCAACACACTTTCTAATTGTGTGAATTTGAGTAAGTAATTTAATATTTAACCTCAGTTTACTCATCTGTAAGTTAGGGGAATTATATATATTTTAACCACCTCGGAGAATCTAAGGATTTATTGATCTGGTGTACATAAAAGTGCTTAACACAATGACAAACAGCCCCTCAAAAAACTTTATCTTATACAGATAGAAGGAAATTGTGTTTCTTAATTTCATATGAATGTCTCATAGATGCATTAAACTTTTTCTCTAATAAACCCCCTTCCCCATAAGAAGCAGTATCATGACTAGAAAGTTGACCCAAAAGGATATGTTCTACTGGCAATGGTCATATAAATTATAGGTGAAGTATTATCTTTGTACACAAAGTATAAACCTAATAGAATTGTTGTGAGGATTAAATGAGAATACATATAGAATATTCAAAACTGTGTCTAACACATAGTAAGTGCTCAAATTTTGGCCTCCCTCCACCCACCTGCCCCCACAATTTATCTCTTCTCAGTCTCTAAGGCTTCCTGGCCAGAATGGTAATGGTCATTTTGCCCTTTACTGTGCCATCATAATAACTTTGGCTTTATAAGATCTGCCTTTATCTATTCATCTTGTTTGTTAAACTTCTTTGGTTGCTTTCGTTTTCCTGTTAGCTGGCTGACTGAGTTCTTTATCCAATTACAGGTGACTCTACTTGAATTTTCCAGCTGCAGAATATGTAGTACCTTTAAAGGTAAATGAAAACTGAGACAAATCATTTAAGTGTGCTAATTATAAAAAAAAACTTGGCAACATTTAGTCAGTTATTATCTGCATGCAAGTAACTTGACTCATGGGGGACTCAGTCAGTAGATCCTCTTGTCAGGAGAAAAGGCGTAAATAGGATTTATGAGAGAGAGAAGAGAGAAAAAAATTCTTTTTTTGAGTGAGCTGATTAGCTGACAACTAGTTGGAATCGTTGATTTGTTCAGGCATTAGCATTATAAGTGCTGAAACTGAATTTTGTCAGCGTAGCCGGAGTTGATCAAACTTTTGCTTGCCAAACCCTGGAATTTGTTCAGTGAAGAACTGACAATAAGTATTGGAAAGAGTCATGCTTACTGTTTAGTTACCGAGAGACCTAGAAAACCATGTTCATGATTGTAAAGTTGTTTGGTGAGCATGCAATTTAATAGTAAAAGGTGGGGGGTAGGATGCTTGAGGATTATTTGATCTAGGCTTGGTGCACCAGTGAAGATCACAGACTTCCCCCAATGGATTATATCTTTCTAGTGAACAGATGTTAAAATCCACCAAACCATTATTCTTTGTTTGGCTGCCCCTCTTCTAAACTCTCATGTATTAACCTCCCCCTTTCTAATAATGTTGTTATTCTGTAAATTGGTTAGAACTGTTTTTTACAGGCAGAATTGTTTTCTTGTCGTGTTTTAGTTGCCTTGATTGGATTTGGCTTTTTCCTAATCTCAGGCACTTTTTCCTCTCTTCCATTTTTCAGATAAAGAATTGAGTTACTTATTATCAAAAACATAAAATCAATACAATAATGAATAATGTATTTTTCATACTTAAAGACTTTATAAAATATTATGCAAATACTTGTATTCATTATGTGAATCTTTATTTGGCTGTTGATATGAATTTTTCATCACTTTTGAGTGCTTTATTGCTTTTGTTTAGGTTTGCAATGATGAGCAAGCTGGAATTAAAGGAAGACAAGATGCTGGAGGTTCAGTTTGTGGGAGATGATGATGTTCTTAATCACATTCTTGATAGAGAAGGAGGTACTGAATGATTATACAATTGAAGGGATGCTTGTATAATGGTTATGTATTATGTCACTTTTAAAAATAGTTTAATCTTCTACTTTGAAAATATAGCACAGAATATTTGATCTAGTAAGGCTGCAAATAAAAACTACGTTAATTTTTAGTTTATTCCATTCAAAATGTATTGAAAATTAAAAATAATAAAGCCTCATCTAATGTGAAATGTTCAGTAATGGTGGTAAGTGATAATCACCCATTGTAATTAAAATGTGTGGTTATTTTGACCACCCAAAATATATAATTTCAAGGTTTTGGTTTTTTTAACTTATATAAGCTGGAAGAGAGGTCTTTACTTGAATCAAAGAGAAAACACTGACTTTTTTTTCCAGCATTTAAATAATGACAATATAATAGTATAGTTTATTTATTTAAATGTAGTGTTTAGAAAGAATTTATAGCTGACATGTTCTAATTCTTTGGATGTTCTTATAGGAGCTAAAATTAAAAAGGAGCGAGCCCAGCTTTTGGTCAACACAAAAAAGATTGTAAAGAAGCCAGAATATGATTTGGAGGAAGATGATCAGGAAGTTTTAAAAGATCAGAACTATGTGGAAGTTTTAGGACATGATGTTCAAGGTATTTGGTTGGGGGCGGGGAGAGGGGGTTGGAGTTGGGAATGTACACTCAGATTTCTGTGAGTAGCCAGAATTGCTTTGCAGGATACATAAAAGTAGTCTGGTAGGTTAGGCAACATTGTGCTACAATTTTTTTCCCAGTTTTTTAAATTGTAAAGTATACGTAACATAAAATTTACCATCTTTACCATTTTTAAGTGTACAGTTCAGTTATATTAAATATATTCATAATGTTGTGCTACTGTCACCACCATCCATCTCCAAAACTGTTTTTATCTGGTGTGCTGTATTATTTTATTTCTCATCAAAAAAGCATTACTAGGGCTTCCTAGGTGTCACAGTGGTTAAGAATCCGCCTGCCAGTGTAGGGGACATAGGTTCGATCCCTGCTCCGGGAAGATTCCACATGCCTCGGAGCAGCTAAGCCCGCACACCACAACTGTTGAGCCTGTGCTCTAGAGCCCGTGAGCCACAATTATTGAGCCCCTGTGCCGCAACTACTGAAGCCCACGTGCCTAGAGCCCATGCTCTGCCACAAGAGAAGCCATGGCAATGAGGAGCCTGCGCACCACAACGAAGAGTAGCCCCCGTTCACCGCAACTAGAGAAGGCCCGTGCGCAGCAACAAAGACCCAACAGAGCCAACAAGTAAATAAATAAATAAATTTATAAATAAAAAATGTAATAATAAATTAAAAATAAAAAAGCATTACTTCAGATTTTTTCTTTACAGTTGGAAAGGTTGGAAACACTGAGTTTGTAGTATAGGTTTTTTTAATCTATATATAGTTCTTTGGTTTTTTTTTAAACAACCAGTCTGGTGCTTAAATATTTGTAGAAAGATAGAGTCTTCAGACCAAGCACTCTAAAGTTATTTTTTTTTAAATATTTGTAATTTTAACTAATTTGAAGTAATTTCGTATAGCAAGTCACTTTATTATTACCTTGAGCTTCTTCACAGAAATAGTTCGGAGGAAGATTCCAAGAAGTAATGTTTACCAACCTAGGCATGCTAGTGTTATGTTTTTTTACACCTAAGCCAGTTTTCTGCCAGATTATGCTTAAAAACTTTTAGGATTGAATTATAATTTGTTTAACTTAGGGCTCAAAGAGCACAGATTAATATTAGGGTGCAAGGAGCACAGATCTACTTAAATCAACTTAAAAAAATAAAGATCAAGGAACAAAACCAGTATTGTTGGACACTAGGGGCATTGGAACTGGGAGCACATTAAGAAATGGGGACTTTGCTTTCATGGATCTCCTGGTCTCCCCCATGTCATCTCTGTGCATCAGCTCTGTTCTCTCTGTGCCACCTGTCTCCCTCATGTACATGTCTTTTACGCTCTCATATGTGACTTATAAATGGCCATTGTGACTATTCCCAACCTTTGTTTTCACTTCTTGAGTGATATTGCTTCTGGATTTGTTCCTTGTTAAATGACATGATATAAAAAACAACTACTGTCCCTCAGTAGGCTTACTGGTCAGGGTAGATTCTCTTAAAAGTGTCCCTAACTAGACAGTTGACATTTTTAGGGCATATTCTGAATAGAACTTTGGATTCTTGACTGTGGTGTCAAGAGATTGAAAACAATATTTTTTCTTAAGTGTTTTCTTTAAAGTAGTTGTAGAAACTCAGTACTTCTAACCTTTTTCATGTAATAGCACCCACAGCAAAAGATATTTGGAGGCACACTGAAATAAAGAAGAAAATGTGGGATTTCCCTGGCAGTCGAGGGTCCTGGTTAGGGCTTGGCACTTTTACAGCCGTGGTCCAGGTTCAGTCCCTGGTGCGGCCAAAAAAGAAAAAAGAAAAGAGGAAAATGCTCCAGACCAGGGACAAATGCCTTGGGCTTCTGACCCCTGTTCCTACCCACTCTGCAGGCCCTGACTGCATCCGCAGAGGCCTGAGAGGATCAATACTCAGCACACCTGTAACCCACATCTTTAATCTCTGCACACCAGTTGGGGAACTTTGCTTTAAAGCAGCATTTGTCAACCTTTTAAAAATTATCCTGTAAGGAACCTTTCTAGACTTTTTCTCCTTATCACCCCCACCCATGAAATTTCAGTACTACATATATGCTGTATATCTCTTTATGTACTATGACCCTCTGGAGGGCCACAGACCATTGCAATGTCTAAGATGTTTTCCACACTCCCCCTCCTCCCATTAAGAGCCATTTCCGTTGCATCAGGAGCAATATTATTCCTGTTGAGAATGCATGCCGTAAGAACATGGACCTGTTGACAGTTTGGTGTGTGTCTGTCTATCTGCACATGCATGCAGACACATAAGTTTGTCTCCTGAGTCCAAGAAATGGGGCTGTTCATTTGGCTATGGGCATGTCCAACAGAGGAGCCCATGACTTATAGTTAAGTCTTGCAAACATGACTTTTCCTGTTTTGCTTTCTTTTTTCTTATTTGCCAGAGTGTGTATAGGGGTGGAGAGTCATGTTTCAGATAAGGTATAGAAAGGACAGTTTTCTTTTTAAAAAAAAAAAAAAATTTATTTATTTATTGGCTGTATTGGGTCTTTGTTGCTGCACGGGCTTTCTCTGGTTGCAGTGAGCAGGGGCTACTCTTCGTTGCGGTGCACAGGCTTCTCATTGTAGTGATTTCTCTTGTTGTGGAGCATGGGCTCTAGGTGCAGGGGTTCAGTAGTTGTGGCATGTGGGCTCAATAATTGTGGCTCATGAGCTCTAGAGCACAGGCTCAGTACTTGTGGCGCACCGGCTTGGTTGCTCCGTGGCATGTGGGATCTTCCCGGACCAGGGCCCAAACCCGTGTGCCCTGCATTGGCAGGTGGATTCTTAACCACCGTGCCACCTAGGAAGTCCCTGTAGAATTTATTTTAATTAACTTGTAGAAAAGAGAAATACATCATTTTTTCGACATAATCTCCTTGCTTTTCAATACACTTTGTCCATCTGTTAGCAAGCTTTCGTATTTCCTCATTAAAAAATGTTTTAGGCTGAGCTGTGAGCCACAAATGCACAGCTGTCATCAGAAGTGAATCTTTGTCCTCATAGGGCTGCTTTCAGGGGACCAAACAAGGGAAAGTCTGATGGAGCAAGATCAGAACTATAGGGAGGATGCTTTAACACCTCAAAACGAAGTTTTTGCAGAGTGTTGACAGTGTGGGCATAAGTGCAGACGTGTACACTCAGACCACAAAAAACGAATCACTGCATGCTGTTCTTTCATGCAAATCACAAGTGGGGCACCCATTTTTGCTCGCACCACAGTTACAAATGAACTGATGTAGCACGTTCACACCTGCACAGCAGTGACTGGGGAGACAGTAGCCTTGAATGGAAAGCACCAATAAGACAGTGTGGCCAACAAAAGTTTTAATTTTTGACTCACCCTTGTATATGTATAGCCGATTCACTTTGCTGTACAGCAGAAACTAACACAACATTGTAAAACAACTATACTCTGATAAAAATTAATAAGAAAAATAATGCTACTAGGAACATGGGTGTACAGATATCTCTGTGAGATCTTGATTTGAATTCTTCTGGGAATATTCCCAAAGTAGAATTGCTGGATCATATAGTAATTCTATTTTGAATTTTTTGAGTAGCCACCATACTGTTTTCCATAGCAGCTATATCATTTTGCATTTCTACCAACAATGCACAAGGGTTCCAGTTTCTCCACATTTTCACCAACACGTCGTTTCTGTTTATTTTTTTTTATTAATAGCCATCCCAATGAGTGTGTAGTGGTAGTGTTATTTCTTTCTAAATTTAGCATATTGTTAAATTCTTAGAGGTATTCTCTGGACCAAAAAAAACTCTAATAACTGAATAATAATATATTCTAATCTATAAATAATACAGAGTTTCCTCTATTAGACTTCTGAATTATTTCTAAGTTTTTATTATTATAACTAACGCAGTAGTGATTACCCTTGAACATAGATCTTTGCTCAGATGTCTTATATTTTTCATCAGAGACTCCTAGAATAGAAATATTGGTGAAAGTATATGAACTTAATATAAAAAAAAAAGAAAGTATATGAAATTTATAAGGCTTACATATTGCTAAATTACTTTCCAGGAAGATTGTATCAACTAGTATTAAGATTCCTCATCAGCATTAAACATTTTTTCTTTTATTTATTAGCCAATTTAATTTCTTCTGTGAATTGTATTATGTTCATAGTTTTTTTGGTATTGTGTATTTTGAGTAATTTTAAAACTTTAAAAAGTTTTATTTATATGTTATACTAAATCCCTGTCAGCCAAATGTGATTAGAGCCATTGTTACTTGGTCAATTTATCAAAATATCAGAAAAAGGAAATCATAAAAATAATTATATACTCTAAACATTTTGTTTTATATATAAACATATATGTAGATATTTATGTATCATAGTCTTTTCTTTGAATATAAATTTGCCAGAAGTCAGCTGGTTGAAGAGCAACAGCACCTTTTTGTTTTGGTTTTGGGGTTTTTTTTTTAGGTATCATATCCATAGTGTATTATCTAGGATTTCAAGTTTTATTTCCTTCCATTAGATCGATCATTTAAAGACACTTCTTTTTATTTTTTAAAATTTATTTATTTATTTAATTATTGGCTGCGTTGGGTCTTCGTTGCTGTCGCAAGCTTTCTCTCTAGTTGTGGTGAGTCGGGGCTTCTCTTGTTGTGGAATATGGGCTTTAGCCATGTGAACTTCAGTAGTTGTGGCACTCGAGCTCAGTAGTTGTGGCTCACGGGGGCTCTAGAGAGCAGGCTCAGTAATTGTGGCACATGGGCTTAGTTGCTTCGTGGCATGTGGGATCTTTCCAGACCAGGGCTTGAACCTATGTCCCCTGCATTGGCAGGCAGATTCTTAACCACTGCGCCACCAGGGAAGTCCTAAAGATACTTCTGATGCAATCTGAGTGTAGTGTGCTTTTATGTTTTTTTAAAATTTTTTCTTAAATCTTTTATAGTTTCTCATCCATACCTAATTTGAAATCAGTTATTTTAGTTAATAACTTTTATCAAGTCTTTCTACAGCATTTAATTAATTAATTTAATTTTTAAAATTTATTTATTTATTGGCTGCATTGGGTCTTTGCTGCTGCACGCAGGCTTTCTCTAGTTGCAGCGAGCAGGGACTACTCTTCATTGCAATCGCGGGCTTATTATTGTGGTGGCTTCTCTTGTTGCAGAGCACGGGCTCTAGGTGCACAGGCTTCAGCAGTTGCGGCACGTGGGCTCAATTGTTGTGGCTCACGGGCTTTAGAGCACAGGCTCAGTAGTTGTGGTGGACGGGCTTAGTTGCTCCATGGCATGTGGGATCTTCCCGGACCAGGGATTGAACCTATTCCCTATTCCCTGCATTTGCAGGTGGATTCTTAACCACTGCACCACCAGGGACGTTCTACAGCATTTGATTTAGTTTACATAGAAACTACTTGATATTTTTTATTCATATTTTGTTTGTGTGCCAAACATTTAATTAAATTACATAATTACAGTGACAAGTTCTCCATAAACAGACTTATCCATGTGTGCATATTATAGATATGTGATAGAGGTAGCTTTGCAGATCACTAGGCTAAGGATGAACTGGTCAATAAATGGTGTTGGGACAATTGAGTATACTTATGAAAAAAATAAATTGGATTTCTAACCATCATGATAAACAACTTAATTACCTTAATTAAAGATTTGTACATGAAAAGCAAATTGTAAATACTTTTACAGGAAAATATAAGAGGGGACTTCCCTGGTGGCACAGTGCTTAAGAATCCACCTGCCAATGCAGGGGACACAGGTGGAATCTCTGGTCTGGGAAGATCCCGCATGTGTGGAGCAACTAAGCCCATGTGCCACAACTACTGAGCCTGCGCTCTAGAGCCTGCGAGCCACAACTACTGAAGCCTGTGTGCCTGGAGCTGGTGCTCTGCAACAAGAAAAGCCACCTCAATGAGAAGCCTGCGACTGCAATGAAGAGTAGCCCCTGCTCACCGCAAGTAGAGAAAGACCACATGCAGCAACGAAGACCCAACGCAGCCTAAAATAAATAAGTAAATAAATAAATAAATTTATTTTTAAAAAAGAAATGTAAGAGAATATGGCTTTGTTCTTAATTATAGAAGAATTTCTTTAAAAATGTGTAATCAAAAGAAAAGGTTGACAAACTAAAATTCAGAACTTCTCAAGAAGACAAACCACAGCTAGGAGAAAATATTGCAAAAGACATATCTATTAAAGAACTATTACCCAAAATATACAAAGAGCTCTTAAAACTCAATAAGAAAACGAACAACCTGGTTAAAAAATGGGCAAAGGACCTGGACATCTCACATAGGTAGAAGATAAGCATATGAAAAGATGTTCAACATTATATGTCATTAAGGAATTGCAAATTCAGACAGCAGTGGGATACCACTACACACCTATTAGAATGGCCAGAATCCAAAATATTGACAACACCAAATGCTGAGAGAGATGTGGAGCAACAGGAACCCATATTTTACTAGGGGGAATGCAAAATGGTGCAGCTCATTGGAAGACAGTGTGTTAGTTTGCTGCAAACTAAACGTATTCTTACCATGTGACCCAGCGGTTGTGTTCCTTCGTATTTACTCAAATGAGTTGAAATCTTTTGTCCACCTGAAAACCTGCACACAGATGTTTGTAGAGCTTTGTTCATAATTGCTAACGCTTAGAAGCAACCAAGAAGTCAACAAGAGTAAATAAACTGATAGATCCAAGCAGTGGAATATTATTCAGTGCCAAACAAACAAACAAAAATTAAAGTTATCAATCTATGAAAAGACATGGTGGAGCCTTAAATGCATATTATTAATTAAAGAAGTCAATCTAAAAAGGCTACATACTGTTTGATTCCAACTCTGTGGCATTCTGGAAAAGGCAAAACTATACAGACAGTAAAAAAAAAACATTGGTTGCCAAGGGTCAGGGGAAAGGAAAGAATGAATAGATGGAGTACAGAGGATTTTTAGGGCAGTGAATCTATAATGGTGGATACGTGTCATCATACTTGTGTCAAAACCTATACAACGTGCAACAGCAAAAGTAAACTGTAATGTAAACTGTGGATGCTGGGTGATTATGACATCAGCATAGGTTCGTCGATTCTAACAAATGTTCCACTCTGTTTTATTTTTTTTAATTTTATTTATTTATTCATTTTGTTTGTTTTTTCACAAATGTACCATTCTGGTGTGAGATATTGCTAATGCGGGAGGCTGTGGATATGTAGGGTGGAAAATATATGGGAAATCCCTGTACCTTCCACTTGAGTTGGCTGTGAACCTAAAACTGCTCTAAAAAATAAAGTCAATTTTTTAAAAATTCAGTACTTCTCTTTATCAAATGACATTATCAAGAAGTGAAAAGGCAAGACAGGGTAGAGAACATATTTCTTCTTGTGGAAATAAGAAACACGTAAAAAGGTGTTCAGCTTCATTAGTGACTAGGGAAAGGGAAATTAAAACGCTTTCCCCGTGAGATTCATCTTGTACCCACTAGATTGGCAAAGATTAAGGAGTTTAGATAATACCAAGTGTTTGTACATATACACATCAGTGGGAACTCTTAAGCAATAAGGAGAACAAACGTTTCAAAAAAGGTTGGCACTTTAATAAACTCATTAAAAGTTTGGCACACTAATAACCCATTACATGTTAACATAAATTACATATATTTTGATGAAAAATAACTATTTCAAAAAAATTATTGAAGAGGGCATTGTTTTACATTTTTGCCAATCTCTTTAGTGTCTGGCTTAATGGAAAACAGCTGGATTTTCTTTTTTTGTTTTTCTATTTTATTTCCTTTGTTTTTTCCTAAGAACTTTTATTGAGATACAGTTAACATACAATAAACTGCATATATTTAGAGTGTACAATTTGGTGTTTTTTTTCTTATTAGTAATGTATATATATGGCAATCCCAATCTCCCAATTCATTGCCCCCCAACCGTCCCCGCTTTCCCCACTTGGTGTCCATGTTTGTTCTCTATATCTGGGTCTCTGTTTCTGCCTTGCAAACCAGTTGATTTGTAACACTTTTCTATATTCCCCATATATGTGTTAATATATGATATTTGTTTTTCTCTTTCTGACTCACTTCACTCTGTATGACAGTCTCTAGGTCCATCCATGTCTCTACAAATGTCCCAGTTTCATTGCATTTCACAGCTGAGCAATATTTAATTGTATATATGTACCACATCTTCTTTACCCATTCATCTGTTGATGGACATTTAGATTGCTTCCATGACCTGGCTATTGTAAATAGTGCTGCAATGAACATTGGAGTGCATGTGTCTTTTTGAATTATGGTGTTCTCTGGGTATATGCCCAGCAGTGGGATTGCTGGGTCATATGGTAACTCTATTTTTAGTTTTTCAAGGAACCTTCATACTGTTCTCCATAGTGGCTGTATCAATTTACATTCCCACCAACAGTGCAAGAGTGATCCCTTTTCTCCACACCCTCTCCAGCATTTATGTTTGTAGATTTTCTGATGATGCCCATTCTAACCGGTGTGAGGTGATACCTCATTGTAGTTTTGATTTACATTTCTCTAATACTTAGTGATGTTGAGCAGCTTTTCATGTGCCTCTTGGCCATCTGTATGTCTTCTTTGACTAAACGCCTATTTAGGTCTTCTGCCCATTTCTGATTGGATTGTTTGGTTTTTTGATATGGAGCTGGATGAACTGTTTATATATTTTGGAGATTAATCCTTTGTCTGTTGATTCGTTTGCAAATATTTTCTCCCATTCTGAGGGTTGTCTTTTCATCTTGCTTATAGTTTCCTTTGCTGTGCAGAAGCTTTGAAGTTTCATTAGGTCCCACTTATTTATCTTTGTTCTTATTTCCATTACTCTAGGGAGTGGATCAAAAAAGATCTCGCTGTGATTTATGTCAAAGAGTGTTCTTCCTTTGTTTTCCTCTAAGAGTTTTATAGTGTCTGGCCTTACATTTAGGTCTTTAATCCATTTTGAGTTTATTTTTGTGTATGGTGTTAGGGAGTGTTCTAATTTCATTCTTTTACATGTAGCTGTCCAGTTTTTGCAGCACCACTTATTAAAGAGGCTGTCTTTTCACCATTGTATATCCTTGGCTCCTTTGTCATAAATTAATTGACCAACAGCTGGACTTTCATATCCGCTCACACATTCTGTTAGCTGACAGGGTGGTGATGTCACCACACATCATGTAGTCTCTGGAATACCTCACTATACAATTTTTTTTTTTCTCGCTATACACTCTTTATTGAGAGTTGGAAAGTCAGATCTTGTCTTGGTGTTACTATGAAACACTTTCGGCCTCAGGGACCTCAGAGACGCCCTACCCGCCTCCGCCCAACAGACTACATTTTGAGAATCGCTGTGCTGGAGAGTAGACTACTAGCCATGAGTGTCCAGTATGTTGTAGGTAGCAGTTGTTACTTAAAGGGAAGATTAAAGAATGAAATTAAGTGGGGGTCTTTAGTTGAAAGTAAGAGAACTTCTATCATGTAACAACTGTATTTAAATCTCAACCTCAGTTAACCATTGTACCTTGCACATTTGCTTCAAGAAAGAAGCGTAACAAAGTCCCTTTTGTCCTCTCTCATCAGGGGCAACTTCTGTCATGAATTGAATGCATATTCCTCTAGTCTGGAGGGGTTTTTTTAGTGGGCTTTTTATTGTTGTGTATATATATATATACTTTTGTGTATCTGTGAATAACGTGTTTTCTGTGTTTTAAAATTTATATAAACAGTATCAGTCTGTTATGTATTTTAAATCTTTTATTTATAAATATATATTGTTAAACCTTTATGCAAGACAGTGAGGGGTACAAATCCTAAATTTTTACTTAAAATTTTATCTTTTTTTTCCTGTTAATTAACCTCACCCATTTTTCCTAAATTTATGTTGCATTTTTCTTTCAGAATCCTTGAAGAATGGCTCTACCACAGATGGTGGGAATAAAGTTTATTCTTTTCAGAATAGAAAGCACCCTGAAAAGATGGCTAAATTAGGTATGTTGCTTTTCTGACTTCTGTAATCACTATTCACCTTTTCTAAGAAGGTGTATTTAACCACATTTTCCACTATTACACCCCATTGTGCTCACTAAAGGAATGATGAGGGATGTCATTTTATATTATATTTTCAAGCATACTTAAAGTCATTAGTTTTTTTCATGCTCAGATGTCTTCTATCCTTAGCTGGGTTCTAAGCTTATAGTAGAAACCCTGTCTTAGATTCCTTCCCAAACATCTAGCATAGGTTCTTAGCAAAATTTTATTAAGTAAATGAGTGACTTAAGTCACACAGAGATATTCTGAATTTATTGAATAAGAGTTTTACACCATATGTAGGAGAAAAGTGTTGTTTGTATTATAGAAAATTATTTATATAAAATTGTTAGGAATGGGCTGTTCTAACATTTTTCTTACCCAGGTTACCACTTATACTAATTACACATGAATTACTGATTTTCAGAGAACTAGACTTAAATAAATTATACATAACATTAAAATGAAACTGGCAATTTAATTCTTTTGAAAAATTCAGATGACACTATACTTGGATCCTGTGGCATGAGGGCTCATCAGTTTTGAAAGCTTTGAGGAAAGGAAATAACATGTGAAAGCACTTTAAAATTAAAGAGATCCATAAGTATATGGAAGTTTGGGAATACCAAAAAGTTAAGAGCAAGGAGATAATAATTAACTACCTGGCAAAATATAGTCATTGTATAGGAAGACTTACAATCTATAATTATAGAACATCTATATATATGTCTTAAGTGGTGTATTTTTATGCAATCATTGTAGCCAGTGAGCATTTAAACATTCAAGGTCAAATGAATATCGCACATTTTGAGCATTGGCACTGCTGAGGGACATATAAGAAGTGATTATAAGACTTGTGTTTCTGAACATAATACAGTTTAAGCATTTGCAAAGTTCAGTTTTTCTGAAAGGTATAATATTATATGCATCATTAATTTTGAACCTAACATTGTACATATAATAATTTACACTAATTGATGTGTTTCTTAGAGTTTATTATCTACATCAAGAAATTAAAAAAAATTTTGATACAAATGAACTTATTTACGAAACAGAAATAGACTCACAGACATAGAAAACAAACTTATGATTACCAAAAGGGAGGGTGGGGGGGAGGAATAAATTAGGAGGTTGGTATTAACAGATACACACTACTATATAGAAAACATAAACAACAAGGACCTACTGTATAGCACAGGAACTACACTCGATATTTTATAGTAACCTACATGGGAAAAGAATCTGAAAAATCGGAATCACTTTGCTGTACACCTGAAACTATAATACAACTTTTTAAATCAACTATGCTTCAATAAAAAATAAATTTAAAAAAAAAGAAAAAAATTTTGATCTGTAAAAATGACTGAATTCTTTGTAGGATCTCTAAGAAGCCAGAGGAAAATGCTAATGTAATTATTAGAGAAAAGATCATATAGACAGCAAGGCCAAAGTGAAACCCTAAGGACAATGACTCATTGGAGAAAGAGGAGAACTAATAGTGGAAGGAAGAATGGAACCTCAGTGGAGTAATCAAAGTAGAAGCTCCCTGAGTGGATAATGAATATGCACATAACTGCAGTGATACATCTCATATCTGTATGTGATGTGAGGAACTAAAGTACTGTTATGATGGACATTTCTGTCATCACACCTGAAAGAAATACACAGTCATGAGAAGATAGTTTTCTGGATAGTTTAAGACTGATCATACTTTCCAAAATCTGTGTTTAGTTAGGACCTGTGTTTAGTGATGATGCTCTTTGACTCATTAAATATTGTTGCTAATTGTGTTTACATCTAAATATATCAATGAAATAGAATGCCTTAATATTTTTAAATAAGTTATGATCTGTCAGAAAATCATATATTACTCTGAGTATAAAAGATGACTATTTAAATATAATTGGACTAACCAAGATGTAGGGCTAGAAATAGACCAGGAGCTAGAGGAAGGCTTTGTAAGATACAGAGAACACTTCCAGAATGAATAAATAAATGCAAAGAAAGAGGGACTTCCCTGGTGGTCCAGTGGTAAAGAATCTGCCTTCCAGTGCAGGGGACATGGGTTCCGATCCCTGGTTGGGGAACTAAGATCCCATATGCCTCGGGGCAGCTAAGCCTGTGTGCCACAACTACCTAGCTCTCACGCCTCAACAAGAGAGCCCACAAGCTGCAAACTACAGAGCCCATGTACCCTGGAGCCTGCGTGCCACAACTAGAGAGAAGCCCGCTTGCCTCAACAAAGATCCCGCATGTCTCAACTAAGACCCAAAGCAGCCAAAAAGATAAATAAATAAAATGAATAAAGTTTTTTAAAAAAATGCAAAGAAAGAGACTTCCCTGGTGGCACGGTAGTTAAGAATCTGCCTGCCAATGCAGGGGACACGGGTTCGATCCCGGCTCTGGGAAGATCCCACATGCTGCAGAGCAGCTAAGCCCGTGTGCCACAACTATTGAGTCAATACTCTAGAGCCCATGTGCCACAACTACTGAAGCCTGCATGCCTAGAGCCTGTGCTCTGCAACAAGAGAAGCCACCTCATTGAAAAGCCTGTGCACCTCAATGAAGAGTAGCCCCTGCTTGCTGCAACTAGAGAAAGTCCGTGCTCAGCAATGAAGACCCAACATAGCCAATAAATAAATAAATGAATAAATAAATAAATATATTTTTTAAAATGCAAAGAAAGAGCAAAGGTAGAATTACCACATAGAGAGGGCAAGGACAGTAAGGAGTTCAACTACCCTGGAGAAAGAGATGAATTGAGACTAGATTGGTTAGATAGGATCACATAATAACTTTTTTTTTAAGAACTTTTATTGAGATACAATTGACATACAATAAACTGCATATATTTAAATGTATAATTTGATTTTTTTTTCTTATTAGTAATGTATATATGGCAATCCCAGTCTGCCAGTTCATCCCCCATCCCTGCTTTTCCCACTTGGTTTGTTCTCTACATCTGTGTCTCTATTTCTGCCTTGTAAACCAGTTGATTTGTACCATTTTTCTATATTCTGCATATACATGTTAATATATGATATTTGTTTTTCTCTTTCTGACTCACTTCACTTTGTATGACAGTCTCTAGGTCCATCCATGTCTCTACAAATGTCCCAATTTGTTCCTTTTTACAGCTGAGCAATATTTCATTGTATATATATACCACATCTTCTTTACCCATTCATTTGTCGATGGACATTTAGATTGCTTCCATGACCTGGCTATTGTAAATAGTGCTGCAGTGAACATTGGAGTGCATGTGTCTTTTTGAATTATGGTGTTCTCTGGGTATATGCCCAGCAGTGGGATTGCTGGGTCATGTGGTAACTCTATTTTTAGTTTTTCAGGGAGCCTCCAACTGTTCTCCATAGTGGCTGTATCAATTTACATTCCCACCAACAGTGCAAGAGTGATCCCTTTTCTCCACACCCTCTCCAGCATTTATGTTTGTAGATTTTCTGATGATGCCCATTCTAACCGGTGTGAGGTGATACCTCATTGTAGTTTTGATTTACATTTCTCTAATACTTAGTGATGTTGAGCAGCTTTTCATGTGCCTCTTGGCCATCTGTATGTCTTCTTTGACTAAACGCCTATTTAGGTCTTCTGCCCATTTCTGATTGGATTGTTTGGTTTTTTGATATGGAGCTGGATGAACTGTTTATATATTTTGGAGATTAATCCTTTGTCTGTTGATTCGTTTGCAAATATTTTCTCCCATTCTGAGGGTTGTCTTTTCATCTTGCTTATAGTTTCCTTTGCTGTGCAGAAGCTTTGAAGTTTCATTAGGTCCCACTTATTTATCTTTGTTCTTATTTCCATTACTCTAGGGAGTGGATCAAAAAAGATCTCGCTGTGATTTATGTCAAAGAGTGTTCTTCCTTTGTTTTCCTCTAAGAGTTTTATAGTGTCTGGCCTTACATTTAGGTCTTTAATCCATTTTGAGTTTATTTTTGTGTATGGTGTTAGGGAGTGTTCTAATTTCATTCTTTTACATGTAGCTGTCCAGTTTTTGCAGCACCACTTATTAAAGAGGCTGTCTTTTCACCATTGTATATCCTTGTTTCCTTCATCATAGATTAGTTGACCATAGTTTATCTCTGGGCTTTCTATCCTGTTCCATTGATCTATAGTTCTTTGTTTGTGCCAGTACCATATTGTCTTGATTACTGTAGCTTTGTAGTATAGTCTGAAGTCAGGGAGTCTGATTCCTCTAGCTCCATTTTTTCCCCTCAAGATTGCTCTGGTTATTTGGGGTCTTTTGTGTCTCCACACAAATTTTAGGAATTCTGTTCTAGTTCTGTAAAAAATGCCATTGGTAATTTGATAGGGATTGCATTGAATCTGTAGATTGCTTTGGGTAGTATAGTCATTTTCACAGTGTTGGTTCTTCCAATCCGAGAACATGATATATCTCTCCATCTGTTTGTGTCGTCTTTGATTTCTTTCATGAGTGTCTTATAGTTTTCTGAGTACAGGTCTTTTACCTCCTTATTTAGGTTATTCATAGGTATTTTATTCTTTTTGTTGCAATGGTGAATGGGATTGTTTCCTTAATTCCCCTTTCTGATCTTTCATTGCTAGTGTATAGAAATGCAAGAGATTTCTGTGTGTTAATTTTGTATCCTGCAACTTTACCAAATTCATTGATTAGATCAAGTAGTTTTCTGGTGGTATCTTTAGAATTTTCTATGTATAGTATCATGTCATCTGCAAACAGTGACAGTTTTACTTCTTTTCCAATTTGGATTCCTTTTATTTCTTTTTCTTTTCTGATTGCTGTAGCAAGGACTTCCAAAACTCTGTTGAATAGTAGTTGAGAGAGTGGATATCCTTGTCTTGTTCCTGATCTTAGAAGGAATGCTTTCAGTTTTTCCCCATTGATAATGATGTTTGCTGTGGGTTTGTTGTATATGGCCTTTATTATGTTGAGGTAGGGTCCCTCTATGCTCACCTTCTGGAGAGTTTTTATCGTAAATGGGTGTTGAATTTTGTCAAAAGCTTTTTCTGCATCCATTGAAATGATCATGTGGTTTTTATCCTTCAATTTGTTAATTGATTTGTGTACATTGATTTGCGTATATTGAAGAATTAGATAGGATCACATAATAACTTGATGAAAGAAGTTATTATTAGGCAAAGAGGAATTTTATTTTAAAATTTCTAATATGTTGCAGATCAGTTGTGTAAAATACAATACAAATGAATTATAAAAATGAAAATTAAAAGAAATAAAATACGTGCCCCAATTTTTTATTATTGAAATTAATATCCATACATGGATATTTTCCTCTTCAAGTCCTTCCTTTCTCCTTTTGTAGTTTAAAGTTATTTAAAAGCAGAGAATTTTTATGTTTCAGTATAAAACCAAAATGATCTCAGCTAAGTTACTTTGTACTTTTGTGGCTTTGTGTTGATGTGAAGGTTTTTTTCCCTATCCTGTGGATCAGGAGCATTTAATCCAAACATGGCCTATTTTTCTGGTGCAAAGAGAAGGCCAATGCCTGAGCCTTAGGTGTACCTGCAGGTAGGATGCTTGGAAGGATGAGGACAGTGAAGAAGAGACAGAATAACTAACAACAGTAGCCACGGACCAGGCTAATACCATGGGACCCAGATGGAGGAATAATTTCCAAGAAAGATTTAAAAAACTGTAATGAATGATATAAAGGACCAAGAAGGTTAAGAAAAAGAAAAAGCCAGTGCATTTGTGGGTACTGTCATGAATATCTTGGGTCAGTTCCAAGACTGCATAAAGCTATGTGAAATAGGTTAAAAAGAGTTTGAGTCAGTAAAGTGGCTTAACTTACACAAATTCAACTATACTTTCTGTTTAGAAAGAAAAAAGATGGAAGATAATTTAAATAGTGTGTACCTTTTTTCTCAGTGAACAGTGTTCCAGTGTATGTTAATTGGGGAAATGTAAATCTATTCCTTCAGTTAGACTCAATTCACATATGCCTATCCCAATGTGAGAATGTGAGCATCTTTAAAGATAAAGATTGTATTTTTCATTTTAAATGGCCCCTTCTGTTTAGAAGCCAACTATTTCATCTGATGCTCAGTTGAAGAAGTGCCATCTGGGACTCCCCTGGTGGTTCACGCTCCCAATGCAGGGGGCCTGAGTTCTATCCCTGGCCAGGGAACTAGATCCCACGTGCGTGCCACAACTAAAAATCCCCTGTGCCGAAACTAAAAATCCCCTGTGCCACAACTAAGACCCAGCACAGCCGACTAAATAAATCAATAAATAAATATTAAAAAAAGAAAAGAAATGTCATCTGTTCAGTGCTCTGTTGTATTTTATACATTATTAATATGTTACAGAGTTTTAGACACAAGTAATAAAATAAACCACATTTTATGGGAGATTTAAGAGCTTCAGAAGTGTGATTTCAAATACAGTTTTCACTTGATTTTTAGATCCCACTTTCTGGCCATTCTTTCTTAACCGTTAGCAAAGGTGTGCCTCAAGTATATTTGGTAAAGAAATGGAAGGATTATAATCCTGTCAATGGAGAGGAGAGGGAGAGAGTATGATAATTAGGGAAACCAGCAAGACCAAAGTTAGCTTTTATTTGTATTTTTTTGCAAGACCTGTGGATAACTGAAGGAAGACCTGGAAGATGCTTGGAACACAGTGAGTAAAGGTGAAAGCAGTAGTTCTCTTAATATGGCTAGGTTTATTTATCTTTCTGATAACAGTAGCAGGTTTCTTTTTTTTAAATTCATGTAAGTGAAATAAGGCTTTTTCCCCCTTAACCTACTGTTGTCCATTAAAAGTTTTTTAATATATTTTTTTGGTCTATTTACAGCTTCAGAACTAGCAAAAACACCAAAAAAAAGTGTTTCGTCCAATTTAAAAAGTGATCCTGAAGTTACGATAGACATTCCTCAATGTAGCAAGGGTAAGATTTTACTTCAGTTCTTTTTTTGTTGTTGTTAACTTTTTTTTTTAATTATTTATTTTTGGCTGCATTGGGCTTTTGTTGCTGCGCCTGGGCTTTGTCTAGCTGTGGTGAGCGGGGGCTACTCTTTGTTGCAGTGCTCGGGCCTCTCAGTGTGGTGGCTTCTCTTGTTGCAGAGTCCAGGCTCCGGGCACGTGGGCTTCAGCAGCTGTGGCGCATGGGCTCAGTAGTTGTGGCTAGTGGGCTCTAGGTTATGCAGGCTTCAGTAGTTGTGGCTTGCAGGCTCAGTAGCTGTGGCACAGAGACTTAGTTGCTCTGTGGCATGTGGGATCTTCCCTGACCAGGGATCGAACCCATGTTCCCTGCATTGGCAGACAGATTCCTAACCACTGCACCGCCAAGGAAGTCCCTTTACTTCAGTTCTTTAAAGAGAGTTTTCATAGTTGCTTCATAGTTATAGTATGCTACTTTTTTTTCTTGTCTAAGTGCATTTTTATATATTTTCTTCTGTTCTGAAAATTTATTCAGCAAATGCAGTTAATACCCCAACCTGTGTGCTTTAGTATACCCATATTTAGCTATCAATAAAAGGGGAAAAGATCTGTGTGGGTTGAAGTTGTACAAATTGACAGGGCCAACTAGAAACAGTCTTAAAATCCTGTTGTCATTTGCTTGAGTTAACCACATGTTTGCAGAAGATTTGCTTTGGCAAATACTATTTGAAATAAGGTTTTGGGGAACTGGAAGTCTTATAGTTTGTAGAGAATTGTGGAGCAGTTGTTTTTGAATGACCCATTCCAACTAGATGAAATAGTGTACTTTTAAAATAATGAACAGTGAAAAGGACTCCATTTTTTCCTTGTTACATGAGTGCTACAGAAATGTAATCATAAATCATATGTAATCGTATATAATGGGAGTAGTCATAAAATTAATAGTGACAGTTCAGCTTCTAGTGGAGATGCAATTAATTGAGAATTCAGTAATATGTAGTGGCTTCTGAGTAGAACTTGCAACTTTGCTTTTAATGAAACTAGGCTGTAATGGAGAGTGAAGTATTTGTAGTAAGTAATGGCTTTTTGTTTCATTCTTTAGGGCATTCTGCTTCAGACAAAGTTCAGTTGAAGGTAAGCAATTTACTGAAAACAAACAAAAACCTAGTGTTACAAAGTAAGACATGATGAAAAATATCCATTTCATCTCTTATTTAGATAGTACTTTATCATTTATAGGTATTTGCCAATTAAATATCTAACTTATAGATAAAGAATCTGAGGCTCAGAGAGGTGAAGTGACTTTTCTGAGTTCACCAAACTAGGAAGGAGAAAAGCTGGAAAATGAAGCCAGGTCTTTTGGACCCACCTGTTGTGGCTTTTCTGTGTCAGAAAATACCCATTCCCTGGGTATTTTCAACTTAGTAGAGTTGGCTTGTAAATTTTATGGTTTGGTTTGGTTTTGCTTTCATATATAGTGTTCTGTTGTTTCTTGGGGGATTGATCCCAAGATCCATCAAATCCATTAATCTATCCTCTTATCATTTACATTTGAAAACTAAGTTGGCTTTGGTAAATTCATTCCAGGGTAGCTGACAGTAACTGAAACATTTGTCTCTTTTGTGTTTCTGTGGTTTTGTTTTTTCATTATGCCTTGTCAAGTGGCCCTGCCTGGATGTGGGCAAGCCCAGATGGGCATGGATGAATCCGGGACATTGAGTGTGTGCGTGGTGAGTGTGTCCAGGCCTGGATGACCACAGATTTAGACATGCCTGGACTTGTGTACAGGCTAAGTTCAGGGAACCCCTTATAAGAATGTGAGTATAGACATACAGGGCCATGGTTATTGCCTGTGCAGGAATGTCCTAGGTGTGAGATTAGACATGTCAGAGCCTCCTTTGTCTTTAATAATGCTTTTCCCTCCATATTATATCTTGTATATTGTATCACTGTAAAAGAATAAAACTCATTTCCATAATCCAGTCTATGATTTAGATATATTAGCGCATTCTTTTTCAAGGTGTGGATCACAACACATTTGTGAATCTTATTGATTCCCTAAGAGAACATCAGAAAACCTGTTAATCAGTGGTATTATATTTAGAGAGAACATCACTCTGAGAGAGCCTTAGTGCACTGTCTTAGAAGGGGGAGTTCAGGAGAGAATATGTATAGGGCTTGGGGATCTGGACTTAGGGGTTTAAGGCACATCTGTCAAGGTGGGGAACTGATCCGTATTAGACAAAATTCATGGCAGAGTATTTTAGGATTAGTGGACACAGTGAGGAGAGGGTCATGAATGGAGTTTTGATAAGCAAACCAATGTTTGCTAAGCAAGCTGTTTGCCCTGGTAAGTAATCTGTTGTCCTGATGAGAAAACAGGTTGCCCAAATGAGCAAACTGTCAGGATAAATTAGTTTGCAGGAATTTCTGTAGCAAACAGTGAAGTTGTTTAATAGCTTATAGCCTTATCTTTTTGAGCAAGAATTTTCTGAAATGCTTATTTTGACACAAATGTCCTCAGACCTGGTAATTAAGCTATATGGATATAGGTTGTCACAACTCTCGGTCTTGAAATCAGTTTAGTAGGGCATGATCTACAGTTTAAAAAAAATGGAGTAGAATAAAATAGAAAATTTCTATTTTATAAGTATTACTTAATTATAACTTGGTTCAGTTATATATGCACATGTGTACTGGATCAAGGAGGCAAAATGTAAAAAAAATTTAAGGATCTGGATCAAAAAAGTTTGAAATATACTGTGATGTATTTTATAAACCCATTGGAATCAGATCAACTATTATAATAGTATTAATATCCCAAATCAAAATTTAGTTATAATATTTGTAACTAGCGCCAACTTATCACAAGACAACAGACAAATTTTTTGTCATATTTTCATGTTGCCAAAAAAACACAGGGTACTTTATCTTTTTATTAGTACTGTTATCATGTATACAACAGTAAGCATTTTATTGTGCTAGAAATTGAATGGTGTTAAAGTATTATATTCTGTAAGGAAAAGAAAAATGCATGTTATACTTCTGTAAAATGTTTAAAAAATTAAAAATAAAGAAGTAAAAAGTAGAAATCTCTGTTTCTCTGCTTCTCACAGACTGCTTTAACACCAGTAAATTTCTCATACACTAAAAGGCCCATTGCCATGAGTATAAGAGTCCCATTTTCCTGCTTACTCATCATCACTGGACAGTATTACCTTTTTAAAAAAAAAAAATATTCTGCTAATCTGGTGGGTGAAGAATGGTTCCAAGGCTGATAAACTTATGCTTTTCCTTTACATAATAATAGAAGTACATACTTTACAGATGTCGGGAATACAACTTCTACAATCTAAGAATCCTTTGGAATTTGTTGTATCATTTTTGTTGTGATACTCTTTTTTTTTTCTCCCCTCAATCAATTCATTTTTTGTTGTCCTCTAGTTCTAGGAAGTAGCTCATCTAGTTCTAAATGTTGTCTGTTGAAAACAAAATATTTTTCTTCCTTTCTAGGCTTTCGTTCACTTAGCTCCATCATTAATTTCCGTGTCATAATTATTATTTGACTAAACTATATTGCTTTTTTATTTTTAAACAGAACAATGATAAAAGTGAATTTCTGTCAACAGCACCTTGTGGGCTAAGGAAAAGATCAATAGGTGTGTATTTCTTTTTACACTGAGTTTTTATAAAAAGAAGCATCTAAACAAGAGGCAATAATGGTTAAATATACAGGTTCTAGTCTTAGAATGCTTACATTTTATCTTTAGCCTGTCACTTATAGGGTCCTCTCTCTGCCTCTATTTTTTTCATTTGCGAAATAAGGATAATAATGGTACCAGCCTCAGAGTTATTTTAAGATTAATTGAAATAAAGAATGTCAAAAGTGCTTAGTGTAGTGTTTGACCTTGATATGCGCTTAACAGGTGTTAGCTATTATTATCTTTTATTATTATAACTACTTATTGTAGTTATGAAAGAAGGATAAGTTCATGTCTTCAATTAAATTGTAGATTCCTTAAGGGCAAAGGACTATATCTTATATTTTAACTCTTAACACTTAGAACTATGTCTTTCACATTATAGTCGATGGATACTGAGGTTACTTAAAATTCTTCTTCAGTAAAATAACATGCCTTTTAGTTTATTTGCCTGAGATGGCTTTAGAAATGGTTCTATTGATTTATTTAGAAGTTTTATTAATATACTGAAATAATTTTGAATATTCACAGTTGTACTGAGTACTATACAAAGCCAAGTAAACGTACATGGGTCTTGCCTTTGGGAAAATTGAAACTAGATTTGTTGGGGGTTTTTTGGGTTTTGGGGGGTTTTTTGGCCATGCCCCATGGCTTGTGGGGTCTTAGTTCCCCGAGCAGGGATTAAATCCGGACCATGGCAGGGAAAGCACTGAGTCCTAACCACTGGACCACCATGGAACTCTCCAGTTTTGGGTTTTTAAATATTTAACTTTGGGGTAAATGACTTGTTGACCTTTACATTTCCAAAAGATGTTAACTCCTTTCTTGGGGTTGACCCCTTGACAATAATATTAGCTAACATGGTTAAATCTATCCCTGTAGCCCTTCTTTTTCAAGGTATAGAGTTGATAATACTACATTTTTAATCAACATAAAAATTATAATACTAAATTATTGGGTATCTGAACCAATAAAAGATGATATATGCAATTGGTTATTATTATTTTATGTCAAATATATCCCACATCTTAAGTTTCCTTCTTACCCCACAGAAGAATCCTTTTTAGAGAGAAGGTGAACTTCCTTTTCCTTCTCAGTCACCACCGAACCAATATACCTACATGTGTGATATATTCATGTAAATAGGGTAAAGACATTGTCTATTACCTCCTACCACTTCTAACCCTTGCATCTTCCATGGGCAGCAATCAGCGCAAATCTGAATTTGCTAAGCTATATATGCCCACAAAATCAAGCCTTTTTTTTTTTTTCCAGTATCAATATTTGTTATATGTGGACTCTGAATATTCTGAAATATATCTGCTCTTCAAAATAAATAGTGATTTGCTTAAAATTATTTCATTTATATTTTGGAAGTTAACCTTTTATGTTAGTTTTATACTTATTTTGTTGAGGGTAAAACCAGTTTTATCCTTACTTTATGATTATAAAACTAGCTTTATTATTTCTGGAGAGTGGTGGGGGTGGCTATAGTTTGTTTAAAAATTTCCAATTCTTTTATCAACTCCAGGATGGGTTGTGCCTGTGTTTTAGTAGTACTTAAAATAGTAGCTGTCATGTATTGAGTGCTATATCAGTTAGGATGGCATTTTCAGTAGGCAGCAATGGAAAATTCTGTAAGAATGGCTTAAGCCATGGACACTGAAGTATCTCACATCATAAGAAGTCTAGGGATACACAGTTCATGATTGATGTAGTGACTCAACAGTGTCATGAAGGATCCAGATTCTTCCTATCTTTTCACTTTGCCACTGGCATTTTTCATCTTTAGGTTTGATATTTTATATTGCAAAATGGCTTCCGTAGCTTTAAGCTACGCGTGTAAGTAAGGAGCTTTCCTTCCGTAAGTGAAGAAAATCTTTCCCAGAAGTTTCCAGCAAATTTCCCCTCAAGTTTCATGGTTAAAGGTTTAATGAGCAACTCTAAGTGCAAAGGAGGCTGAGAGAGCATGTATCTGGCAAAGGAAAAGACAATTACCGTGGTTATTTGTCCCTTAGGGTGGAGCACATTGCCACATTTTACAATGAATTCTATTAGCAAGGAAGAAGGAAAGAGAATGGTATTAGGTATGATTGACAATTTCTGCCACAGTTCCTATGTGTTAGGTATTGTTAGTTGCTTTATATGCATTTCATTGTAATCTTCCCAATGTTTTATTAAGTTAGGCACTGGTAGCCTCATTTGATAAGTGAGGAAACTGGTGCTCAGAAAACTTATTAACTAGCTCTGGTGAAATCAAATAATGACAAAACCAGAAGTCACAATCTTTTACTTCAGAGCTTACACTCTTCTTAATACCCCACAATGCCTCTCTTGTCAAACTGTCCAATGTTCCCAACTGCTTCTTCCCCACACAGTTCCCAGGTCTCATTCTGACAGTGAAAGTGAATATTCTGCTTCCAACTCGGAGGATGATGAAAGGGTTGCACAGGAATATGAAGAGGATGCTAATGAAGTCACATTGGGCCAAAAGATTCAAGCTCAGAATAGAGTAGTTTCAGCTCCTGTTTGCAAAGAAACGCCTTCTAAGAAAATGAAAAGAGATAAAACAGTAAGTGAAGAGAGAGACTTTAACCTTAAAGAAAAATCAGTACTATCTCAAAGATAAGCTACCTAAGAGATCCAAATGGCAGGATGAACATAATTTTTTTTGTTCACTTTTCTACATTTTTTTCAGCCTTTCACATAAATTCCCATATATATTCGTGTCTCTTTCTGGACTTTGTATCCTGGCCTCTCTGTATCCATATTCATGTGTCAATACCATAGTATATGCTAAAGGTGACAATTCAGTTGAATAAAAAAGACCTTTTAAGTAAATATTGATCAGATAATTGGAGGTAAGACTTCTCAATGTGTACCTTTTTGTGGAGTTTCATTTATATACGTTGTTGATAGATTCAAGTCAGTGTAAGTAATAAACAGCATGGCTGTGGATCCACGTTGAGTTGTTTGGACACTGCACGTATCATGGCCTGAGGAAAGGTTGATTATCCCTGCGTTCTCTGTAAAGACTCAGAGCAGTCTAGGAAGCCTCCTGCTTGCGTGGTTTTCCTTTCCTTTCTTACCACCATGGAGGTCAGTCCTGCCCCAAATCGGTAGAACCCGTAGTGAGTCATTTTACTGAAATAGTAGGCAAATCTTTTTTTACCTTGCTGCTGATATCTTTCTTATTTTCACAGTCCTTCAGCTATACTAATTAAAGGATTTGCTAGGACCATGTGAGGCAAAACAAAGGTCCTGATATGTAACCCTCCCCCCCCTTTTTTTGAGTCTAAATGGGAATTATATGTTGGAATTTTGGAATCGTTTTGGGGCATGCTACTTTAGTCATTTTCTTCAGCTTTTATGATCCTAAGAGTTACTCAGTTTTATTATTGGAATTAAATTTCCTTGGTTACTATGTGTTGTTGCTTCAAAAAGATAATTCTGACTGCCAAATAAAGAGTTTCATCTATCCTGTTTTACACTAATATTATCATCTAGCTTTGATATAAAACAAATATCTAAAACTAAGAACTGACTTTGCTTTGTCCATTTTCAGAGTGACCTAGTAGAAGAATATTTTGAAGCCCACAGCAGTTCAAAAGTTTTAACCTCTGATAGAACACTGCAGAAACTAAAGAGGGCTAAACTGGATCAGGTATGTTGCAAGGAATGTTCTAAATTTTTCTTATTGTGAGCTGAAAAATATACTACAGAAGCAGCAAATCTGAAGAGTAAGTGTGCATAGCAGAATACTATCCTGATCAAATGAAACACAAATTAGTGTGACATAACTATTACATATTTTATTATGTAAATGATAAATGGCTCACTGGATTAGAATTGTTTGACATACTATAATTGTACATATATAATTATATATTTTTCTCTTATTTATTATTTCTTCAGGATTTATACGAATCATCAGGGTCAGTTTCTTTTTTTAAATTTATTGACGTATAGCTGATTTACAATATTGTATTAATTTCTACTGTACAGCAAAATGATGCAGTTATACAAGTATATATATTTTTTCATATTCTTTTCCATTATGGTTTATCACAGGATATTGAATATAGTTCCTTGTGCAGGGTCATATTTTCTTTGATATCCATGTACCATTAATTTCTGTTATTAATTTAACCCACATAGTCATTGAACTTCACACTGGTCATAAAACACTGACTGAGCTGACTTTCAGTTAAAAACCTTGCAAAAAGCAGAGGATATTCTGCTTCTTCTTTTTTTTTTTTCTTGATGTTATGGAAAGCCTGCCCACTGTAGTAAGGTAACAAGGTTACTATATACTGTGGTCCCAGTATCTCATTTTATAAAAAATACCATACAGTTAGACTCAGGGCTTTGACTGATACCTCACTAAGTGAGGACGCAGAACCATCTGAATAAGAAAATCTTTCATTAGAAAGTGGACTTGAGGGACTTCCCTGGTGGTCCAGTGGTTAGGACTCCACGCTTCCACTGCATGGGTCACGGGTTTGATCCCTGGTCAGGGAACTATGATCCCACAAGCCACTCAGCCAAAAAAAAGAAAGAAAGAAAGAAAAAGAAAGTGGGCTTGATAATTTAACTGAAGAAGAGATTGTTATTGACTTAGTATCAAGTTTTTGTTATGTTCTGAAACTGGAATTCAGTGCAATTTTCTAGGGTATACAAGGCTTTTTTAAAAATTTAATTATTTATTGGCTGCGTTGGGTCTTCGTTGCTGCACACGGGCTTTCTCTAGTTGCTGTGAGCAGGGGCTACTCTTCATTGTGGTGCGCAGGCTCCTCATTGTAGTGGCTTCTCTTGTTATGGAGAACAGGCTCTAGGTGTGTGGGCTTCAATAGTTGCGGCACATGGGCTCAGTAGTTGTGGCTCATGGGCTCTAGAGTGCAGGCTCAATAGTTGTGGCGCACGGGCTTAGTTGCTCCGTGGTGTGTGGTATCTTCCCAGGGCAGGGCTCGAACCCGTGTCCCCTGCACTGGCAGGCAGGTTCTTTACCACTGCACCACCTATGAAGTGCTATACAGGGCTTTTGACAGAGTTTTCAAGCTACAGAAAAGAGGAGGGAGACTATAGGGTAAACCTCTGTGACCTGGATGACATGGTGCTGGTGTGGTTGGGGTTGGTTTTTTGTGTTTTGTTTGTTTCTACCTGGCTCATAGGTGTTACAGCTCAGATCAGAGACTAGCAGAAAACACCTGTCAAGAAAGCAAGTTGTTCCAAGGAAGAGATGGCACTAACATCTGCTTAGTGCATGTATTTTTATATAAGCAACATGGGGAAAGGAGAAATGGATCTGGGGTCAGAGTAGGATTTCATAGGACCTAGAGACAAAAAGACCACTCAGAGGAGGAAAGAAACACCTGTTACTGATAATGAAGGAAAGGAAGGGCTTTCAATAATTGCGGACATAGCTGACCGATGCAGTCTTAGTAACGAGTCAGTAAGCATTTATTTCTCATGTCTGTGGGTCCTGGGAGTTGACTGATCTAGGATTTGCTCCACATGTCTGTCTTCCTTGTTGGACCTCCTTCGAAGGCTGGCAGAGGCATGTTCTTCTCATCATAATGTCAAAAGCAGAAGAAGTGGAAAAACAAAAGACCTCTTAAAGCCTGGCCCAAAACTGGCTCAGTGTCACCCCTGCCTCATTCTAGTGGCCACGGTAAATCACATGGCTGAAAACAAAGTCAGAGAACCGGGAACTAGACACAGCTGTTTAGTGGGAGGGATTGCAAAGTCACATGGCAAAGGATGGGGGAGGGGCTAGTATTGGGGCTAATAATGTAATTCTGCACAGATATTAAAGTTTGAAATGAAGGTGAATAGGTGAGATAACATTTCAGAGTTCACACTAAGTGTGAGTATGCTCTGATAACCCAGTAAAAATGACTACTGGAAATGACACTAGTGCTTTATCTGCTTTTCAGGGTTCTAGATGTTAGCGAAAAAACTTCACATGGAGAGAGAAATTTTTTAAAGCTACCTACTTTATAGTTTTACTTAGAGTTTGTCCTGTTTCTCTTTAAGTATATGGATAAATAAAAACTATATAGGTCAGAGTGCTTAAAATCTTAATTGCTGCTTTAGTCTTCAGTATTAAAAGAGTATTTTATTTAAAGGATAGAATCATGAAAACACAGTAGTGCTGGGGTAAAAATGCACATACAGCTTTTTGCTAGAGTTTTCACTTCAAGAAGTGAGCTGTGTTTGAGTCACCAGCATGAATTTCCAGGTTTTGGGTGCAGAGCTATGTATCTTCCTCAGTTTATTTACATTATTGTTTTAAAAACTTTGCCATACTTACCAAAGATAAGGGATTTGTTAGAAATAGCTTTTAAAGAGGAGCAGTGAATTTTACTAATGATAATGGTAAATTATAAAGAAACTTTGTTTTCTGAGAATTAACATTGAATAGTTACCTTCAGCTTTTACATTTTTTCAAATCCATAGGTTTTTTTTTTAATTTTATTTATTATTTTTTTGGGGGTACACCAAGTTCAATCATCTGTTTTTATACACATATCCCCGTATTCCCTCCCTCCCTTGACTCCCCCTCACCCTCCCCGTCCCAGTCCTCTAAGGCATCCATCCTCGAGTTGAACTCCCTTTGTTATGCAACAACTTCCCACTGGCTATCTGTTTTATAGTTGGTAGTATATATATGTCTGTGCTGCTCTCTCGCTTCGTCTCAGCTTCCCCTTCACCCCCCGCCCCCTCCCATACCTCGAGTTCTCCAGTCCATTCTCTGCATCTGTGTCCTTGTTCTTGTCACTGAGTTCATCAGTACCATTTTAAGATTCCGTATATGTGAGTTAGCATACAATATTTGTCTTTCTCTTTCTGACTTACTTCACTATGTATGACAGACTCTAGGTCTATCCACCTCATGACATATAGCTCCATCTCATCCCTTTTTATAGCTGAGTAATATTCCATTGTATATATATGCCACATCTTCTGTATCCATTCATTTGTTGATGGGCATTTAGGTTGCTTCCATGTCCTGGCTATTGTAAATAATGCTGCAATAAACCTTATGGTACATGTTTCTTTTGGGAATGGTTTTCTCTGGGTATGTGCCCAGTAGTGGGATTACTGGATCATATGGTAGATCTATTTGTTTTTAAAAGTGTCTGGATTTGTTGTCAAAGCTGGGAGGGAGGTTTAATCATCTGCTTATGGTAACAATTTTTTTAGAAATTAAAGCCTTATATTGATATTTGGAATTTATAGTCATGTAAATGATTCTAGACAAAACTTAGCAAATTCTTTACTGTTTTACATATTTGTACTTAAAAGAATGTATAAACCATTTTAAGAAAACAAATATTGAAATATTAGTATATTCTCAGTAGATGGACTCATTACCAAACCTGATTAAAGTAATATTTCCACTAATGGCCTCTTCTAACCTCTACTTCTAAGGAAATATTTTTAGTTTGGAATGATTTGATATATGAGGCTTGAGAGTGATTTTCTTCCCTCCTTCTTCCTTTTTTTTTTAAAGCAAACTTTGCGTAACTTATTGAGCAAGGTTTCTCCTTCCTTTTCTGCTGAACTTAAACAACTAAATCAACAATATGAACAGTTATTTCATAAATGGATGTTGCAGTTACAGTAAGTACTATTATCATTGTAAACCTTCATAAAATAAAGAATAATATATATTTACATAAATCTATGTTAAAATCAAAGCAGTTTGACATCTAATTTTTTTTGCAATGAACTTGATATGTATTCTTTTTTTTATAAATTTATTTATTTATTTACTTTATTGGCTGCATTGGGTCTTGTTGCTGTGCACGGGCTTTCTCTAGTTGTGGCGATCTTGGATTACTCTGTTGCGGTGCACTGGCATCTCATTTTGCTGGCTTCTCTTGTTGGGGAGCATGAGCTCTAGGCGTGCGGGCATCAGTAGTTGTGGCGCACGGGCTTAGCTGCTCCACAGCATGTGGGATCTTCCCAGACCACGGATCAAACCCATGTCCCCTGCATTAGCAGGTGGATTCTTACCACTGAACTACCAGGGAAGTCCTGTATTCTTATTTATATGTAAAAATTTCAAAAAATAAACAGGTGTTTTCCCAATTTTATGACGCACGTGTAGTAATGTCATATTATCATATGACTCTTCTCAGAAATTCCAATTTTTCAAGAAATTTGCCTTTTCTAAGTTTAATCAGGGACTTCCCTGGTGGTGCAGTGGTTAAGAATCTGCCTGTCAATGCAGGCGACATGGGTTCGATCCCTGGGCCAGGAAGTTCCCACATGCCGCACAGCAACTAAGCCCATGCACCACAGCTACTGAGCCTGAGCTCTAGAGCCCACGAGCCACAACTACTGAAGCCCATGCACCTCAATGAAGAGTAGCCCTTGCTCGCACAATTAGAGAAAGCCTGTGTGCAGCAACGAAGACCCAACACAGTCAATAAATAAATACATTTTAAAAAATAAGTTTAATCAGACCTAAAAGCTGTTATGTGAAAAATAGCCTTTCTTAGAACTATAAATTATTACTTATAAAAATACTTGAAAGTATAATTTGTCAAGATTGATAAATATACCAAATTTTGTTTTTCACAGTAAAGTCCTAAAATGAAGAATATATTTTTTTTCTTTTACTGTCATTCTATTTACATGTACTGTAGACCTTCAGAATTTCATGAGATCTGTTCTCTAAACATTATTTTACCATTTAAAAATTGTTTTTTAGAATATTTTTTCAATTTTATCATTTTTTAGATACCTCAGGTTAAATTTTAAATTTCCATTAAAACACCCAGAATGATAAAAATTAAAACATAGTAATTTTTTCTATAATTACTTTTATATTTGTATTAAAAAGGACCTTAGTATAAGGAAGTGTTTAAAGTGTATGCTAAGATGTGATTGTGCAGTAAGAACATAAAAATCGCTGCAATTTTTCGCAATTGATCCTGGTTTACTTTTGCCAGTAATAAATCAAAGGATTATGCTAGTAAGAAAATGATTATCTTTCCTGTTAAGACCTCACCTTCTCTCAGTGACTATGTGTGGATCTGTTCATTTTGAATTTATAAGGCAGATCTGCACTCTAATCCCATCCCCCAGTCCACCAATTCCTTTCTTCCCATGTCAACTTTGATAACTTGATTTGCTTTGTTTCCCAGCCTACACCTCATAGTCAGCTACTTTAGTAGAATTGCTAGCTCTCTGAACTCCCTTGCTTTTTTTCTGCTGCTTCTATCTTGCTAATCTCTGCCTTTGTGGGTTATCTCTTTTCTTTTCTTCTATTTGTACACTAACCTGGATTGCTACAGAGCATCACGTAAATACTGTTTTTGGGTATTTGATTGACCTCCATAAAAAATCATGGAGTTGAACTTTAGTTTGACTCCCAGTGCTTGGTGTTCTGGGTTGTCTCATTTACTCTCTTGGCTCCAGTTGCTTTTTGTATGTGAATAACTCCCATAACTGTATCTCCAGCCCAGCCAGATCTCACTCCTCAGCAGCAGACGTGAATGTATATTGGAAGTGTCCATGTGGATGTCCTATAAATAATTCAGTATCCCTAAAATTTAACTTATCTTAAACCCATCATTCCCCCCTGCCCCAACCACCTAGCATAGTGAATGTCTCCCCATTCATGTAGTTGTCTATGCCAAAAAGCTGAGTTATTCTTAATAGTTCCTTTCACTTACCTTCCACTTCTAATCGTTCTCCAAATCCAACTGATTTGACCATTAAAGCTCTTGACAGATTTTTCTCCATGACACCTAATTCAAGTCCATAGTCTTTGGCAGTTTTACCCTCCTTCCTATCCATTCCCCCACTCAGCCAGTGTAATCTTTTTAAAAAGATCGTGTTACTTTCCTATTTAAAACCTTTCACCTAATACCTGACTACTTACTTTTAAATGCTCATGTTCCTTAGAACAAAATCCAACTAATATCTGAGTTGATTCAACAAGACCTTTGTGACCTGGCCCCTGCTTACTTTTTCAATTTAATCTATCAATTAAAACTCTGCTTCAGCCTATAAAACTTTTTAGTGTCTTGTACCTAGTGCCATGTTCTCCCTTGCTTCCTATTACTTGAAAGGAGCTAGAGAGAAAGCTACTGAAAGTTGGAACTGCAAGCTTGGTGTACAGATAATAAAACTGTGCTTTTGCTTTATATAAGTTGGGAATCGGTATAGTTATTTAGCCATGGCATTTCTTCTTCTTTGTAAGCTTAATTAAGGAAACTGGTTGATTATAAATTTGGCAATAAGAAGTACTGAACTTTAATTTCATGAGTGCTGTTTTTCTTACAGCCTGGGGTTCAACATTGTGCTTTATGGTTTGGGTTCTAAGAGAGATTTACTAGAAAGATTTCGAACCACCATGCTGCAAGATTGCATTCATGTTGTCATCAATGGCTTCTTTCCTGGAATCAGTGTGAAATCAGTAAGTTTTAAAAATGTTAAAAGGAACAACATCATATCTCCTGCCAGGCCATGTCCTCATGTTAAATGAGGATGCTATTTCATATTCTGGAGCATTCAATTTTTGTTTTTATTGCAATTTTTGTTTTTATTCACACTAGGAGGATTACATAGTGCTTAAGATCACTTGTTTGGACTCAGGGTCCTGCCTTTGAATCCCCATCCTTAAATTTGCTATTTGGTAACTGATGATATATTAAATCTTAGGGAAATGTTAGCTTTGTTTACTACATTGAATACCAATAGTACTTCTCTGAAGGATAGGATTATGGGGGACTTTAATTTTATTATGGTTTTCTGTCACTTCGGTACTCTTAAAAATAATAAAAATATAAGTAATATTTTATAGTTCCTTGATCATTTTTACTCCAGATGCTCATATCTCTTCATCATTTGAAAATTAATTTAAACCTTTTGGGTTCTGGATGTTCACCAATGTAATATTCCTTTTTAAAACTGTCCTTAGTGTTTGGGTCCCCTTTCATGTAATAAATCTATGGTTTTCTAATTTCTCATATTGTTGGTTTTTTGTTTTGTTTTATTTTTACTACCTGCTTATATTATCTTTACATCTTTGCTATTTTTTCCTGTTTCCTTTTAGCGATAACTTATGCAAAAAAATGAATTGGATATACTTAAGTACCAGTAGAATTTTTGAAGTGATTTTTCAGACTTGTTGGGAAATCCAAATGCATTTTTAATTTATAAAAAAAAGGATTGGTTTGCTAGTTGTATTTATCCTACATGACAGAATAAATTATAACTGATGTATGTACCGCTTGCACTTTTATGACATAGATCCTGAATTCTATAACAGAAGAAGTCCTTGATCATATGGGTACTTTCCGCAGTGTGCTGGATCAGCTAGAATGGATAATAAACAAATTTAAAGAAGGTAACGTGAAGGAGATGCTCTAGTTTTAGGGTGAAGCTAAGCATACACTTATTTGTGTACTAGTATACGCAAAAATGGGATTATTTTAGTAATGACATTTCTCTCAATGCTGATTTAGATTTAGATTTCTTTACAATAATTTGTGCTTTCTTTTTCTGTGAACTTCTTCTGTGAAATTCGCTTACCTAACTGGAAAGAATTACTCCTGCAACCTTGAATTTATATAGCGAAAGCCTCTTTTTTTTTTTCCTTTCCCCAAAACCTTTTATTTCAGAATCATTTTCAAGTTTTGTTTGGCCAGCACAAAGTGCTTCCAGTTAATTGGTACCTTTATGTCTGATAGCTTTATATTGTTTAATATATTTTTAAAGCACTCTTATCTTTATCCAGAGTAAATATCAATGCATTTGAATAATTTCATATACTAAAATCTGAGAAATGGGGAAAAAACATTTGTTGTTCTTTTGGTGTGAATGTTTTGGTTATGTGAGCATTTCAGAAAATTAAAAATAAAATTATTTAGGGTCTAACAATTGTCATTTAGTCATTGCTTAAGAATTAAACAGAGTGATTGGTTATGCCTAATGATTTAATGGATGATTTTGATATTGTTTGTATGCTCACTAAAATAGGTGCCTGCCATTTTTTAATATATATATATTTATATGTAGTATATACTCTGTAGTATGTATAATCGGTATGTAAAATATATATTATATAATCTGTATCATCTAAATATAATTTACATTAAAAATTTATAATTATATAAATCATATAACGGTACATAGTTATATAATATAAATGTTATGATTATGAATTATATGTTATAATTTTATATTACATGTATAATATATATAATAATTATGTTTGTTTACATATAATTTAAATACCAAGTATGGTGACTTCTAGAATTTAAGGAACTTTGGACTTTGAAAATGTATCATCTCAGAATCTTTGTCACTATATTGTCTCTCTTGTCCCTCTGTCTCCAGTGGAAGAGAAATGTACTTATTCTCTTTAAAAGGCTCATGTTCCATCATAAATGCCAATGTCCCATTTCTTACCAAATCCTGAGGGACTTAGCAATGGTTTTTAAACATATATAGAACTTCTTCCATTTTAAGAAAAATATTTACCTGATTCTACTGCCCTTTCACACCATTTTATTTCCGTATTTCAATATAATTTGAGAGATTTTGAAGACGTGTCCTGCCTTCTCCTTTTTACTAATTTCCCTCTTAACTTCTTGCCTGAACTACTGTATGCTTGAAGATCATCTATAATTTTCTTCATACTAAAAACACTGACCTTGCTTATCCTTTATCTTGATCTCTCCAGTATTTGATGGTGCTGACATCTCCATCATCCAAATTCTTCCTTCACTGACTTTTATGATATTTTACTTCTCTGACCTTCCGGATGCCTTGGGCAATATCCTAAGCCTCTCCCCTTCTCTTTTTTGTCTCTTGGCTTTTCTGATAACTAGGGTTTTCTATATTCTCTCTTAATGCTTAATGCGAACTCTTTTTTTGGGGGGGGTGGGGATGTCCCCCCTTCATCCCACCTTGCAATTAACATGCACAGATTCACCTCCAATCCAGTAAGTATCTTGCCTTATTTCCTGTGCCTTATTAAAACTGGTTTCTTCATGTCTAATTCAAGTGTTAACCATTCCAGTAAAGTCTCTTAACTGCTCCAGTGTCTACTGATTTCCAATGAATTTTTTTTTAAGACTATAATAACGTCTTGCCTATTTTATGAGTGACTGACATATCTTCTCAAATAAATTGCATAACCCTAAGCAATAGTTATTTTGTCCTGTACTAATTTGATATGTTCTTTTATACATAGGCATTGTGTGTGGTAGGGACTTCACAAGTACTCACTGAAAATAATAATTGAATTCTCTTTCCTTTTAGATTCTTCTTTAGAACTCTTTCTTCTTATCCACAATTTGGATAGCCAAATGTTGAGAGGAGACAAAAGCCAGCAAATTATTGGACAGTTGTCATCTTTACGTAATATATACCTTATAGCATCTATTGATCACCTCAACGCTCCTCTCAGTAAGTTAAATATTACTGTTTCTCCTTCTTGAGATAAGTCTTTGAAAATTAATTTTCTTAACATTGTAGGTAACAGCATTTTTATTAAGTATGCTTTTCCTTAGTTGCGTGTTTAAAGACATTGTTGCCAAAAATATAGGTGTCCTCAATCTGATTTTTTTAAGAACTTTTATTGAGATATAATTGACATACAGTAAACTGCATATATTTAAAGTATACAATTTGATATATTTTTTCTTATTAGTGATGTATACATGGCAATCCCAATCTCCCAATTCATTCCCTCCCAACCCCCCTCCCCCCACTTTCCCCACTTGGTGTCCATATATTTGTTCTCTACATCTGTGTCTCTATTTCTGCCTTGCAAACCGATTGATCTGTACCATTTTTCTATATTCCACATATATGCGTTAACATATGATATTTGTTTTTCTCTTTCTGACTTACTTCACTCTATATGACAGTCTCTAGGTCCATCCGTGTCTCTACAGATGTCCCAATTTGTTCCTTTTTTACGGCTGAGTAATATTCCATTGTATATAAGTACCACATTTTTTTTTTTTTTAACTTTTTATTTGGTCATTTTTTACAATAAACTGCATGTATTTAGAGTGTACAATTTGGTATCCCAGTCTCCCAATTCATTCCCCCCCAACCTTCCCCGCTTTCCCCTTTGGTGTCCATATGTTTGTTCTCTACATCTGTGTCTCTATTTCTGCCTTGCAAACCGGTTGATTTGTACCATTTTTCTATAGTCCACATATATGTGTTAATATACAATATTTGTTTTTCTCTTTCTGACTCACTTCACTCTGTATGACAGTCTCTAGGTCCATCCATGTCTCTAAAAATGTCCCAGTTTCATTGCTTTTTACAGCTGAGTAATATTCCATTGCATGTATGTACCACATCTTCTTTATCCATTCATCTGTTGATGGTCATTTAGGTTGCTTCCATGACCTGACTATTGTAAATAGTGCTGCAGTGAACATTGGGGTGCATGTATCTTTTTGAGTTATGGTGTTCTCTGGGTATATGCCCAGTAGTGGGATTGCTAGGTCATATGGTAATTCTATTTTTTGTTTTTCAAGGACCCGCCATACTATTCTCCATAGTGGCTGTATCAATTTATATTCCCACCAACAGAGCAAGAGGGCTCAATCTGATTTAGGACATAATTCTTGGAAATAAAAATTTAGATAGTAAAGTGTGTGTTTTACAGCTAAAGTTTCATGAAGGAGAGGAGACCCAACTATTATTTGGGTTTCTTTTTTTTTTTTAATTATTTTATTTTATTTATTATTATTTTTTTTAATTTTAATTTTTTTATTTTTGGCTGTGTTGGGTCTTTGTTGCTGCGCACGGGCTTTCCCTAGTTGAGGCGGGCAGGGGCTACTCTTCATCACAATGCTCAGGCTTCTCACTGCAGTGGCTTCTCTTGTGGAGCACGGTTTAGGTGCACGGGCTTCAGTAATTGTGGCACGAGGGCTCAAAAATAGTTGTGGTTTGCGGGCTCTAGAGCGCAGGCTCAGTAGTGGTGCACGGGCTTAGTTGCTGCACAGCATTTGGGATCTTCCTGGACCAGGGATTGAACCCATGTACCCTGCATTGGCAGGTGGATTCTTAACCACTCATCAGGGAAGTCCCTATTTTGGTTTCTTTCTCCTCTTCTTTGTAGTATTGCAACATTTATTTTATGCATTTAATTCGGACTTTGTGATAATCCTATAAAACAAAATGTTAAATTATTAAATTTTTTAAAAGAATGCCTTAGTGTAATGCTAATATATTTTAACTTGTATTTAATGTACAAATAAAGATTCCAGGTGTTGATTGACAGTGAAATTAGATTCTGAAGTACTGATTTGGATGAGGAAATTGCAAAAATAAAAATTTTTAGGATTCACTTTTTATTTCATGCTTTATTGTTCTTTCCTAGAGTGGAATCTAGTAACAAGACAATATGAAAATAATTAGTGATTCTTATTTTCTTTGATCATGTACTCTAGTGTGGGATCATGCAAAGCAGAGTCTTTATAACTGGCTCTGGTATGAAACTACTACATATAGTCATTATACTGAAGAAACCTCCTATGAGAATTCTCTTCTGGTTAAACAATCTGGATCACTACCACTTAGTTCCCTAACTCATGTCTTACGAAGCCTTACCCCTAATGCAAGGTAAGAATGAAAAGTATAGTTTCTTTTTTAAATAACTATATATTTTAAGATATGCCCTACTAGGTTTTAATGGCAATACTAAAGTCCTTATTTAGTTTGCAGGATTGAGAGAAATAGTAATAATAGTTGTCAGTACTGGGTTATGCATTAGGGAGACTACTCAATAGTAGTCTCAAATTGCCTGATAATAAAGTAGGAGTACCAGCATTTTTATTTTGTATTTCTGAGTAAGAGCATCTCAGGAAAAAGCAGGATTTTGATGGATTTTACTTAAATTTGATTGTTATTTTAAATTATATATTGAACATTATGATTTAAACACAGGGCCATTTGCATGGACTGGCTCTTTTGATCCTCACAGCCACTCTAAGGTAGATAGTGAAGGGCACAGAGATTTTGATGCAAATCTGTGTGGTTCCAAAGCTCATGCTCTTAAAGCTTAAACATCATCTTTGTATAAGTGTCTCCAGTGAAGCCTTCCAGCAGCCTAACCAAGAGGCATATCTGAATCAATAAAAGCTAATTAATAAGGGCTAAGGAAAGTTGTATATAGCATAAGTCAGCAAAAAATAAATCGCATAATTAACCTGTTAAAAAAGGCTTTTAGTAGCCTCCCAGGAGGCCACAGAGAAACGCACAGGCAGGTCCTGCGCATTCCTTTCCCAGCCACCCCTCTGCCAGTATCTCACACCACAGTGCAGTGTTAAAACCAGGAGACTGACATTGGCACGATCCAGAGAGCTTGTTCAGATTTCACCATTGATGCGTGCACCCATTTGTGCATGTGTGTGTGTTTAGCTCTTTGCAGTTTTGTCACATGTGTAGCCTTGTGTAACTATCACAATCAAAGTATGCAACTTTATCATCACAAGGCTCGTGATGCTAATTCAATGAATTTTGTTACGTTATAAAGCTGTTTTCATACACTTGAAGATTATCATTGCATTAATAATAAAATGTATTAAATGAGTGTCTTATCAGAATTTTTGATGGAATTGGAAATAGAAAAAGTGTTCATTCAATTTTACTATTATGCTGACTCCTAATGGACCAGTGCAAGTTACTACATATAAACTTGGGAATCCTTGCAATGTAAAAGCTCTAATGCAATTATTTTTTAGTTTGGCATATCTAAATGTCTGTGTGCTAACCTCCAATGCTTTTCTGGTTCATTCTGTGCACTCCATTATCATTTAGTCTTTACTTGGTATGAATGTGACTGATCAAAAAATCTTCACCAAAATTCAACTGTGTAGTCAGTGGTAGTACTTAGTTATAAAGTGGTCATTCAGATGATCCAAAATATGCTTGTAGAAATTATCTTCTAAACTGTCATAAAAATGAAAATGCAAAAGGTTTATGATTTTTGCCACATCCAGGGATTTCTGGGAAACTTAGTTTGTGTAACACTGCTTCCAACCCAGTAATTCTACTTGGTACACACTCCTCCAATAACAATTCAAAATATGAAAGAATAAATTGTGTACAACTTTATTTAAAGCGTGTTAGTTTTTATTAATTAAAATTGGAAGTAACGTGAACATCCAAAACCAGTAGGGAAATGGTAAGTTTGTGGTATGATAGATGAACAGCCATTAAGAGCTGTATAGGAAGAATTTTTAAAGACACAGGGAAATCAGTAAGTGAAAAAGTGAGGTATAAATGGTGTATACCACATGTAAATGCATGAATTTATGTTTTCACACTGCTTCATTCCACAAAGACTTAAGAAAGCAGCATATGCAAATATGATCTCCACATCAGATGTTAGTGGCTGTTATTTTAAGGTTATAGGATTAATATTTTCTTTAGTTTTTATTATATGTTCTAAGTTTTCTATAGTGGACTAACCTGTAGTCTAAAAAAAAAGTTGACCCTTGAACAACATGAGGGGTTAATCCACATATAACTTACAGTCAGTCCTCCATATCTGCAGTTCCTCCTCGTCTGCAGATTTAACTGTATAGTACTGTAGTGTTTATTGTTGAAAAATATCCACATGTAAGTAGATCCACGCAGTTCAAACCCATGATGTTCAAGGGTCGACTGTACTCCTAGATTTTCTTTAAAAGGAAATAAAAAAGCTTCTCCTTTCTACGTATACCAGGATATGATGTTCCTTGAGAAAGGAACAGAAGGTAATATAGACAGGCCAAGTGTTTCACACTCTGTGTGTTTTACTATTAGGTGTTATCTTTTGATGTTAACATTATGGATTTGAATTCCTGTTGTTTTTTGTTTTTTTCCTTAGGGGGATTTTCAGGCTACTAATAAAGTATCAGCTGGATAACCAGGATAACCCTTCTTACATTGGTATCTAATATTTATGATATTAAGTTGTGTGACTTTTGTTTTATCCCATAAATTCTTTTTTTCTAGAATCTTGTAACAGCACTGCAGTTTTTGACAGTAGTGAATAAATGGTTTGCTCTGTGATCATTGTGTCTGCTATATTGAAAATTTTCAAGCAGCCCTACAGATACACTGCTGAACAGACTGTTTGCCAATACAAATTGTAAGACAAATCCAGCTTACTTTTTAAATTTCCTGTGCTAACTATGGATATGTGTCTACCAACTACATGTATTTCATATGCTGGGCATCTTAGATTTTCTTCCCCTTGAGTGAAATAATGTGTTAAACACACATTTTAATAATCATTCAGGTCTCCTTTGACATACTAGTTCCCTCTTTTAAAAAAAAGTCAACTTTATTCACGCTGTTTAAAACTGCCCATGGGAATATGTTATACTTGGCCACAATTGACTGCTTTCAACCAATCAGTTCTCTTTAAAAAAATGTAAGCCACAGTATATAATACCTAAGTATTCTCTAGTTTTGTTTCTTCAACACTTATTACTTTGACATACTTTGGTAATAGCACTTTTTTCTGTGTTCTTTGGCATGGGTATCCATATGTGGGGTCATGTCTTAAATACTGACTTATGTTCACATCTTTTTCTGAACTCTCCAGGACTTTCTTTTCAAGACTTTTACCAGCAGTGTCGGGAGGCATTCCTCGTCAATAGTGATCTGACACTTCGGGCCCAATTAACTGAATTTAGGGATCACAAACTTATAAGAACAAAGAAGGTGAGATTTTGCTGCTATAGCATTGTATGCCAGGAAGAGTGTATCTCGTCTATGTAAGGTCAAGTATGCCTGATGATGAAACTGGGGTTGCCTGATGGGTCACAGGATCTACTCAGGCAGTGTGCCCTTTGAGTTCTGTAGAAAGAGAGAACATGGAAGTACTGTGCTTCAGAGTGGAGCAGAAGGCTTATGACTACTAGTCCAGAGTAACAGGCCATTAGAAATGAGTCAAATAATCGTATTCCCTTCTCCCTCTCTTCCTGCTACCCTGTCCATTAATCCAGTCTATATTTATTGAGCACTAACTTTATATCAGATATTGCACTAAGCATTAGGATACAGAAGTTAGCAAAAACCTAATTTCTTTTCTCATAAAGCTTAAAAGTCTGATGGAGGAGATGGACATTTGCCAAAGAATCACACACATGTAAAATTTAAACTGTGATAAGTCCTGTGATCAGAAGGGGACATGGTTGTGAAAGAGCATATGAGGCTGAGTCAAAAATTATCCACACACTGGCTGTAGAATTTACAGAAGTTTTAATATAACTGGAGTGTGGATAATTTTTGACTCACCCTCGTATTACAATAGGTGGATGTAACTTAGTTATGAGTATCAGAAGAGACCACTGAAAGGAAGACTAGGAGATAACTAGTCAGAGAGGGAAGGGAAGAGAATTCTAGGCAGGAAAAGCATGTAAAGAGGCCCTGGAACAAAAAGGCAGCCAGCATGATACAAATGAGGCTGAAAAGTTAGTGATGTAAGGGCTAGACTATGCATGACTTTGAGGCCAAGGAAAGGGTTTTAATCTTTATTCTATAACAATGGGAAGTCATTAAAAAAATCGTTCTGACAACGGTATGGAGAGTGGAATGGGGCAGGGTAAGATGAAGATTGCCAAAAGTCAGTGCACAGAGACCAGCTTAGGAAGGTGTTAGTAGCCTGGGTGAGATAATGGTACTCTGGACTAGGGTAAAGAGAGAAGTGGTTGGATTCAGAATTGACAAGAATTGATGATAGACTGGATATGGGAGCTACGGGAAAGGAAAGTGTCAAGAGTAATTCCTGGTTTCTGGCTTGCATAACCAGAGAGATGGTGGGATCATTGGATGAGAAGCTGGTAGAGCAACATTTTTGGGGAGACAGAGCATGAGTTCATGATCTTAGTACATTTGGACTTACTCTGTTTGAGGTTCGTCTGAGATTTCCAAGTGGAGATGTCAGTTAGGCATTTGGATTCCTGGGACAAGATACCAGAGAAAAGATCTGGGCTTAGAGATACAAGGTTATGATTCCTACATACTTAGGTTATAACTGAAACTAAGCATTGGTGAGAATAGCTAGAGAGATACAGTGAGATTAGAGGGCCAAGAACTAAGCCTAGCGGTGTAACATTTAATGGCCGAGTAGAAGATAGAGCCAAGAAAATCAAGATGTCACAGAAGCCAAGAGAAGCATGTTCTAAGAAAGTCAGGGACTTCCCTCGTGGTCCAGTGGTTAAGGCTCCACGCCTCAGGACTTCCCTGGTGGCACAGTGGTTAAGAATCCGCCTGCCAATGCAGGGGACACAGGTTCGAGCCCAGGTCCGGGAAGATCCCACACGCTTCGGGGCAACTAAGCCCGTGCACCACAACTACTGAGGCTGTGCTCTAGAGCCTGAGAGCCACAACTATTGAGCCCACGTGCCACAACTACTGTAGCCTGAGCGCCTAGCGCCTGTGCTCTGCAACAGAGAAGCCACCACAATGAGAAGCACACTCACCTTAGTGAAGAGTAGCCCCCGCCTGCCGCAAGAGAAAGCCCTCACGCAGCAACGAAGACACAATGCCAATAAATAAAATTAAAAAAAAAAAAAAGTACTCCATGCTTCCATTGCAGGGGGCGTGAGTTCAATCCCTGGTCAGGGAGCTAAGATTCCATATCTCACATGCTGTGCAGTGCGGGCCAAAAACAAACAGAAAAAAAGTCAGCAGTCTCAGGAGCTGAAGATACATAATGAATTTAGGAAAATGGAAATCCTTGGTGGTCTAAGAAAAGGCTCTTTCAGTGACATGATAATGGTGGCAGTAGGTAGGTTGGCCTGGGTTGAGTGAAAAGTGAGGAAATGGAGACCACCATTTATAGACAACTCTTCTGGAAAGGTGCCAGGGTTATATGATGGTTGGAGAGGAATGAGGAGTCTAATGAGAGTTGTTTTAAAATGGGAGATATCTGAACCTATAGCCAATGGGAAGGATCCAGTTGAAAGGATCAGAGAAATCAGTGGTATGAGATTTTAGAAAGAGCAGGAAGGTGGAAAAAAAAATACCCACCTTCTCATCCTTTACTTTCCTTTTCCATCATAAAGTGGTTTAACTATAAATTCAGTGTTATTTAGTAGATATTATATGCCTGTGTGCCCTCTGGCCTTAATTTTTATACTTTTATATTTACACAAAATATTAAGTAAATCAAATCAATTTTTTGTTTAACCTACAACAGGATTCCAGTATATCCCTTATGAATGACTAACATCCAGGGTATTGTTGCATCTTTTAGGGAACTGATGGAGTGGAATATTTATTAATTCCTGTTGACAATGGAACATTGACTGATTTCCTAGAGATGGAAGAAGAGGAGTTTTGAAGCTCTCCTGTATTCTTGAATCTTCTGCGGAAGAGTTGTACCCCAGCTGCCACTCCTCTAGTCTAAAGTGTTGTGTTTACATCCAATATTAGACTCTTCTTCCAATGTACAAGATTTAAAATTGGGAAGGGGAATGTCATCAATTAGAACCTTGATTAGCCTGGCTGGTGTACCATCCTAGTACTATGCAGTGGTCCTCAAGTTGGAGAAAATGTGCCTTTCATTCATTACCTCTCTGGAGACTTCTTGCTGGAAGGAACAGTGTGCTCAGGGACTATTTGGAACTGGATGTTTTTGAATTCTTTTATACCAGAGATGATACTCCTAATTTTCTGAGGGCCTTTTAACACTCCTGGAGCTATTTGCAAATGTGTTTGTTCCAGAGTGTGGAAGTACAGACATTGGCATCACGTAAATCGGCTTTATTTGCTATTCCATGTGTCAGAATTGAAGAGTATAACAGAGAAGGCAGATCATCTCTTACTGTTTCTGAAATGGCTTAACAAAAGGTGTAAGACTGGGGGAAAGTAGGTGATTCAGCTTTCTCCTTTTGGATTTAGGCCACATGCTGATAGAGGAAGAAGGAACATAACGCTATCTGGTTGGGAGAGTGGGAAAACGTGAGTATGTAGGGTGTATGCCCATCCCAGAAAGCACATCAGCCATAACAGGTCATGCTGCTCAGGACAGTTAATGTTTGTGCCGCCACCTTCATGATGCAAGTGAGAAGCCAGGCTAGAGAAACAATCCTGAATTACACTTTTATCACTTTTCCCAAGGCAACAGAAAATAAAAATTTAATTATTCTTGTATATCTACATGTTTTTCTTCTCTTGAATAACATGCATATGAGTAGCATATTAATGGCTGGCTTTAAATTAATTTGATTTCTCTATCAAGTAGGCCTAAAACTCACTGTAAGACATTTCAGTTTTTTTCTTAAAATGATAATTTCAAGCCTCCTCAAGAAAAAAAGGCTAATCTTGGCCACTGTAGTCAGCTGATAGTCTTTCCATACTCCCTGAACTATTTCATACTTGGAAATGAAATTCTTCGTTAAATATCACTGTAATATACTGCATCAGCACTTCTCACTCATTTCTTACCTTGTAAACCCCTTCTATGAAAATATTTCCCAAAATGCTCAGAATTTTAAAAATCATTTCTTTGTGTCATATAATGAAGTAATTTTATGTTAAATCCATGTATTAAGGTGTTTAGTCTTAAGCATCGTTGCTAATCAAAATATTTAAACAAATTTGTACATGAATGAGATTCTGAAATTTTTTAATTGTACCAAAGGATATTCAATGAAAAGTGATTTTCCTTACCATTCCCTGATCCAGTCCCTTAGGCAGCCATTGACAGCAGTTTAAGCATTCTTCCAGAGGTATTCTATGCACATCTAAGGGTATTTGTCTATATTTCTCATTTTAAAATCACAAATGGTAGCACATGATACTTGCTGGTTTGCACCTTGTTTTTTTATTTGTTTTTTGCTTAGTATATTTAGTTTATAACTTACAGTATAAGAAAGTATACAAAATCTTTAATGACCTAATGTGCAAACTTTGCATTTGCCCTTAAATATCTACTGGTTTATTTTTATAATTTTTGTGTCTATACTATTTGCAAGCAATATGTGTGAACAGTCTTTACTATTAATAAAGAAACCACTTTGGGTAGAACCATTTTTTTCCTTCGTTTATAGTACTGTTTTTTACTAAAACTATCTTGAAGTGCTTCAAAAATTCTATGACTGCATCTTATAGTTCTGGTGGTGATCTTGGCAGAATTATATGTTCTTCACTAACTTGTTTCAACATCAGTGCTACTTAAGTTCTACCAGTCTGACAGCTAAGGCTCCAAACTTCGCCTGTTACTTGCTTTTGGCAAGATTGCAGACCGGAAACCCTGAAAGATTTTTCTGGCTTCTCTTAGTAAAATGGCTAAAATAGGCCAAAAAAGGCACAGGGGATGCAGGACAAATATTTACACTCTACAAACTGAATTCCTTAGGCAAGGAGTTCTTGTGATACTCCAGAAACTGAATTTTCTTGTGACATCATGTTTGTCATTTTAATATGTGAACATTTCATTCATAAAAAAATCAGTAAGTTTGAGGGATGGTGCATAGATTTTGCTTAACATAAAAAAAATTACTAACAAAACTTTAGAAGTCTACAGTTGACCCTTGAACAACACAGGTTCAAATTGCATGGGTCCACTTATACGCAGATTTTTTCCAATATGAAATACTACAGTACTACATGGTTGCTTGAACCCTCAGATTATAAAGAGAAACTGAGCATACATAGGAAGAGCTAGCTGTGTTATACTTGGATTTTTTACTATGCAGAAGGTCAGCACCCCTAACCCCATGTTGTTCAAGGGTCAACTGTACCTCCCCCACCAGCCAATTCAAACCTGGAGCTAGTAGCACTTTCAGAATGTGTTTTCCTACATTCTAGGAGGTGAGGTGACTCTTCCAGCTTAGTCCTGAGTAGCTGTCAGAGACGTCAGTGAGTCATGAGAGTCTGCCTCACCACAGATTGTGTGTCTCCTAAAAGCCAAGGGATAAATAGTCATGTAAATGACTTTCTTGGGCTGTTTGCAATTTATTTGATTTCTCCCTTGGGAGAGTCTCCCACACTTTAATTTTTCAAACTGCTGTTAAGCCATGTTAATTCATGTTTGTTGAGAACTTACTATGTAGAAGGCTCTGTGCTAGGCAGTTGTGAGAATATGAAGATGTGATGTGAAATATCTGGTGGGGTTTTAACAGCATTAAAAATTACAGTATCATTAATGTGTTGAATAAAGTAAATCTGAAATAACTAGTGCTATGGAAAATATAACTTTAAGCATGAGTATAACAAAACACTACCAAATTTTCATTATTTTGGCATATATCACTTGGGCCTCAACTCTTCTGAAGTATTTAGGTCACTTAAATACTTAAGCATTGGCGCTTCCCTGGTGGTGCAGTGGTTAAGAATCCGCCTGCCAATGCAGAGGACACGGGTTCGAGCCCTGGTCTGGGAAGATCGCACATGCCATGAAGCAGCTAAGCCCATGTGCCACAACTACTGAGCCTGTGCTCTAGAGCCCGCGAGCCACAACTCTTGAGCCCATGCGCCGCAACTACTGAAGCCCACACGCCTAGAGCCTGTGCTCCAAAACAAGAGAAGCCACACCAATGAGAAGCCTGAACACCTCAACGAAGAGTAGCCCCCGCTCACCACAACTAGAGAAAGCCCACGCGCAGCAACGAAGACCCAATGCAGCCAATAAAATAAAGTTTATTAAAAAAAATAAAAAATACTTCAGCATCTTTGCTTCTGCTACCCAAAATGTGGTCCTCAAAATAGCAGCATTAGCATCTCTTGGGAGCTTAAGAAAATGCTTGTGCCCTTACTCAAGCATCTGAATCAATCTGTATTTTAACTAAATCTCTAGATGTTCTGGTGCACATGAAAGTTTGAAAAGCAATGATATATACAACTAAGCAATCAACAAGTTGAGGTTAACGGTTCAGGAAATTTGACAGCTGAAGTAAATAATCTTGAGTGGTACTTATTTTTTAGAAACTGCATAGGAAGAAAAAACTAAAAACTAAAAATAAATCTTGCACAGGATGTGTTTGGGGGTATTTTTAGTTATTTAGAAATGCTAGCATGCCAGTAAAGAAACTGGATTTAACATAAAATTACTTCATGAGATCCTTATTGCCATGGTGAGTCACTATTACAGATGAAATCACATCACACCTAAGTGTGCTGTAAAGAGAAAAGGGTTTGAGAGCTCCTGGCCTCAGGCTGTTTCCTCACCGTCACCTCTGACCATACCTGTACCCCTTCTTGGTCCCCCCTGACAATGATGAATTACTTGGGCTTTGTCACTGTGCTGGGCTGTTTCTCTACTTAGTGCATTTGTTCAAGCTGTCCCTTCTGACCGAATTCTACCCCCTTTCCCTGGAAGACCTTCCCGATAAACCCTATGCATATCGTTATCATAGTTCTTAAGAGTTTATTGTAACCGTCATCCAACTTTCTGTCCTACCCTCCCCATGTCTCTATGGGTCTAGCACACAGAAAGCAAAGAATGAATGAAGGAACGAAGCAAATACCATTAAGATAGTCTCTCAAAGCTGCTATCTCGTTCTCTCTAGTTGGACAGAGTTGACCATCTCATTGAAGCTTTCTATTTATTGGCTTTTGACACTTAGCTATTTTCCCACCTCCAACTCAAACTGGGGGGCATTTCATAAGGCTCACTCCTATTGGCTGTTTCTGTAGTGAATCAGTATTACAGGTGAACTACCAAAAATAATTTATAAGTTAGGATCCCAAATCCTCCAGGAAATAAAAGATTGGTAGGAAAAGGATCCTACAAAAGAAATAGAAAATTCTATGCTTTCTCCTCTTAGACAAAGAGTATTTTAAAAGATTTGCTTTTGCCACTACCACAGTAACATACTCAGTTGAGAAATTGGAAATACGTATAAAAGCATTCAAAAGAAAAACCTCTCATCATACCACCCAGAGAAAATCACAGTTAAAATGGATTTTTTCCCCCTTCAGGATTTCTTCCACACCTCTTAGATCAGTTCTGTCATCAATGTATTAAGATACGCTGTAGTTAAGCACGTAGGCTCTGGAGCCAGGCTGCCTGAGTTTGTGTCTTAACTCCATCACTTCCTAGCTATGTGGCCTTGGGCAAACTACTTAACCTCTGTTTCAGTTTTCTCATTCTGTAAAATGGGAGTAACAATACCTATATGCTTGTTTATAAAGGATTGAAAGTGTTTACAAAGCACCTAGTGGAGTGCCTGGCACAAAATTAATACTGTATAAGTAAAAACTAGTATTATTTTGAAAGTTAGCCATCTTTACCTATTACCAATAAAATTACAGGTGAATTACCTAAAAAGCAATAAAGCAATAATTACATGAAAAATCATCATGTATATTTAAAACAAAAAATAAAACTCATCCTGAGGAACTTCCCCAGAGGTCCAGTGGTTAAGACTTCGTGCTTCCACTATAGGGGGTACTGGTTCGATCCCTGATCGAGGAACTAAGATCATGCACGCCAAGCAGTGCAGCCAAAAATAAAAAACCTCCCACTCATCCTGATTCTTGATTCTGAAATTTAGGTGGGAGATTAGTGATCTAGGAACAGGAACATATAGACAGACCTTATCACCCTCCAGAGGCTACTACCTAGATATAGGTGTTTCAATCCCAAGTTTTTAAAGTATGTATAAATATATGCACATATATATTTTTTTGGAAAAGTATATTTTTAAAATAATGAAGGACAGAGAGCTCTAGAATGACACATCCCATCTATAAGTAAGCCAAGGAGATGATTACCTGAGCTATTTCCCAAGAATGTTAAGTAAACAGGTTTAGTCCATCTTTCCTAGAGTTTATAATGAATATATATTAGACAATATATTCTTTAAATTGCTATTTATAATATTTGTTCTTTAATGGTAATTACATTACAGTTTTTAACCTTATCACCTAGAGAACATCTGGTGAAGCAGATTAAGAAACCAGCAATGATAATGTACCTTCTAAGACATTCTTTCAGAAGGATACCAACTCCACTGATACATGTTATGCGTTTGAGCTGGGAGCCACTGGATGTGTAGACTGTCATCTGGTTGTTCCTGCATGCATTATACCACGTGAAGAGGGTCCCTGTCTCTTTCTGACAGGATAATATTAATCTTATTCTCCAAGTGAGCACCCAGCATATCTCGAAGATCAGAGAGAAAGCCTCGTTCAGTGTTGCTATGTTCACAGAGGATGACATTTATTCCTTGGGAGGCAGCATCCAGAACATCATGATGGGACATCTCACCTGCCAACAGAAGAAAGAGCAAATATTTGAATATTAGACACAAAATCTGTGGAATGCTGAACTATAACAGCAGAAATACCAAGTTTGCATTCTGTATGAAGCAAATGTAATACAGCAGAACTTTATATATATGAGTAAATCTAGGTTATATGCATGTTTCTTACATGTCCTCCAATTTAAAAAGAGACAGAGACCATCCCACTGAGAATTCCAAACTCCTTCTCCTTAATAGATCCAAGGCAAGTATCCAAATTCACACATTCAACAGTATCTAGTACTGCCAGGACTAGAACCTGTAGGAATACCCATTCAAAATGTTTCCACAATAAAATAAATGCCAACTGCTAAGTAAAATGGGACTTTCAGAAAGTTTCTTTTTTATGTAAGTATTAAATAACAAACACCTTGAGAAAGTCCTACGCTTACTTCCCAGAGACTCCTTTACGTTTTGTGAATAGTAAAATTTTCAGCATCAACCCTACTTTAATTCATAAGGATGAAATGAGCTTAACATTATTTCAAGTTAAAAACAAGGTATTTTCCTTTGACTTAGGCAAAAACGCCTAGAAATTCTGAAGTTACTGGTGGAAGAGGAACTCATCTTTTGTGAAAAGATTTTGGGAAAACGCAAATGTTTTGAATTTTAAAAAACACCATTTGTGAATCTGGTGACTTCCAATTTTAGAGCAAAAATATATTATGTACAATTTGGCTTGTTCATAAAAAGCATAATTTTGAAATAGAGACATAAAAGCATTAAAAAAAAAGGTTCTTAGAAACCATCCCCCCAATCTTCAACTCCCCACACTCCCCCCTACCCAAATACCCATCATTTCATTATAAGGAATAGTTTTTATTCAACCACCTTTTAAAACATCTTAATCTAGGGCTTCCCTGGTGGTCCAGTGGCTAAGACTCCGCACTGCCAATGCAGGGGGCCCGGGTTCGATCCCTGGTCAGGGAACTAGATCCCATATGCTACAACTAAGGATCCTGCATGCCACAACTAAGACCCAGAGCAGCCAAATAAATAAATAATAAAAAAAAAATTTTTTTTAAATCTTAATCTAAGTAATAGTAGAGAAAAAGTAAAAGGAGAAAAAGACACTAAGTTGGCCCAGTTAGAAGTCATGCTTTAAGAAAGACAATCTGGCTGCCTGGACTGTTATAAATGCACTGGCTGGAGAAGGCATGGAAGTGGGGAAATCCATAAAGACCCTGCAATGACACGAGAAGACAAAGGAAAGAAAAGCTGGCTCAAGACAGCAGCTTTGGGAAAGAAAAAGCAAATGAGAGACAATATTGCAAGGAGCAAGCTTGCCATCTGCTGGTCTTTCTAGGATACTACCCTTTATGACCTAACATGTCAAGCTCAAAGGAAGGGTGATGAAAATGGTCTTTGGGCTGGGGCTTCCCATCCCTGAAGTTATATTCAAAGTGATGTCTCACAGATCACAGACATCCAAAGTTAGCCAGATAAGAAGATATTTTCCGTTTCCCCAACTAACCAGATAGGAAGGACATTTTAACATTCTGGAACTGTGTGAATTTATCTTATGCACATATTGCTTTATAATAAAAAAACCTAATTTTTAAAAAGTCATTATTGATAAGGAAACAATCAGATATTCCAAATTGAGAGATATACAACAAAGTAAATGGCCTACACTCTTCAAAAATGTCAATGCTTTGAAAACAAAGTTGAGAAATATTCCAGATGCAATGTGTGATCATGGATTAGATTTTCAATCTGAAAAAGAAATGCTATAAATTTTGATCAATTAACAACATTAAATTCCTGAATTTGATCACTGTAACACTGTCTTATAAGAGACTGTCCTTGTTCTTAGGAGATATAATGCTGAGGTATTTAGGGGTAAAAAGTCATCATATCTGCAATTTATTACAAAATGGTTTGGGAGGAAACACATAAATACATAAATACACACATGCATACACAAACACACAGACACACACACTGTATAATATGTTACAGAGAGAGAATGTACGATATGGCAAAATAAAACCATTAGTAATCTAGATGAAGGGTATACAGGAGTTCATTGTACTATTCTAGGTCTAAAATTCTTTCAAAGTAAAATGTTAAAATTTTAAAATAGAAACACCATGTTGTAAGATGTCAAATTGCCTATACACTGAAAGTTTATTTCAATCCAGTAAAATCTGAGGGCTTATAAAAATCTAACATCTTTAGGAGGAAAGAAAAGAAAACAGATAATGGTCATTTACTTTTTTTTTTTTTTTTGGCTGCAACGGGTCTTGGTTGTGGCACGTGGGATCTTTGTTGCAGCATGTGGGCTATTAGTTGTGGCACATGGACTTCTTAGCTGTGGCATGCATGCGGGATCTAGTTCCCAGACCAGGGATTGAACCCAGACTCCCTGCAATGGGAGCGCGGAGTCTTACCCACTGGACCACTGGGGAAGTCCCAATGGTCACATACATTTTTAATTGGTTCAAAGCAATACATCAGGCTTGCTCAGATGCCACACCTCTACACTTAGGGAAGTGACAAAGTTTCAAGGGCAGCAGCCTTTGTAAGGGGGCGTGCTAGATAATAAGGCATGGGTGTGGGTGGCAGGAGAGGCCTAGTGATGGAGGGCCCCAGAGGTAGCCAAAGGAATGGCCAGGGACCTAAAACCCTTCAGTCTAGTCCTAGAAGTGGGGAAAGTAATCTTTAAGCCCCAGTCTCCTAACCCTCAGAAAGTACAGAGGTGGAAATGCAGCTGGTAGCAGCAGCGTACAAAGTGCCTCCAACTCCCTTGGAAGAATGATGGGCCATGTTACCAATTAGGTATTACCCACAAGGACAGCGTATAAAAGCCGGGAGCCAAACAATTAATGTCCAATCAGAAATGCAGGGACTTCCCTGGTGGTCCAGGGGGTAAGACTTCGTGTGCCCAATGCAGGGGACCCGGGTTCAAGCCCTGCATCGGGGAACTAGATCCTGCATGCATGCCGCAACTAAGACCCAGCACAGCCAAAACAAATAAATAAACATTAAAAAAAAAAAGAAGAAATGCATATTATAGGTTAAGATCAAAGTGACAGGAATCAGGAGAGGAAGGCATGACCATCAAGGCAGCAGCTGGACACTGTCAAGAAAAAGCTTCTCAGGGGAGGTATCTTTGAGCTTATCACTAGAAGTATAAGAAAGGGGCAAAGAAGAGACATCCTAACCAGGGAAAAGAGCATGAGCAAAGGCTGCCTGAAAGAGGATGAAACATTCAGGCTTCACCAGGACAGATGAAGGAAATCACTGAAGGGTTTTTGGCCAGGATAATACTATATACCATCATATTTGTACTTTTGAAAGTTCATTTTGGGGGAGTCTGTGGAAAATTAAGATTAGAGGCTTGATGAAGTACTTCAGGTAGAGGATGCCTGGTTGGAAATAAAGTGAAAAGTTCTAGAAAGATTTTGGAGCTAGAACTGATAGAAACTGAAGACTGTCTTTAGGGCTAAGAGGAACCATTTCTACCTTAGGTGAAAAGGTAAAAACTGTCCCATTAACTTACATATGAAATCTGAGAGAAATCATGTTTAGGAAGAAGATAAGTCAAATAAATGCTAAAGATCGGTCTTTTACATAATCTAATTGTTAAATTATTTTTTCCCTCCACAAAGAATATAGTATGTTCCCAATTTTGGCATAGTTCCTATTTAGTTCAGTTTCAAAAAACATTCATTAGATTCGTCTGTATGTCAGATGCTGTCCTAAAATCTGCTATTTTTTAACTTGTAAAAAATAAACCAAGATAGGGAAGGGATGCACAAGAAAAGGGTAGAAAAAAGATCCAAAGGCTGTCCTACCTGTGAGGTAAAGGTCGGCCTCTGTCCCCTGAAGGACACTGCTCCCAGAACCAGCACACAGGGCCACTACTTTGACTGGGGACTCTTCAAGATAAAGGAAACAAGAGAGCAATACTTTATAATTCCCCTTCATTTTAATATTATAATTTGTACCAAGAATCCTAAATGTAATGCAGATTTCACTTCCCAGTCTCATCACCAGTATGTGAATTGTGCTTATCAAGTTTTAAAAAATAATAAAACATGTCTTCATATAGGCAAACAGACTGTTCCCTGGCATTGCAGAGCTAACCCAAGACAGAGTTATTCCTTCAAACATACACTGCTGCACAAGCCCACATAAGGCTCCCCTGAACAGTACTAACCACTATTAGAACTAGGCTTTAGGCTTTATCTCAATGCTGCTCAGTAAAGCTCCCTCACCTGGGTCTCCAGGTAACAGTGAGAGGTAGGCAGGTGTCTCTCTGTTCCCAGGTGAGGAAGCTAAGGAACTAAAAGAGCTAGTTAGAGGATGCTACAAAGGGATTTGATACATTTTTTTTTTAATATCATATTTATCCTAAAAGAGCATTCTCTGCAGATTGAAATACGGAAACTTTCAAGTCAAAATCCAACAAGTGTTTAGCACTTAGGTTTCTAGAATGGACACTGCATTAGTGGTATTTCAAAAGAGGGGCAGGGCACTGGGGCTGGTCAGAAGTCCAATTCCATCTCTGCTACCCACCTTCTTTGGAAACGAACACTCATGAGTTGCTTGATCCAACTATGAACTTGGAGTAAGTTACTTATCTCTCCAAACCTCAGTTTTTTCACCTATACAATGGGAACAGTGGTACCTCCCAGACAGCTAACGAGAGCTAGCATTTACTGCACCTAGCATGTGTCAGTCACATGGATTATACCACCTCGATGAGACAGGTTTTATTATTACTGCAGTTTTTACAGATGAGGCTACCAGGAGACAGGGGGTTTAAATAACAGGACAAATTTGAACCCAAGGCGTTCAGAGTCCACACATAACAACTGCACTCCACTCTCCACCTTCGCAATGGGAAGTCACACACTCAGGACACTCAGTACAGTGCTAGGCTCACTGCAGGGGTTCGACAAGTGTTCTGCCCATTCCTTTCGTTCCCCAAATTACTGGGGAGAGCCAAGAGAAAAGGCACTGACTACAAAACTCAGAAACTGCAGTGGATCACGTCACTCCGCAGTACCTCAATATAAAACATCGCCAGTGTTGTGATATTTAAGATTTGCATTGTAATTAGAACAATCACAGTTTCCAGCTTTCTTCCTGCAATGTGGTAGGATTGCACTTCATGCTCTCCCTGGCTTGTGTCGGGCAATGTGACTAACTCTGGACAATGAATTGAACAGAATACATATCACTTCAAAGGCCAGAATGTTTAACTGATGGTTTTTAAGACCTTCCCTCTGCAACAGTGACCAGTCAACAATGAGCAGACTCCTGCACTGATCTGAGATGAACATGGAGTGTGACTGAGAAATAAATCTTGTTTAGGCCAATGAGATGTATACCACAGCATAACCTCGCCCACCCTGATTGATAAAGTAAACTAGTCATTTTCTGTGAGCTGCTAACACGTTTTCTCTCAGTTATATTGATACAGCCAAGAGTTTCAATTTTTGCCCAATATACTCAGTAGGTATACTGGACATATAAAGGAGATGAATAGGGCTTCCTAGGTGGCTCAGTGGTTAAGAGTCCGCCTGCCAATGCAGAGGTCACGGGTTCGATCCCTGCTCCAGGAAGATCCCACATGCCGCGGAGCAGCTAAGCCCGTGTGCCAAAAAAAAAAAAAAAAGGAGATGAATAAATAAATAAAAATAAATAAACACTTACCTAAGGTCTTCCCTACTCCAAGAGCAAGGCGAACATGAGACAGTTTTAGGTGTCTTTTGATTCGCTCAATCATGGTTGCCAAGGAGACAGACTCATCCAGTGTGCATAATCGTCCCATCCCAGTATGTAGAAGCAGAGGCTAAAGAGAAACAGAAGTTAGGAAAACGGTCCATCATCAGTCCTAGAAAACAAATCCACAGAATAAACAGCAAATGCTGAGATCAATAAAACAAGCGTACTATAAGCTTACTACAGCTGCTAGCTCCAGGCTAAAACTGGGGGATATAAACCTGACAAAAACATTCTCTGACTTCTAGGAGCTCACAATATCCTGGGAAGGCAGATGTTTACACCATCATGATAAAAGTGTTTACATACAAGGTAGCTGCTATTTTTTAGGGGAGCACAGAGGAATGACAAAATAAATGAGTTGAGGGATTTGGGAAGGTGGGTACTTGGAGCAAACAAAGTCAAACAAGTTTCTACAAAGACCTGGGTCTTGAAGACAGACCAGAAAGGAGTTAAAAAAGGAGTGCTGTCAAGTGCAGTGGGGTAGGTTAGGGATAGGGTGAGATGTGGAGAGGCATTCTAAACAGAGAGAACATGTACAAAGGTGCCAAGGCATGACAGCACACTGAAGGCAGATCCAAAAGCAGACGGCATAGCTGGTATGTGGAGCAAGGGATGGGAACAGAGAAGAGGCTGGAGACAGGGGGCATGGCCAGTCCTGAAGGGCTTCATACTCTAAGCTAAAAAGCCTGGATTATCTCCTGTAGGTGCCCACTCAGGAGCCTACTCATATCCCAGGTGAGGGCAGATGAGAATTTCAACTACTGTGGTGGCAAAGCAAACAGGAGAGACATTTTATAGCTCTAGGGACAGAATCAGCAGGGTCTGGATTTACAGGGGCAAGGGAGAGCTGTGCAAACCTGCAAATAAGATAGATGATGATGCCACCAATAATACAGAAAGAAGAAAAGTTGTATTTAAAGAAGTGATATGGTCAATATTTGTATATACCGGTTTTAAAATTCTTGTGAGATCCATAAGTGGAAAATATCCAGAAAGTGGCTGAAAATACAGGTTCTTTTTAAATTTTTTATTTTTTACCTTAAGAAAGCATTCTGAGACAGAAAATACACAGGAATCATCATACAAGTGGCTATCAAGTTAAAGGAATGAATAAAATGGTCCAGGCAGAGGGTATAAAATGAGAGACTGAACCTGTAACTGAGTCTCTAATGCTGAAGAAGTACCACTATAGTCTGAATGTTTCTGTCCCCCTCAAACTCACAGGTTGAAATCCTAACCTATGGATTAGGAGGTGTAGCTTTTGGCAGGTACTTAAGTCATGAGGCTGGAACCCACATGAATGAGATCAGTGCTCTAGAAAAGAGGCTCCAGAGAGATCCCCAGTTCCCTTCACCACTTGAGGACACAGACAGAAGGTGCCATCTTTGAACCGTGAAGTGAGTTCCCACCAGACACCACTCCAAGTCTGCCAGTGCCATGATCTTGGACTTCCCAGCCTCCAGAACTGTGAGAAATAAATTTATGTTTATAAGCTATCTAGTCTGTGGTATTCTGTTACAGTAGTCCAAACATGCTATAGCAGCCCGAATGGGCTAAGACAAGCACCAACATTTTTCTATTCCTGAAATGTCTCCCTTTTTCAATATATTTTCCAGGGCATAACATGCCTTCGTCACTACTTTGTGCTTCTTTAGGTAACAGTTAATTGCCCGTTGATCTAACAATTTACATATGAATTTGTCAGACAAAATATACACAGTAATATATTTTTTACTACCTTCTCCAGAGACAGAATTTCAGTCTTCTGATAAAACTGTCTGTTCTGGGAAAGGAAAGCCACCACCTGCAGCAAAGCCTGCTGAGCGCAGTTCACACTGAGCCGTGTTTCTTCCTCATCATCCGTCCTAGAAAAAACCGCTTGCTGGTTTAGGATAAACATAAACAATGTATTTAAAATAACCCACAGTTTACAACCTCCTATAACAGGAGATTAGATTTACGGAGAATTTAGGATTTAATTCCAAATCAAACTGTTTTCTAGAATAGTGTTTCTCAAACTTCAGCATTCCTCAAAATCATCTCATGGCCTTATTAAAACAGACTACTGGGTCCTAACCCCAGAGTTTCTGACTTAGTAGGTCTGACTGGGGGCTGAGAATTTATCTTTCTAACAAGTTCCAGGTGAAGCTGATGTTGCTGGTCCACGGACCTCACTTTGAAATCCCTGTTCTAGAATTGTTCTTAGTCCTGGCTGTGCATCAGAAATCTACTGCTGGCTTCTTAAAATAACAGCTGCTGGATCCTTCTATAGATCCAGTGAAACAGAACATCTATGAGTGACGCTGGGGCAAACTGAATTTTTTTAAAGCCCTAGAAAAGTTAATTTTCAAACATCATTGAATACAAGAATCTCCTGGACGTACTCTCAGGCAAACCCTATTCTAATTACACAGATCTAGGATAAAGCCAAAAATTTCCATTTTTCATAAGCACCCATTAGCAATGATTCAGAGGGTCCCTCAATCACTCTTTTAAAAAGCAATGTCTGGACTTCCTAGGTGGCGCAGTGGGTAAGAATTCGCCTGCCAATGCAGGGCACACAGGTTTGACCCCTGCCCCAGGAAGATAACGCATGTTGCAGAGCAACTAAACCCATGTGCCACAACTACTGAGCCTGCGCTCTAGAGCCCGTGAGCCACAACTATTGAGCCCATGTGCCACAACTACTGAAGCCCATGCACCTAGAGCCTGTGCTCTGCAACAAGAGAGGCCACTGCAATGAGAAGCCCGTGCACCACAAGGAAGAGTAGCCCCTGCTCACCGCAACTAGAGAAAGCCCATGTGCAGCAACGAAGACCCAACACACCCAATAAAAGAAATAAATAAATTTATTCGGGGGGGAAAAAAAAAAAAGAAAGCAATGCCCCTGGGAATTCCCTGGTGGTCCAGTGGTTAAGACTCAGTGCTTTCACTGCCTGGGCCCGGGTTCAATATCTGGTCAGGAAACTAAGATCCTACAAGCCATGGGAAGCAGCAAAAAAAAAAAAAAAAAAAAAAGCAATACCATAGAGCCTCTTCAAAAAAGTTTTGTATTTAACCAAAAACTCTAGACTCTGATATAATCATAGAATTCTAGAACTAAAATACACCTTAGGATATAATGTGGAAGTGTTATTTCAACACTGGAACCATCTGAGGAGACTTGAAAAGGAAAAGCAAAAACAGTGCCTGGCCCCCAATCTAATGGTCAATCCCAGATATTACCTGTAATATGGAGAAATGAATCAAGCTGAATGTGCATCAGTTTTTTAAAAAGTCCATCAGTTAGGAAAAGGAATCCTTCAAGAAATTACAGTACATTCATAATAACACATACTACATAGCAATTAAAAAGAGACACCTAGGGCTTCCTAGGTGGCGCAGTGGTTGAGAATCCGCCTGCCAATGCAGGGAACATGGGTTTAATCCCTGCTTCCAGGAAGATCCCACATGCCGCGGAGCAACTAAGCCCGTGTGCCACAACTACTGAGCCTGCGCTTTAGAGCCCATGAGCCACAACTATTGAGCCCATGTGCTGCAACTACTGAAGCCCACGTGCCTAGAGCCCGTGCTCCGCAACAAGAGAGGCCACGGCAATGAGGAGCCCGTGCACCACAACAAAGAGTAGCCCCCACTCACCGCAACTAAAAAGAAAGCCCGCACACAGCAAAAAAGACCCAACACAGCCAATAAAATAAATAAATTAATAAATAAATTTAAAAATAAATAAATGAATGATATTTTAAAAAAAGACACCTATATGGAAAGATTTGTAACACATCTTAAGTTAAAAAGTTAAATACAGGGCTTCCCTGGTGGTGTAGTGGTTAAGAATCCGCCTGCCAATACAGAGGACACGGGTTCGACCCCCGCTCTGGGAAGATCCCACATGCTTCGGAGCATCTAAGCCCGAGTGCCACAACTATGGAGCCTGTGCTCTAGAGTCCGAAAGCCACAACTATTGAGCCCACATGCCACAGCTACTGAAGCCCGTGCCTAGAGCCTGTGCTCTGCAACAGGAGAACCTGCCGCAATGAGAAGCAGGCACACCACAACAAAGAGTAGCCCCCGCTCACGGCAACTAGAGAAAGCCTGAGCACAGCAACACTCAATGTAGCCAATAAATAAATTAATTTTTTTAAAAAAGGTAAGTACATCATTCCATTTAATTAAGAAAACAACGAATAAAACAAAACTATACATTTCTTTGTGTCCCTATATGTGTTTGGAAAGATACCCACTTCTCTGAAAACAAAGTAAGAGACAACTTGAGTTGAAGATACTGGGTTTGAGTAGGGGGGACAAGGAAGACTTTTGTATTGTTTAAATTTTTCATGCTTCATTTGCATGATTTTAATTTCAGTATTTTCATAGTACTTCAGTATGGTAAAAGACATCCATGACTGGAATCTACACAAAATCTTATTAACAATTTTTCTTAAGATTCTTGAAATTCCCCAATATTATTAAAGGACATTTACTATGATTTTACTACAATGTATCTACACTTAAAAACCACTCATTGGAGAGTCATGTTTTGGTGTAGACTGAGATAGATTTCCATTTTTGCTTTGCGCAGTGACAGTATCATAGCCAATGAGGCTTGCCTAAGGCATGAGTATTGCTAATAGATTTCCATTTTATTAAAAATGCATTATATTTATCTTTTTTTAACAATTATTAAGTCCTAGCTTTTTATAACCTGTCTGTTATGATGCTTTAGTAGCTATTAGGGTAAGTTAGCCCCCCCCAAAATCTCTAATGAGGCAACATTTTGGTATCTCAGCCCTAATTAAATAAATGATTGACCGTCTAAGAGGCACTTTAATGTATTTTTTCTTTTCAAGTGTTTGGGAATCTTTACTTGCTGGGAGCTGATAAAAGTAAACCTCTGTTATCAATATTATCACTAGGGTTTATCTACATACCCTAAAGTAAAAATAACTTTCAACATTGCCAGGAGAATTAGAAATGTAAGTGTTAATTATTTTTATTGTTTTGAAAAGATCCCATAGTTCTCCTCAAGGACCAACATGCAAATGAGAAGTATGCTGCTTTGTAAATGGAAAATGATTTGTTGCAAACTTAAATAACAGGGTTACAGAATATGTGAGAAAAATTCTTACAAATTAATACACACAAAAAAGAGGAAAAGATATGTACCTAGCAGAAAATGAAGTGACAGATACACCTGCAATTCCTTTCACTGCAGAAATGACTTTGTCCAGGTCCTGGGTGTGGGTAACACTGAATTCTACTCTGTGTGTTCCCTCAGTGGGGTAGTCAGGAGCTTTGGAAGGATGGATGGGCCTGGAGGTGCAAACTCCTAGGGAAAAAAAGTCAGGAAGTGGAGTTTTTGTGGGTTTTTTTAAAAATTAAAAAGATAAATTACTGTGGGCAAAACTTCTAAGAAATGAGCATTTTCTTAAAAGATTCATTCTCAGATGCTTACATAATACACACACAAATACATATCCCTTACATACACATCCAACAGTCCCCATAATCTAAGGATTTAGTACAGACATACAGAATCAAATTTATTTTCAGAATTATTTTCCAGAAGACTCTTAAGTATCACAAAAAATTGGACAAGACTGACTCATGAAATTTTAGACGACATATAGAATTGTGACTGCTTACTAAATTTACTCATGTAAACTATGATTCAAGTCGCAAATGCTCATATCTACTTGACCACGTTAATCCAGATTATATAATCACAGAAGCTTCAGCCCAAAGCGAGTAAACTTTTTAAAAAGACTTACTATAAGCTAAAACACATATGCTGAATTCCCTCACTGTGCTGGGCATAAGGACTAATTCAATAAAACTCTATTTGATTGACATATGAAGTATCTTCTGGAGAGGGTTGAGCTTTAAATTCAGTTTAACAAGCGTTTCTAGAGTGCCTGAGTGCTAAGCACTGGGCCACATGAGTAAGAAATCACAAAGCTCAGTCAAAAATGAAGATTTCCTATGCTGTCCTTATTCATTAAGGATAAAAATTTCATTTTTCAAATGCAATTTAATTTCCAGATTTCGGCAAGATTATTTTAAAATATAGTATAATAAAAACAGAATAATGGTCCACATCCCTAAAGCAGTTAAAACACTATTGGAAAGGCATTCTAAAATTTCAAAGCACTGGTAGGGAAAATACTAAATATGAAAGAACAAGAGGCTTCTCACCAAGTCCTTTAGCCAGCCAGTTGTTGACTCCCTGGGGAGCAGCGTCATAGGCTGTGTGGGGAGAGTAGATCCCGACTCTGTTCTCCAGCGCCCGGATCACTAGGCGCTCTTTCCAGGTTTTCCAGGTGATGCGCTTCATGGGTCGGAAAATAGGTGGATGGTAGGAGAGAATGAGATCCGCCTTCTTCTGCAGCGCCTCCTCCATCACTTCCTCTGTCAAGTCATTGGTCAGGAAGAGCGTGCTTACGGTGTGTGGTGGGCTTGGTTCCACCAGTAACCCAACATTGTCCCAACTCTCAGCAAATGAGAGGGATGCAAAGTCATTCAAGCAGGACAGGAGAGCCTTCAAATCCATGAAGGAATGAGAAGAACTACAGATCACGGAATGGACTAGGCGGACTGTCGTGGGGACCAGGCGTACACGAGATGACAACATGCAGAAGTCAGGTAAAATTGACTATCTGAAGTCAAAACACAGAAAACAGAGCACATACACACTTTAGACTTGGACCTTTGAGACAGCAAAGCATAGGAGCAAAAGAGCTGTAGTCCTCCACACCTGGGTTCAAATACTGGCTTTGATATTACCAGCACATGGTACCAGAGGAAAGTCATTTAACCTCTCTGAGCTTGTCTTCTCACCTACAAAATGAAGATACTATAACCTACCTCACAAGCCACCTGGAGGAGTATATGGATTAATATGTTTAAGTCACCTTGCACAAGCCTGGTACATACACAATTATGTTCATCCCTTCCTTGCTGCCCCGCCCCCCCACCCTGCACCCTTGCTTCATCCACCCTTCTCCATTTCTCTAAATACTACCCTTTGTTCCAAGACCTCTTCGACTTCCTAAATGATGCTTTTCTTGACAAACCTTCCTTTTCAGTGTCTTTCCTCTCCCTGTCCCACCTGCTTTTGCTCTAGTTATTCTCATAATGCTATACTCCTGTTTGTCTGTCTCTCCCAGTATGCTAAAGCTACCAGAGAAAAGGAACTATCTTTTCTGTATCTCAGTATCACCAACATAGGCCAGCACTAACTGCTTACTATACAGACTGACAGTCCCCCTTCCCCCAGCGTAGCAGAATTTGGAGTTAGGGTGGTATATACTGACACTAAAAAGTGCTTTATCAAAAAAGTAACAATAACATATCTTAAAAGTTAAGTGTTTTATCAGCAGCCAGAACTATGAGGTGCATAGGTGGATCACTGTGTGAATGCGCAGGCTCAAAGCAGGAAAGGGCAGGAGCTACTGCCCCTGAGCCAAAACCTACCTGCCACACAAAGGCCAGAATTAAGAGGTGGGACAGGTGAAGATGTAGGGCACTCTGCCCACACAGTCTGTAAGGCTTCTAGACATCTATAGCCAATACAAAAGATAACACTGTCAGCTCCATTGTTACATTTAATATCTACGAATATTTTCATTTTTGAAGAAAAGCATTTCATGGTAAGCAAAATAATTAGCTAGAAAGCATAGTCGATTATAAATGTAAAGAAATACTCAACTCGATAATTTCAAAAGCAAATTTTTTTCAATATTTGTACTCAGAAATATTTAATATTCAATTCACTACTCAATACGTGGTTTGGAGTGATGTGGAGCCTCCACAAACCACTCAAACCTGGGGTCTTGGAAGATCTTCTAAGGGTCCTTATAACACTTCCACTCTCCAGATTCCACGTCCTGATAATACTCCACTCTCCCGACTCTTCTAAATCTGGCAAGCGACAGTGAAGCTCTAGCGGGCCACCACGCCGGTTTCGAGTTATCTTCTGTTACATAGGAAGGAGCCCTTTTAAGTAACAAAAACTCCCCATTTCCTACGAAGCTGAGTAGCCTGAAGTCACAATTAGGCGGCAGAGCAAGGCGGGAAGAGCACTGACTCTAAAACCAGACAAACTCCCAGAGCCACAGCTGTCTTTAACCTCTGCAGTTTCCACCTCTGAAGGATGGAAATAATAGTGCCCAGCTCACAGTGCTGCTGCAAGATTTAATCGTAAAGCTGGGAACAATGCCTGGCCTAGAGTCTGCACTGTTTGTTATTAAGATTCATTAGCAGGGCCCACTTTACAGCCTGCCAACTGCGCGCTCTTGTTTCAGTCCCACTTCAGACCTTTTCGAGGACAGTGAAGCGCGCAGGTGGCACAGACGATAAGCCCGTGAGTCAGGCCCCGGCCTCTCTAGAGCCTTATGCTCTCCAGCTGCAAGCGGTTCTCTGCGCCTATCTCCTCCCCTGCCACCTTCCACAGCAGCACCCACGTAACCACTGCCCGCCTTCCACACTAGAATTTAACTCTCGCAACACTCACCAGTCCCCGGACTCCGCCAGCGCTACTTCCGGTCCTGCGCCGAACTTCCGGGCGTCGTGAAAGCGGGCGGGGCGGGGGAGCCAGGCGGAAGTGGTCCTTTCCATTTTACGTCTGAGCGCAAGGCAGTTACAGAGCTTGACCAGAATCACGCTTCTTATCCTAGTGAAATTATTAAAAGAGCCCCCTTACACGGTCAGAAGTATTCCTGGTAGGGATAAATTACATCGTCTCCCTAGTTCTAGCCGTTTTGGTTTAAGATAGGGAGCAAGGGGAGGGAGGAGGCGGGCAGGCGGGGGGCGTTCTCGCTAATGGGTCCCTTGCTCGACTTCCGGTGGCCAGAAGAAACTAATTTCGAATCTACAGACCCGTGGGCCACCTGGGGTTGCTCTTTGGTGTTTTAGTAACAACTGTGTTAATCGAAGTGGTTGAGTAAGTATGGGTAACTTCACTTGTTCTTCATTCACTTAACTCAGAAGCTTGCAGAGCGCTGTGTATTTTAGTTCTTGGGCTGCTTCCAGTGAGTATTCTGTACGGGGAGTGTGTTGTTGAAGTAAGACAATTAGTAAAGCAGATAGTATATTAGTGCTAAGTGCAATGGGAAAAGGAAATCGTTAAGGCAGATTTAAATAGAGTTATCAGGTCGAGACCAGACTTTTGAGCAGACACTTGGAGGTGAGGAAAATAGTGGTACAGATGTCTGAGTGTACGTGTTCCAGGCGAGGGGAACACCCAGTGCCCAGACGCCGAGGCAAGAGTGTACCCGGCCCTTGAAGAGTGAGCCGGGGAAGTAGGGGTTGAGGGGCTTGAGACGAGTAGTATTGCCTGATCGCTTCCATAACCGGATTTTTATTACTTGGGTAGGATGGGTGCTCATTGAGACTTTTAAATATGCAGTAAAGATGAGCATGTGTGAGTTAAGGAAAGGAAATGAACTTAATTCTTTTTTTCTTTTGTAAATAGAGGCTTGTTTTTGAACTTCTCTCAATAAACTGTAAGAAAGTAACAGTACTTCCTGAAACCATCAAGAAGAAAAATGGTAAATTTTATAGAATTCTTATGAACGTCTTTCATTATAATTTTTAGAAATTCAGTCAAGGGAAATAAAACTGGAAATTTCAATGACAAAACAGAGACATGATAAGCTGTAAAAGCATGCAATGTAAAATGATTCTAAACAAAACCAGAAATAAGTAAAATTACTTTTAGAATTCTTTTTCACTTAAAACACAGAATTTACCTTTTATGGAAGAAGATTGATACATGATGGGTAGAGATGGAAAGCAGGTGTTGCAGGGGCAGAAGAGTATAGCCAGGTGTGATCATTTTAATTGGATCCTTTTGCTTTTGATCCAAGGTGGACAGCTAGAGCCTGAGGCAGAAAGAAAGCAATGTGCCCCCACCTGCAACACGCGCGTGCGCACACACACACATATACACACACATGCTCTGCTGCCTTCTGTTTTCAACCTGGTCATACTTGGACTGCTAGATAGTATTGTAAGAAGAGAAATTAAAAAGGAAACCTCAGAAGTTTTCCACCCTTTCTGGAATGGGGTAACAAAAGGAGTATTCTAGCTACCAAAACAACAGCTTAAACAAAAAGCAGGCAAGAAAGAGTACTCCGGTTACCTCTACACATTTACGATCTGAAAACACGATTTTTATGTCTGTTGTCTTTAGTGGAGAAAGAAATTGTTTTTTAACTCTCTCACAATTAAATTACATAAGGGAAATGGTGAAAACTATGCTTGTAAAAGTCATTTTCATACTATTTTTCAATAAATATTAATGACAGTGAATTGCCATTTGTCAGTAATGCTAGCATAAAAACTGTTTTTATTTTTATTGATAAAAATTCAAACTTAAAATAATTATTTTCATCACAACATTTTCCCCCAATTTTTAGCATAAATACCACTTTACCTTAACATTTATATTTCTCTTCTGGAGTTTTTTTTCTACTGCTGAAATACAGTAGAAAACATCTCTCAGAGCTACTATGTGGATGGATCATCTTTGAAACGGTGTTTCTGTTTTTATTCTGATAGTCATCTTTAATATCTAGTTAGGGAAATGATACAGTGCACAGTCACCTGAAGGAATCTCATTTATTCTCACATTCTCTCTCCTTTTTAGTCGGTGACATTGCATACAGATGTAGGTGATATTAAAATAGAAGTCTTCTGTGAGAGGACACCCAAAACATGTGAAGTGAGTACCATAATGTATGTGTAAAAGATAAGTTAATGCCTCAGGATAACCATTTTGAAATTTTCATCTAACTTAAAAAACATCCAAAAAAACAAAAAACAAAACCAAAGCTTTTCTATAAAACCATTGTCAAGAGAAACCAGCAATCATAATTTCTTATGTAATTTACACTTCTTTTTCTGATGTCAGAAGTGGATTAAAGAAAGGGTAGGTAATTTTTCTCTAACCATAGAGTGACTGGTATCTTTTTCTCTTGGCCCATTTTCCTCAAGAAATGTAAATAATCATTAGATATTAGGTAAGAGGACTGTTCCATACATTATTTCACTTGTTTAAATGACAAGGATAGAAGGAAAAACAGGGAGTTCCATGGCAGTCCAGTAGTTAGGACTCGGTGCTTTCACTGCTGTGGCCCAGGTTCAATCCCTGGTTGGGGAACTAAGACCCTGCAGCCGTGTGGCTGGGCCAAAAGAAAAAAAGAGAGAGAGATACAAGAAGGAAAAAGAGTCAGCTATATATATCCATTCATTCAGCAATTTATTTATGAAAGGTTATCTTGCCAGCATCTGGAACTACAGTGATGAACAAGAGACATTCCTTGCTCTTGTGGAGCTAATATTCTACCTGGGAAGATAGGCAGGGGGAAAATTCATTCTAGAAAAAAAGTAATTCTTGAGGGTAATAATGCCTTGAAGGAAATAAAGTGTTGAGAGAGAGAATAATGGGAAAGGATTTATTTAAAAGAAGGTGAGGGCAGGCCTATTCAAGAAAGTGATACTTTAAAAACTGAGTGTGAAAGGTAATGAAGGCATCTCCTGGAAGGACTTATAAAAAGAGCATTCCAGGTATAGAAATAGCCGGTGCAAGGGCCTCGAGGTGGGAAAGCCTGCGTTTTTTGGATGAATTTTCAGAAGCTTGATGGAGTTAACACAGTAAGCAGCAGGGAAGGGGTTATTATCATTATGTGATGTAGAAGTAGGCTAGGTCATGCAGGCCCTGCTGAGGATTTTGTATTTTATTTCAAGACAGAAGGAAGCTATTGTAGAGTTTTAGGCAGTGACATTATCCAAAGTAATGCCTGAAAGGTATCGTTTAAATAGGTTGTTGTAGTGTTTTCAGTAAATACAATTGGTTCTTTATCTTAAATGTGTTTCTGCTACATCATTTCTCAATCATTATTTTTACTCTCTTCAGAATTTCTTGGCTCTTTGTGCCAGTAATTACTACAACGGCTGTGTATTTCATAGAAATATCAAGGGCTTCATGGTTCAAACGGGAGATCCGACAGGTAAGTTATTCCAATAATACCTAGGGAATTGGGTATGTAGTGTGAAGAAGAGACTAGACAAAGAATAGAAAAATAAAAGTATGTGGGGTTTTTATAACTTACCTTAGCAAGAAATTTTTAAGCAGAAGCTACTAGCACCTAGCCCTAAAATATGAACAGTCTTGATAAGGAGAGTTTGGGGGTTTTGTAGAGATATTTTATTTTTATGGTCTTTAAAGTTCAATTTTGGGAGGTAAGACAGGACATACCAAATTTTATTGTTTTTAAAGGGTTATGCTATATAAACTAGCCCTTACATTTAGAAAATGAACCCTTTTTCAACTTTAATGAGATACTTCTTTTCATTTGTCTTGTGATATAGGTACTGGAAGAGGAGGTAACAGTATCTGGGGCAAGAAATTTGAAGATGAATACAGTGAATATCTTAAGGTATATCTGAAATACTTCAAAATCTATTCTTTCGTGCTGTGTTTACACTTGGAAACTTTGGTACATATGTTGTGATAATACAAGTTAAAATAGAAAGATGCTTTTTCATCGTTTTTGTATACTTGATAAGTAATGTCAGGGAGGAAATATAAATGGCAGTTCTAGCCTAATATATACTGGAATCTCACCATCACATGACTTTTGACATTTAGTGAGCTCATCTTTGGGTCCAATCTGAAATGTTTAATCAGTAATGTACGTAAAGTGCTTAGCTCACTATAAAATTCATGTTGAATGACATGAATCATTGGCCTTTTTTTGAGACTGGGGAGGAGAGATTGTCAGACCTCTTGGTTGCAATGTTGCTTATTATCAATCTCCAATTTTTATCATCTTCTGTTAGATATTTGAATATTCCTGTATTATCTTCACTTAATGTCTGTGGTAGATCTCAACTACATCAAAGAGAAGTGCATATAAATAAATCTTCAGCATAGTAAAATTAGATATTTATATTTCCTCTTTTTGTGTTTTTCAAACTTTCTAAAGAATTTTTTTTCTAAAAATTAAAAAACTAGTACATACCAATATTTTTTAAAGAATCAGTTCCATTCCCCAGAGATGACATCAGTTAACAATTTATTGTGTGGTCTTTCAAACTTGTATCTGCATAGAATGATGTTTATAATTAGACAAAAAGAAATCAGTTATCCTCAATCAGAATATGTAATCTAGTATATTGTTTTTCGGTTATAGTAAAACATCCTCAGCAAAACTTGTGAAAAATATTCATTGCAGTGTTTATCTCTGGATGGTGACTATATTATCTTTTTGCTTTTCTATCATAAAGAAATATTGTTACAAAGTTGGAGTTAAGAGGTGATAAATTGTTAAAAAAAATCATCCTTTTTCTGAGTAGGAAATGAAACAATTTTTTAGACGTTAATTAATGACTGTTTCCATGGTACTAATCTGTCATCCTATACCAGTGGTTTTCAAACTTTGCTGTTACAGATTCACCTGTGGCAGTTTTAAAAATAAAAAAAATTGGGGCCTTACCTCCCTGAATCTAGAGAAAAACAGTAGAACTGATTAGGACCTTGATAATATTTTAAGGTACCCTGGTGATTCCTACACAGACAAGGTTAAGAACTATTTTCTTATACAGCAGAGTTGAGGAGGCATATTGAATATTCACATAGTCTAACCTAGAAATTCCATTCCCATGTGTTTACCCTAGAGAAATTCATGTACATGTGCACTAGGAAACATGTACAAGAGTGTTCCTAGAGTACTGTTTGTAATAACAAAAATCTGAAAACAATGTCCTTTGATCTTTGAATGGACAAATTGTAGTATATTCAGTAGTAAAATATTATACAGTGAGAGAAATCAGACTACAAATAGTATGATACTATTTTATAGAGCTCAGAAACAAGCAAAAAGAAACAATATATTGTTTAGGCGTGTATAAAGATATCAGAATACTGGTTACATCTTGGAGAGGCTGAAGTAATAGCTGAGAGGAGCACGTAGGCATATGCAATAATTTGGTAAATTTTAATTCTTAAAACTTGGAAATAGGTTAATGGGTGCTTATTTTATCAAGTTGTAAGTGTACATTGGTAAGGTACATATATTGGTAAGGTATGCATCAAATACTACATTTGATTGGTAGTCACCTTTTAGGGAGCCAATAAATCATTAATATCTCTATGTAGCTGCATCTCTATGGTTTGTGTCATTAGTGTCCCTTGATGAATAGCTAAAGATAGAGTAATCATTGGAGTTACTTGTAGTATATTTTATATTTGGGCATCTCCCTGTAAGACAGTTCTGTCTGTCTTCAATCTTATCAGTAAAGTCCCCTTAATTCCTTTATATAGTCCCTTGTATAACAAATAGTATCATGAATATTAGAGTTAGACAAGGCCTTCCTAAGATCATCCAGTCCTGGGGTTATGAACTGACTGCCCACAGGTGGAAGACCCACAGATGCATTCTCTATGGCCGTTGGTTTAAAAAAATTGTAAATATCATGAGGCAAGAGATACACTATTCCTTTTGCCAGACTCCACCATTCCTTCATGTTTACATTCTGCCCAATTATCAGTTTATTATCTGCTAACCCTTGTGAGCATTTGAATTATGAGTAAACCCCTGAACTAGTCCAACCTCCCTTGTTTTACAGATAAAGAAACTAGCCAGAGTCCAGTGTATATGTGAAGAGATTATGGGGATTTTGGTTTTGTTGTCTGCCTGATCATTTCATGCCAGCACACTGGTCCTTAATATAAATGTAAGGATTATTTTTATTATACATTGATATTGCCAAGTGTTCGTGGCTCTACTTCTCCAAAGATGAAATTAATTGGAGAATACGATTTGATATATAAATAACTTACATACAAGTTTCCAGAAATACAGATAATACAGATACTGAACATTTGGGATAGCCCTAATGGAAGGTGATAAAATGTTTTCTTGATCCCTTAAATATTATGAAGGTAAAGAGTGCATGTCTTGTTTCAGTCTTATATTTGGAATACTTATGTAAAAACAGTTAATACTTTGGCCTGTCTTTTTCAGCACAATGTTAGAGGTGTTGTATCTATGGCTAATAATGGCCCAAACACCAATGGATCTCAGTTCTTCATCACCTACGGGAAGCAGCCACATCTGGACATGAAATACACAGTATTTGGAAAGTGAGTGTTCTGGTTATGGCTTTCTTTGGAATGTCAGTGCAAGGGATACATATGAGTGGCTGTGATAGTAGCATAACTAATATTCAAAGAACAGTATGAGAGGTAAATGTATCTGGAATTTAAGTCCATCACTTAATAACCCTGTGACCTTGGGAAACTTACAGCCTCTCTGAGCCTCAAGGGCCAGTACCTTTTTTTTTTCAGGATCATTATGCAAGTTAACAGTATGTACCTGTTTTCATTAAGAATAGCATTTTGCATCAACTAACACATCTGAAAAACAGTTGCTTAAACAAGGTAGACCGGGATGCTGGTTCTATTATGTCACTGATGTTCCAGGTGCCTCTTGCTTCTCAACCATCTTTAGCTTTCATTCTGAAGCTCAACTCATGGTCATAATTTGGGCAGTACAGCTCCAGTCAGAACATTTGTGTTCCAAGCAGAAGGGAGGAGGAAGGGCAAAAGGCACTTGCCAGCTGAATCAGCCCCTTTTTAAAGAGCTTTCCTGGAAGACCCAGAACTTACCTACAAGGGAGGGTAGAAAATGTATTTTAGCCAGACGTATTGCCAATCTCAATAAAATCATTCTTCTGTGAATAAGAAGGGGAGATTGGATCCTGGGGAGGTGTTTAGCAGTTTCTGCCAGAATCTACATTACAAGCACTCTATCTGTGAATTGCTTTTATAAATCAACAGGAAGTCAGTTTGTCAACAAATATTTACTATGTTCAATAAACCAAGGCACAGTTTTAGAGTTTGTTTTATTTAACAGTTTGGATGCCAAGCTAGTTAATTGAAAATAGAAGTCTACAACTTTTCATTTCATATACGTGTCTAATTTATAGATTAATAATAATCAGTGAAAAGGAATGTTACAGTCTTTAGTAGTTTTTGTGTGTATATAGAAAACCCAGATTCCCTTTCTTTTATTTTCTCCCTTAACCCACCATTCAGAATTATTGACCAGTACTTATCAGGACTTATTTTACTGGGTTTGTAAAAAAAAAAAAAACTATAGAGTTTAGAAGAAGGATTCTTAACCTTCAGTCTAGTAATTTCTTGAAATTATTTTGTGTATATGCATACACATTTTTCTGAGAAAATGGTACATAGCTTTCCACTGGTTCTCAAAGGGGCCGATGTCCCAGATATTTATCTAGGCTTACTTACCTCAATTTTCTACCTGCCCTTTTTTGCCTGAGATCTGTTTCTTGTATCCTTTTTTTTTCTTACTGACCCAGAAGGTGGGAAAGCCTTTAAAACGTACAATTTAAAGACCTTAATTGTCTTACATTTGGGTGTAAAATCAAAAGGTTTTGGTTATAGTACCATTTTAGTGGAAATGTAAATTAAAATGTAAATCCGTTATCCTTTTCTTAAAGTACATACTGTAAGTCTTAGGAATTGATTTGAATTGCACTAGGAGGTATAATCTAAAAAGCCACTTTAGCAAATGTTTTAGACTAACTTTCCAGAACACATTAGAAGGCTAGTTCTCAATATTTCTTTTTTCTTGATAGAAACATGAAGTGGGCTTGCTGGAAGTTGACTTAACTGTTGATCTTCTATGCTGAATATTGCTTTTTGTTTTTGTCCAGAAGTAAAAAATAAAAACATCATATTTAAACAATAAAGTGCAAAGTGGCCACCCACTTCAGGACTTTCATTGTAGGGCAGTACTGATAATAATAGTGTCATCTTTTCATGCTTTGTCCAGGTTTTTCCTATAGCAAAGAAAACCTTATGACTGGTTATATTGGCACCATTTGTAGCTATTCCATGTGAAGGAGGCAGAATGCAACGTTTAGGTACTTTGCCCACTGCTGTTGTTGTCTAAAGAAATAAAAATGAATTTTTGTTTTTGAATTTTGGCCCCTACCTATGGCAGAAAATCAAAGCAATATTTTTTTGTACTCAACTAGGGAATTCAAAGAACTGAGACATGGTCATTTTCTTTTAAAAAGATAATTGCTATAGATATTTGGATATTATGCTTCAATCTCAGGAAATTTTCAAACATTATATTGTATCTCTTTCAGGGTAATAGATGGTCTCGAGACTCTAGATGAATTGGAGAAGTTACCAGTAAATGAGAAGACATATCGACCTCTTAATGATGTACACATTAAGGACATAAGTATTCATGCCAACCCATTTGCTCAGTAGCTATAATAGACCTGGACAAATACTTGGCAAACTATTCAAGGAACACACCTATTTTGGTTTACCCAGTTTTAATTATGTCAGAGATTACATCATCCTCTGCTTGTTTACAACTATGACATTCTGAGTTGGTGGTACCAAGGGGAGCCAAACAGCTTTTACTCCTATTCTTAGAGCATATTCTTTACTATAACTATTATCCAATGCATTTCTTTAAATTTAATTTAAAAAACAAACAAACAAAAAGCTGTTTAATTTTGTTTTTATATATAAACATTCATTTTTAAATGCTGAGTCTCAAATCCAGGCATTTTTTAGCACCCTAATCACATACGCCTATCATATCTAGTCCACATCCTAGAATTATTATTTTCTATTAATTATTTACTTTGTACAGTTAGAAAGAGGAAGGGAAAATAAAGAGATGGCCTAGAAAGGCCAGTCAATGCAGTTGCGATTTTCCCTGGTCTTCAAATTTATGGTAAAGGCTCAGAGAAGTCAAGTACAGTAGACATTTGGAATTTCCCAACTGATTTTGCCCAAGAATATTTTTTTTTCATTTGTTTTTTTTTTATAAATTTATTTATTTATTTATTTATGGGCTGAGTTGGGTCTTCGTTGCTGTACATGGGCTTTCTATAGTTGTGGTGAGTGGGGAGCTACTCTTCATTGTGGTGCACAGGCTCCTTATTGTGATGGCTTCTCTTGTTGCAGAGCATGGGCTGTAGGCACGTGGGCTTCAGTAGTTGTGGCACATGGGCTCAATAGTTGTGGCTCACAGGCTCTAGAGTGCAGGCTCAATAGTTGTGGTGCACGGGTTTGGTTGGTCCATGGCATGTGGGATCTCCCCAGGCCAGGGCTCGAACCCATGTCCCCTGCATTGGCAGGCAGATTTCTTAACCACTGTGCTACCTAGGAAGTCCCACGTTTTTAAATTCTTTTTTTATTTTTGGAGCTTTTTTTAAATTTTTTTTTATTTTATTTTTTTTATATTTTATTTTTTTTGGGGGGGGTACATCAGGTTGGAGCTTTTTTTTTAAAGCATATCTTTTAAAATAATGCAGGGTTAAATAAAATAAACAAAATAATGCAGGATAGAGTTCTACACATGATCCATTTGAAAAATACAGTTAGTTGTAGAGTCCTGGTCTGGGTTCGAATCATAGCTCTGCCCCCTACTGTTAACTTCAGACAAGTTAACATCTCCAAGCTTTAATTTTCTCATACATAAATAATCCTTCATATGACCGTTGTGAGGATTAAATGAAATAGTGTGTGTGAAGCTTCTGGCATGTAGTAAGTGTTCTGTAGCAAGTAAATGGAAGCTGCACCTCTTAACCATATCAGGGCTCTCACCTAATCAGGCCATGTATCGGGCTCTACCGTTGATTTGGTCAAGAACTATGTCTGACTCACTGTCTAGATCACCTAGATTAGATTTTGGGTATTCATAAAACTGATACCAAACATTTCTTGGTTTGTATCGTTTCTGCAGATAGCTGATCTAATAAATGTTTTGATTCTTTCTTAACTGCAGTTTGGGAGTTAGCTTGCAGTTATCCTCTTGTTGCTATCAATACTTTCCACTAAACTCAGGGGCCAGTTATACTAAAGCCCTCACACTTTGTTTCACCCTTTCAATTTAATTTTTAGTTTCTAGAATTAGTATTAAGGCCTCTTTTGGGGCAGAATTTGGTTTGCCACTTCTTATACTTGATATCTTTCTTCTCCAAACATATCATTGAATTTTTGTCACCACCCTAAGAGTATTTTACTGATTGTCAGGATGGTTTTGTGCTGATTGACATTCCCTCAATTTTTATTCCAAACTGTGCCATTTTTTTAGTGGTGCCAGTATGGTGACTTTTGGGTTTTTAAAGCTCATTCTTATGTCTGCTCAGTTGTACGCATAAGGATCTTGTAAATAGGGAGGTATATTGGCAGCCCCCTTGGGCCTCTTGTAGGTACCATGAGGATCAAAATCCAGAACATTGATTTCTGTCCACTCACACTAAATTGACTGGTTCACTGATCACATTAGCAGTTGGGTGACCCAACTGCTAATGACTGATGTTCTGTTCCATGTATCAAATGGTAGTAAGTATAAGCTACTAAAAAGACTAGAATATTGCTGATCAATCCAAATTCTCTTTAAAACAAAGTAATATGGTTCCCCATCTAGACCAGAGGTTGGCAAACTGTAGCCCTCAGTCTGGCCACCCGTTTTTGCAAATAACATTTTATTGGAACTCTGCCATTCCCATGTTTATGCAGTGTCTGTTTTGTGCTACAGAAGTGAGGTGATTGGCTGTGACAGTGACCAAATATCCTGCAACCTAGAATATTTTCTATCTGGCCCCTTAAGATACAGTTTGCCAACCCTTGACCCAGACTATCAGAAGTTGCCAGGTAATCATGGTTTCACAGGAAAGGGAGTTGGATGAGTTTAAGGGATAGTATAAACAAACTATGCCTGAAACCTCCTCCACTCTAGAATTGTACCTGAATTCGTTAGAATTCTTGAGTCCTGTTAATTCTTGGTTTGGAGCTCTCTTTTGAGGCTTACAGACCTTTTGGTTAATGGCAAATTGAATAGTTATAATTTATACCTTGGTTGAACTTGGAAATTTCCAAATCCATTTAGCAACACATGTATAATCTCTATGTTGGGTATTTCTGAAGACATGTTTTTTTGTTTGAACAACTAAAACTAGTAAGTAATTTATTGAGCTGCTTCCAGGTTTGGATACAAAGATGCACAGGACACTGCCTACTCCATAGTCTAAGGAGCTAATAGACATGTAAATAGATAAATTTTAATACATAGGACTCAATTTTTAATCAGTTTAGTAAAGTGGATAGATTAGTTACTATTTCACTAATGGGTTGAAAAGAAAACTGATGGTTCTTTTCAATTCAGTTTGTACCAGTTGTGTTTCAGGTAGTGATGGGAACTCCACAGAATAATTCTAAAGCAAATCTAGAAGAATACATGATAATGGAAAATTTTAAAAATATAATGAAAAAGGAATTAATCCTGATCTTTATAAAGCTGCAAATATTAAAACTGTGATGGTGTGAGGGATAAGACTAGAATAATAGAAAAGGAATGTAAACAGTAGTATATATACATAGTTTACTTAAAGCATATCCAAAATCATTAAAGAGTTATTCCAAAATTGTGTTAGGATAACTGGTAAATGACATGGAAAAAAAAAAGCAACAGAATTTCACCTCACATGATATATCAAAATTCCAGATGGATAAAAGAGTTACCTTTTTAAAGAAAACACAAGAAAAACCTAAAGCATTTCAAAGAATTCCTTTGACCCGGAAAGGAATTTCTCAGTTTACAAACTTGACAAAGGTGAAGATGGAATGGGTTTAACTGCAGGAAAACAGAACAGAAGAGAGCTGTATACTCAAAAAAGCAATAGGGTATGAATGGGCAAGTCATAAGAGAAAAGAGATGTTCAACTTTGCTAATTAGAATATGAAGTTACAAGTTCAGTATCCACCAAAATAACATTTTTTAATGTTATGCGCTAAGAGCAGCCAAAACATAGTACCGTACCAGAGACTGGGTGGCTTAAACAACAGAAAATTTTCTCACAGTTCTAGCGACTAAGTTGGGAGGTCAAGGTGTGAGCAGGGTTGTTTACTCTGAGGCCTTTCTCCTTGGCTTGTAGATGACCATCTCCTCATCTTGGCTTGTAGACGATCACCTCATCTTTCCTCTGGGTGTGTGTTTCCCAATCTCTTTTTATAAAGACACCAGCTAAATTGGATTAGGCCCCTCCCTAATGACCTCATTTAATCATAAGTACCTCTGTAAAGACCCTATTTACTGCCAACCAAAAATGGGTTGCTATCTCCTTCTACATTATAAGAATGAAATCACAGGGACTTGCCTGGTGGAGCAGTGGTTAAGACACCTGTGCTCCCAATGCGGGGAGCCTGGGTTCCATCCCTGGTCAAGGAACTAGATCCCACACGCATGCTGCAATTAAGAGTTCACATGCCACAACTAAGGAGCCCACAACTAAAACCAAATAAATAGATAAAATATGGAAAAAAAAAGTCACTAGCCACTGTAGTCACTAACCTTCAACACACCTTGAAGGGAATTCAGGGTGGCCATCAGGAATGACGCACTATATGCTTTAGGGAAAACGGCAAAACAGACCCTAAGATATTTTCAAGAGAAGATTTTATGAGCCCAATTTCTTGCATCTTCTCATATCTAGAAAAGCACTAAAATCATCCACGGTGACTAGCAGCAATCCTCTGCCAAAATGTGTGCTTGACTGCCCGTATCCTCCTTCACTAATATCATATATAATACTGACCGACTTCTCCCCCTGCCTCTTGGGAGCATTTCCTCACAGCTATGTAAGAGGCTGTCTCAGGGCATTTTGCCCCAAATAAAACTTAACTCACAACTCTCATAGTATGCATTTTTTTCAGTCAGCACTACAAACACATTCACATTCTGAAGTAGTGGGAGTTAGGTCTTAAACATGAATATGTGTGTGGGGAGGGGTGGCACATAGCTCTTCAAACAGCCCACAACATGCACCAACACACTGAAATAGCTAATTTCATTAATGAAACTTTGGGTATATCCCAAATCAGTAATTGGCTGGGTGTGAGCTTTCCTAAATTTAAACCCGGTTTGCAAAGCAATTTTGGCAAGGCGTACAAAATTTTTTCATCGTCTTTTACCCTGTAATTTTACTGTGAGGATTTCTCATAAATAAATATACTAAATTGCTCTCTGCCCATTCACTCCAACTTTGACCTGTAATAGCAGAATATGGTTAATGTCCATATTTAGATTGCTGTTAGGATTAATTAGCACAACCCTGATTAAAATATCGAACAGCTGTAAATTTCACAAGTTACTGTGAGAAATTTCTCCCTCCCAAGTGAAATACCTTATATTTAGTGATCCTAGCCCCATGTAAGAATCCAGGTATTTATAGTCTTAAAGCATTTTCATATCCATTTCGAGAAGCAGCTTAAATGCAAAGAAGCATAGGAATTTTGGGAATGTGTACTCATCACTTTACCCTACAATAGTTGTCCATCCGTATTTCAGCAGGTTCTCTACCTTGCTCTCCTGTGCAAATAAGACCAGTAAAATTATGCTTTGTAGTAAACGCGTGATGATTTTCTGTGTTTCACTCCACTCAGTTTGGAATGACTACGTTAGGGTTTTTTTCCAAACGCCAAAATGGAGAAGGGGCGGGGCGCGGGGGAAGGCAAGATCGGCAATTACTTTGTCCTATCAAATTGCAGCTTGATTTTTGTTGTTCAGAGGTTGTTTCCTGATAACTTTTTCTTCTGCTAATGACCTTCTATTTTCCCCTTTTACAGTTTACTTGGCCTTTACACCGCAGAGGCCCCGCTTAACGCGTAAACGTTGCTTAATTGTGAGGAGTTCCACTTCCTGTCTCCAGACTCTTGCTCTCACATTTCTTCGACTTTTAAAACCTCGGGAAAAATCTTTACAATCCAACTTCAGTGCGTGTCGGCCCAGCCACGGAAGACTTAAGTTCTAAGAAGGTCTCAGAACCTTAACAAAAGCCCAAATCCAGACAATTCCTAATTTGGGACTATTTGATGTAGATGGTGTAACTTCCTTAAGAAACATTGTTTAAGTGGTTGCTATCAGGGCACGGGCTATTTTGTACCCTGCTTCCCTCACTTTTCCTCATTTCTGGCGTTCACGAACACAATTTTTAGTGAGCACGGACGAGTTTCTGCTCCCTAACACAATGTTTTCTCATGGTCGGAAGAGAGCGACGCCAAGATGGCCACAAGCAACCACTTCCCTCCCTCTACCTTTGGTCGCTGAGCTGCCGAGCTCCCGACCCAGCGCCTGCGCACACGGCGCCCTGCGCGCTGGCGCATTCCTCCCCGCGTGCACGCCCCGCCCGGAGGCGGAGACGCCCTTGCTTCGTCATCATGTTTTCCAGGAGAGTCCAGACGCTGCGGCTGTCAGCTCCATTTTGTTGTCGGAGCTCGTCGCAGCCAGCTGGGTTTTCTCCGTGGTCGCGTTGCGAGCATTGTCTCCTTACGCTGGAACTCTCTGGCCAGGACGGTAAGACGCAGGAGGAAGCGGACTAGGTGTCAGGGCCCCTTTCTGTACCTCCAGAGCGCCCGCCCACAGTCTCCTCACGGGGACCCCCTTTTTTCCCCCACCCGCCTCCTCATGGCTGCGCAAAGGTGGCCCTCTCATCTTCCGTGCTTTGCCGAGCCGGTCGCTGAGAATTTCTCTTTGAACTGCGACGCCCAGACTCTGGCGAAGGGTAGTGCTAGGGTTTGCTAGGTGGGGAGAGGTTCTCGAACGTTTGTCTTCCCCAGAGGGAGCGGGGACAGCCGAGCCCAGGCGCCATGTTCTTTGCGGTGGCGGCCTCGGCCTGGCTGTAAGATGGCGGCCGGGCGGAGACTGCCGGGGGGAAGGGGGGGGGGGCGTTGTTGACTGAGTTCTGGAATGTGCCTAAGTCTCGCTCCACAGAGGAACTGTGTTCTTAACAAATGGAAAGAAAGAATACTTTGACCTCGTGTAAGGCGGTATTACTTAATATTTAGTTAAGTCGTAAAGGATTCGCGGGAAAATGGTGTGTCTTTGCCCTCAGTGGTGTAAACAAAAGTCAGGTTTATGAACTCGAAGGAGAAAAGGGCGTGTGTGAAGGAACGTGTGAGAGACGTGGGCGGTCGGGCGTTTCAGGCGAAGGTGCTTATGTAGTCCCACGCGTCGAACAATTGGAACTTTTTGATTTGGAGTTGTGTTCAGAGACGAGGTGGGGAGCCCGGGCAGTTAGTACGGGTATGAACGGCAGTTGATGAGAAGTTTTTATATAACGTCTTTTTTCAAGTTGTTAGGAATTTGTGCTTCTGGCAGGAAAGAATTTTTTTCAAAGTTGATAAATTGAGATTTCCTCCTCTGTTTTTATTTTCCAATACTCTTCCAGTAAATCTGAGCGTGACATGTAAAGTTCAGACTCCAGATTTTGAGACAACAAAAGAAGTCATTGGTTTATCGGTGATTTCAGGTTGGGTGATAATGACTTTTGAACTTTGATTTAAAGCAACTATTAAAACGTCACAATTAGAGTGAATTTGCAAGGACGAGTTTTATTAAAGTGTTGACATGTGGGATGCAATTAACTGGGGAAAACTTGTGTTTTATGTAGATGAGACACTCAAAGAGAACTTACTGTCCTGATTGGGATGAAAAAGATTGGGATTATGCAAAATGGAGGAGCAGCAGCAGCTGTCATAAAAGAAGGAAGAGATCACATAGCAGTGCACGGGAGAACAAGCGCTGCAGATATAATTTCTCTAAAACATCTGATAGGTAAGGAGGGTATAGTTATCAGTTGTATCTCAGTAAAACTGGGGGGAGAATACATTTTCATGATTAAAACTAGAATCGACTTAAAATAGCTGATTACCATTTCTGTTTCCAATGATGGCTTGTAATGGTTGTAAAACTGGGTGGGAGTTTTTTTGGGTTTTGGTAGGAAAAGCATAAAATCTTATTAAGAGTACCGTTTTAAGACATTTATTGAGACTCATTTAAGGACATTCGGTATTAACATCAACCATTGAAAAAAACATTTTGTCTTTTTTCAAGCTATTATCTGGAAAGCAGATCCATAAATGGGAAAGATTATCATAGTCGACGCTACATTGATGAATACAGAAATGACTACGATCAAGGATGTGAACCAGGACATCGTCATAGAGATCATGAAAGCAGATATCAGAACCATAGCAGCAAGTCCTCTGGTAGAAGTGGAAGGAGTAGTTATAAAGGCAAACACAGAATTCACCACAGCACTTCATATCATCGTTCACATGGGGTATGAGCTCTTTTAAAATATTTTGGAAATTTTATTTCCCATTTGAAACAGGAAAACTTGAATTTGTGTTTGATAATTTGAGAAAGTTCTGTTTAAGATGAAGTCATCTCAGTTTTAACTTGCAGGATTCTTTGTGTTTGTGCATTGGATAGGAAATTCCTGAAATACAGTACATGTTTAGTTATATAATAACAGGTTTTATTAATAGTTGACAACTAACTGTCATTCCAGTGAAATAGTGGAGGTAATTTAGTTTAGGTTATAGTAGGGATTGCAAGATATTCTGAAAATTCTTTTTATAGTACTTCCAGAAATCTGATTTGTTTTAATAAGTTAAAAGTCTTACTACAAATAGAAGTAGGATTTTTATATTGGTATGATTGAAGATTATGTGTGCCTCTTTGTTCTGGCAAAGCATATTCTTGAATCCATTTTCCACTAAGCAGAGCACTTAAACAGATTTGAACATTATGGGTTATGTGTTAATTAGCAAGTGAAGCTCAGATGACATTTTAAATACCATAGTGTTATTTTCATGTGCCTTTTTTTTCCTCCCCAAAATTAGTATTTTTAATTTTATTTACTGTTTCAATATTTGTTTTCTTAGATTAGCTAGCAAGTTATAATTTGGCCACAGTCTACTTTTGACAAGTAAATATTACATTCTACAATTTTGCAACATTAAATTAGGACACTAGAAACTTAAAATTATGTTTCAGTGAATGCTACAACTAAACATCTTTTTTAAAAAAGAAAAACAATTGTATTATGTTTTGTTGCCTTACCACTTTTGAGTATCTTATCTGAAAATCTGTTCCTTGCCATGTTTTTCTCCTGTTAACATAAACTATGTGCCCTGTGAATTTCTGGGGACTGAATTTGAAATTGCTCCTGCCAACCGTTTGTGGCCTGGCGTGTATCTGAATGCCTGAATATCTCCCCGCTGAATGAATTTCGTATTCTGCCCTGAATTCACTCGGGTATATTGATTGGCTGGATGATCTTGGTGCCGCCCACTTGACGTTTCCAGAAGAGTCACCGAAGGAAAAGAACCAGGAGTGTAGAGGATGATGAGGAGGGTCACCTGATCTGTCAGAGTGGAGACGTACTAAGTGCAAGATGTATAGAATATTTTTCAACACTTATTAACTTTTCAGATAACATAATCTATATATAGATTAAGATTTCAGGGATTTGGAAATCTTTTTCTTTCTCTGTTTTTGTTTGTTTTTTTTCCCATTTCTTTTGGTGGGGGGGATTGTATTTTTTGCTTTCTTTAGAAATTTAATGTTTGTTATGGAGAACTTCCAAAACAGTAAATCAAGTTAATGAAATTAGCTTAAGAATGAAATTAGACCTAAAAATAGTTATATATGTTTTTTGGCAGTGTTGACCAATAAAATATGTAGTGATAAGGAAATTTATAGCATCAACTAGAATAATCTGCATTTGATAGCCTTTATTGTAAGTAAACCGTTCCCACTTCTTGGTGTGACTGAGTTTTATTTCTCTCTTTTAGATGAAATTGTTGATACTTTAGGTGAAGGAGCTTTTGGGAAAGTCGTGGAGTGCATTGATCATAAAGCGTAAGTTTCTTGGCCTGGGATTGCTCTTGGGAAGGTGGAGAGCAAAGAAAGTTTATTTAGCTTTAGGATGTAGTCTGACCATGAATTAGATACATTATTGTACCCTTTTAGCTTGCAAAACCCAGTAAAGTTCCTAGCCCTTTGTGTTTTTAAGCAGTAGCTATTAATAGTATGTATAAGCCTCTTAATTACAAGCTGAGAACAAATTTTATTGTTTCAGAAAGTATTCTTTTGTTGTCCCACTGTGCACAGTTGTGGCTACAGTTTTATTTTTTTCTAAATCAGTAGTTTTTGGCCTTGTTTTGTGTGTGTTTTGTTTTGTTTTTAGCCTTGGTTTTAGGTTAGGAGTCTGTGGAGCTTTGGTTACCCCAGACATTGAACCAATCTTCAGGGTAGTTACCTAGGAACCTATATTTTTAGAAAGTAACATGATTGATACTGGTAACACAGCTAGGGCTGAGAACTCTTCTAGATTTGTGTCATAAGTTTATTTATGCCCTTCAACAACTGATTGAGGGCTTCCCTGGTGGTGCAGTGGTTAAGAATCCCGCTGCCAATGCAGGAGACACGGATTTGAGCCCTGGGTGGGGAAGTCCCCACATGCCACGGAGCAACTAAGTCCATGCCCCACAACTACTGAGCCTGTGCTCTAGAGCCATCGAGCTACAACTACTGAAGCCCCATGGGCCTGTAGCCCTTGCTTTGCAACAAGAGAAGCCACCATAATAAGCCTGCACTCTCTGCAACTACAGAAAGCCCTCACGCAGTAACAAAGACCCAATGCAGCCAATAAATTAAAAATAAATTTTTAGAGAAACAGGCAAAAAAAAATTAAAACAAAAAAAAAACCCAACCGATTGAAATTTCTGAACATAGTGTAAGAAATTTTCTGTTTCCTGTGTGGATTTTTTCCCCCTTTGGAGTGGTAAAGCTTTTCTAAATGGATTATTAGAGGAGACTTCGTACTGTTGGCTGGTAAGGTTCTGAGAACTAGAGGTCTTTACTCCCACTATATCCCAACTTTTTTGGTAACCTGGACCAAAGGATGATTTGAGATATTAACCAGTGAGTGGTACTATAGGAAGAAACTGTTCTGTGTACCTTTGTTTTACATCGTAGTGAAATGTAAATTGAGGTGGAAGTGTCCCAATATTGTTAAATTAGAGCTATGGTACATAGTTAAAGGATCAAAAAGTAATTCATGTGAGTGATGGTCTGATGAAAATAATCTGTCATTTAACATGTGTTACCGACCCTTCTGACAAAGGTCATTCTAGTTGCTTACACTGAGTTAGAATGCTTATGTGTAATTAGACAAAACTGAGTGCTAGATTATAAATTTAAAAAAACAAATACAGTGGGTCAAAATAAAAGTATAGTTTGAAGAGTGATGGCAAAATGAAATTGGACATCATCTTTATCATTTCTTTAATGTGGACTTCATCTTGTTAACAGGGGAGGTAGACATGTAGCAGTAAAAATAGTTAAAAATGTGGATAGATATTGTGAAGCTGCTCGCTCAGAAATACAAGTTCTGGAACACTTAAATACAACAGACCCCAGCAGTACATTGTAAGTATCAAAATAGAACTTAGAAAATGGCCTTGGTAGATTTGAATTGTGAGAGGCTGTACTCACTTTTTTCATTTATTTATAGCCGCTGTGTCCAAATGTTAGAGTGGTTTGAGCATCATGGTCACGTCTGCATTGTGTTTGAACTACTAGGACTTAGTACTTACGACTTTATTAAGGAAAATGGTTTTCTGCCCTTTCGACTGGATCATATCAGGAAGATGGCGTATCAGATATGCAAGTCTGTGAATTGTAAGTGCTTGGCATATATTCCAGAAACTTGAATTTATGGAAACTGATTTTAATACCAGACCAATTTGGATCTTTGAAAAGAAGAAAATAGAATCTAACATATAAGACTTGAAACACTGACTTAAGAGTAGGAATGGCAAATCTCAGCTTCATAAGAGAAAGATACTCCTTCACTTTTTAAGCAGTTAGCTGTAAGTGAACTATCTTTTTAGAAAGCTAGTGGGTTTTAGTCCTGGTGGTTTTCTAGCAGGCTGTTGAATGTTGACCACTTCTTTGGGCATATGGAAAGGCATTTAGAGAGGCGAGGATTTTTGTGTAGGGGTTTGGTTAGGTTTTTGATTTTTAGAATACTTTTTCTAAATTTCTAATAATAATTTTCTAAATAAAAATTCTAAATTTTTAGAATACTTTTTCTGTTTCGTTCTCAGTTCTACACGGTAATAAATTGACTCACACAGACTTAAAGCCTGAAAACATCTTATTTGTACAATCTGAGTACACAGAGGCATATAATCCCAAAATGGTAAGTCTTCGATGTGTTATCTTCATAGTTTCAAGTGAATATTTTATGCTTTCGTAATGTTATGCCTCCTTAATCATCCTTTATGATTTTCAGAAACGTGATGAACGTACTTTAATAAATCCAGATATTAAAGTTGTAGACTTTGGAAGTGCAACATACGATGATGAACATCACAGTACGTTGGTATCTACAAGACATTATAGGGCACCTGAAGTTATTTTAGGTAAGAATTTCTTAATTGTGCTTTGAGACCTGTATATGTCTTTATTGAAGCTGATTTTAAAGTTTATTTACAGTTCCAGGTGTTTGTGGGACTGTCTTTTTCCCTTTCAGGGATTAGTATAATAAAGCACATAAAGAATTTTAAGCTCTGGGACTTTGAGAAGTTGTTTAATCTTCTGAATTCAGTTTGCACATTTGTGATATGTGATGGGATTTTATTTCTGTTTTACATATTTTTTGGTGGCTGTGTGGAATTTGAAATCTTAGTTCCCCAATCAGGGATCGAAACCCTGCAGTGGAATCATGATGGGATTTTTTTTTTTTTTTTTTTTTTTATTGCATGATGGGATTTTAAAACAATTATTTAATGCCTGTTATATTCCATACACTTCATGTCTAGTCAGTCTTTGCATGGTGTACGTAGCTCCCATTTTACGAATTAGTAAATGGATGCTTAGGAAAAAATGTTTTTCCCAAATCAGTAGTCCCAAAAGAATAAGCCAGATTTGGGGCTTGAAACCAGATGTCTCCAGAGCCCTAACTAATTCTTACATACTGTGCTGTTGTGTTATGTTTAAGCTTCAATTAAGTGATTCCTTTAGGATCTTTCCAGCTCAGGCATCAGATTATATACTTGTTTAAAAAAATGTTGATAAGAAAATATTGAGGATTTTTTCATTAACTATTTACTTTGCAGCCCTAGGATGGTCCCAACCATGTGATGTCTGGAGTATAGGATGTATTCTTATTGAATATTACCTTGGATTTACAGTATTTCCAGTAAGTTACAGTGATCTCTTCAATGGCTTTGCTAAAGTAAATTGCCTGTTTATGTGAATGAACACTTCAACACAAAGTACACACATTTAGTTAGCGCTTTTTTTTTCTTAGTGGACATAATTGTAGATAAATAAAAATCACATGCAACTGTGACGCTGTTGGGCATTTGTATTTCCTTCATAATTTATCATTTTACTTAAAACATTTTTAAGTATATTACAAATAATTATCTTTATTTAGGAAAGTTGTTGGTGAACTTCCATAGACCTTTTTTTTTTTTTCTTAAAACCTGTAGCTTGCTATAAGTATGCCTATTTTAGAGATCACCTTTTTTTGTGACATGTAATCATCTGTGGACTAAAAATTTAGTAGCTGTGTTAAATGAGAACAAAGCACAATGTGCACGTATAGGTAGTTAATAACTTTTCTTTATTGTTTTAGACACATGATAGTAAGGAACATTTGGCTATGATGGAAAGGATTCTTGGACCTTTACCAAAACATATGATACAGAAAACCAGGTATGTGTAAGAGTAAGTGCCAGCAATCACTTTTGCTAGGTGTTTTAGGTTTTCCTTGTCAACATTATAAACATGAATGGATATCACCTTACTCTTAGGAAACGTAAATATTTCCATCATGATCGATTAGACTGGGACGAACACAGTTCTGCTGGCAGATACGTTTCAAGGCGCTGTAAACCTCTGAAGGTAAGCCTGGGTCATTGCTTGCTTAAATGATCAAAATCTTGAGCTTCCTCTCTTTTTGTGGTGGGGAAATAAAATGAAATAGATGGTAGTAGGAAAGGCTGTTGACTGCGTTTCTTTTCTTTTCAGGAATTTATGCTTTCTCAAGATGCTGAACATGAGCTTCTCTTTGACCTCATTCAGAAAATGTTGGAGTATGATCCAGCTAAAAGGATTACTCTTAAAGAAGCCTTAAAACATCCTTTCTTTTGCCCCCTTAAAAAAACTATATAAATCTATAATTGTATAGCTCCCTTAAGAGATCATATGGACTGTATCAGTCTAGTTTTTAAATATTAAGTTATTTTGTACAGCTTTTGTAAATTTCTTACATTTTTGTATTGCTGTGTTTATTTTGTTTGGGTAGCTTGATTTAAGTAAATAGCCAAGTAAAGTAATGAACGTCTTTTTCAGTAATTACTGTATAAAATGATTTATTCAGAATAAATTTCTTTGTATGAATCTGTATCATTTGTTTTTAGCACCGTTTTTGTTCTACCTGTTACTGTAAGAATGGATGTATATATATCTTCCTGGAGTTTTCCTTAAGTCTTTTGAAAATGTTTATTAGCTTTGTTTGCTAAGTTTTGAGCGCAAAGAACTAGAGGTTAACCAAGAAAATTTCAATACTGCTGCTTTCTTGTCTCCCCCAGTGGAATTCCACAAATGGCTTAAGGTGCTGTGCTCCTTTAGGACTGATAACAGAGAAGCCTCTAGAAATCCTTTGTGACCAAGTCTGAGTTGTCAAATGGCTATAAGTCATGTTTTTGTCCATGGCTTTAAACTGCTTGACCCATTTAGGATTCTATACAGTTGGCTTTTTTTGTTTCGTTTGTTTTTAAGACGTTTTTTAGAGTAGTTGTAGATTCACAGCACGATTGAGCAGCAGAGATTTCCAATATACCTCTTGGCCCCACACATATGTATAGCCTCCCCCATTATCCACATTCCTCATGTATTTAGCATTATAGGACACAGAGTTTTCACTGCTCTAAAAATCTGCTGTATTCGTCCCTCTCCTCACCCCAACCTTGGGCAACTTGTGATATTTTTACTGTCCTCTTAGTTTTAGCTTTTCTAGAATGTCATATAGTATGTAGTTTTTTCAGATTGGCTTTCACTTTTTGAGTAATGTGCATTTAAGGTTTCTCTGTCTTTTCATAGCTTTATAGCTCATTTTTCTTTACACTGGAAGGTCAAAGCTTTGAGTAGTGCTCCCTACACACAACACCTGGTCAGGAACCCAGTAGAATAGCCGCGTGTGCAGGAAGCTCTGCAACAGTAGAGTTGTGTAATATGGGTGTGGTTTTACTGCAGTTTAAAAACTTACACATGGCATATCCTCATGAATATTTTGTAATTAAAGTTACAAACATACCAAATCAGATAATTTTGAAAAGGAGTTGAGTTTAAGTATCCTAAAACCACCAGGTAAGCAACTTTCACTTAGATTATTTACATAATAACACCCAGTGTGGGTACAGTGCCACAAAACTCAAAAGAAGTGAGCTTGAAATGTTCACGACTTAGCAGCATTACTGTCTAATGCTGTTTTATCCCAGTTCCTTCTGAGACATTCCTTTTTAGTCTGTTGAGTTTGTAGTTGTCTACCATAAATATCTTTTTCAGAACCTATATGAGCTTATATTTTCCAGGGTGGTTTGGTCCAGTGAAGTAGATGGGTACCAGAAAAGGGCTATTGAGAACTAAAGCATTGTGGTTGCAGGTAAAAAACATCCATTCTCTAAGATTCTGTGGACTTTTTAGACAAGACAAGTAGTAGTCAAACATTTTCACAGAATGTCTCCATTTGTTCAAATACTAGCTCATCTTCATGTTTTCTTTTTCCAGTAGTTTATCTTCATTATCTGCTTGTAGTTCCTTTTTTTTTTTTTTAAGTGCTGTCAGTAGTCCATTGTCAGGATATACCAGTTTATTCACCCATTGAAGAACAGCATGATTTTAACTGTTTAAGAATAAAGTTGCCATAAATATCTGTGTGCAGGGGTTTTTTGTGGACTTAAGTTTCCAATTCCTTTGGGTGGTTGTTACCAAGGAGTATGATTACTGGATCAAATAAGAGTATTTTTGGTTTTGTGAAAAATTATGAAAGTGTCTTCCAAAGGGTGCCTATGCCATTTGTGTTCCCACCAGCAATGAACAAGAAGAGTTCCTGTCATTCCACACGCTCCTCGGTATTTGATCAGGTTGTTTTTTTATTGTTGAGTTTTAGGAGTTGAGTGTTTTGGAGAACAGTCTTATCAGATATGTCTTAAAAATATTTCCTCCTAGTCTAGCTTGTCTGGTTTTGCTTTGTTTAATTTTCATTGGAGTATAGTTGCTTTACAGTGTTTGTTAGTTTCTGCTGTACAGCAAAGTGAATCAGCTGTATGTATACATACACTTCCCTCTTTTGGAGTTCCTTCTCATTTAGGTCACAGTGCTTTAAGTAGAGTTCCCTGTGCTGTACGGTATGTTCTTTTTCTACGTAGTATAAATAGTGTATATGTGTCAATTCCAATCTCCCAATTCCTCCCGCTCCCCCTTCCCCCTTGGTATCCATACATTTGTTCTCTACATCTTTTGTCTATTTCTGCTTTGCAAATAGTATCTATACCATTTTTCTAGGTTCCACATATGTGCGTTAATATACGATACTTGTTTTTATGATTTCACATTGTATGACAGTCTCTAGGTCTACCCAGGTCTCTACAAATGACCCAGTTTCATTCCTTTTTATGGCTGATTAATATTCCATTGTGTATATATACTATGTCTTTTTCTTTTTTTCCCAAACATGAAATATCCTGTATTTTTCAACAAGTGGTGCAGCTAAATTCTTATACAATATCCTGGGAAGGAAGAATTTAGGGAAGCATGCGCTAGATTTAAATGAGAAATGAATTGAGGGCAAACCACACTAGCAGTCTGCTGTGGCTGCCATGACAAAATAGCAGACAGCAGCAAATTTATTTTCTCACAGTTCTGGAAGCTGAAGGTCCAAGATCAGGGTCCAGCATGGTCAGGTTCTGTTTAGTAATATTCCATTGTATATATGTACCACATCTTATTTATCCATTCCTGTGTTGGTGGATATTTAGGTTGCTTCCATGTCCTGGCTTTTGTAAATAGTGCTGCTGTGAACATTGGGGGGTACATGTGTCTTTTTTTTTTTTAATTTATTTATTTTTATTTTATTGGCTGTGTTGGGTCTTTTTTGCTGTGTGCGGGCTTTCTTTTTAGTTGTGGTGAGTGGGGGCTACTCTTCGTTGTGGTGCGCGGGCTCTTCATTGCCGTGCTTCTCTTGTTGCAGAGCACAGGCTCTAGGCGCGTGGGCTTCAGTAGTTGCAGCACATGGGCTCAATAGTTGTGGCTCATGGGCTCTAAAGCGCAGGCTCAATAGTTGTGGCGCACAGGCTTAGTTGCTCCGCGGTATGTGGAATCTTCCTAGAGCAGGGCTCAAACCGGTGTCCCCTGCACTGACAGGCAGATTCTCAACCACTGCGCCACCTAGGAAGCCCATATGTGTCATTTTGAACTATGGTTTTCTCTGGGTATGTGCCCAGTAGTGGGATTGCTGGGTCACATGGTAGTTATGTTTTTAGTTTTTTAAGGAACCTCCATACTGTTTTCCATAGTGGCTGTATCAATTCACATTCCCACCAACAGTGCATGAGGGTTCCCTTTTCTCCATACCCTCTCCAGCATTTAATGTTTGTAGATTTTTTGATGATGGCCATTCTGACTGGTGTGACGTGATATCTCATTTGATTTGCAGTTCTCTAATAGTGGTGTTGAGCAACTTTTCATGTGTTTGTTGGTCATCTGTCTTTTCATTCTCTTGACGTATTTCACAGAGCAGAAGCTGATTTTTAAGTTCAGTTTCTCAGTTCTTTCCTAGATTGTGCCTTTGGTGTTAGGTTTCTGAAAAAGTCATTGTCATACCCAAGATCATCTGGGTTTTCTCCTATGTTACCTTGAAGTTTTGTAGTTTTGTATTTTACATTTAAGTCTGTGATCTATTTTGAGTTACTTTTTGTAAGGATTTAAATCTCTCTAGATTAAATTTTGTGCATGTTGATGTCCAGCTATTCCTGCACCATTTATTGAAAAGGAGGTTTTTGTTTTGGATGAAGAGAGTGTTAGAAATTTAAAAGTACATTAAGGCTGTGAGATTTTAAGTGGATTTGTAGGCCATGCTATACTTCCTTGTTGCCAGAATAAGGATCTCAATCCAGAGCCAAACTGCATAGATTCAAATCTAGCCCTTACTAGCTGTGTGACCTTGGAATGTCAGTAAATCTCTGTGTTTGCCTTTGTTATTTGTAAAACTTCTGAAGATTATAGTATTAATGTCAGAGTTAGGAGTAGAAGTTAGTTTAATATATGAAAAGCACAGTTGGAATAGTGGCCTAGATTCTACGTAGGTTGTTATGGAAGAAAGGACACATGTTTTGCATTATTTTGGTATTCTTCTTTGGCCCATGTAATAGTCTTTTACTCTCCACTTAAAAATTACATCAAAGTTCCCTGTGCAAAGGATTTCTCTGAATTTTTGTAAGAATAAAGCCTAAATTGTTGATGCATTTCAAATTACTTAACCTCAGGTACCATAAACTATGTACTGTGTTATAGTCATAAATTTTGAGTTGTGTGATTTTTGCTGTTGAAGATAGTGACTTGGATATTCAGTTGTACTAATTCGTAACCTAAGATCTGAGGGTCAGAATGCATTGATTACATGTCTGAAAGATACATTAGAGTAGATGACACAACTCTTAAAGGCCTATATTTTCTTAAATTTAAAAGAGAGGCAGTTCCAGGCTTTGAGGCTTGTCCTGCCTCCTCAGAAATTGTGTCCCAGAACCAATTTGCTGATGTAAGATTGGTCAAAGAAAGTCACATGACTGGACCCCCGCGTCTGCATGGGAGAGTATAACAAAGATACATAGCAAAAGGTGTGGGCAAAGGCAGAAGTGGAGAATGTGCACGATCAGTAGACTCACCCACCCTACCTAACCCCAATCTATCAATAGCCAGAGTGAGCCTGTTAAAACTAAATATCAAGTCACTCGTCTCAAAGCCCTTTAAAGGCTTCCCTACCAGTTTTACCAAAGTCCTCATAATCACCTCTATAGTATGCTGTGCAACTCCATCTTACCACATTGCTAGGTACTTTCTCCTCTAATGCAGGGCTATGGCCTCACTGGCCTCCTTATTTCTGAAACAGCAAGTACAGTCCTTTCTCTTGTAGATATGCCCATGTCTCAGTCTTTCTTCTTCAGGTGTTTAATTCAGTGAGGCCTTCCCTGGCTAAATTACTTAAAATTGCCGCAATCTCTCTTATCAACACCATCCATATGCCCCTTCTCTGCTTCATTTTTCTCTTCATTTTTACGCCTCTCAAAGGTAAGTTCTGTGGCATCAGAGGTTTTTGTTGGTGGTGGTGGTGGTTTGGTTTGGTTTGGTTTATCTTTTTTTTTTGAGCAGAGTTCTTACGGAGAGATTCGTGTAGATGATCCAGGAAAGATTGTACAGGCAGAGGAAAGAATAACTGCCTCTGAAGCAGAAACATCCTTAGTATGTTCATTGAGCAGCAAGGATACCAATGTGGTTGAAGCTGAATGGGTGTTGGAAAAAGTGTTAGGGGATGAGGTTGGAGAGGAGACCCAGGGGGCAGATCACATAGGATTTTGTAGATTGTTGTAGCAAAGGGTTTGTTTTGCATGAGATAGAGTCATAAGAAAATTCCCCATGGTTGCAAGAATGGTTGCCTGTAGCCCCTGGCTTACATTCTCCCAGCAGAAGAGAGAAAGTTGTTTCAATGGTCACAGAAAAGAATTCCCAGAAAAGCAATGATATCTTAGTTTCGCTTCAAAAAAAATCCAAGGAGGTTGGAGGAAGGGGGGTGGGGTGGGGGGGTGCATGGACAATGTAAGATTGGCCATGAGATAATAGTTGAAAATGGGTGATGGATCATTGAGGGTTCACTGTATTTTTTTTTCTTCTGTGTGTTTTAAGTTTTCTAATAAAGTTCAAAGAAAAAACCAACTTTCTATGGAACTGGACCACATTGTAAATGGATTTTATTGTATTCCAGTGAAACTTTAGTTACAGAAATAGGCAGTGGGTGGCTGGATTTTCAGAAGTTTGATTATGATGTATCTTGGTGTATATTTCTTTGGGTTTGTCCTATTTGGAGGTGTACTCAGCTTCTCAGATTTGTAGGTCAAATTTGAAAACTTTTTAGCCATATTTCTTTGACTACTTTTCCAGCCTTGCACTTTTTCTCCTTCCTGGGATATCAGTGACATGAATACCAGATCATTTGTTAATGTTCCATAGGTCCCTGACCCTTAGGTCATTTTTTCTTCCATCTATGTTTTTTATTATTCAGATTGGATAATTTCTAATTATTCAGGAGTACCAGTTCTTTCCTCATCCCCCTCGTTTCTGTTGTTTAGCCCTTCCATTGAGGGTTTTCCCTCGGTTATGTTTTTCATCTACAAAATTTCCTTCTCGTTCCTCCTGATGTCTCCTTTTTATTTGCTGAGACTTCTTAGTTTTCCATTTGTTCCAAGTGTGTTTGTAATTGCTCACTGCAACATCATTATGATGACTGCTTTAAAATCATTGTTGGGGGAATTCCCTGGTGGTCCAGTGGTTAGGACTCCATGCTTCCACTGCAGGGGGCCTGGGTTTGATCCCTGGTCGGGAAACTAAGATCCACATGCCAAGTGGCATGGCAAAAAAAAAATAAAGAATAAAAAAATTAAATCATGGTTGGGTGATTCCAAGACATGCTATCTTGGCATCTGTTGTTTATCTTTTCTCATTCTGGTTGGATTCTTGGTATGACTAGTAAGATTTTTTTTTTTTATTTGAAACTGGGACTTTTTTGGCATTTGTGTTATGAACTTCTGGGTTGTATTTAAATATTCTATTTTACCAGGCCACCTCTGACACCACCCTGGTTGGAAAAGAGGGGGCACTGCCTTGTTAGTGCCAGGTGGGGATGCAAGTCTAGGACATCCACCCAGCTCCTGTTAACACCCAGGGTTGGGGAGGGACTTCTCATCACTGCTGGGCAGCGTTGGGAATTCTGGCTCCCTGCTAGGCCTCTGTACCGCCCTGGCTGGGGGAGGCAGGATTGCTTCATTATGTGTTACAGGTATACCTTGGAGAGAGATGGTGGGTTTGGTTTCAGACCACCAAAATAAAGTGAATGTTGCCATAAAGCGAGTCACGCAAGGTTTTTAGTTTCTGAGTGCATATAAACGTTATATTTACCCTACACTGTAGTCTGTTAACTGTGCAATAACAGTCTAAAAAATGTGTTTTTTTTTAAATTGAAGGTTTATGGTAACCCTGCGTCAAGTAAGTCTAATGGCGCCATTTTTCCAACAGTATTTGTTCACTTTGTGTTTCTGTGTCACAATTTGGTAATTCTCAAAATATTTCAAGCTTTTTCATTGTTATATTTTTATGGTACTCTGTGATCAATGATTTTTGTAACAACAATTACTGTTGTAATTGTTTTGAGACCATAAACCATACCCATGTAAGATGGTGAACTTAATTGATAAATGTTCTGATTGCTCCACCAACCAACTGTTCCACCTTCTCTCTCGCTCTCCTCTGACCTCCCTATTCCCTGAGACACAAAAGTATTGAAATTAGGCCAATTAATATCCCTACAGTGGCCTCTAGTGTTCAAGTGAAAGGAAGTCGCATGTCTCTCACTTTAAATCAGATGCTAGAGGGACTTCCTCAGTGGCGCGGTGGTTAAGAATCCACCTGTCAATGCAGGGGACACGGGTTTGATCCCTGATCCAGGAAGATCCCACATGCCGTGGAGCAACTAATAAGCCCATGCGACACAACTATTGAGTCTGTGTGCTACAACTACTGAAGCCCGTGTGCTTAGAGCCCATGCTCCACGAGGGAAGCCACTGCAATGATGAGCGCATGCACCACAATGAAGAGTAGCCCCCACCCTCCACAACTAGAGAAGAGAAAGCCTGTGTGCAGCAATGAAGACCCATTGCAGCCAATAAATAAATAAATAGATAAATCAGAAGCTAGAAATGATTAAGCTTAGTGAGAAATGTATGTCAAAAGCTGAGTCAGACCAAAAGCTAGACCTCTTGCACCAGTTACCCAAGTTGTGACTGCAAAGGAAAAATGCTTGAAGGAAGTTAAAAGCGCTACTCCAGTGAACACATGAATGATGAGAAATCGAAATAGCCTTATTGCTAATATGGAGGAAGTTTTAATGGAGGATCAAACCAGCCTACAACATTCCCTTAAGCCAAAGCTTCATCCAGGCAAGGCCCTAACTATCTCCATTCTATAAAGTCTGAGAGATGAGAAAGCTGCAGGGAAAAAAGTTTGAAGCTAGCAAAAATTGATTCATGAGGTTTAAGGAAAGAAGCTGTCTTCATAACATAAAGTTGCAAGGTGAAGCAGCAAGTGCTGATGTAGAAGCCGTAGAAAGTTATCCAGAAGGTCTAGTCTAGCTAAGATAATTCAAGCGCCTACTCTAAACAACAGATTTTTCAAGGTAGATGAAACAGCCTTATTTCGGAAGAAGATGCCACCTAGGACATCTGTTTATAACATGTCCATTTTCAGCTGCACTAACCAATGAGCTAACCCATCCATGACAGGTCTGCAACACCTGCTTACCCCTTCCCTCCACTACACCAGGACCAAAGGTATGAGACGAGAGAGAAGAGCTGGTTCAATGTAGGTACATGATGTGACCTACTTGTGCTCTCTGGACCTGCTTGAAATGGATCCCATCCATAGATCATGTTGGAAGACGGTGCTCCGTGAAAACTTTAATGCTTCTGCACAGTTTGGGCTTCCTGACTGTCACTCTGGGTTAAAGAGTAAGAATGACAAACATATCTTGGAAATCAGAGAGAGTGAATTGCTCCAGATGTTTTAAAGGTTCACCTGCCTTGGAGCCATTTGCTTATATTCTAAGAACCATAAAAACCTAGGAACTGGGACTTTGCTGGTGGTGCAGTGGTTAAGAATCCGCCTGCCAATGCAGGGGACACAGGTTCGATCCCTGCTACAGGAAGATCCCACGTGCCACGGAGCAACTAAGCCCTCGAGCCACAACTACTGAGCCCATGTGCTGCAACTTCTGAAGCTTAGAGCCCTTGCTCTGCAACAACAGAAGTCACTGCAATTAGAAACCTGTGCATCACAATGAAGAGTAGCCCCTGCTCACAACTAGAAAGCCCATGTGCAGCAACAGACCCAACTCAGCCAAATAAATAAAATTTTAAAAAACCCACAAAAACTAGGAACTTTCTTTTTTTTTTCCCAGAGCAGAGGGAGAGAGAGCAGGTACAGATGTGCTCCCAGCGTGTATCAGCTCTGGGTCTCACAATTTCAGGTTCTGCACGTGCAGATATATCTGGCCCTTGTCCCATCAACTTATGGAGAGCTGGGGTGCAGGGAATGGTACTGCTAAGCCGATTGTTTCAGTGGTAGAAGATGCAGCTTTTCCTTTACTTTGCAGAGAATGTACTAGTATGCCCTAGACTACTATATTCCTGAAAACTTCACTGTTGTGGCAGACCCTGAATCTTTCCAGGGTTTGTTTCCCAACCTCTGATGTGCACACATCTTTCCTGAGCATCCAGTGTACTTGCCACCTCCTCAGGTTTGATTTAAGTGTTGTCATTGATCAAGTGGGCTGCTGTGGTGTTCTGTGGACTGTGCAGATGTTGTGGCAGAAGGCAGGAGAACTAATAAAGCCTTGAGACAAGACCATGAACATGTATTGCTGGCAATTCCAAGTGAGTGTGACTTGCTTCTGATCCTGTGTCTTGATGGGATTAGAAGAACCACTTGCCAGATCAGCTGCATCCCATGCCAGAGGCTGTGTTGATCTGATCTAGTAAAGAGACTAAACCTGATACAGCAGCTAAAACTGGGGCTACTACTTGGTTAAATTTAGGGTGATCTACTGTTACCCACCATGATCCATCTTGTTTTAATTTATTGGCTGCATTGGGTCTTTGTTGCTGTGTGTGGGCTTTCTCTAGTTGTGGCGAGCGGGGGTTACTCTTCATTGTGGTGCATGGGCACGTGAGCTGAATAGTTGTGGTTCATGGGCTCTAGAGTGCCGGCTCAGTAATTGTGGTACATGGGCTTAGTTGATCCATGGCATGTAGGATCTTCCTGGACCAGGGCTCAAACCCGTGTCCCCTGCATTGGCAGGCAAGTTCTTAACCACTGAGCCAGCAGGGAAGTCCCAATCCATCTTGTTTTTGCAGATGCCAAATGGGTGAATTAAATGGGAAATAAAACCACCCCCACATTTTTTAAAGACTTTGAGGTGTCACTGATCTTTCATATTCTACTTGAGATGCAGTATTGTTTCTGATTTACTATCTTGGCTGGACTGGGGAAGCAGTTTCAGAGGCTTCCTCTTGGCCTTTCCTACGCCAATATCTTCTATTACAGCTGAGAGATGAATGTGAAGATTCTGTCAACTGCTGAATGTGTCCATCTCTATTTCAAAGAATGGGGAAATGTCTGCAGAGCAAGACCTTGGGACCCCCTGGACTCACTGTTGTGACAGATTTGGGCCAGGACTCCACTTATCACCTGGACTCCACATGCCCTCACTCTAACAGGAAGGCCATGGTGGTATTTTGGTTTCCTTAGGATCAGTATCAGCTCAGACCCTTCGTCCGTTTGGGCTGTTATAACAAAAATACCATTGACTGGGTGTCTTAAACAGAAATTTATTCCTCATAATTCTGCAGTCTGGAAAGTCCAAAATCAAGGTACCAATCAGTTTGGTTCCCATTAGGAGCCCCTTTCCTGGTTTGCAGACACCTTGCTGTGTCCTCACATGACAGAGAGAGACGGAGAGAGAGAGAGAGAGAGAGAAGCACACTCTGCTTTCTTCTTATAAGGACATGATGACTCTGCCTTCCTGTCCTAATCACCTCCCAAAGGCCCCATCTCTAAATACTATCACATTGGGATTAGAGTTTCAACATATAAATTTGGGCGGGTGGGGACACACGCATTCCGTCTAGAGCAGACCCTGACCCAAAGGCCCTCGAAAATGCTGGGCATCCCAATTTCCCCAGCTTACATTGATGTTGGTAATGGTCTTTGGGGAAGGGATAAGAAAATTGGCACTGTGTATATTTGCTGAGGTGTTACAGGGATTGAACCCAGGCCCTCAGCAGTGAAAGAGCAGAGTCCTAACCACTGGACCCCCAGGAAACTGCCCATATGTACACATTTTTCAACTTTACAAATGAGATCACACCTCTTGCTTGTTTTTCTCTTAAAAGATACAAGTATTTCTGGAAGGTAAGTATGGCAGAATTTTTCCAAAAATACCTACCGCATCTCCTACGTCACATGTTCTTTGGAACTGGTAACTGCTTCAAAGAATAGACGACAGCAGAAATCATGCTAGGTCATAAAAGCCCACGAGGCTTCCTTTTTGTTTTCCTTGAACACCTGCTCTCGGCAGCTCCCTCTTGGGGGACTACCTTTTGGAATCCAGCTCAACAGTATGCAAAAAGTTTGCTCTTATATAGCTGTACTCTCTATACTCTTCTTTGTGCTATTATTTTCACACAAATGACATCATTAGATATCATAAGTTCACTAACACAGTTTCATCATTATTGGCTTATGTCCTTGTATTATAAATCAGGTGAGAAAAGAATTACAAAAATACATTTATACTGTCTTTTATATTTACCCATGTAGTAGCATTTACCAACACTCTTTATGTGGGTTTGAGTTACTGTCTAGTGTCCTTTCATTTCAGCCTGAAGGACTGACTTCGTTAGTATTTCTTGTCAGGCAGGTCTTGTAGTAACAGATTTTCTCAGTTTTTGTTTTTATGGGAATGTCTAAATTTTTCTTTCGTTTTTTAAGGATAAATTTACTGGATATAGAATTCTTGGTTGGCATTCTGGGGTTTTTTTAGCACTTTGAATATGTCATCTTATTGCCTTCTGGCCTTGGTGGCGTCTCATGCATTCAGATGCAACCATTCCAAGCCACGGTCCTTGTAGTAATCATTATTGCAATAATGGCCAAATGCAACAGGCACTTGGGCCCTCAAACACTTCATTTGTTAAGTGCTTCATTAATAATTTGATTAACTTATGCTATTGCATGCCAGATTCCTAGAATTCTGTTTCCCGCTGACAAAAAGCTCAGCAGTTATTCAAGTACAAACCAGACCCCAAATACCTTCTTTCAGAGTTTGTTTTCTTTCTTTTTTTTAAATAAATAAATTAATTTTTGGCTGTGTTGGGTCTTTGTTGCTACACGTGGGCTTTCTCTAGTTGCGGCAAGTGGGGGCTACTCTTCATCATGGCGTGCAGGCTTCTCAGTTCAGTGGCTTTTCTCGTAGCAAAGCATGGGCCCTAGAGTGTGAGCGGGCTTCAGTAGTTGTGGCTCGTGGGCTCTAGAGTGCAGGCTCAGCAGTTGTGGTGCATGTGCTTAGTTGCTCCGCAGTATGTGAGATCTTCCCAGACAAGGGATCAAACACGTGTCCCCTGCATTGGCAGATGGATTCTTAGCCACTGCACCATCAAGGAAGTCCCCACCCAGAGTTTTTTTTCTAGAACCACTTCTGGTACCAATTCTTTGTAGCCAGGAGACAACAAAAAATCTAGTTGTTTTAACAGAGAGATTTAATATATTTTTAAAGCAAGAACTAGAGAACTGAAAAGGCAGAGGGAATACTGATGTATCCCAGAGGTAGTAATTACAAGAAACAGCAATCATCTCTATGGCTGGGGGTAAAAAGGAAAGATGTTAGGATTATTAAAAGTTAAAGATTTAGAAGAGAGCCCAAAGAGCTGGGATTTAGCTTTGGGAGGGGCCCTTACTTGGCTAGTACTGGAGCCTTGAACTCAGAGAATGAACTTCACAGAGCTGGGGGCAGACCTTTGAGAGGAAAATGCCAGCTGGCTGGGGCTGGCATCTCTGAGAGTGACCATAATAAGCCTGATTCTGGTGGTGTGGGGAAACTGTAAAATGGAACCAAGTGCTGCCAGGGTGAAGGGCCACTGCTGTGGTGACACTGACAGGAACAGGAAGCAAACAGGAAGGAGCAAGACCTTCTTCCTCCTCCAGTCTCCCTTTAGAACCCTCTATAGGCACAGCCTAACTGGGAACCAGATGACACATAAGAACATAGTCAGCAGAGTTCCAGTCCTAGCATCACATAGGATGAAAGGGTGTGTCCCAAGCTGAGAGATGATAGCTTCATAATTGGCACATTACCACTTGATTTTTTTTTTCCTATGATGATGGATTTGGATTTTCTCCTTGAGTGTATTATGGCCATTTTTTTCCTCCTTTTCTATTTTCAAATATTTATTTGGCTGTGCTGGGTCTTAGTTGCGGCATGCAGGATCTTTTAGTTGCAGCATGAGGAATCTTTTAAGAGATTAAACTAGAGCATGTGGGATCTAGTCCCTTGAACAGGGATTGAACCTGGGCTCCCTGCATCAAACTGCAGAGCCGTCTTGGCCACTGGACCACCAGAGAAGTCCCATCAAGCACCTCTATTTTAAATAGATTGTAAACTTTTCAACCATTCCATAAGATAGGCATCATTTGGTTATCACAATTCTTATTTTACAGATGCAGAAAAGGTGGCTTTGTTTGATGGTGAGGGCTTGCAAACCATATTTTGTCCAGTGTAATTTGTCTCTCATGGTATTTGAATGACAGATTATAGCCCTTGAAAGTGGACTCTCCAATCTGCTAGCACCTCCAATGTCCTTGTTTTGCATTCACCTCACTCTTGATTTCCTGCCTCCTCCCATAGGCCTGAATTTTGGCACCCAGTCCCACTCACCTCCATAGCCTTAAACTCAGCAGAGCACCCAATATGCATGTTTATTGACTGACAGCCTCTAATCTGTCCTGGCCACATTAATCATAGCAACCCTAACCACTGAACAGAAATCTTGGATTAATCTTGTTTAAAGAAAAGTTGCTTCTAAATATTTAAATATTTGTAATTTACACAACAGCCTTCATCCTACATGCAAATATCCCCAGCAGTTCATTTTTTCATACCTTCAACTTCAGTATTCTAAACCAGGAAGGACTGGATTTGTTCTCATTTCTTTGCTTGAAAGTTTAATGCTTACTACCTGACAAATACTACTGGATACTGGGAAGGCAGATTAAAGAATTATGCAGGGCCCTCCAGGCAAAGGCAGATCTTAAAACTGTTAAATTACATTTGCATTTAAACACTACCCTAGCTGTTAATAGATGCTGATGGCTTGAATTCAGGTGACGGGCACTGGAAAGAAGTGATTTTGTAATTGAAATGGGCAGGATTTATCTGTTACATGTGAAGCGTGAAATGGAAGGGACCTGAAGCTTTTTGGAGAGGGTAGATGGCATTACCATTTTATGAAGTGAAACACTGGCATTTTTTGAAAGTGCACATGTTTGGATGGGCGTTTGAAGTACACATGAGCCAAACAAAAGCAAACATTGTCTGGAGAAGAAAATTCTGAGGGCACGGGCCTTTTGTAGGTATTCTGAACAAGAGGGCAAAACAGAAAGGACCAGGACAAGGACTGAGTGTTAACTAACTCCAGCACTCAAAGGTTATTAGCATACATACCAATCGTTGTTTTTCTCTTTACATTAATAAGGAGTCTCATGAAATTTTATTCAATTTCAAAGGTACAGACAAGAAGCAAATTTCACAAACACAGAAATAATGCAGCAGTGTAATTACTGGCTTGGATGACTGTACTTGAGGTTGTTCAGAGTGCCAAGAACTACCTGGATTATCAGCTATCCAGCTTTCTCCACTCTTCAGCTATTTGTCAAGACATAATCCATTAGTCCTAACTAGAGTGGAAGTGAGGTGTATTTACAGAGATAATATTTTATTCTTAAGATGCCAGAGAATGTAGAACATCTTTCGGAAGTAACAGAGGCTTCAGTCTGTAAGTGGGTCACATATTTCCCCAACAGGTTTACCTCTACATCAACTTGAAGCACAGCCTTCAGGATTACAGCTTAAAAAAATGGTTTAAACTGTTTTCATCCTAAAATATTTTTAAATCGTTACACTGACTGGAAATTCCCTGAAATAAAACAGCTCGATTATATTTGATAACTTTGTAGCACCCCAAATTCATTATACACATTTAATGCGTAGTTCTGCACTAATATGACCATAAACATTCTAATCATATCATAGTTGAGTAAGATATTGGTCCCTCTAGATGTCTACAAAGCAAAGGGCTGAGCAGATTTGTTGCCACTGTCTCCTCTAGGGCTAGCACTACAGTAGGCACAAGCAGCTGAGCTTTTACTTTAAGGTTATTAAGAGTTACTAAATTGACCGTGATTGAGTGAATCTGTAAAGTAGCCTCACATTTTAATTCATTAAAAGGTGAACTGAAATCTTAGAATAAGGATAAAAGGACTAGAAGTGCACTGGAAAATTCAAATGATTGGACTTGATATGGCTACTAATAGCCCATAGTGAAATAGAAGGAAAAAAAGTGGGGAGAGGAAGGGAAAGGAAGCCTTTCTAATCCACACCAAATTTCATACAATTATACATAAGATTGTGTTTAGGTACAAATCTGCTGCAATTCAAGTTTTTAGACAAGAGTCCAATTATAAATTATTTTGAAGTTGAAAGTACTTATCACATCTTCTAGATACCACTTTAACCAAGCCTTCTTAAAAACTTATTTCTTAATTGTATTTTAAACCATTAGGCCTTAGTAGGCTGGTGAATAGACATATTCTATATCAATACTAGAGAACTAATACTTTACATGAAAAATCATAGCAAGGCAGTTTACCAGAATTCTCACAGAAATGCGTTATTAGCCTATTTTACATGGCACCTGTAAATAGCATCTGAGGAAATTTTTACAAAGGTTAATTCAGTAGTCTAGGTAATAATGTACACTAAAACTTTGGCATCTATGTTACACTTTAAATCAACCAATAAATAGTTCTATCAGTTCCTGCAAGCAGCCTACCCGAATACGACAGTAGACTCATCAGTAAAATTTCAAACACATTTATCAACATGTTATAACCAACAACTTTAATTAAAATAAATCATTCACCTAGGATTTTAACTGATTTTTAAAGATGAGAAGAAACCTGAAGATTCTATTTATGATATATTTATAAACCAAGTAAGAATCTGTCAAGACCTCCAAAGCCAATGGGAAATGATTTGTCTGATGCCTATGGTGGGAAGGGTGTAAAGCACGGCTATTAAAAGATGGTGACTGGCAGAAAACAAACTTCTATTTTCTAGTGACCCTGGCAGAAAAAAATACTGCTTCAGGATCTGGACACACATAAAGATGTGTCTGCCAATGCAAATGTCTATCACTAGGTCCCCTCCCCTTTTAAAAAATATATATATTAGGGTACACATTCTCAAATGGGGGTGGTATCACCCCCAAGTAGGACCAAAAAACTCCTTACTCTTTTCATGTATAAAGCAGATACAATACATATATAGCATATCTATGATATTAAAATTCATTGGGGGAATTCCCTGGCAGTTCAGCGGTTAGGACTCCATGCACTTTCACTGCTGAGGGACCAAGGTCAATCCCTGGTTGGGGAACTAAGACCCTGCAAGCCACACAGTGCAGCCAAAAAAACTCACGGGTGTACTATTAGAAAAGAAAGTTTAAAAGGCTTTGAGGGTGGGGGTTGATGAGAAAAAAGCTTTAAGAAACACTGAATTAGAAGTAAATCTCTCAGTCACATGCATTTCTTCTCCCCCATCATCTCTAAGCTATGTCAAAATATCCTGTGGCATTTTTGGTATTTGGAATTTTCAGAAGGACATAATGTCTCTAGGACAATACTCCCAGAATAATTAAGATTAAGAAACCTATTATCAGCTCTAAAAACACATTTAATTATGCCATCTAAGAGGAGACTTATCCTTAGAAACTGACACCAAGCTAGGAAAATCAATTAACACTTATCTGATAATTACAAGCACAATCTTAACATCTATATTAAGAATTACATATTTTGGGGTTGGCACTGGCAGCTGAGAATCAAAATTGCCACTTAAAATTCAAAATGAAAATGTGCTAAGTCTTTTTAGAAAGCATTCCCTTTCTTTACAGTATACTGTCACAGGTGACTTATCTATTTACTGTAATATTGTAGTTAAGTAAACACTACTTTGTCACTATGAAGGAAAAAACTGATCAAAGATCATAATGTAGTTCTGGAAGACTACACTCTTTCACTATACACAGTATATAATAAACAGGGTACACTCTGTACTGCAGTAACATGCAATGATTTGGTTGTAGAAATGTTAGTGTAGTTTCTGCCACATCAGAATTCTGTGTAGGTGTTTACAGTTTGGGAGTCTTAAGGATGAAAAGAGCAATTATTTAATGCTTACACAGTAGAGACATCTGAACGCATAACATACAGTTACCACTAGGTATTAACATGGAATTTACAAAAAAATAAAAAATTAAAAAAGAAGACTGACCTATATAAACCTAAGTGTAAGGATGGACTTTATTTTTTTTTTTAAAAAGTCTTTTGAGGACTACAAGTTACAAAGTAAAAGCAGACCACTATGTAGAAACCTAGTGAATACATTTTGCCAGGTGCATGACAACTTTATCAAAGTCATTCATTTAACAATTTCACTGCCTTCACTGCTATCAGTTATAATACTCTTCTTTACAAGATTATACCTTTATTTCAAACTATATTACATGTTACTCCCTCAAGATAAACTTTTAAACACCAAATTCTTGGCTCATAAGAATGGCACCTCTGAAAAGGACAATTCTCAGTCTCTGGTGGCATTATTCCAAGCTCATTTCTTTCACCAATCAAAAAAGCTTTCAAAATGTTCACTTTTAACATGAAGTCTTTCCACCAAAAAAGTGTGGCCACATTTTGTTTTCTAATGACTACATATAAAGATGGGTAGCAGCAAGAAAAGAAAGAAGGAAATTAAAATGCAGCCATTAAAATAAATGGAACAACTCTGTACAAGAGAGATTTGGCTCATGGCAGTTTAAAACACTGGCAACCAGGGTAAGTTAAATAGCCAGATGCTTGAATCATAAATGAATCTGTGAAGAGAATGAAGCTGGTCCAGTATGACCAAGTAGAATATATCATTATCACTGCACTTCATTCTTTACCACAAATACTCTAAGCCAACAGGAAATATGAGTTAGAGTCCCAATTAGAACATGGCGACCACTTTTCTTTCAACAATTTTTCTGGCTTTAGTACAGTCATTTGCTTTACTGACACTATTTTGTGAGTCCTTTCTTACCAATCTAAGTGTATGATAAGTGTAAAATACTTTAAATGACAAGGCTTTTCCAAGGTATATTTGAAAATGGCTGTATGAAAAGAATATACATTTGTTTTGTCTGGAAGGAAACAAACGGAATGCAGAAGTTTCTCAATGAGATAAAGCTCAACCTTTTTCTTCCCACCATCTCTGCCACGTACAATTTCCCAAACACCTCACTTTCAAGTTTGTTCTCCATGGCTTCATTTTAAGGAATGAAAATCAGAGAGCAAACAATTGAGCTCAAGTACATCTGGGGTTAAAAATAAAATAAAACATTAATGTGCAAGCAGTGGTCCAAATACTCAAGATTCATGTTAATGAATTCAATTACTGTATGAGATTTTCATTGATGAGCAGGGCTTTGGGCATACCAAATTATCACACAAATCATTGCCTTCTGAGACTTTGGATACTTTTACAGTTTAATTTGCAAACAGAATTTTTATAACAAATTATTTTTAACCAAATCATATCTTGAAAACTGTTTATATAGAAAACCCAGGGAATAAAGTGAACTGTTCATTGTGGAAGGCCTTAAATTACATTATTACAGTAGAAAATACAGGAGGTAGAAGATAACTGAAAAGACTAATGCAACATTAGATTCAAATCTATAGCTCCTGTAGCTACTTAAAACATGGTTTTAGAAACTAAATCCAACATTTCCAGTAACCATAGAAACAGTTAAAATAAAATCTGCCATGAAAGCCCTTATATCATGCTTGATATAGGGAGGTAGGAAGATGTAAGAACCAGGACACATGAGACATGACACTTTATCTACAACTCCTGTTTGCTTTACTGAGGGTGTAGTTTCAAAATTCAGTCACCTTCTTCAGCTTCAGACTCAGATTCTAGAAAAGGGGAAAAGTGCAGTCAAGCATTACATATCAGAAAGCAAAAGTTCCCATTTATAATTTTATTTAAGGAATTTTATTAATAATGCCCTACTCATATAAGGAGAATATTGAAAAGTATTCATTCATAAATCTCAAAATTCATAAGTATTTATTACATATTTTCAAAATTTTCAACTTTCCTAAGGATGTTAGTATTATGAAAATACTTAAAGTCTAGTTTTCCTCACCTGCCTTAAAGTAAATGAGTTTTTCCAGGTCTGTCATAAATGAACAAAAATCTGTACTCTAGGTACAAAATGGTATCTGAATGAAAGGCAACATGTAAGGACATATTCTTGGCAACATTAAAGTAAGTTCTCATGCTTTACCAAACTGCACAAATGAAAAGACTTACCTTCTTCAGCATTTTTGAGCCACTCTACAAACTTTTTCATTTGTTCAAGGAAGACACTTTTCCCCTTGGCAACATGTGCATCTTTATACCACTTCAGAATGGGTTCTTCACTCAGAACTTCAGCTATAAAGACAAGAGCAGTCTTTACATTCGTGGAATTTCCATGTAGTACTTCTCTAACTTAGGCATAGTTAGAAACCCCTTAAGGTGCAAATGCCTTCAAGGCAAAAAAGATCTTACAGAGAAGTAAAGTAAAGACAATTATTTTTGTTGCTTACAAAATAAATCTGTATTCAGAACACTCTCTTAACTGGTTTCTTCAACAAATTAATTTTTAAAGATAAGCAGGAAAGATGAAATGAGAACCCTACATTAAGAAAATTTTTATGGCCCCAGAATTTTGGAGCGTTAGCTCGTCTGGGTCCGCCGGCTCAATAAACCTGAGTTCTCCAAAAAAAAAAAAAAGAAAGAAAAAAAAATTTTTTTATTAACCTATCATCAGGAAATCAACCTTATTAAACCAGTGATTCTTTCAACTGAAGGCAATTTTATCCCCTGGGGACATTTAACAATGTTTACGGACATTCTTGGTTGTTACACTGGGGAGAGGTGCTACTGGCATTTATTGGTCTGATGCCAGGGATGCTGTTAAACACTCTACAATGCACAGGACAGTCACCTACAAAAGAGCTATCTGGCCCAAAACAGTAGTACCAAGGTTGAGAAATCTTGTGATAAATGATCAGGGATATTTGATAGATAATTCTTTAATTAAATGAAGATTTCTAAGATCTATTTCTAAACAACCTGAGTGTCAGAAGTGAAGGCTTACAGATACTTTAAAGAAACCTAACCACAGGTTGATAAACACTGAGGCACAGGGTCCTGAGAGTTCATTAACCCTATCCTTTAAAAAAAAAAAAAAAAAATTCTGGGGATGCAGGTAGACCTGTAAATTTAAAATATGGGAACCAACAAAATCCTTTTGTCTGGGGAAGAGGACTAGTAGAGTATAGGAGGTTGAGGCCTCGTCAAGAAGGCTTTAGAATTCAACTTGTTAATGAGGTTTAGAGATGTTTTAAAGATAATACACTAAAAAGTACCCAATTAAATTAGAGACAACTCAGTGCCATGATTAGCGTAAAATATTTTAGGGTGCTAATGTCCAGAGAACTACTTATTAGAATTATTTTGAGTCTTCTATGGTTTTTGTTAAATATATTTACAAAATTCAAAATTTAAATTACCTTTATAAAAAAGCACCACTATTTTCTGGAAGGCTTTCATGAAATGAATGTTGTCATAGCAATACTCCTGAATCTTCAGTAACAGAGTCAGCTCAGACTGACCTTGAGTTGTAAAGGCAGCAAGTAGAGGGCTGTATTGCTTTTAAAGGGAAGGGAGAAAAGATTTAGTCATTCAGTACAATGACCATCCATTACAAATTTCTAAAAGACAGAACATAACTCATCTTTTACAATCACCGTGAATTATATATTCTATTTAGTGGAAATTAAAAAAAGCAATACTATACCAAGGATTCCAGATAACTGTGAATACAATGTTAATATTTTAAAGGGGAAAAAAAAAAGATCCATTTTCCAATATTCTTACAAAAGCAAACACCAAATTACAGGTTTAAGCTACTTTTAAAAACACGTGTTTTTAACTTGTGAGCCAAAGAAAGCCCAAGTCAGACTTTTTAAAAGCTTATCATCAATAGTTAATATGTTATTTGTCTACTTACTGGTGGTTTATCACCCGGAACCACAGGATGTGATAAATCCTTTTAGAAAAGTACACTGACAGTTCACTTATCCCCACTTACAAGAAGAATAATGTATTATCAAGGCATAGTTCTAATACCTTCAAGTGCTTGATGGCTTGCTCCGCTACAAGCTCCTCTTTTTTGTTCCATTCCACGGTACTCATTACACTGGACCACACTATTCCGATAACAACGGGTTCTGGGATGTTGTTTTTTTTCATCTCCTCCTTGACATACAAAATTATCTGCAAAAGAATCCAAATTTAGTACAGAAATACATTTTGATATGTAGATACTACACATACTACACATCAAACAGACCTTTTACAAAAGCATAAACACCTTTCCATGCAACTAGCTTTGACCATGACACCACATATAATCACAGAGCTTTTAGAATGAGAAGGTATGGACTTCTAGTTCAAACCTTATATTGCACATAGTCAAACTACCTAGGAAAACACCAAGATGGAAACAAAAGGTCTATTGGCTTGCACACTACAAAATCCCCAGGTGTTGTGATTTCTAGGCACCTGTAAGGCAGTGAAAATGAAAAAGACTGAGGCAATGCCCCAGCATAACATTCTACAGCTATTATTAAAACTTGCTTTGGTGAAATAGTCTAAAGTTTCTCAAATGAGTAAAAATTTTCTTTGCCAGAAACTTAGCCACATAAAGACAATTTAAGTAAAAATATCTCACATCCTTAAATGGATCACCACGGGACATCTGTTCTTGAAGTTCTTTCTGGAGTTCCTTACGAGCTCCTATGGTTTGCTGATTCCGAACATATTCTGAAAGTTCTTTCAAGCCTGCCTCAGTAAAATACTTTGTGAAGTGTTCAACGCTTTGTTTATTGGCAGGAAAAAGTTCCTGAAAGGAGAATTTAATCTGGTTAATTGGTCTTCAAACCAGATTACAAAAACACATTTCCTCTTTTCACAGATTAAAAATGGGAAAGTTGCCTATTACACTTTCCTTAAGTGCTGGCAAGAATGTAAAGAATGAAAAGTTACAAACCATCAGTCTGTTATCCATGCTCACTTTCCGAAGACTTGCAGCTACCGCATTGATATCTTTTTCATTTATCCATGATTTAAAGAGCTTTACAGCAAAAGCTGCTGAAACCCCTGTAGAAAAACAGAGCTTACTTAAACAGAAGTACCTTCCTGGATTTCAATGACCGTATCTCCCCATTTTCTCCCTCTGAGGTTCCTCCACACGGGATTACTCACTTTAATCCCCAAACCTACCCCTGAACGTCTCTCTGCCACTGCTTACCATTCCACTCGAATTTCTCCATTCTATCATTTGCTAGCTGTGTATTGTTAGTCAAGTTAAACTGTTTTCTGACGTGTAAAACGAGAGTAACAGTTCTTAACACTTGACAGGGTTGTTGTGAGAATTAAAATAAGGCATGTTAAATACTCAGTTCTGTAAGTTGTAAAAAAGGTTAGCTTTTAATTACTGTTCAGAATAATTTAACTGTGGAAATCACAAAAGGGAACTTATTTTTCTCTTCAGCTTGCCATCTTCCCTAATGTCATTTTCTCTATTCAGTACGTTCCCAAGTCTCCCAATTGGAATTAATCTTTCTGGATTTCCATGGCACTTCTATTTTTACTTCACAACCACATTTTGTCTAGACCCTGGATATTTTCTGTATGTCTAAAGAAAGTCATTAAGCCTAAATGCCAGAGGTATACACTAAATGACTAATGAGTTGAAATGAACCAATTAAATTTGAGGATAGTTAAAAAACAATTACACGAGTCAAATCTATATAAACTATATCCTAACTTTTATATCAGTTCATCTTTTATGCTCTTATCTACCCCACCCTCTGCCAACTAAAGATCATCCTTTACTAAAGGTTGCTTACCTTCTTTAACCAAATTCTCATTATAAAGGCTATTAAGAATGGATGCATTAAGTGTCCCATTAGCCAGAAGAACACCAGTCAACATAGCCAGCTTGTTCCTCTCCGACTCCGAAAAACCCTTTAAGAACAGCAGCAACTATAAAAGTAAATAGTTAACGGTTAAAAGAACAACTGCATTATATAAAGAGAAGCAGTAAAGCATGTTATATTGGTTAAAACTGTGGGCTCTGGGGTCTAACCACCTGTTCATATCTCAGTTATAATACTCACTAGCTGAGTGATCTTGGGCAAGATACCTAACCTTTGCGTCAGTTTCCTCATGTTCAAATGTGGATAATAAAACTTGCTTCACAGGGCTTTTGAGAATATTAAATGAGTTAATAATTAGAATAGTGCCTCATACTTGTTAAACGTTACTATTAACCTTACCAAATTTTCTGTGCACCTGTATGTAGAATATCTAAGACTCAGCAAGTACGTTAAATTTCTCTTTGTCAATGTATTTAGCTCTGATCTGCTACCCTCTGTCTTCTGAACAAACCTCACTTGGATTTTTACCCCTTTGCTACTTGTTTGGACACAGAGCTAAGTAAGGCACAGTGTATAGCAAACTAAACTAAACGATATACCACCAAACTTCATTTCAAAGACAGCCGATCTGAAGATCTAAAATTGTCTCAAATCTGTGACAGAATTAGGATTTAACATTCCCCTCTTTGGCCCTAACCTCTTGTTTTCCAAAAGCATACTGATGCTCATACCTTTTTAACTTCATCTTCAAAACCTTTCTCCAGGTATTTGTAGCGCCTGATTAACTTGTTAAAAACCTGTAAGAACAGGAAAGGAATTGAAAGACAACTTCATATATATAAATGTCAGATTCCCAAAAGATCTAAGTCAGGGCAACTAAGACCTCTCCACAGTCAGTATGTCTAGAACAGCAAAGAAGTGAACCTTTCATCATATGTTTAAACCAGCTTGGGAAGTCTGTCAATTCCCAAATCCTACAATATACCAATACATTTAACACTTCAATCGCCACCCCACAATATCGCCCAATATTGCTTTTAATGTTCAATATCAAAGTATGGACTAATTATTGCTCAAATACAAGTCACCCATTAGTAGGATATTAACAGAATAAGATCATAAAATATAGTTCTACTTTCCTAATGACACAGCGATAACAATCTCTAGGTTTGATGCACTTTAATTCTTTGCTTATAGTAACACAAGCATAACTATGCATGAAACTTTCAAATGAGACTCTGACTGATAAAGCAGCTAAGCCACCTATAACTAATTCACCTTTGAAAAGCTACATGCAGGGACTTCCCTGGTGGCAAAGTGGTTAAGAATCCGTCGGGAAGATCCCACATGCCTCGGAGCAACTAAGCTCATGTGCCACAACTACTGAGCCCGCACTTCGCAATGAGAAGCCACTGCACCATGACTAAGAGTAGCCCCAGCTCGCCACAACTAGAGAGCCCGCAGGCAGCAACAAAGACCCAATCAACTCCTAGCCCCACCCCGCCAGATCTACATGCAGAATAGTTCAGTGATGAAAATCATGACAGGGAACTGATTTTCCTTGAGCTAATTCAGTTTTTTCCTATTTTGTTTTCAACACATTTTTAAGTTTCTAAATCATCATACTGCACACCAAGAACACCTCTAAACCTTCAGCTCAAATTCCTTCAACCTTCTACCAGCAACCTCTTAAAAGCAGACTATTCCTTAAACATCAGTCAGTTGGAAAACAGCTAATTGAAATAATTATGTAAAATTTCATTTACCTGAGCAAATGCTTGCATGGTCTCTAGGTCTTCTTGTGCTGCAAACACACAGACATCTGTACGCATCATGTCATCTGCCAGTGTACCACCTGGGGCTAAGATATATTTTACAAAAAATTTGCAATGACCTTCATTTAAAATTAGTAATTATTTCAATCTTACTTTCTTTTAAAATTTAACTTAATTTTTTTTTATGTTTCAGGTGTACAGCATTATAGTTCAATATCTGTTTATATTAGTCAATCTTATTTTCTGTAAGGATTCTCATAAAATAAAATAATAAAAATTCTGAGATGATTTGAAAGCAAAGTCAATTTCTCAGTAGGAACATGGCTGATTGGTTCAATAATAAAGTGAAAACCATTTATTGGAATAAATAAAATAACCCTCTTCAGTAACCCAATGAAATTCACTGCATTAACTCACTCAAGTGGAGATGTTCAGAATTGGTTTTGACTTTCCATACAGAAAACAACCTATCATAAACTTCTTTTCCATAAGAGGCTGGCCTATAAAATCTTGCAAGTTACAGACTTTATCTTTTAGATACATTCATAAGTATTTATGGATAAAATGATGTCTGATGTATACTTTAAAATACAGGGGTGGAAGCACAGGTAGACTAAGACCGTTAAAAACTGTTGAAGTTGGGTAGCAGATCTGAAGTTTATTATACTATTCTCTCCAGTGTGTGTTTGAAAATCTCATTTTTACGACTCTTTAAAAAGAATTTTAAAACTACAAATGGTACAACAAAAGAGATACTCATCTGACTAGGCATTAGAACACATGAACATTTAAGTCCCCAGTTCCACCCCTGAGCAACTGTTTGACTATGTGAAAGCTACTGAAGCATCTCTAAGCCTCTGTTCTGCATGTATACAAATAGAGTTCTGATTCTATCAGCTTGGCCTGAGGTTCAATACAATGTTACTACAAAAACATTTTGGAATACCTTAAAGAGCTATGGAAATGAAATTACCAGCATCATATGAAGACATATAACTAAGTTGCACATTCTGTTAAGATACCCTGAGCTGCTGAGGATGGAGGCAGGAATAAATCAGAGCAGGGCTATGCGGTAGAAATACAATGTGAGCCACATAATGTAATTTCAAATCTTCTAGTGGCCATATTAAAAATAAAATGTGAAATTAATTTTAATATACTTTAACCCAATACATCAAAAATACTGATTTTAACATTTAAGTATTCAAAACATTATTCAGATGGCTTACATCCTTTTTAAACAATGTCTTTAAAATCCAACTTGTATTTTACATTTTCAGTACCTCTCAATTTGTACTAGCCACATTCTAAGTGACTGAAAGCCACATGTGGCTAGTGGCTAATACACTGAAGAGTGCAGGATTAGGAGTCTTCAGGTATACATTTGTCCTGGATTGGTTCCAGGACCCTCATGGATACCAAAATCTGCAGATGCTCAAGTCCCTTATATAAAAGGGCATTGTATTTGCATATAACCTACACATATGCTTCTTCTGTATACTTTAAACGGTCTCTAGGTTACTTATAATACTGAATAAAGTGTAAATGCTAAGTAAATAGTTGGAGTGTGGGAAACGCAAGTTTTGCTTTTTGGAACTTTCTGGACCCCCCCCCCCCCCCCGCCCCTCCCCGGGAATATTTCTGATTCCTAGTTGGTTGACTCATTGGATGCAGAACCCTCAGATATGGAAGGCTGACTATACACAGTATTTGGTAAGACAGAACAAGAGCTAGGCATGTCTTTATCAACTGAGAGTGTACAAACACAAGCTGGAAAAATCACTGATGGGAGATGTAGAGACTTATGTATCAGACAGAAAAGTCTTCCCCAAATGTTATGATTCTGTAACAGATTTCAAATATGAAGGTAGACAGAGCAAGGTATCTGCAGGTTTACTATAATTTGAGAAGAAAAAAATATGAAAATCCTAAGGGGGTTAAAAAAAACAGAAACAAAGCCATCCTGATTTGATAGCTTTGTCAAATAGCTCATATTCTGGATTCTACATAATCCCCATATAACACACTTCCCATAAGACCCAGACACTTACCCAGCATTCCACCAGCCACCAGAATGTCAAAGAGTGTTTCTGCATATCGGCGGTAATCAAGTTTTGCTCCAGAAGCATCAAGAAACTTTGCTACTGCTTCCAAATCAGTACCAGTTTCAGTTAAGCCTTGAATAATGCAGTCTTGAAACTGAGTAGGGTCAAACCTCTCTTTTTCATCTGCGGGGAAAACCCCAAAACATTTAGTATTAAAAGGCTTACTAAAATGCCATGAAACCACAATCTATGAAGCTATGACTACTGAATAAGTTAACCACATTCATCACAATTTCACTTATTTCAATAGCTGGAAAAAACAAACACTACCTAGATTACCCAAGACCTGCAACACAAGCAAACACAATAGGAGACTAAACACCCATCCTTTGCAAGTGTCACCTCTGCAAGTGTTAAGACAGGACTGCCTAATCACAAGTAGTGTGTGGCTTTTTTCCCACTATTTTTTTCACACAAGTCTCCTAAGTGAGCTAAATGAGCTGGTGTGTTCCTATTGCCAGGAGACAATTTCCACCTGGAATGCTCTTCCATTGCCTCTGAGCTTTTCTGAAATTTAGGATATCTTCTATACCTCAGGTAAATTTTACTTCTGAGTTAAATTTTGTCCAACTACTGGAGCTCTTGCTTTTCTTTAAATGCTCATAACACTTTCTTCGTAAAAAAAAATAAAAAACACATTTAATACTTATTAAGGTAATCTTTAGAAAGTACATTTATTAAGTATCCAATACATGACATATATAGTAGTTACGAGGAAGGGCTCTGGATTCAAACTGTGTGATGCAAATAGAGACCACCACTTAACTGTCTGAATTTGAGCAAAATTTTAAGCAAAACTTGTCTGGCCTCATTCTTCATGTATGAATTTCCCTGTGGTAAAATGGTGATTAAAAGTAGGACCTATCTCATAAAGTTGTGAATATTAAATGACATAAATAAAATAGAAAGCACTCTAAACAGTGCCTTGGGTACATACCTATCCTTCACTGTGCTGCTACCACACAGGGTAGGCTTTGATTTCCCTATCTAGGTTAGATGATATCTCAATTTCTACACAGGACTAGGGTAACCAACTCTTCCCTGTTTGCCTAGGACTTCCTTGTTTTTAGCACTGAAAGGCCCATGTCCTGGGAACTCTATTCAGGCCCATGCAAATCGGGATGGTTGTTCACTGTACCCAGGATCCAATCATCAAAAACTAGGAGGCCATGAGTGATCTCAATCTGGAATTGGGGAAGTGACATCTCTTCCTGATACTAACAACAATAATAAAACTACTTGATACTATATCTACACAAAGGCAGTACCAGTAATCCATATACTTGAGGATACAGGCTTTTCCATTACTGCTGAATTGCTCTGGTTTCCAACTTCTATTCCTCCTTTTGAGAAAATTTACTGGCTTAAATCTAAATGAATCTGCAAAGACTAGAATCAAATCACTCCTTGGTCTCCCTGCTATAAGAGGGCACGTTACACTTAAGAGATTATAAAAGATTCTGTTATACATATATCTCAAAAGTGTCTGCCACTGAGGGTAGAAAAACACAATTTATAACCAGTGGCCAACCCAGTTCTCTATTTTCTAAATCTTTCCTATAAGATAAAGTCAATATGTGCTTTTGAGCAACAGCATTGAAAAGTTTAGGGGTAAAATATTAAACCCAATACAAAATATTCCTGAGACCACATCTCATTTAACTTTGTATCACTACTGCAGTGCCTTGCTACAGAATTCAATATTCATCGAAGTCCCAATAACACATAAACGTAGTTAATATAATTCTCATACTTTTCTTACTAAGTCTGTGAGGAAATAGTTTCAAAAGACACTGCAATGTGAACTCTGTTCCATAATTAACTTCCATGGGTTAAAGTCTGAATTTTCTCTTACAAATGTTCGCAAAGTTTGGGTGAAACTAGTAATCACATCAGGAGCTCTCTTCCATAAATTCACCTTTTCCTTCAAGCAAAAGTTCTCTTAAATGAAATTTAGCTAATGAAAACACAGCCCAACCTTTTTTTTAAAGAGGCACTTTAGCTTCACAATAAAAAGACCATCCACTAGTCTGCTTAGATACATATATAGATAGATACCAAAATTTTACAGGCAGTAGAAACATTAAGGGTATATCTGAAATGGCAGTCAACTAGAAATTCAAGTTCCTTTCTGGTACTTTCTCTTTAGGTTTTAGTACTAAGCGATAGCCTGCCTGAGGAACCAAGATATAAAAGTTATTCTGGAGGTCTAAAGAGAGATATATTTACCTCTTTTTCTGGTTTTAAAACGCTGGCCTGATAGCGTTGGCTTTTGCTGCTTTTGATTATTCATAAAAGACACCCTAGGGGGGAAAAATAAGCCCTTAAAGATATCAGCGCCATAACATCCATTTTAAAAACAAAGCATCAAAGCTTGGCCTAGTCACACATAAACCACACAGAACACACACTTTCACCCTAGCAATAGACCTGGGCAAGCGTCAAAGAATTACCTTTACTTGAATTAAATTTAAGTTCAAAACTTTCATTTCTCCCTACAAAAAACCCTTTAAAGAAGAAATATGAAGTACGCTTTTAAATAACTTTACAGCGCCACAGCGACTAGCGGCAAATCACCCATCATAAACACAGTTTTTTAGTCTTCCTCTTTCCTCCTTAAATTCGCCTGCATCTTCCACCACTCTGAGCACCACAGAGGGCTAACAGAGGTGATCACCATCGTTAGGAGGTATCTAAAATATACATGTCAATTTAAAACCGCTATCAGAGGGCGAGTCCCTTCATCCGAGGGGCCCGGTTATCAGCAGCACCACCCTACTCTCGTCGTGCCCGTGACCGCAGCGGCCGCTTGCACCACTCTAGCCTGCAAAAAGGGCTGAGAGGCTGCCTAGCCTCCCCCCCTCCCCCGCCCCGGGCACATGTCTCCCCATCCAACCCTTCCCGCGCCTCCCGACCAGCGACGGATAACCCACTCCTGCCCAAGACCCCCTTGAGCACAGCGGGGCGCCTTAGGGGCTGCTCCCCGCCCGCAGCCCCTTCTCCACTGACCCCGTGGTCGGAGGTGGCGGCCGCCGCAAAGAGCGGACCACAGGCGCCGAGGCGCTTCGCGCCGGAGGCCCCGCCGCCCCGTACATCCGCCCGCCCTCCAGCGAAAGCAGCGGCGGTGGAGGCGGCCGCAGTGGTGGTGGCGGCTCCGCCGCCCCGCCCGCCGGCACCCCCCACGCGTACATCACCCAACAGAGGCCGCGGCCGCTTTGTTACCCAGGCCGGGCAGGGCCGCAGGGGGCCCTGCCTCGCCCACTGCCCCCGCCTGTGGCTCCGCGAGGCACACTTGGGCCCCAGGTTCCGGGCCGAGCAGCCGCCCCTCGGCCTCCCTGCTGAAGCAGCGGCCCCGACTTCCCGAATCCAGGCCCCGGATCTGGTCCGGCCTCATGCGGCGGCCTCCGCCCGGACCCATCTATACCGGGCCGCGCAGGACCTGCCGTCTCCCTCACCCTCTGCCCTGAGATCAGGGGCCGCAACCTCGGCCCGAGACGAGCGGTACCCTCGCCTCACCGAATTTAGGGCGAAGAGAAAAGAGCCTGAAACCCCTGAGGTGGCGGCAACTGCGGCGGAGTCTCCTCTGCGACCGGAACTAACGCGAGGAGGAGGAGGAGGGAAGAGGTGCCACCCCCGCCCCGGCCAGTCTCCTATCGCGAGATTTCTTCCTCTGGCGCCCTCCCCGCCCCTTCCTGATCGTGGCTCTGGGGCCTGGGATGGGAAAGGAGGCAAGGGGAGCTAGGAGGGTTTTCAAAAGCTCCTCATCCCTTTGTTGGAGTCCAGATTTCCCGGACACTTAGCCTAGAGTAGCCCATCTTCCTTCCACCGCCGTGTCCTCCGGACTCTTAGTTAGCACATGGAGGGGTTGGGAGAACGAATATCCCCCCACCACCCCTGCGGGTGCCGAGGAAGTTGGACAGGTCCGTCTCGAGTCCCTTCCCCACCGACCCCGCGACCCCTCCACTAGCGCCGGAAGTCGAGGCCGGAGGGCTGGGGCCCGCTGGGGCCTTTCGCGGGCCGAGGCCGAGTTTCCTGAGGGGTCCGTATCCGGTCTCTGCTCCGGCTGGGGTTGGCGGAACTTGCTCAGGCTGAGTCCGAAGCGCGTCAGCATTACTCTGGTGTGCTGCCTGGGTTGGGGTTGTGCACTGCGCCTCTTAGAAGCGAGGAAAATCCAGACGGGGTTGCGGCCGCCATTCTTGGAGTGCCCTCGGTAGTTCCCTTCTGAGTAGGATGGTTGTGGAAACTTGGACATCATCAGCATCCCACATTGCTGAGCCTTACCCTGATTTGGTAGATGTGGTGGGGGACCCAAGAATGTGCATTTCTAACAACGTCCCTGTGATGCTTAATGCTGCCGGTCAAGGGACCACATGTGAGAACCACTGAATTAGAGGATGTATCATCAGAGAGCTGGGGGACGTTATAAACCTGTACAAATACTGATGCACAGTGTCCCCAGGATCTAGCCTTATATTTTCATTCCGTTTGTACCTAAGTTTGCCTCTCCATCTTCTTTCTTGCACTCCTCCTACCAGAGAAACCCTGAAAACAGGATTTGTCCGTAAAATCACCTTTCTTGGACACTGCTTCTCTTCCTTATCAAACATTTTGGTAAACTAGTCTGTTTTAGTTGACTTATCTTTCCTTAACGATCTGACCTTTGCCCCATGCTCCTCCCAACTTAATGGAAAATTACTTTCTCAGTGTTCTTTCCCAAAATTATTGCCAAATCCAGTGATTCTTTCAATCTTGAGCATTTAGGGTGTTACCCATCTCCTTAAAACTTCACTCCAGCTCTCCTGGTTACCTCTGCATACTCCTTTGTATTTGCTGGCTCATCCTTTTTGTAGTCACAACTTTTATCATCTTTCCTCAGATTTTCTTTTTATTTTTTTTCTTTTTATTTTTTTCATTTTTTTTGGGGGGGTACACCAGGTTCAATCATCTGTTTTTATACACATATCCCCGTATTCCCTCCCTTCCTTGACTCCCCCCCCCCGAGTCCCCCCCACCTTCCCCGCCCCAGTTCTCTAAGGCATCTTCCATCCTCGAGTTGGACTCGCTTTGTTACACAACAACTTCCCACTGACTATTTTACAGTTGGTAGTATATATATGTCTGTGCTACTCTCTCGCTTCATCTCAGTTTCCCCTTCACCCCCCGCCCCCTCCCATACCTCGAGTTCTCCAGTCCATTCTCTGTATCTGCATCCTTGTTCTTGTCACTGAGTTCATCAGTACCATTTTTAGATTCCGTATATGTGAGTTAGCATACAATATTTGTCCTTCTCTTTCTGACTTACTTCACTCTGTATGACAGATTGTAGTTCTATCCACCTCATTACATATAGCTCCATCTCATCCCTTTTTATAGCTGAGTAATATTCCATTGTATATATATGCCACATCTTCTGTATCCATTCATTTGTTGTGGGCATTTCGGTTGCTTCCATGTCCTGGCTATTGTAAATAGTGCTGCAATAAACATGATGGTACAAGTTTCTTTTGGGATTATGGTTTTCTTTGGGTATATGCCCAGGAGTGGGATGACTGGATCATATGTTAGTTCTATTTGTAGTTTTTTAAGGAACCTCCAAATTGTTTTCCATAGTGGCTGTACCAACTTACATTCCCACCAACAGTGCAGGAGAGTTCCCTTTTCTCCACACCCTCTCCAACATTTGTGGTTTCCAGATTTTGTGATGATGGCCATTCTGACTGGTGTGAGGTGATACCTCATTGTGGCTGTGACTTGCATTTCTCTGATGATGAATGATGTTGAGCATCTTTTCATGTGTGTGTTGGCCATCTGTATGTCTTCTTTGGAGAAATGTCTATTTAGGTCTTCTGCCCATTTGTGGATTGGGTTATTTGCTTTTTTAGTATTAAGCTTCATGAGCTGCTTGTATATTTTGGAGGTTAATCCTTTGTCCGTTGTTTCATAGGCAATTATTTTTTCCCACTCTGAGGGTTGCCTTTTAGTCTTGTTTATGGTTTCTTTAACTGTGCAAAAGCTTTTAAGTTTCATGAGGTCCCATTTGTTTATTCTTGATTTTATTTCCATGATTCTAGGAGGTGGGTCCAAAAGGATCTTGCTTTGATGTATGTCATAGAGTGTTCTGCCTATGTTTTCCTCTAGGAGTTTTATAGTGTCTGGCCTTACATGTAGGTCTTTAATCCATTTGGAGTTTATTTTTGTGTATGGTGTTAGGAAGTGTTCTAATTTCATTCTTTTACATGTCCTCAGATTTTCTTAATGTGGCAGTGCCATACACTCTCAAGGATTTAACTTTTATCTCCATTTAAAAGAGTTCCAAATATATCTGTTGAACAAATATTTGTTTAATGCAGGCTCTGTGCTCTTTGAGATTGAGGGAACAGCAGTGGAAAGATCCTGAGGTAGGAAAAAAACCTGACCTATTGGAGGAACTGACAGGGGCTAGTGTGACTGGAGCCTGATGGGAGATGAGAGAACTGTGGGGAGCAGAGCGAAGTGTCAAGAGCCAGACTTCTAAGTCTAGCCCAGTGTTTTTTCTGAAGCCCCCAATCCACCCTATCTGGTATCTCTACTAGAATACCAAACTAAACCCTTAGTACTGTTGATTACTCTTCCCCTCAAACTGCATTTCTCACTTCTGAAGTTCTGTTAAACATATAATGTTTCACTAATAAAAATAGTAGCTACTTTAATATAGCAGATGTGTGTCATGCATTCTGTAAGCAATTTCTATATTAACCTCATTTAATCCTCAAAACTACCCAATGACTAGAAACTATTATTAGCCCCGTTTTATAGATGGGAAAACTGAGGCATAGAGAGGTCAAGTAACTTGCCCAAGTTCATTGAGCTAGTAAGTGAAGAGCTCAATTAAAGCCCAAGCAGTCTGGCTCCACCATTATAATATACTGCCTTGCTACCAAGATCTTATTTACTTACCCATTCAACAAATATTTATTGAACTAGAGGCTTCTAGAGATACAGAATTCACAATTAGATGTGTGCACTCGCAAAGCTTATCTTCTATATTTGTTGTGTTTCTCATTTCCATCATCCTTTCCTTGTACTATCTTGATTTGGGCCTCTGTTAACTAACTAGCTGGGACTTTTGCAATAACTTCCTAACTGTACTATCTCTTTCTCTACACTTCCAGAGTAATTTTCCCAAATGCAGCCAGAATAATTTCTCTTCACTGTTTAAAAGCCTTGGTTTGTACTTAAGGCCACCTGAGGATAGCTCGGACCAATGTTTTTCACTGCTGTTTCTCATCACATTGGTGGTTCTTAACTCATTACCATCCATTATGGGGTATGTAGTGAGAAATTCTTGACAAAAAGCTTTAAGTTAGTAAGTTATTTTCTTTAAAAATTAAAGCAGATCGAAAGTCATCTATTATAAGATCATTGTCATTCATTTGCATTCTGATATATGTTCTTGGAAGTGAGAGAGGGAGTGGGGTTACTAGAAATTGTATGTGGCAAGCAGCCTATTTTATCTATGGTTTTGGGTGCACTCGTGGGAGTAGGTGCAGTGGGCTGGCATGGGAATTGTTTATAAACTGTTATCATGGCAGAGAAAGCTTTTAAACAACTGAACTCTATTTTTAGTCAGACTGGACATACCGTGTCTTCCTTCTTGAGATGTCCTTCCCTCATTTTCTGTTGTCAAAATCCTACTTACCATTTCAAGCTGTTGTCTCAAATACTACCAATAAGCCTTTCTTAGTCATTGATACAAATACATTCCTTTTTTGAACTTCTTTGCACATTTGTACTTTCCATTTATTTATTTAGGCTGCATTGGGTCTCAGTTGTGGCACACAGGCTCTTAGTTGCAGCATGTGGACTTCTTTTTGCTTTAAATGGGGTTTTTTATTTTCATTTTTTAGAATTTACTTTCTTTTTTGTAACATTTGTTTAATATTTGTTTATTTTTATTTATTATTAAACCTTTTTGTTGGTTGCTTTGGGTCTTAGTTGCGGCATGGGCTCTTTGTTGTGGCGTGTGGGCTTCTCTCTAGTTACGGTGCATAGGCTTCTCTCTAGTGGTGGCATTCGGGTTTTCTCTTTCTAGTTGAGGCACGTGGGCTTAGTTGTCCCGTGGCATGTGGGATCTTAGTTCCCCGACTAAGATTGAACCTGCATGCCCTGCATTGGAAGGAGGATTCTTTACCACTGGACCACCAGGGAAGTCCCCATGTGGACTTCTTAGTTGCAGCATGGGGGCTTCTCACTTTGGCATTGAACTCTTAGTTGTGGCATGTGAATTCTTAGTTGCCGCATGCATGTGATATCTAGTTCCCTAACCAGGGATCAAACCCAGGCCCCCTACATTGGGAGCACAGAGTTCTACCCACTGGACCATGAGGGAAGTCCCACACCTTGTACTTTCTTCCTGATATTTGACCTACTTTTTGTAGATCAAATATGATCTATCTGTCATATCTTTTCTCTTAAACTGAAATTCTTGATGGCAGTTTCTCACTCGTTTTAGTACTGCCTCAATGTATGGCAAGCAACATGCTTTAATAAGTATGGAATGAAGAAGCCAGTACTTGATAAAGCCAGTACTTATATCACAATCATAGACTTGACTGTGGAGGAGAAAGGGTGACAGACAGGTTCAAGCTGGTTTTCTTATAGGGATGCTGAAGATAGACATTTAAAGGAGGATCTAGTCCCTGGCTGTTTTTGTGATTTCACATGAGTCACTTAACCTCTTTGTAAAATGTGAATACCAAAGCTTTACATGATTGTTAAGACTCTTCTAACTCTCATAATTGGGGTTCCAGATCTGTTTGTATCCTTATTATTGGTATCCTTGAACTGATTGGAGTTCCTAGCAATGTTATGCTCCAACTTGATAAATGCTGTACTAGTGTAACTGATGACGGTAAGGAGAGGAGGGATAAATTGGATCTTTGAGGAAATGTCTCATAAGACAAGGCTCAGGGTTGTCTCAAATTGGCTTCTGTTTTATTAGTGCTATATAAAACTTTGTTATTCAGACTTTCGGTGCTCAGATAAGAATTCTAAACCGGCTAAACTTGTACACTCCAGCTTTAAATAATAAACCTTTAAATAATAAAGATTTCAGTAAAATATTAGCAACATTCAAGACAGTGTCTTATGATAAAAGTATTTGAAACTTTTATAATCGATAGGCCAGATTCGCTTCCCTACTTTGAATTAAGATTTATTTTATGAATGAGCATATTTTATTAATCACTCCTGGCATTCTTCATAACATTTGTATGGGACTGGTATTTCTTTTCAAAATATTTGATAGAATTCATCAGTGAAGCTATACAGACCGGTGCTTTCCTTTATGGGAATATTCTAATATTTCAATTCCTTTACTTGTTATAGATATGTTCAGTTTTTCTCTTTCTTCATGAGTCGGCTTTGGTAATTTGTGTCTTTCTAGAAATTTGTCATTTCATCCAAATTGTCTAATTTGTTGGCATAGAGTTGTTCATCGTATTTTATTATAATCATTTTAATATCTGTAAAGTTGGCAGTGAGGTCTCTTGTTTCATTCCTGATTTTGGTAAATTTGTGTCTTCCCTTTTTTTTTTCTTGGTCAGTATAGCTAAAGGTTTATCCGCTTATTGATGTTTTCAAAGAAACAACTTCTGGTTTCATTGATTTTTCTCTATTTTTTGTTTTATTTCATTAATTTCCACTCTGATCTTTATTATTTCCTTCTAGACAAGAATCCCACAGAATACCTTTTTTTGTCTGAGGTTTAGCAGTTTTTCATGAATAAACACTTATAAATTTGCTGTTGCCCTTTAGTTGATTTCTAGCATCCTGAAATGGTAGGTTTGACTAATTTTATCCAGTTTTACAGTTTTTTTGGAGAGAGGATTTGCTGACCTCTTCTCTCTACCTTTGCTGCGAGATCCCCATAGTACTTTTGGATTAAAAATTTTGACCTACTTAGATGAAAGGTGTTAGTTGCAACATGTGAGTTTGATATTGCTTTTAACTTTGGTGGTGGAAATAGATGTTTCTTTTTCAAGGACAGGTAACAATAGGTCTTTATTCCAATAGATAAGAAGATGCCAAGGGCCTGTTTCAAAAAGCAACTGCTTCCCTTGAAAATGATCTGGGAAAAGTATTTATACTCCCATGCTTTGAATAGAAGATTATAGAACACCCTATGAACCTGGCTTAGATACTGTATCATATATACAAACACACTCATACATACATATGTATGTATGCATGCATGTATGTATATGTGTCTTTGACCTAAAACAGACTGCCAGTTATTTTGCCAGTAAAAATAAGTTTATTTGGAATCAGCAGATAATTGCAATTAGTGGTCTGCAACCATGGTGAGCCACATGCAAGTCTTGGCACAGCAAGGGAAGGAGAACTCTTTTACAGAGGGGAAAAGGAAGTGGGGAGGGCCATAGCAAACTAAGAGTCCATGGCTTTTCACTGGCTGAGTTGTTGTCAGGATGAAAGAGTTTTCTTATTGGGCTCTGCTGTTGTCCCAGGCCATGAGTGCTCCCCCTGCTGGTCTCCCAACTCTATTTAATTGAGGTTTCTGTTTATTAATTTTTTACGGTTCCCCCTTTTGATCAAGATCTTTCTCTGAAAGCATTGCTGACCAAGGGTCAGATTTTCCAGTTTCAGTGGCTTTTTGATTGTCAGTGCCAGCAAGGATCATTTCTAGGTGTAGTGTCTCATAATGAGGGAAAGTGAACAGATTGGAAACCTATTGAGGTCACATTTGAGGGAGAACTCTTAAGCACTTTTTATCTAATGTCCTTATGTTATCAAGATTATAGAGACTGGCGGTTATCTGAAGTACTATGTCATCATCAAAGGTCTGGCAACAAACTTCCAACAGACCTGGCCTGTATGTCTTGGGAAGACTGTCTCATTAGATGTCATCTGCTTCAATTCTGGAAAATCTTTACTTTCAAGTCACCAGATGATGTGCAGTTCCAGTCAGAGTTTGGTTCTTTCTTTAAAAGACTGTTCCCTGGAGTTGAGGGGCACAAGGGTTAGTTAGCAGTATTTGAAAGGGCCCTCTCCAGTGAGGTCTTCTGGAGGTGTCTTTTCCAAAAGACAAAATCTCCAGGTTTCAAGGTGTGATGCTTAAGGTCTTTGTCTCCCAAGGTGCCTCTGAAAAGGTTGTTCTACTAAAACATGTTTTTTTAAAAAATAATTAATTAATTAATTTATTGGTGGCATTGGGTCTTTGTTGCTGTGCACAGGCTTTCTTTAGTTGCAGTGAGTGGGGGCTCTCTTTGTTGCAGTGCGTGGGCTTCTCATTGCAGTGGCTTCTGTTGTTGTGGAGCACAGGCTCTAGGTGTGCAGGCTTCATTAGCTGTGGCACGTGAGCTCAATAGGTGTGGTTTACGGGCTCTAGAGCACAGGCTCAGTAGTTGTGGCACACAGGCTTAGTTGCTCTGCAGCATGTGGGATCTTCCCAGACCAGGGATCAAACCTGTGTCCCCTGTGTTGGCAGGCGGATTTTTAACCACTGCACCACCAGGAAAGTCCAAAACATGGTTATTTTTGATAGAAGCAATTAGGCCTTTGCAATCTTGGAGTATCTCTCCTTTTATAAGTTGTGGATCAAAAGAGGCAAGAGCCAGTTGCATTGGGTGTCCTGTGACTCTCTCAAAGTTTATGAGTTCCAGGAGGTATGGATCTGAGATTTAGAAGAACCAATTGCAATGCTTTTGGCCAAGGAGGGCCTCTATAAATTTTGCCAATTGTCTTTTTCTTTTTTCATATTTATTTATTTATTTATTTATTTAATCTTTGGCTGCATTGGGTCTTAGTTGCAGCACATGGGATCTTCCGCTGCAGCGTGTGGCCTTCTCTCTAGTTGTGGTGCACAGGCTCAGTAGTTGCAGTACGTGGGCTCTCTGGTTGTGGCCCACATGCTCAGTAGTTGCAGTGTGGGGGCTTAGTTGCCCGATGGCATGTGGTATCTTAGTTCCCCAACCAGGGATTGAACCTGCATCCCCTGCATTGGAAGGCAGATTCTTAACCACTGGACCACCAGGGAAGTCCCCTGTCAATTGAGTCTTAATAGTGCTGTTAGTGTGTCCAACTAAACCAGAGGATTCAGGGTGGTAAATACAGTAAAAGTGTTGTAAAACCAACCAAACAGTGCAGATCTGTCAAAGTACCTGACCAGTGGGACTTCCCTGGTGGTCCATTGGTTAAGATCCCATGCTTCCACTACAGGAGGCACGAGTTCAGTCCCTGGTCAGGGAATTAAGACCCTGCATGCTACGTGGTGTGGCAAAGAAAAAAGAAAAAAGAAGTACCTGACCAGCAAAATGGGTTCCTCAGTCGCTATGAAGTTCAAGAGGAGTTCTCCAGGTTGGGATAATTTTTTCCAAAAGTATGTTAGCCATAGAAGAGGCAATAGACTCTCTTAAGGGAAGGGTTCAGTTCAGTGTGAAAACATATGGACCATGACAAAAAACATATTTATATCCATGAGATGCAGGAAGTTGTATGAAATTCATTTGCCAGACCTTGAATGGTACATTAAGCAATTTCAAGTGTCTGGGAGCAATATGGACAAGAATCCCTGGGTTGTATTTCAGACAAGTAAGACAAGTGAGATAGGCACTTTTTGCAGCCTTGTTGTTGTTTCCCCACCAATATTGACTGATGAGTGCTATGATTTTATTGGTAGACTGATGGTTTCATGCATGTACAAGGGTAAGCAGTGGGAATTTGAGTCTTTGGTAGGACTGGGTTTTTATTTGGTGCAAATGAGCTTTCTCTCTTTATCAAACCAACAATTGTTGAATTTTAAATCTTGTTTTTCTTTTTTTGAGGCCAATCATTGGGCTTCTCTAGTTAGTTTTTCTAAGTTGTCATTTGGGGAGGTATCCCTTTGGACCACGACAGAGGTTTGGCTGCTGTTGATTCCTTTAAGAGCAACATTCCTTGTGGAAATGTCCGCAAGATGATTTCCCTTAGCTTTCAGGGAGTCAAGTTTAGAATGCCTTGGAATCGTAATGATGGGTAAAGTGGCAGGTAAAAGTATTGCATCCAGTAATTCCTGAGCATAGGGGTAATTCTAAATTTTATTTTTGCTGGAAATAAGGAAGCCATGTTGCTTCCACACATTCCAAAATCATGAAAGTGCCTCAAAAGTATATCTACTATCAGTTTAAGTATTGGCATTTTTGCCCTTGGCTAAAGTACAAGCCCGTGTAAGAATGTATAATAAAGCCATTTTTAGTATTTTTACCCATGGGCTGAAGTAGTCATGGTTAAAGATACTGCCTCAACAACATCAAAAGGGGATGCAGTAGCATACCCAGCACATCATTGGCCATTGCCACCTTTTTTCCCCCACTATACATTGTTTAACATAGCAAATATAGAAAATTAGGAAAAACTGAGAAGATATGAAAAACACTATTAACAATCTAAATTTAATGGACATATGGATTCTCATAGTCAACAAACTGAAAATCCACAGTCCTCTGGCCATTGTCACCTTTTCAATAAGAACCATCATTGAACTGTGTGATGTCAGTGCTACCTAAAGGTATTTCCTGCAGATCATTGTGGGGAGTCTGGAGGTGACTGCTCAAAATTAAGCATGGTGAGGGACTTTGTCAGTGATGGAGGGGAGAAGAGCAGCGTGGTTAAGGTTATTACAAAATAAAAGAATTATGTGAGGAGCAGTTAACAAAAGGATTTCACAGGAGGTGAGGCAGCTGACTGAAAAATGTTAAGTGTGATTAGAATTAAGGAGAGCTTCTATTGTATGGGATATAAAAGTGGATAAAGGGGATCCCAACATTATTTTCTCGGTGACCTTAACCGAAAGGCTGTGATGGCTCTGAGGCAAGGGGGTATTCCAGTGCCACAGGGTTCTGTTTCTGGTTATAATACCCTGTGAGTTAACAGAAGTCCTTGTGTTTTGGGGTGAGTATCCCAAGGACATTCCCTTCCTTTTCATATACAAAAGGGAAAAAGGGAAACTGATAATTGGGATGCCCAAAGGGCAGATGGGCTCATCAAACTCTCCTTTAAGGACTTAAAAGCTATGTTGTCTGGTTCTTCCCATAAAATTGGGTCAGGATTGATGTTCTTTACTAAAACATACAGATGTTTGGCCATAAGGGAGAAATTTGGAATCCAATTTCAGCAGTAACCAACTAGCCTGAGAAAAAAACCTCACAGTTGGTGCTTAGTTTGGGAGTCTGGGAAACTTAGGACATCATGAAGTCTACTTGGATCTAGTGTAGCTCTTATTCCAATATCTGATGCCCTAAATATCAAACCTGGGTTTGGGCAAACTATAGTTTTTCCTTGGTAACCTTATGTCACTTTAAGGCTAAAAGCTTTAGCAAGTGGTTGCTGTCTTCCTGTGAGGAGGCTTGAGAAGGAGAGCAAAGAAGCAAATCATTCACATATTGCAACAGAGTAGAACCTCTAGGGAACTTTTTATCATCCAGAGCAGCCTTCAGGATTTGTGAGAAATTAGGACTCTGAGTTAAAACCATGAGACATTGTCCAGGTGAATTGTTTTTCTTCCCAAGGGAAGGCAAAATGGTATTGGCTAGCTTTATCAATCAGAATGCTAAAGAATTCACTACATAAATCAATTACAGAAAAGAATTTACTCTGGTGGGAATGGGTGTTAGTAATGTGTAAGGGTTAGGAACAACAGGGTGTCAAGGGATAACAATGTCGTTTATTGCTTGGAGGTCCTGGACAAACCTCCACCCTTGGCCCTTGGGTTTTCTCACCAGTAGAATGGGAGAATTACAAGGACTAGTACAAAGGATACTGAGGTTTGAGCCTTGTAATCTTCTATTATGGGCTCTATGCATTGAAGGGCTTCTTTACTTATAGGGCATTGATTAATTCTGTGAGGAGGTTTTGAAGGATCCATTTGAATCTTGATGGGAGGTGTGCTGTGAATTTTGCCAATATAAGTTGGAGATTTTGCCCGTAAGGAAGATGGTAGCTCCTAGTTCAATAGAGACAAATGATCAGTGTTTCCAGAATCACTTCTAGTGCCATGAGAGACTTAGCAAATAAAAGACATCAAAGGGTCATTTAATTCACCTCGTTGGCTGCTTTGATGACTCAAATTCTAGAATTATTTCCCTCTTTTGGGAGCAAGAAATTCTGCCATTATACTTCGCTAAGAGGTTTCAGCGTAATAAGTGGATGGAAGAGGAGGAAATAAGGAGAGAAGAGTGTGTATGTCTCAAGGGCCATTTCTTTCAGAAAGAGAATCAGTTCAGAGACAGGAATCTCTTGTGGCTTATTAGAGATCCCCACTATTTGAACTGTTTTAGTACTCTGAACAGGGGCTACTTTATAGTAATGGGGTTTAGCACTGAGAGTGTGGCTCTGATGTCTGTTAGGACTGGAAGAGATTCATCCCCAACGTGGAGAAATGTTTTTCCAAGCCAGTTAGGTGGGAGGATTGGGAAGAGCCTGTGTAGTTCCTTGAAACCCCATCATTGAGAATTGGGAGGATGTTGGAAAGGCTGGTTAAAGGGCTGAAGTCACCTGAAGTGCTTGAATCTGTAAAATCTCTTTTCCAGTGTCCTAGCTCTTTGCAGTAGTAGCAGAAACTAGGAGGATTTGGGTTTGGTTTAGGGACCTTCAGTTGCTGGAGTTGAAGATGAAGAATTTTGGCCATCTTCCTTTGAGGTGACTCATCTGGAGTGTGAGAGAGCTGGCATGCCAGATTAACTAAATCTGGAGTGGACATAATTTCACATCCCATTCTGGCCTTTTTTACTTGAAGGGAAAAGTGCCAGTTCAGCCTGTTAATAAAAAGTTAAAACCCACCTGGATGGAATCAACATCTGAAGGAAGACCAGAATTTTCTTTAAAAATAGTCTGAAGTCAACTATAACAGTTGTGAACAGTTTCATCAGATTTTTGTGTGCAAGTATGAATTTTGTTCCAATCAACAGGCTTTGGAAGAGCCCTAGGTATTGCTCAATGAAGTCCCTTAGCGATTGCACAAGCCTGATAATATAAGAAGGTAGTTGGCTAGTTTCCTGTTTGTAATTTTAGAAACCTTTTAGAATTTTTTCAGTTAGCAGTTTTCACCCGCTAGTGGGTCTGACAAGCATATGAAGTAGCTGATATAAGTTAGAGAAACCGGGTTGAGAAGTTTGAATGATAAATTTCTGAGCAAATCTGTGAGATTCTTTGGTTACTTTGGGAAAATCTTTGATTATGACTCGCAGTTCAGCTTTAGTCCAGAGAATATAAAAAATTAAGGGTTTAGCCTCTGGGTCCTCAGCAGGCTTAATTTTAAAGGGACAGGTTCTAATAAATTCAGAGGAAAAGGGAGTGGGGAAACTATCAGAGAAAAAGGGAAGTTCAGAGAGAGAATTAGTATGGAGGAACTGAGGGCATAGAAGGAAGGGAGGAAGATGGCACTGGAGGTGGAGCCTGAGACAAAGACGCAGAGGAAGAAGAGCCTGAGGCTTTGGGAGCCATTTTTTCATTAATTATTTGTTTATTTCCCTCAGTTAACCTTAAAATCTTATTTTGCAGAGAGGCAATTTTAGGTTCAGAAGCCTCAAAATAACAATCAAAATAGGCCTTCCATTCAGTTCTGGAAATGTTAGAGCTATTGCTATATAATTTGGTTTTAAGAAAATTAAGCTCAGGGATTTCAAAAGTTCCTCATAATAGCCGTTGATATTCTATTTTTTAATTTTTGGCCGTGCTGCGTGGCTTGCGGGATCTTAGCTCCCTGACCAGGGACCGAACCCAGGCCCTGGCAGTGAGAATGCTAACCACTGGACTGCCTGGGAATTCCTGTTATTTTAAATTGCCTTTGGTCAGGTCAGTCCATTTAGTCAGAAATGTACATGAAGAAGGACAATGGTTTTTAAACATGAAATCAGCCAGTGTCCCTCTGTAGGGTGGGGTGTCCTCAAAATATTTAGATAACTGGGGTACCATTTCTCAGAGGTTTTTCTCCAGAGTAAAATAATACTTTAAAAAAATTTGATATATATAGATATATATATATTTATTGAAGTATAGTTGATTTACGATGTATTGATTTCTGATGTACAGCAAAGTGATTCAGTTATACTTACACAGGTATTCTTTTTTATATTCCTTTCCATTATGGTTTATCATAGGATATTGAATGTAGTTCCCTGTGCTATACAGTAGGATCTTGTTGTTTATTCATACTATATATAATAGTTTGTATCTGCTAGTCCCAAATTTCCATTCCATCCCTCCCTCACCCCTCTCAGCTTTGGCAACCACAAGTCTGTTCTCTATGTCTGTGAGTTTGTTTTTGTTTCATACACGAGTTCATTTGTGTCATATTTTAGATTCCACATATAAGTGATATCATATGGTATTTGTCTTTCTCTTTCTGACTTATTTCATTTAGTATGATAATCTCTATGGGCCTAGAGATTTCCATGTTGCTGCAAATGGCATTATTTCATTCCTTTTTTATGGCTGTGTAGTATTCCATTGTACATCTTTGTACCACATTGTCTTTATCCATTCATCTATTGATGGATATTTAGGTTGCTTCCATATCTGGACTATTGTAAATAGTGCTACTATGAACATTGGGGTGCATGTATCTTTTCAATTATGGTTTTGTCTGGATATATGCCCAGAAATGGGATTGTTGGATCATATGGCAACTCTATTTTTAGTGTTTTGAGGAACCTCCATACTGTTTTCCATAGTGGCTGCACCAGCTTACATTCCCACAAACAGCATTTCTCACACCTTCTCCAGCATTTGTTATTTCCATACTTTTTAATGATGGCCATTCTGACCAGTGTGAGATGGCACCTCATTGTAGTTTTGATTTGCATTTCTCTAATAATTAGCAATGCTGAGCATCTTTTCACGTGCCTGTTGGCCATCTGTTTTTCTTCTTTGGAGAAATGTCTATTTACATCTTCTGCCCATTTTTCAATTGGGTTTTTTGGTTTTTTTTTTTTTTGCTTGTTGTTGAGTTATATGAACTGTGTGTATATTTTGGATATTAAGGCCTTGTCAATTGCATCTTTGAAAATATTTTCTCCTATTCCATAGGTTGTCTTTTTGTTTTGTTTATGGTTTCCTTTGCTGTGCAAAAGTTTGTAAGTTTGATTAGGTCCCCCCCCCCCTTTTTTTTTTGGCTGCACCACACGGCTTGCAGGATCTCCATTCCCTGACCAGGGATTGAACCCGGCCCATGGCAGTGAAAGCCCAGAATCCTAACCATTAGGCCACCAGGGAACTCGCCATTTGTTTATTTTTGCTTTTATTTCTATTGCCTTGGGAGACTGACCTAAGAAAACATTGGTGCAATTTATGTCAGAGAATGTTTTGCCCATGTTCTCTTCAGGAGTTTTATGGTGTTATGTCTTATATTTAAGTCTTTAAGCCATTTTGAGTTTATTTTTGTGTATGGTGTGAGGGTGTGTTCTAACATGGATTTACATGTGGCCGTCCAACTTTCCCAACACCACTTGCTAAAGAGACTGTCTTTTCCCCATTGTATATTCTTGCCTTGCTCCTTTGTTGATGATTAATTGCCTGTAGGTGTGTGGGCCTATTTCTGGTCTCTCTGTTCTGTTCCATTGATCCATATGTCTGTTTTTGTGGCAATATCATTCTATTTTGATCACAGTAGCTTTGTAGTAGTGTCTGAAGTCTTGGAGCGTTATGCCTCCTGCTTTGTTCTTTTTCCTCAGGACTGCTTTGGCAATTCTGGGTCTTCTATGTTTCCATATAAATTTGGGGATTATTTGTTCTAGTTCTGTGAGAAATGTCCTGGGTAACTTGATAGGGATCACATTAAATCCGTAGGTTGCTTTGGGTAGTATGACCATTTAAACAATATTAATTCTTCCAATCCAAGAGCATGGGATATTTTTCCATTTCTAAAAGAATAATTTTCAACAACTTGCAGCTGAAACAACTCAATTCAAACAGCTTAAACATTTCAAATATCTCAAACAGCTTATAGCCCAGACAGCTTTCAGGCCTAATACCAATCAGTTCTAAGGAAACATCTTGGTCTCTGAGGAGCTAGGCTGAAGACTTCTCAGCCAGTTCATATGGAACAGCCCATGTTCCAATGAAATAGGCGGATGGCTGAATTGACACCTTTTCAGTGAAACAGCTCCTCTTGTAGAAGTACTGCGCCGAGGGCTTCTCAGCCAGTTTCAATTGAAACAGTCTGATCTCAGAATCAGAATAAAGTGTCGGATGAGTACTCACGTACAGAACAGGGCTTTAACCAGAAAGGACAAAACCTTAAAATAGATCCTGAATAAGTCCTGGAGAGCTTTTAATGCAAAGAGGCCGGAAGCCTGAGTCCAAGAGAAAGATGTAGCTTCAAACTTCAGGGTCAGCAAGAAAAGCAGTGAGCTCACTGGGCTTAATTGTGGGTACTGCACCTGTTGGCTCGCCAGCCCCAGAGCCGTCAAGGATCTTCTCTGGCCCCCATATAGGTTACCAAAATATTGACCTAAAACAAATAGACTGGCAGTTATTTCTCCAGCAAAAATGGGTTTATTTAGGAACAGCAAACACACTCTGTTACTTAGATTTTTGAGGCTTAGGGATTCAAGAAACCTGGCATTCAGTCTCTCCACATAGATATGATAATAGGTTAAGGTGAAAGGTTAAGGATAATAGGTTAAGATTCTTGTAAAGTGTTTATTCAGAAAGTAGTTTGAGGGACTTCCCTGGTGGTCCAGTGGTTAAGAATCCACCTTGCAATGCAGGGGACACTGGTTCAATCCCTGGTCAAGGAACTAAGATCCCACATGCTGCGGGGCAACTAAGCCCACATGCGGCAACTATTGATACAGTCAGCCACAACTAGAGAAAAGCCCATGCACTGCAATGAAGAGCCTGCACGCTGCAACTAAAACCCAATGCAGCCAAAAAAATTAAATAAATAAATAAATAAATATTAAAAAAAACAAAAGGAAAGTAGTTTCAGGTGACTTGCTAAGTAAGTAATATTTTGGATGACCACAATATCTACAGTCTAAGTTAAGTAACATTCAAGGCATTCATTAAAAAAAAAAAAAGAATGGAACAAGGTTAACTGTGATGGCATATGGTATGATTGTTAGCTATATGATTATTTAGGAAGGACTGTTTATTGCTAATTAATTCATATCCTTTGCTATATTAAAATGCAAAGGAAATCTTTTCCTTGTTCCTAAAGAATAAGAAATCTTACTGATAACCCAGATTTAAATGTTTCTGTGTTAGACAATTACCTCAAATGTATGTTGAACTGTTGCTTGGCATATTTACATGGCCTTCTTTCTTTGATGTTTTTTATAAACCAAATTTCACTTTTTGGGGGCCTCTGTGTGATGTAATGTTATTTACCAAAAATAAAAAAGCAACTAGGGACTTCCTAGGTGGCAGGTGGTTAAGAATCCACCTGCCAGTGCAGGGGACACAGGTTCGATCCTTGCTCTAGGAAGATCCCATATGCCATGGAGCAACCAAGCCCGTGTGCCACAACTGCTGAGCTCATGTGTCGCAGCTACTGAAGCCTACATGCCTAGAGCCCATGCTCTGCAACAAGAGAAGCCACCACAATGAGAAACCCACGCACCACAATGAAGAGTAGCCCCCACTTGCCACGACTAGACAAAAGCCTGTGTGCAGCAATGAAGACCCAACACAGCCAATAAATTAAAAAAAAAAAATCAACAAAACTAAACAGAACTGCTTTACTATTATTATTACTATTCAAAGTAGTAGTAGCAGCAGCAGTATACTACTCCTACTAGTAGTAGTCACTGCTACTACTGCTACTACTTGGTGTGTTCTACTACTGTTAATAGTCATACACTGGTCATAGTAGACCTTACATTTATAGAGGAGATTAATGTTTACAAAGTATTTTCACATGCATCTGGTAACTTTCCATGGAAACTTTGTAAGTAAGAAGGACTACTTTACTTTCAAAGTAAGCTAACAATGATTATTATTCTTCCAAAAGAAGGCCATGGACTACTGTTAAGTGAATTTAATATCAGTTTATTTGGTGAGATAAAGTAGAACTTTTTTTCTTAAGATGCATTTCAGGTTCTTGTATTAAAACTATCTTGGAGGATTTCTCAGGTCTTTCTGGGATAAAAATAGTTTTCTTTTAAAACATAGCTTTCTTTTTCAGAATCTGACCAGTGTAGATGCTGTCGCTTTAGAGGACATTATACAATGAGGCTTATGCACAACAGAGATTCTTAGCACTAGGTGACTTGTTATGAGAATTGGTAAAGTGAAATTCTTGGGACTTCCCTGGTGGTACAGTGGTTAAGAATCCGCCTGCCAATGCAGGGACACGGGTTCGAACGCTGCTCCAGGAAGATCCCATATGCTGTGGAGCAACTAAACCTGTGCACCACGACTACTGAGTGTGTCCTCTAGGGTCCACAAGCCACAAATACTGAGCCTGCATCCTGCAACTACTAAAGCCCACACACCTAGAGTCCGTTCTCCACAAGAGAAGCCACTGCAATGAGAAGTCTGCACACCACAATAAAGAGTGGCCCCCGCTTGCTGCAACTAGAGAAAGCGTGCATGCAGCAACAAAGACCTAACACAGCCAAATAAATTAATTAATTAATTAAAAATAATAATAAAGTGAAATTCTCCATCAGTTCTCTACATCTACATCTTTGAACTCAACTCACATTTTAAAATACATAAATGCCATGAAGAATTTTTAGAAGCCAAGTAAAAAGGTTAAATAACATTAAGAATGTTGGTGTTTTCTAATTCGAAGAGACAGATGTACTCCAATGTTCACATTATTTACAATCACCAAGATATGGAAGCAAACTCTCCCTCTCTCTCTCTCTCTGTGTATACACACACAATGGAATGTTACTCAGCCATAAAAAAGAATGAAATTCTGCCATTTGCAACAACATGGGTGAAACTAGGGGGTATTATGCTTAGTGAAATACAGCAGACAGAGAAAGACAAATACTGTATGCTATCACTCATATGTGGAATCTAAAAAATAAAACGAATGAATATAACAAAACAAACAGAGTCACAGATATACAGAACAAACTAGTGGTTACCAGTTGGGAGAGTGAAGTGGGGGAGGGGCAAGATAGGGCTAAGGGATTAGAAGATAAAAACTAAATATGTATAAAATAAATAAGCAACAAGGATACATTGTACAGTACAAGGAAATATAGCCATTATTTTATAACTTTAAATAGAGTATAACCTATAAAAATGTCAAATCACTATGTTGTACCCCTGAAACTAAAGTAATATTGTAAATCAACTATACTTCAATTTTAAAAATTCATGTAAAACTGAAAAAAAAAGGAACTTTGGTGTTTTATGACATTTTGAGAATCAGTTGCCTTGAAAAAAACAAAAATGAAAACAAGCAACAGATTTGTATTTGAGAAATGCATTTGCTGAGAACACATTAGGAAGGTCTCTGCCTTTTCTAGGCAGAAAGCAGGTAACAACAAAATGTTCTAAGACCTCCATCTTTATTTCCCCGATTCAATAAATATCCCATAAATACCAACCATATGTCTGGTGTGCTGTAATGGAGATCTGAAGATGGTAAATCATGGTACTTACAATGTGTGCTGTCCAGTGAGGGACATAGTAAGGACAAGCACAATACCATTGTGAATGTGCGGGTGTAGAGGTTTGTACTGGATGCCATTAGAACGTGGAGGAAGGAGTGACGAAATCCACTGTTGGAAAGGAAGGGATTCCCAAAAGACCCTGAATAGGAGATATTTGAGGGGGGTCTTGAAGGAAGAGAAGAGATTGGTTAGGTGGAGAAACAGAGCCAAGAAGCAGCACATGGAAAAGTCTAAAATATGATGATAGCTGCCAGCTTGGTGTAGAGTGTGTATGCATCTGTGTCTGTGTACATTGGGTGAAGGGTGGCAGTGATGAGGTGGGGATTGAGAAGGACCTAGGAGCCTGTGCTAAAGAGTTTGATCTTAATCTGTGTTCCATTTTCTGCATGGTAATTTACTTTAAAATACTTTAGAAATTTAGTATAAACTATATGATGTATTTAAACATAAATTAACTTTTATCTATACATACCCTAGTTATAGTCAACTTGTGTAGTAAATTTGCATTTGAAGAATCCAAACCATGAATCTGCACCTCAGAACTGGTTTCCTAAATATTTCAAAAAATTTTCTAAAACTCCATCTTGAGGTTTTGTTAAGGTTTTTGGTATAGGGGATGTTGGAAATAAGATAACATGGTTGTCTAGAAAGATAACATTGGCCCGGTGACCCTTATCTGAAGAAGGTGGAGGGATCCAGCAAACAGTATTGGGATTGGTTCTGAGTACCTCCTTCCCAGAGCATGCTGTCACTTGTCCAACCAGAAGGTTAGATGATTCTGCCATCAGAGTGTTCTGCGCACTCAGAGAGAACCTGCCATGCGAGATGATTGATCTAACACTTAGCTGGTGGAGGCAGGCAACATTTATTAAAAGAATCCGTTGATTGTTGTATTTGTCAATTGCCCGATTGTTTTAGATCAGTTTGTGGCAATCTGGTCAGCAGTGGAGACCACTGGAGATTATTGAAATCAGCCACCAGCAGACTGTCAGCATTTTAGAAAGATCACTCTGGGGGAAGGGAGGCGTGGTGGGCTGAAAGGTGAGACCTCATTGGATTCTATTTTAACTAGGTCGAGATATACCTCTTACAATGTGTTTTGTACTTGCTTCTTTTCTTCCTCCTACAGATTTTTAAACTACCTAGATTCTGGCAATGCCCCTTGGAGGTGATGTATCAGGATAGGGTGGGGTGGGCAGCCAGAAAGGAAAAATTTGAAAAAGCTCTTTACATGATTCTGATGTGTCCACCTTTGCTTCCTCCAGGTGCTTAATGGACTGGGGAGAAGAACCTCAGCTCAGGAGAAAGGTCAGGGTTTTGTTGTTGCTGTTGTTTTGTTTGTATGTACAAAACATATCCTCCTCAATGTTTATACATTGTGAGCAGCTTGAGAATAGGATGTTGAAATATTAACCTCCTGAACTTTGATTCATCTACTCTTTGGTTAAAAATATAAATAAACTATTGTCACAATGATGTTTGACAGGGCAGAGAAGGAAAAAATCAAGTAGTTTGCATTTTCATTGAACTGATTTGGATAAGCCTTGGAGAACATTTATATTCCAGCAATTTCTTGAGCACAAGGAACTAAGAGACTGAACAGGTGGGAAAAGGTCTTATATTGGGAGAGGCTCTGCTCTTGTAATATTTGCTAAAAAAGGAAGAAGTTCCTCCTTAGTTATACATTTAATGTTAATTAATTATATTGGGCTTGTTCAAAGTTAAGACAGAGTTCCTTGAATCTTCTCCCTGGAATGTAATCATCTAGTGGTTATTACATTTAGTCAATAAATTATATTTGTTGTAGAATATGGAATTTATTCATTTAAATTTTAAATAAACTGTGTTCATCAGATTCATCACTATATAAATTGTGTAGGCTCTTCTGACATAAAGGAAAATCTCAGAGTCCTATGTCTGTTTGTTGTTCCTTGCTAGGTATGTGTCAGTGTCTAACTTTAAAAATATTAAACTGTAACTCTTACACAGTGTATCGTGAGCAAGGTCAAAGATATAGTCAATGAGGGAACCAAGATGATAACACAAGTTCAGAGGAACATATGAGAAACTGAAATGGAAAAAAAGAATGCCAGAATAAGATTACACAGGTAGACCACAAACACAAACAAACAGAAAACCAAACTCAAACCAAAGTAAAACAAAACAAAAAAACAAACCAAAAAGCCAAACCCAAAAATCAAAACAAAACTGGTGAATGTCCTACAGGGAAAAAAACCCCCCAAAACCCTGAAATCTTTGGGGTTATCTTTTCAACTATACAGAAATAATTTGCAGTTTGTCAGTGTTCTACAAGTTAACACCTATATTAGTTTCCTGTTGCTGCTATAACAAATCACCACATACCTGGTGGCTTAAAAATAACATAGATTTATTATCTTACAGTTTTGGAGGTCATACGTCCAAAATGGGTCACTCTGGGCTAAAATCAAAGTGTCAGTAGGGCTATGTTCCTTTTGGAGATTCTAGGGGCAAACCCATTTCATTGCTTTTTCCAGGCAATGAAAAGAGAATTTTCCAGGCAACTTTAAGAGACTGCCTACCTCAAGACCTAACTTGTTAGAGTGTGAACCCTAAAAAAATAGTAGATACATAAGGTTCCAGTTTCCTAGAGCAGAGCTGTCCAATACAGCTTCCTGGGATGATGAATATGGTCTCCTCTACGCTGTTCAATATTGTACCCACCAGCCACACATGGCTACTGAATACTTGGAAGGTGGCTAGGGTAACTAGGGAACTGATTTTTTAATTTAATTAATCAAAATTAAAATCTAAATAAGCCACATGTGGCTTGTGGCCACCATATTGGACAGGGCATCCCTAGAGCATCAGGTTACTCATTAATGGGTTTCTTTTTTAGTTCTGGAGTATGACTTTGAAATGTCCCACAGTATTTTTTCCCCTTATTTCCAAGTTTCGGGAAAAAAGTTTTTAATATGTGCAAGCAATATAAATAGTGACTCCAACAGATTAAAATTCAATAACAATGTGGACTGATTTCTTTGTCAAAGAATGAATTTAATTTTACCTTCCTCAGATGTCCTGGCTCATGAGTCTCTGAGTTACACAGTATAGGTTTCACATATATTGATACTTCCTATTTGAATAGAGCATATTTGTTTGTTCTTCCTTAGTCAAACATGTAAGTATCAGTTTGAGATAGACCCTGTGGCACAGGGTGAGTAAATTACAGTCCCTGCTGCCAGTCAGTGGAAGGGAGGATAGAAAGGGAGGATACACATCGTCTAGAAAGGGAGGATACACATGTAGACAAATGGATGGTGGGAGAGAAGGAAGAACCATGTACAATAGGGCATAAAGGAGGAAAGGTCACTTCCACCCCGAACTGTATCTGTTAGCCTCAGCAAGAAGGCATATTGACATAGTGGGTTGAGTAGTCACCCCAAATTGATGTCTACCTGGAACCTCAGAATGTGACTTTGTTTGGAAATAGGGTCTTTGCAAATGTAACTAGTTAAGATGAGGTCATACTGGGTTGGGGTGGTCCCAAATCCAGTGATTGCTGTTTTAATAAGAGAAAGGAGAGAGAGAGTTGGACACAGGCACACAGGGCAGAAGGCTATGTGGTGATGGAGGCAGAGATGGGCGTGATCCAGCTACAAGCCAAGGAATGCCAGGAGCCTCCAGAAGAGGCAAGGAGGGATTCTTCCCTAGAACCCATGGCCTTGCCCACCTTGATTTCAAACTTCTAGCTTCTAGAACTGTGAGGAAATAAATATTTGAAAGCACCAAGTCCTAACCACTGGAATTCCTTTTTTTTAATTTGTTTTTTTTTTTTTCAGGAAAGTAATACAATTGGAAAGATACTGTGTAGCTCACAGAACTGAGTGCTGAGCTGAAGAAGCCAGCCTTCAGATGTGTAGGAACAGGGGCAACTCTGAGGATCTCAGCTGCAGAGCTCATGTTCTCTCCACGCCCAGCCCAGGCATCCAGGCGATTTGCTCCAGTGGCCTTTTAAGCTTGTGTACCTCACTCAGGAATCTGACTCTCATCAGAGAGATTCTGCCCTGGCTTATTCTGTGCCTTTCCCACAGCCCTCCTGGAATACATGGAGTGGAGGACAGGTTACTTCCCAAAGGAAAAGACCCCAGTCAGATAAAAATGACAGATAACTGCCGTGCTAATGTTAGTACAGTCCTTCTTTGAAGAAAAAACTGTCCTGTTGGATGCTACTCGTTTAGCCAGGGTGGGTGGGTGGTTACAGATGTTGAGAAAGATTATCCTGGCAGCTCTGTGCAGAATGGTTTGGAGCAAGAGCAGCTAGACAGCTGGTAACGTCAGCCAGAGTGAAGTTAAGGGAGCGTGGGGGCGTCTATCCTGCCGCGGTGTCTGTGCCAAGGAAAGAACGCTCTCGTTTTGCAATCCGTGGTTTCTTAATATTGACTCATTCAGTGTTGTGTAGGGAGACTGAGAACATGCCTCTATTTTCTATCTCCTATTATTTCTGCCTATTTTTTTGACTTCTTTTTTTTTGTTGGTATCTTGAAAATCAGAAAGCCTACCTTTTGCTATTTGTCTGTCCAGTTATATGAGACTGATCAAGTGTTTTCACTGTTTCAGGGGTGGAGCTGGAAGAAGATTGTTTTTCCTTTACGTGAGAGAAAACCCACCCAGAGAACCCAGGTTCTGAAGGCAAGTGTACAGATGCCTCCTGTGCACCCAAGACCCAAGGGGGAAGAACTAGGAGGGTCCACAGAGCCCAGATGAGTGTGAAGGGTTACAATTTCTCACTATTATGGGGGCCAAGGTACTGCTGACATGGAAAAGGGGGTAGAATTGTCTAGACAGAGAAAGGGGATCAGCATCTCGCTCAGCAGGTATAAGTAGGTATAAGAGGTATAGCAGGTGTAACGGGCAGGACCCAGGTGCTTGTCCTGCGGCCTTGGACTTCCCCGACAGGCTGACGTTTGGCCTTTGTGTCCCACCCACGTGTGGGGCCAGCTGGGAGTAGTTCTAATCTTAACAAGAGTGATGGGGCATTCTGGGACCAGCTATTCCTGAAGGAAAGAAAAAAGTAAAAAGTAGCTAATAAAAGTGCTTACACTCTGTGCTTGTGTAAGAAATGGCTGGATGGGGTGGTGGTATGAGAGCAAGTCTTTGCACTGTATGACGTCTCATATTTTTTAACCGTGTGAATGTACTACTTATTCAAAAAATTTAGTAAGTTTTATACTTTAACAAGGCATATAGAGCCCAAAGAACTGATTTTTAGTATGTGGCTTCAAATATGTCTTTTAAAAAAAGTATTTTATTCATATCCATGACATTCATATTCATGCCATCCAGATTTTAGTGCATCAACTCATATGAATAATTTTTATTCAGACCCCTCTGTTCTTAGCCCTTGATAGTTCTCAACTGTGACAAATGGAAAACAAACACCCAGTAACCATCGTTAGTCCTAATATACCAAATTTTAAAATCATTTAAAATGATACAAATGATAAAACACACATTTCTCACATTCATATTAGATTACACAGTTAACGGATTTTATTTTCAAGAGCCAAAACATTTTCTCTTTATTCCTTTCAACTTATTTCACTCCAGCTACTCCCGCTAAGTGCCCCAGCTCTTCTGCTCATGTGTGCAAAAATGTTGGGTCATTTTTTGCCCTGCCCGTGACCCTTCTGCTCCTTTCTGCTCCTTTCTCTTTGTGCTTCTGTCCCACTCCCTCCCTTGGACTCCTGCGGCCCAGTGGAGCCTCCAGTCAGCGGACGGGCCTGGGAGCAGCCACGTCCCCGTCCCTTCAGTCAGACGTGCTCGTGGCCTTCCGTGACCCTCAGCCTCCTCCAGACGAGACTACATGCACAATCTTTGCCTTCTCTCTACATGCACAATCTTTGCCTTCTCTCCCCAGTCACCCAGCGCCGTCAGGTCAGCCTCACCTCCTTCATTCACTCCAGGAGTCACTGCAGATGAAGGCTTCGTGAGCCTGATGGTGTGCATTCTGGCAGATAGAGTGTCATTTTAGACCTTCTCACTTTCTGGTCAAATAAGGCCTAATTCAGACGCTGGTTTCGCCTTCTCTGAAGGCCTCTAAAATGCAGACTCGTGGAATTTGATGAATCTTGCATGTTCTAACTACAACATAAAGGTGATTACAATTTAGAATTCTTTTGCTCCATGTTACCCACGTCAGTATGTGGGAAACTGAGCAATTATGTATTTCTGAAACGGATACCAGGTTGTATGTTCTTCATAAACAAATTTAAAAAGATAAAGTTTTGTGATAATGTTTTGAAATTGTTTTTACATTGCTTTTCCCCTCCAAATTGTAAAAGAATGTTAACCAGTTGAATAGCTGACCTACATGAGCAAAATACTCCTTTGCTGTCAAATGCAATACACAGACCCATAGCTACTCCATAGTAAAAACAAAACAACACGAAACCTTTAGAACGTCTGTCGTGTTCTTACTTGTGGCCACAGACTCAAACACATCCCTGGGAAAAGGAACCACATGTTTGTCTACTGAGAAGTATCTTTCATTCTAGGATTGTAACTGGTACTCCTAGTTCAGTTAGATTGGATGGACACACAAAGGAAAATTTTGCTTTCACAGCAATATTTACATGATATCTTCAGAAATAAATCAGCATTACACTCCTTGCTGTGATTATTGCAGTATTTGTCTGGTGGCAGCTAGGCTAGAAAGTCTAAGTAATTTGTAAATTTGTAGATAATGATTCATCTTTTTAATATAATCAGACCTGAAAAATGTTTCTAAATTTTGTGTCATTTTTTCCCCTCCACAACAGAATAAAAATATCAGAGTCCAGTTAGGATTAACAAGCCATCTTTTCACTTGTGGAAAACTGAAACACCTGGAGAAAAAGAAAAGAAAATAAGTATAAAAGTGTACAAATCTGTAAACTTTTGTGTGTGCGAACAATAAATGGTTGAAAAAATGAATTGTAAGCTTTACAGATTTGAATAAGTATATTAAGGTAGTTACTTATTCTCCCTTGCCTTCCGTGTCTTCATTTATAAAATAAGAATCAGAGAAATCATATAAAATGAGATCAGAGGTTTTTACACTTTTTTAGCAGAGGTTTAAATTGTTAAGGGGAACAGTACACATATATGATTTTAGTGTGGAATAAATTTAATGAGGTAGGTGTTCAACACTGGCTTATAAAGCAAAGACATAAGAAAGTTATGTTACTTTGAAGAGTGCAAAAATTTGAAGTTGCAGGGAAACGATGACAGTTAAAGACTCAGAATGCAATTTCTATTTGCATTTTGTTTTAATTGCACAGCATGGAGAAAATTCTGACACAGAAGCAGTTGTAAGTGGTAAAGTGGCAAGAGGTTTTTTGTGGGGGGATTTGTTTCATTTCCTTTTGTTTTTTCATATTTGTCTTGCAATCTGAGGATGGGTTGTTTTTTTTTTTTTTTTTGAAGGCTTAAACAACAGAAATTTATTTCTCACAATATTGGGGCTGGAAGTCCACAATCAAAGTGTGGGCAGGGCTGGTTTCTCCAGAGGTCTCTCTCTTTGGCTTGCAGACGGCCACTTTCTCACTGTGAGGATGGTCTTTATTTTAAAGTCTGTACAAAAACTCAACAACCCGTTCATTCTTCAGTCTCCGATTTGTTAAAATTTGGCAGTTAGCACATCTAAGTGTGTGTGTGTGTGTGTGTGTGTGTGTGTGTGTAGCTGTCCTTTATTGAGTACTAGTGTCAGGCACAATGCTATGCACTTTATTTACCTTATTTTATGTAGGAAAATCAGAGTGGACTTGCCATTACAGCCACATTTAATTTTATTACTTGGAAAGGGAGAGGTAGAGAGAGAGTAATTAAAGAACTTAGGTATTCTGCCCTCCGTACTTGGGTGTATGTTGTTAAATTACTATTTTATAATAATTTAAAATAAAATTTTAAATATTGCCTATTTTGATTTTTGTGTTTGATATTGTGAGAGGAAAAACAAAAATCTCATTTATTTAGTCTGATTTAGTAAAATTATCAATGTAAGTTCTCATCTGACAAAGCACAATGGAATTAAACATACATATGTTAGCCCACAACTTGTTGGTTGTTTTAGACATTTAATTGGAAAATCAGTGTTTGATGAAAAAACTTTGTTTTCTCTGAATCTATGATGTTGTTCTCTTTTGCTTTCAGTTTTTCAATATTGCCCATTAAGTGTGCAGAAAAGCAGAAGTTTAATTTTCTAACAACAAAAATACTTGTTCCTTTTTATCAGCATATAATTCCCAGGTAGTTTGGGTGGCCACTCTCCAAAGTCCTCAGTGCTTTGCATTTTGTGTGAAGCAGCAGTACAAAATTGTAGCATTTGAACTCAATGAATACAAGTAGACAGCTCTTCCAAATAGCACTGGTTAATTATAAGTGCAGTAATCAATAGATTTTAATTTGATGTTTTGCACTCAAGTTGTAAGTGACTCTTGAAAGAATCAGGGAGTAGGGTCTTTAAAATATATTAACCCACAGCATTTCCATTTAAATTTTTATTTTTAAATAGAAAGAAAAACTGCATGTCGGGTAAAACACCCTGACTTTCCTTTGTCAGCATCCAAAGCCATTCACGTTTAGTGCTGATGGATTAAAATGTTGGATAAGATTTAAAAAGGAAACTTGATTTACACACTTGTGTAGTCCTGAGATTCCACAGAACACAGCTTGAAAGCCACTGGACTAGCTGATCTTGTCATTTTGAATAACTGTCTCTCAGCTTATTGATCTTACCTTTTAGGAAATGACAGCAGTGTTATGCTATAGGGATAGACCAGGGTTTAAATGTCTTAGGATCGTCTCTTGGGATCTAAGAGAGAAAGCAAATTAAATATTTAATATCGTAATACCATTGCAATATTTCACCAGGAAAATGATATCAAATCTGTAGGTTTTGAAAATTTTCTCTGATGGGAGGTGGTAGGATTTTCCTGGGGAATGGGACTGTACCATTCCTTTCAAGTGACAACTCTGAAGACAGTGGGTCAGGGTTGTCATCTCTGTTACCTATAATGTTGGTAAGTAAGAGGGCACGTGGATTTGTTACCTATCTTCTCTGCTTCTCAGATGTGAATCCCAAAGAGAATTATAAATCCTATGAGAACATTTGGGGGAAGAGGACGGGAAGAGGAAAGTGGTTAGACTGAGAGTTGCTTGGAACCTATAGACCCAGACTCCTCTGCAGTGATCTGAGAACAGCCCTGTCTATGCATTTAGCCAAATGATTTGTGTGGTATGTACAATGCCCTTGCTAGTTAACCCCCTGTCTCATTTCTCTATTCTGGGCTACAAGGTCCAAGAATTTGACTTGTTTGTCCTTCTTCCTTGCGGTCCTCAGCTCCTGTCTCTGCTGGGAATTCTCCCTCTTAGGTTTGGCTGAAAAGCAGAACAAGCAGAAGGTACATTCCCCGCCTCTGCTGCAGTCATGTTTTTTGTTTGAAGAGTTGACTTTTAGTTACGAAGGTGTTAAAAACATAAACAAAACTTCCCATAAATGACGAAAAGTTATGAAGATTCCGGAAAGCTCGTCTCCTGATATTTATTGCACAAAAATACAAAAAGACGACAAAAAACACAAACAAATAAAAACCCAGCCCTCTTAATTATCAGGATATATCTTTACAAGCTCTATTCTAACTGCTTGCTATTAATCTGTATTGAAATGTAAATGGAGGGCTAGTTTGCCCTCCTCAAAGGGACTTCCCTTATTCCCCACCTAACTGCTGTGTTGGGAGTTACTTGTCTATCTTTATTTAGAATCTGCCTGTTCCACCTGGGCCAGGCTGGATGCAGGACAAAGCTCCTCAGTCTCATGTGAGGTAAATTCAGGCTAAGTCTTCTGCTAAAGGTGATGGCAGTTTTTAGTCTCTTCTAAAACCTGCTTCCTATTCTTCTCACTAGACCTGGGTTTCTGGGGTACCCTTCCTCTTTGGGACTCAGATCAACACTTATTCTCTCATTACACCAGCCTTCTTGGGTCTAACCCACTCCCTAGCTCCTTGAGTGAGTGTTACTGTGTAGAGCTAAATTGGACTCCGTGTTGGATCTGTTTCTTTGACTTTGACCTTTGCTTTAATCATACACAATGGCCTGCCTCAGGGAACCCTACCCACCTGCGAAATTAACACATCCCTTCCCCCAAGGCTAGTCATTCCAGGAGATGTTTTATAAGACTGATAACTCTTTTTACTTTATTTCCCCGCCTCTGCCTCTCTGATTCTATAAAAGAAAGTGGCATCCAAACCCCGGGAAGATGGTTTTTTTAGGAGACATTAGTCTGCCATCTTCACAGTTTGCCGGCTTTCCGAATAAAGTCGTATTCCTTGCCTCAACACCTCGTCTTCGATTCATTGGCCTGCCTTGCAGCGAGCAGAGTGAGCTTGGACTTGGTAACATGAGGACACAACTTTCCTTTTTTCTTAAGGATCTCAGCTCTGGGACTTAAACTGCTCTTCATTGACCTTTGCTGATCTTCTCTTTAACTTGTCCCTTGTTTGGGGCCGTCATTCCCTTCCTCCTTTCTCCTCTTTCTGCCCGGTTGGTTCTTGATAGCTGTGATTAAGGCAATATGTTCACTGTGGTGGTCAAGACTGATTCCACTTTTATTTTATTTTATTAATTAATTTATTTATTGGCTGTGTTGGGTCTTTGTTGCTGCACACGGGCTTTCTCTAGTTGCGGAGAGCGGGGGCTACTCTTCATTGTGGTGTGTAGGCTCCTCATTTTAGTGGCTTCTCTTGTTGCAGAGCTCAGGCTATAGGCACGTGGGCTTCAGTAGTTGCAGCACATGGGCTCAGTAGTTGTGGCTCACGGGCTCTAGAGCACAGGATCAACAGTTGTAGCACACAGGCTTAGTTGCTCCGCGGCATGTGGGATCTTCCTGGGGCAGGGATTGAACCTGTGTCCCCTGCATTGGCAGGCAGATTCTTAACCACTGCACCACCAGGGAAGTCCCTGATTCCACTTTTAGTTGAATCTTCTGAGATACATGTGTGACCACTCTCACTGGTTTCAAGGCCTAGTGTCATCAATCCAGGATTGTTCATCATCTTCATTGTGCAGTAAGGGATGAACTCAGGGGACTTCCTTGGTTGCTCAGTGGTTAACAATCTGCCTGCCAATGCAGGGGACATGGGTTCGATCCCTGGGCCGGGAAAATCCCACATGTTACGGAGCAACTAAGCCTGTGCGCCACAGCTACTGAGCCTGTGCTCTAGAGCCCAAGAGCCACAACCACTGAGCCTTTGTGCCTTAACTACTGAAGTCCACGCGCTAGAGCTCGTGCTCCACAAGAAAGGCTAAAGCAATGAGAAGCCCACGCGCCACAATGAAGAGTAGCCCCAGCTCACCACAACTAGAGAAAGCCTGTGCAGCAATGAAGACCCAACGCAGCCAAAAATAAAATGAATAAAATTAAAAAAAAAAAAAAAAAAAAAGGATGAACTCAGGAAGCATCCATTGTCCAAACTCTGAAACTCTGCACATTCCAAAGAAAGGATTAGCCCTAGACCAGCTCCTGGGAGAGAACACCTCAGCCCTTGAAATATCCTGCCTTATAGGAGTGTCTTTGTTTACCTGAGGCCTTGGGCCATGTGATATCACTTGACCTCTGGAAGGGCTGGACACTGAGTGACTAAGGTCAGCTATGCAGGTGACCTATGCCTATGTGACTGATCCCTGATAAAACTCCTGGACCCCAAGGCTCAGCTGAGCTTCCCTGGCTGGCAATACTTTGTGTATCTTCTCCCACATTGTTGCTGGGAAAAGTAGGTGCTCTCTGTGTGACTCCACTGGAATAAGACAACTGGAAGCCTCACCTGGACTTTGCCCTACGTGCTTTTGCCTTTGCCGATATTAATCTGTATCTTTTCACTGTAATAAGCCATCACCATGAATATAGCAGCTTTCTGAGTTCTGTGAGTCCATTATTGAATCAGCGAAACTGAAGATAGCCTTGGGGATGTCTGACTCATCCTCATCATTGATGTATAATGACCATTTACTATGTGTGACAACTGTTAAATGCTCTTCATGTGTCTTCTTCAAACCTTATAACAATGCTGTAAAGAAACTAGAATTATTCTCTCCACAAACCTCTCCTCCCATTTTATAAAGAAAGTAAATGATCAGAGAGGTTAAATAAATCATCAAAGGTAAGGGCTGGGATTGCAACCCAGGTTCATTTGACTCCAGGGCCATGTATTTTTTTTAAAATTTATTTATATTTAAAAAATTTACTTATGGGCTGCCTTGGGTCTTTGTTGCTGCCTGGGGGCCTTCTCTAGTTGCGGAGAGTGGGGGGCTACTCTTCCTTGGTGGTGCGTAGGCTTCTAACTATGGTGGCATCTCTTGTGGAGCACAGGCTCTAGGCACGAAGGGTTCAGTAGTTGCAGCACATGGGCTCAATAGTTGTGGCTCATGGGCTCTAGAGTGCAGGCTCAATAGTTGTGGTGCACGGGCTTAGTTGCTCCATGGCACGTGGGATCTTCCTGGCCCAGGGCTCAAACCCGTGTCCCCTGCATTGGCAGGTGGATTCTTAACCACTGCACCACCAGGGAAGCCCATAGGGCCATGTCTTAATCACAAAGCTAAAAAAGTGTGTCGTAATTCCTTTCCCTGACCTGATAAGATGGCTGCCTTTTTCCTTTTCCCCGTTCAGCATCGCTATTCCCTCTCTTAATCTGAGAGATGCTTCCAGCTTTGCCAGACTAAAGGAGTAACCTTCCAGAGACCAGGTAGGAGAATTTTTAGATGCAAAAATATACATTCACTAACAGTATCAGATAATCCCCTTCAGTAGTAAGAAAAGTCACCGTGTGAACTGTCACCATGTATTGCATCCTGCAATAAGCATGTTCAATGTGGAACCAGTTTCACAACAAAACCTCTCCCAAGACAGCGTGAGAGGCAGGGAGGAGGAGGATGTGATGAAGAATGGGCGAGGGCACGCCTGTCTCAGTTTGTGTGCATGTGGGTGTATGCAGGTTTGTGTGCATGTGTGTCTTGCCTGTCTGAGTGTGTGTGCATCTCATGGGAGCAGGACCACAGGCTCGGCGTTCTGAGGAAGGCGCTGTGGCAGCCTCTGCTCTGAGTCTACTGAGTCGTGCAATGTGCGTCTGTTCTCCATCTCACAGAATCCATGGGACTGAGGTATGTTTGTGCTGCTTTAAGGCCCTGCCAATTGTCTGTGGCTCAGCTTTCAGCACAACAGGCTGGAGACTGCATATTTCTACATGTTATTGAGATAGGTTCCAAAACCCTAAGGAAAAAGAATGCAGGCTTGTAGGACTGGCAGTACATCTGCCCCTGCTCAGAGGAATGCAGGGCTGTGTGTGGGTAGGATATGGGGTTGAGGACTAGTGTTTGGGGGCAAACCAGCTGCGAACAGTGCAGGTAAAGCAGGCTGGCCACAGCACAGGAAATGTTAACATGCCTTTCCTCGAGCATCTGGCAGGAAGGGCTTCCTTTACTGCACTAAACAGGTGGCACTTTTAATGCTGCCAACTCTCACAGAGTCTGTGCACCTAGAAATGCAAAAGAAGCAGGGAAGGAAAATGAGACCTGGGTACTAGTGATGTAGAGGTGTGATGTAGGTGGAAGGAGGCTGTTTTAGGTTTGGTTTTTTTTTAGGTTTTCTTTTTTGGTCGAAGTTTAAATTGATTTGCGATATTTTATTAATTTCAAGTGTACAACATAATGACTCAATATTTTTATAGATTATACTCCATTTACAGTTATTATAAAATAGTGGCTATATTTCCCTGTTCTATACAGTCTTGTTGCTTATTTATTTTATATCAATATATAGTAGGGACTTGGTGGTCCAGTGGTAAAGAATCCACCTTCCAATTCAGGGGGTGCAGGTTTGACCCCTGGTCAGGGAACTAAGATCCCACATGTGGAGGAGCAGCTAAGCCCACGCACCACAACTACTGAGCTCGCATGCTTCAACTACACCAGAGAGCCTGCGTGTGGCAAACTACAGAGCCCATGTGCTCTGGAGCCTGCAAGCTGCAACTAGAGAAGAGAAAACCCACATGCCGCAACTAGAGAGCCCGCAATGAAGAGCCCACCATGAAGAGCATGCATGCGCCACAGTGAAAGCTCCCACAGGCCTACATGAAGTTCCCGTGTGCTGCAGCTACGACCTGATGCAGCCCAAAATAAGTAAATAAGAAACAAAGTAAGTACATAAATATTTTTAAAAAATACATAGTAGTTTGTGTTTCTTAATCTTAATGCCCCTCCCCCAGGCCCCCTCCCCATTGGTATGTTTTAGGTTTCCAAAGTGGGGAAGATGAAGGTCTTCAGAAACAAGACACTCGCCAACTTTACAGAATAACAGGGCAGGACAAATTCTCCAAAGCAGTATTTTTCTAATTTTTAAAGTTGTGGAACCCTTCATGTCTCTGCATCCTAAGAATTTTTTAAAGAAATTAAATCATTGTTTCTAATTTGAAAGTGTTAATTAGGCATTTTCTGTATATCTTTAAAGGAAATTTATTTTTTCTTGTGGAATTTTAAATGCCTATACAAAATACGTTTTCCAGGAAACACATTTTTCTTTCTCCCATCACCAAAAAGGGAATTTTGTATAGACATGATATTTCTGGTGGTATCTGTTTGAGCCAGCCTGCTCTGTTGGGCTCAGAGCAGAGACAATGACCAGCAACACTGTGCTGACCAGGACTTAACCACCTAAGAAAAGGCCCATGGATAACAGCAGCAGTCGAGGTAACCAAAGACACCGGGTTAGAAACAAAACACCAACCCAACCAACCAAACAAAAACAAGCTTTGATGTGATTATTCAAGCTGTGGAACTTTTTATAACAAAAATGCTCCAGACTTCTTACCAATGCCACTTTTTGTTGACGCTTAAAGTCAACAAACTACCTGCGAAAAAGAGGCTGCAGAGTCTTCAGGGCTATTTTTTCTGCCCTCAGCAGATCAACTTGATTTAGTGTGGAAACTCTTTTTAAGCCTTTGGGAGAGGCATATTTTGAAAAAGGTCAGTAACAGTTATGGGTATTTGGTGGAGACCTTAACTGTAATATTTACTTAGTGACTTGTATTTACACAGTATTTTTACACGCATTATTTTACTTAATTCCAAAGGAAGAATACTGAATGTTTGACCATCATTTCTGTTTAAGAAGTAGCTATATGCTGGGTTTTTTTTACCTTATGGTTATAAGAAGTTATTAAAAGAGGAGGTTTGGGACTTTCCAATGCTCATGTTCTAGTACACAGACCTTCTGACCATCTCACCTTCTTACTTGTCAGAACAAATTGTCTTCTGACAAAAGTATTCAAAGGCCAAATTTTTAGTATCTATGTTTCTCAAAACAATTTTTTTTCATAGTACAGTATTGTATGCCAGTGTGAATCACTATATATCTCAACTGAAAAACCACATTAGAGTTCGATCAAATGTAAATTCTAATACAGGCTCAGATTTGCTCCAAGGTGCTTTAAAGGAACTGGTCTGTGTCAAGAGCCAGGCTATAAGAATTTCAGGAGGACTGCTGTGTGAATGAATTATAGTTTCTAAAGATCTGAAGCAGTAGACCTTCATTGTGGTGGACGCTAGTTGCCAGGAAGCTGCTGATTGGATAAGGACTATCCAGGTTTCACCCTGATGATGTGAAGATAAAGTGGCTTGACCACATATTTCTATTTCTTTTATCTCTTTGCCACAGAGAACAACAACCACAGCCTTTCAGTTACAAGTTTTTTCCACCAGGTAGGCAATATCAGAGACTTACTAGGAAGGCCATTTTTGAGGGCTGCTTAGTCCCAGGCTACTTTGAATCCATTAAAACTGCCACAGGGCATTTGCACTAGCTATTCTCTGCCTGGAACCCACCATTACCAGCTTTGCACTTGCTCCCGCACTTCATTCAGGCCTCGGCTCAAATGTAAACACTCCAGAGAAAACTTCTCTAATAATCTAAAATAATCTCTCTATCACGTGCTAGCCCCCTACTCTTCTATTTTGCTTCACAGTATTTATCACCACCTGAGATTATATTGTGTATTTCTTTATTTGTTTACTGTCTGGTTTCCACAACAGAATGTAGGATCCATGTGGCAGAGATTGACTATCTCGCTATTTTTTTAGTTCCCAGCAGTGCCTAGCACATGGAAAGGGCTGAATAAGTATGCTAGATGAATGAATGACTGCGTGATGATTGATCAGAGCTGGGGCCACATCTCTTACCCCTTTGACTGTAAGAAAAGGTTAAGGCTAAGTCAGAAAGTTTTGTTCTGTTGACACACAGGGATAACCCAGAGTCGGGCAAGGACTTATAATTTACAGCAATTATTTGCCTTCCCCCTCTGCAGGGAGAGAGCAGGTGCCTGTGAGTCTAGTTCACTACTATACTCCTGGTATCTCAAACTATGCAAGAAGGAAAGTATCATTTAATTTCTTGAATTTGATTAAGATATCAAGGATGAGTATAGGGTTAGCCAGGTGAGGTAAAACAAGAAGATGATCCCAAGCAGTGGGCAGAGCTGCTGGAGGCCTCTGTCCTTGAACAGACAGAAGACGGCAAGTGTAGCTAGGGTGGAGAGACGAGGTAGGATAGGGTACCTCATTTGGCTGGAGACGTAGGTGGAGGCTGGCCATGCTGTACTTTGCAGGTTTATAGCCTTGGCAGGGCGATCTATGTAAACAGTCTTATCTTTATCCTAGAGCAATGGGAACCTTTTCGTCTTGTGTACATGCTAGAGTGACGTGATCAGGTTTGTCACACCACATGTCTCTGGTTGCAGTGGGTATAGGGAGACCAGTTAGGAGGCTGCTTTGACCCAGGCTAGAGAGATGGTAGTTGGACTTAGAGTCTCTAGAAAATAACCTTCCTAAAGGTAGAGATCACTCTTTGTTTCATTCACTGCTGTATTCCCAGCACCCAGATCAATGCCTGGCACCTATTAGATACTCAACAAATGTTTGCCTAATGAATGAATGACATAGTGGTTAGAAATGGAGGAAATAGACTGGTGGAAAAGATTGTTAGGGGCATGGTGAAGGAGTAGCTACTGAGTATGAGGCAGAGAAATATCAGGCCAAGAACAACGTTTCTGGTTTGTGTTACTATATGGTTGGAGGAGTACTGACATTTCCTGTGACAGGAAGCAGCAGAAGAATCTATATTTTGCATGTTTCTGGTTCTCTTTGTTAACCCAAGAGTCAGGACTTCCTCTTCTCCTCTCCCTTGGGAGGCCCGCTCAAGGCTGGCTTTGGTTGTCCTCTGCCTGTTGCTGTACAGTTGAGGAGAGGGGGTCTGCAGGCCAGAAGAGAGAAACTTTTGGATCACTGAAGTCTTGTCAAGGATTTGAAGAAGCCTGTATTCTCATTGATTCAAATATATGTGAGCTCAGTGAAATGGCTGGGAATATTGTGGGTCAGGATAAGAATGAAAGATACATGGTCCTTCTCAACATGTTCTAAGTAGCCTCTATAACAAGAGGCTTATTATTAAGAAATTGAAACTCCTGCCCTGCTCTTGCCTCCAAAACTTATTCCAGTGGCTATAAATAAAGATTATGAGTTTTGGGGATAAACAACTTTGGCCAGGTATTTTCTTTTTGGCTTTAAGCAACTATATTTTTTGAGTGATGTTGCACGGGAAAATTATCTTCTCAATCCAGATTTCCTGTGAATGAAGGCTCAACCAAGTCACTCCCAATTAAACTGTTCAAATCTTTTTAAACATTTATGTTTATGCTTTATGCCTTAGAGGACTGGGGTGGGGAAGGTGGAGGGGACTCGGGGCGGGGGGAGTCAAGGAAGGGAGGGAATACGGGGATATGTGTATAAAAACAGTTGATTGAACTTGGTGTACCCCCCAAAAAATAATAAATAAATAAATAAAATTAAAAAAAAAAACAACATTTATGTCAGGGACATCCCAATTTTGTAAAATGAATACATAAATAGGGCATTTTACATATAAACCTATAAGAATCAAAATATAGTTAAAAATGTGTTTCTGTGTGTGTGTGTGTATATATATATATATAACCAAAAATGGTATTGGTATTTTCTGTTTAGTGGGATTATGGGTGATTTTAACTTTCATCTTATTCTTTTCAGCATTTTCTAATTTTTCCATAACGGACATGTGCGACTTTTATGAAGATAAAAAATATTTGTTATGAAATTGACGTTTACAGTATGAAATGTAGATTATAATATGAGGTGATATTTAGAAACCATGTATCCACTTCTGAGTATTTTAGAAAATGGTAGATTACTCTCACATTGACTCTGGGCATTTGATTGATGGGTGTACAAATTAGTAGATGATTTGTATCCATGAAGACATTAATTAATCTTATCAAGAAACCATCAGACGTAGGAGAAAATATGGCCTCATTACATGGACCAGGTAGCCAATAGGCTGAGTTTCAAACACTGAATGAAATGAAAGTGATTCATTTCTTACCACTGCATGTGACAGAGTGAATTTCCCAGACAACTGGACTACTAAAAGTGGCCTGAAATCTTGGAAACAAAGGAATTAATTTTCTAAAAGCCGGGACATTTGAGGACTGAAAGTGTTGAGCCCAGGCAAGAAAGGAAGATTAGAAGTTTTTTTTTTCCTGCGTTGTGTTTTTTGATTTCCCTAACCTGCCCCATTCCAGAAAAGGATATTTATTACTGCAAAAGGTGATTGAGAGCTTTTGTTTAAAGGTCAACAGCGCTTGGCTTTTGGGGTGAAGGTCACCACGTCACTGGTGCTGTTAAGAACACGCAGACATGGCGTTTCGGGCCAAACTCAGCCCTGGGAAGCAGTTCCTGGAGTGGAGGAGGGCTGATTCCCTGGCCTTGGCCATCTGAGGAGGGACTGGACCAAGGCAGGTGATTGGAATTCTTTCTGTGGACAGTACAGTCAGCTGAGTGTCAGCCTGAGGGGCAGAACCATCTCTGGGGACAGAGAAATATCCAGGGTGGTCAGTATTATTGGAGTCCAAGAAATGCTGAGTCAGATTTGGAGAGGGGAAGGGGACTGTATCGTGTAGGGGAAGGACATGACTAATTATGACACATCCCTTTAAGCAATATTCCTAAATCCTGGGTCACTTTATTCTTTCACTCTATGGCTGGCTGTTTTGAAGAGGTCAGTTAAGTATCTGGACTTCTTTTAATATAGATATGAAGATACACATTTCTTGTAAGAAGTAGAGAATCAATTCTTTTCTCTCTAGGAGGCAATGTACTTCTACTGGACCCAGACGGTCTGGGCTTGAATCTTGACCTTGGGTAAGTTACTATACCTCAGTTTCCTCAATAGTAAAATGAAGAAAATCATAGTAGTTACTTGGTAGAGTTGTAGGGATGAGTAATGAGAGAGATAACCTGTAGAATATTTAGTAGAGTGCTCAGTCAGTGTGAACTACTGTTATTGTTGATGTCAGGAAGCTATGAGGAAATCGGCGCAAGGTGGACTCGATGCCCACCCAACATTGCACGTCTGCCACGGTCAGCAGGTTGGCATTGCTGTGCGCATGTGTGTCTAGCAGATGGCTCCTGAGTCCTCGCCCCGGGCTGGGATGCACTGTCATGAAACGGAATGAAGTGGAAAAGCAGCAGTGGGTCATGAGATCACATGCTTCCTAAATGAAGGAGAGACTGTGTACTCTGTATTTGTACAGGGAACATGGAAAGTGACATTATCAAATACGCCCCCATGACCTGCGTTACTTTTTGTGTGTGTGTTTGTTGAAGAATTGGATACATTAGGTAGGACAGAAGCAGGGAATACTTAGAACAGTTTGGTGAAATCAGTCAGTTGTTTCACATTTAGCTATTAGTGTCTGAAGCACTATAAATTATCCTACTTCAGGACTGCCCAGATGATCAAATTACATAACAGATGGGGAAATGCTTTTTATAAAGTTAAAATTACTACATATACTAAAGGTATTTGTGTGATTTAGTTTTATCATCTTGTACTTTGATTAGCTTATATCTTATAATGTGCTCTTATAATTTGATTAGGCACACAGTAAGTTATAAATTTACCTGAGTAGTCTAAGAAGCAGGATATAGAAAAATCACCTTTTAGGAAAATACACAGTAATTCCGTACCATCTTTGTGAACCGATCTGCACAGGCCATTCGAACCCATTCTGGGGTGGCTGGGCTCTTCACTGTGAAGTCCTCAGCTGTGTCTCTTTCTCTGCGCGCGGCAGCCACAGCGTCAGTGATGGCGAAGAACACTGATGACCCCAGGAACATCCCAGACTCCCCCAGGCCCTGCAAAAAAGCACATTTGTTTTAGAAACATCTATACTAGACCACAAGCCACTGTAGATGAGGGGCAGGTCTTTTTCACTATTGTATCCTCAACTCCTAGCACCACGTCTTACACACAATAATTTTCAATAATTGTTGACTGACTTACTGACTGAATGAAACTTGATTACTCAAAAATCCTAGTACTGCCTGAACTTCCCTTTTTATAAATCCTGTGTGGGTTAAATCTTTGTTCTATAGGAAAGGGGTTTGTGTGTGTGTGTGTGTGTGTGTGTATGTGTGTGCGTGTGTGTATGTGTGTATGTGGTGGGGGGAGGGTAGCCTATTTTAAAAAGCACATTCAGTGGACTGAACTGGACAACTTCATGAGTCTCATTAGGACTCCAGGGTCAGGGAAGGCAAGGTACACTTTGGTACCAGATGATGAGTTGCAAGCCTAGCATCTGTAAGGAACAGTGAGGAAATGTAAATGAATGATGTGGGCAGATGAAGGACGATAAGGAATAGTGGGGATTATGGTGTTGCATTGATAACTCTGTGGCCTGTCTAAAGGGGCAGCTTTCAGCTCTGGCTTATTGTTGTTTTTCAGGAATGCAGCCCAAATTACCAGATCATCCAATTTTTCAAGAGAACTTAGGAATTGGTATTTTAATTTAAGATTCCCTGACTTTTGAAAACACTGTAGGCCGCAGAAAACCCATCTTCAGGCTATATTCTACCAGTGGGCCCCCAAATTGCACCCCCTGAGCTAGAGAGATGGAGTCTGAATCCTGGCCCTTAGTCCCTGTGTTTCTCTAGGCAATGATACCTATCTTACAGGGTGTCATGAGGTTTAGGAAGTGCAAAAGCATCTAGCACGTGCCTTGTACCTGGCAGGTCCCTCTTATTATTACATGGTACACTCTGTGAGGCACCTGCGCACCCATGGTTTTCCCGAAGGCCTGCCTGTGAGTGACTGGCCACAACCACAGGGACTTAGGGCCTGCTTATCACTCTTGATGAACTGAAAGCTGGGCTCTGAGCTGCCTTTTGCCTTTTCCCTTTTGAGTGATTTCCAGCCCAATGAAGATCCAGAGGTGCTGCTGATTGTTTTTCCCTTTCAAATTTGTGCCCCACCCCCATATCCTCACCCCGGTTACCATATGCCCAGAGGTTTCTGGGCTGAAAGTGGGATCCAGTTTGGAAATGGTAAAATTCCAGCAGATATACGTGAAGGCGTTTTTTTAAAAGCTATCAATTTGCCACCCCTAGTAAGAAGTCATCCAAAAGATTTTAAAGAAAAAATTTAACAGTACATCTCAAACCCAAATGAAGTTTCTACTCCAAGGGTAGTTTTCACATAATCTGCATAGAGCAAAACAAACAAATGCTGATCTTTATTTTAATTCGCAATTTCACTACTTTAGCAATCACTGAGGGTTGGTGTCTTTGTTTCCTGACACTACTGACATTTGGGGCCAGATAATTCTTTCTTGTTGGAGACTGTCTGGTGCACTGAAGGCTGTCTAGCAGCATCCCTGGCCTCTACTCACTAGTAGTAACATCTCCCCCAGTCGTGACAACCAGAAATGTCTCGAGACATTGCCAGTGTTCCCTGGGGGAAATATTGCCCCACCCCCACCCCACCTCCAGTTGAGAAACACTGTTTTAGGTCCGTTTCTGAGTGTGACTGAGGACTCTGGGCCCCTCAGAGGTGAGCGGTTTGCCTGACATCACAGTGAGTTGGTAGAGCTAGGCAGGAATCCTGGTTTTCTGAGCCCTCAGTCCAGGATTCTGTCCATACGGCCACTGCTTTCTAAGATCTCAGTAGCATCGTGCCTTCAGTCCCGTTTAATGCTTTAGTCTTCAGGTTCTTAAGTGGGAATGTCTTAAGTGAAAATGTTATTCTATCAAATCAAAGCTTCTTGCTGAATTTTAGAGTTTTCAGTGAGATAATATTAATAAATAAAATCCCAGAATTGCCATTGGGTGAATCATTTATCTTCTCTGAATCTAACTTTTCTCCAGGTGATTTATCTCCATATCATGATTGGGTCCTGCTAACAGCTGAACTTTATCTTTTATTTCGTTCACCTGCTTTCATTTACCAAGCTACCTGATCCATCACATCGCACAATAGTAAGTTTGGATGCTTACTTTGGATGAATAGATGGTTAGTGGAGTTTGTGACGGTGACAACAAGGAGACATTAAACTCCTCCGGGACGTCACTGATGGTTGGAATTCTGTACTCATCTGGGCCTCGAGAGTACAGCACACCTTCTGGGGAATATTTCAGCTCTTCAGTGGTGTAAAGGCCCATCCCCTGAATAAACGAACCTTCAACCTGAAGGGGGAAAATGTCAAACTCTGTGATTTCATGTGCTTTTTAGAAGGCCTTTACCTACCCCACAATGGCTCTCAGGAAGTGGCATCCATCTAGGTGGGCCAGCACCTACCTGCCCAATATCAATAGCTGGATTTAGACTGCTACATGCATCCATGACGATGTCCGTTCTGATTTTCTGCCAAAATTAAAATTGCCTGAGTATAAAAACTTGAATTAAAAATATTATTTTAAGGTTTATTCAAATGGTCCCAATTTATTCCAGGACTCTTGCTGGTTAATGAGCACTGCATTGAACCCCTTCAACTTTAGAGGTGGTAAGACGTCTGCTAAGCGCTGCAGATTTAGCACCAGGACTGTCGATGACCCCAGACGATCTTCTGCATGGGTTTTTTTTTTTTTTTTTTCAATCTAAGTCCAATGTTGATTAATTTCCTTTATTTCTCAATGAAATATCTTTGCCCTTTGGAGAAAAGATAGCTCTCTCTCTCTCTCTCTGCCACCCCCCATCCTCCCTTACCCTCTCTGTTTCTCTCCAACTATTTACTAAAAGTAAACATTCTTGGAATATCCTATTTCTGCATGGGTTTTGATTCCTCTTAAGTGATTCCAAAGTCCATGCATGGCACGTTGGTGTGTTTTGAATGTCACTTAGTTAATTGAGCCTGATTGTTCATCTGATTCTCAGCCTGGATTTGATCTAATATAATCATGAGGTTGTATGAATTTGGGGATTTGCAAGTTCTTGGGTGTATTAAGGGCTAATGTTGAGATAACTAATGAGAACCTGCTGTATAGCACAGGGAACTCCACTGCACACTAGAAACTAACACAATATTGTAAAACAACTATACCTCAATTAAAACAAAAAGGGGTGACTGTTGAGACCAATTTACTTCCTTCCCTGAGAAAAATCACACTAATCTGGCCCTTCTGTTGCGTCACGGCATGTGCATGCGGGTTGCGAAGGAGACACAGAAAGCCCGATATGCCTGTGGGCTATCTCAGGAATATCTCTGGGCTTTCCTTCTGCCCCCACTTCCAGTGCTTGTTCTGACAACATCATCATTCGCTGTTTAGGCCCAGTACTTGGACTTCTACTTCCTAGCCCTTTGCATGGGAAATTCTCTTTTGATTCAACCATTGGCCTCTCAGACAACCTGCTATGGGCATTGAGACCAACCTTCATCCATTCTCAACCTGGATAGGGCAGGAGATTGAATGCACCTCAGAGTGGGTTTTCAATTTATTTCCATCTTGAAACTTTGTGTATTTTGCATTATAGGTATTGGAAAATGGGAAGAGATGGCTGTGTTCTAGCTGAATCTTCAGATGGTTTAGTTCACCAACCACAAATAGCCAAAAGAATAAACTATTTCAAGGGACCAAAGCGATACTGAAATGACTGAACCTTAAGCTATAGTAAGGAAGGCATAGGGAAGACCAAATCTTAACTTTTCTGGCACCCCAAATTATGGAAGATCCCCATGAGGTTCATTTCTTCAGGGTTTTCTACCAAGACCCTCAGGTAGAATTGCCAGGTAAAATAACTATGTCCCAAATATTGCATGGAGCATATTTATACCAGAAGATTATTTGTTGTTTATCGGGAATTCATATTTAACTGGGAGTCCCATATTTTTATTTGCTGAATCTGGCAATACCTCCTTTAGGTTAGAGAGTCAGACAACTAGCTGATTTCTAAAAACAGCTTCCCACCTAGTGTAGAGCCTCAAAAGGGTTACAGAGGTGCTAAGATACTGACACAGGCTTTCGGGGGTCCTGGGGCAGGATCCCCAGGCTAGTCACCTGCCAACATGCCTTCCTTGTTTGCAATAGTATGTTGTACAAATATTATCATTTCTGTGTATACTGGGATCTAAAAAACATCCAGAAACACAGTTTTAAAATAATCTTGTGACTAATCTTTGATTCTAGTTTCATGAGTTTACTTCTTCACAATGATCTAGAATGAAAATGGAGACATAATATTAATGTGTCCTAAGGATAAACTTGAGTGTTAACATGAGGGCAACTGTTCTCCAGACATCCCTTCATTTACTGTATTTTTATCTTATTTATATAATATTTTAGTGGTTGACAAGTTAACCAAAAATGGAGCAATAAAAGAAATTTTGATAAATTTTATGTCAGTATTTGCAAAGTCCTTCCCATTTTACATAAACTGACCATTTCTATTTGGGGGCAAGATGGTTCAAGATAATGTTGCAATAATTTGTGTATGGAATTTAGATGTGCCATCAGTCCACCCTGTAAATTTCCTATACTTTGGATTATACTATATTCTATTTAAGGTTTCTGTAATCTCTCTGTTTCTAGAATGATACCTGGGGTTTACCCTTTATGGTGGAAGTTATTACTTTTTGGTTAAGTATGACTCCCTGTCTCCAATAGTGGGTTTCTTGGATGCTCAGTTAAATAGTAAACACAAAAATTATTTTAATTATCTGCCCTCCCCTCTCCCCCAACCTACTTCTTTAGGACCAGTAATACCCTTGGGATAATTGACTTTGGGGAGATGTGCTTTCAAAATGTTTACTCAAGGTGATTTACTAAATTACCTCCTCAGATAGATTACTTGGCCTTCCTTGAGGAATAGACACTTTTTTGGGGAAAAAAAAACCTTTGGAAAGTAATTTCGTCTGAATAAAAAATTTAATGTATTTTAGGCTGCCAAGAGCAATTCCTTCTTGACTATGTCTTTTTGGGTGGAAATTCGGATTAATGCTGAATCTCTAAACATTCCCATGGAATTGAAAGAATCGTGTTCTTATTGTACACGTATTACATAATGAAGTTGGGCTATTAACACAGACATAACTTTGTTGTTGTTTTAGCTTGCCAAGAGGGAAGTTGTATCTGACTTACCTTGTGAGCTCCTGTCAAGCAGTCAATTTCAACCTCGGAACAGGCTGCTCCATAGACATAGTAGGGGAAAGGCTCTCCTTCTCCCTTCTCCCAGTCCATGAAGGCCTTGTAGCCCCTGAGGGAAGAAACAGCCCTTCATCTTGGGTGGGGCGTGCAAACAGTGTTGATTTTTTTTTTTAAGTTACAAAAGTTTTAATGATAGAATTTTATTTGATTGACGTTCATTGTGACTGCCTTTAAGCTCATTTAAACTACTCTCTGTATTTACAGTCTAGCTAAAGCAACACTAACATTTGCCTCCATTTTAAAGAAGGTACTCTTTGTGCTGCAGTTAGGATGGCAAAAAGAGAGAAGCCAACAAATTGTTTCGGTCCAGACCTCGCAGGGTGTCTGTGTCTTGAAGGTTTAAGGTTTGAGCTTTAGATATGCAAGTCGAAAACCTCAACTGATTTTTATGAGGGTTCCCAGAGGGATCCCCTAGATTGTGCTAATCAAACTCACAGGGGACCAATGGTAATTCAGGGCTGGTGAAAAAGGGCCAGTCATTCGACATGTTTATTAATGGAAGATGGACCCAGCTAGAGGGCTGATTTGCCCTCTTCTTGGGTAACCGAACTTAGGAATTTGAAACTCATTATATACACGGCACTGGGCTGGCTGTTAGCGCCTTTCTTCTTGAGAATTTGTTTACTCTGTGTGTGTGTGTGTGTGTGTGTGTGTGTGTGTGTGTGTGTGTAGTCTGGTGGTTTGTTTCATTAGATTATACAACTAACGTCATATGCTTCCTGCATTTGACAATCAGCTTCATTCAATTAACATGCATCTACTGAGGGCCTCCCACGGCCAGGCACTGCACAAATGATGACTGGTCATGACTGGCCTATCCATCTCTCTTGCCCAGCAAGGAGCTTCAAAATAGAAAGGCTTTACGGTAAAGGGAGGGAGATTTGTAAAATTGAGTTGCAAGTTATTTATAATGATATCTTCTTACTACTCATAATAAAGAACAGAAAATAATGATTAGATATTCTAAGTCATATATATTTTTTTTTACCAAATAGGGGTACTTTTATTATTTAATATTTCTTTGGACATAGCTCAAAGGCCTATGTGAAGTCATAAAATTGGGGGCCTCGAAGAGACCTTAGGCATCACATAATAAACACTTATTTTATGGGGGGAGTAAGGGAGAGTTGGATTGGGAGTTTGGGATGCAAATTATTATATATAGAATGGTTAAACAACAAGGTCCTACTTTATAGCACAGGGAACTATATTCAATATCCTGTGATCAACCATAATGGAAAAGAATATGAAAAGAATATATATATATATTCAGTTTTATATGTATAGATATATAACTGAATCACTTTGCTGTACACCAGAAACTAACACAACATTGTAAATCAATTAAAGTTAAATCTAAAAAAAAGAAACTTTATTTTACAAATGAGGGAACTGAGGCCCAGAGTAATTGGATTGCCTCATATTTTCTTAGCCAACACATTATTTTTACCTGAAGTATCCAGTGGATGAAAGACTGATTCTTTGTTCAAAAGCAGCTTCTATCTGCAGAATGGGTGTATTTAGTCAAAATAAAGTAAACATACCATCGATAGATAAAAATGAAAATATTCTATATGTCAAAATTGACATCTGACAATTGTTACTGGTGCTTTGTTACCAATAATAGAATCCATCCTAATATCTTTTTCTCCTCAGCTAGTACACTGAAAATTTTCTCTTGGTTGAGTTCAGAAATCTAAATTAAGCAAATAAGATGGAATCCTGTTTGCACATCAAGTGATTTGGGGGCTTAGTTCACAAGCTATTTGGAACTTTATTTCTAAGTGTTAGAACTCTGGTAAGTGTCTGTGCAAGAGTGAGACAGCTGTTATAATGAAATAAGATATAGGACATTGTAAAGTTGGATTAAACAAGTCATTTCCCTTGAGACATAGTCAATAGCAATTAGGCTTTTTAGTTTTCTTCCTCCCAACTCAAAACTTCAAGTTTTTTTGGCTTAGGAAGTTTCACTCTTTCCCTCTTCTTTCTTACTTAAGCAGGGAGGGTAAGGCTCTGGTAATTCTTCATACACTTCTGTTCCTCCTCTTAGCAATGCTGTTCCCTGTCCTCTCTCTCCACTCATACATCATGGAGCAGCTGTCTCAAGCTGGTGATCCTGCCCTTTCACAGAAACCCGTTCCTAGAACTGCCTCTATGCAGTGTGGCCATGTACTGCTCTCAGCACTGGTTTGGGTTGTTTTCCTACTTCTAGTAACAGACAGAGTGGAACACTTACCCAGTCTTCCCAAGTGCCTTCTGGGTTTTTCTTAATGATGGGCTCAAGGCGTTTCAGAAGAATCTGACAAGCATTCTTGAAGGAGTAAAGAAGTGAATCCTCATTAGAGATGAGCACAGTGGTTAGGATTTGAAAGAATACTAGTTGATAATTAATCAGGTCAGTGAATGCTTATGAGGTGCCTGATACTGACACCCTGGCAACTCAGAGATAATACCAACCCAGGCCCTGATCATGAGGAGAGCATCAGTTATAGAGGGTGTTTTCCCTTCCTCATTCACTTCCTGTGAAAATATGGGCTCAGATGATTTTTACTCTCATATCCCCTTTCTAAGAATATTCACATCCTTTCTTTATTTTTATTTTTTTTCCTGGGTTGGGTCTTTGTTACTGTGAGTGGGGTTCCTCTAGTTGTGGCGAGCGGGGGCTACTCAATTGCGGTGCATGGGCTTCTCAGTATGGTGGCTTCTCTTGTTGCAGAGCACAGCTCTCTAAGCACACAGGCTTCAGTAGTCGCAGCACATGGCTCAGTAGTTGTGGCACGTGAGCACTAGAGCACTCGGGCTTCAGTAGTTGTGATGCGTGGGCTTAGTTGCTCAGTGGCATGTGGAATCTTCCCAGACCAGGGATCGAACCTGTGTCCCCTGCATTGGCAGGCAGATTCTTAACCACTGTGCCACCAGGGAAGTCCCAGAATACTCATTTTCTTAATTTCTTCTTTTTTTTTCAATGTTTTGGATTTATACCTGCTTTTATATTTTCTAGCCATTAAGATCAATGGGAAAAAATCCTATTTTCATTCAAATTTGTGCTTTTCAGTCTGTAACAATGACATGCCAGTATCCCTCTGGGTCTGAAATATTGTTCAACTCTCTGTCCATCCTTTTGTCTGTTCATCCATCTACCATCATGCAGTGAAGGCCTTGGCTTTGAGTGTGAAGTGAGAAAATAATTTGTTTTTGTAATAACCTAGATCCACAAAGTTTCTGATCCTTGATACAGAAACCTAAAACCCTAGAAGATGGATTGATGCCTAGTTTGGGCTGAAAACTTCCATTCACACTGAGCAGTTCCTATCTTGTGTTTGATTCTACTTAAAATTGGATCTCATGAATTTGAGGTTTCCCACCTTGTTCTGAGTGAAAAGAATCTGTTTTCTGAGCTCCTAGGAGGTGTCTCCACAAAGAAAAGATGGATTTGAAAGTAGTTCCTCTTGGTAGCTTAAGAGCAGTGCCCTGGGAGTGAGAATATATGCCTCCCCAGAATGTCCCAATGGAAAAAGTGAACAGTTTATAACAGAAACATGACAGACATTACTTTAAAAGTACATGCACTTAGATCTTTGAATTAAGGAATATGAAGTCATGGTTCTATTATGAACTAGTGAAATTTAGCAGTCTCTTTTACATCGGTTAGAAAAAAAAGTACAAAGTAAAAGGATGAGTACTCTGGTAGAACTCTACTAATGTAGACACTTTAATTGCACCATATCCACCTGGCTGGGGTTCTGCCTGCCTACCTGCCTGTAAGAACTTGTTTGTATCAGGGAAACCTGCCCAGGTCTGCATTACTTGGTACTCAGATTTCTTCTTTCTGTATCTCTCAGGGACAGACTTCCGGTTCACCAATATCCGTTCTCCCCTTTTTCCATAGTACTGGGCCTATGGTTTCCCACTGCTCTACATTTTCCCAGACTCCCCTGTCGTTGGATGTGGCCTGAGACTGGTTCTGCTAATGGATGATGAGGGGAAGTGACTTGCATCTTTCCTAGGTCTGGCCTCCATGCTCTTTCCCTTCTTTGGATCATCCAAGTGATGATGCTCAGGGCAACCTTGAAAGCCACATGTTGAAGATGGAGGAATTTCCATCAGTTTGGGTGCTCGAATGACCAAACATTCCCTCTGGACTGTTACATGTGCAAAAAAGAACTTTTGTTATGTTGGAGTCATTATATTCTGGGTCTGTTTGTCACCTCAGTTTAAGCTACTCCAACTAACACACTTTCCTGGCATTTTGGAGATCTCAAGCCTATGTTCAGTGACATGGATGACTTCCCTGAAGCCAACCACTGTGCCTGTACCCAGCTAAGAACACCAGAGATGTGGAGAAAGCACCCAGGGAAAGACAGACAGGAGGAAGCACCTGCACGGCTCTGCCGTTGACATCTGAGCCGATGGATGCTGCTGTGGCGATTGTATTAGGCACCGTAGCTGTACTGGTTTCACTGATGTGCATGTACGACATGGGTATTTTTAATTCCCGGCTGGCCACCTGTGAGAAAAAGAAATAATTTCAAGTCTGGTAAGGACTTCTATGGAGACTTGAGTCATTGTTTTTCTTAATTAAAAATTACTGTTTTTATTACATCCATGATATCCTTTAAAATAAGTGTGTCTTTTAAGAATTAAAACCACTTTTTAGTAGAGCCTCAGGCTAATTTTTAAAGTGTTTTCTTGGTAATATTCCACAGTAGTTCTTCCATTCAAATTTAGTGCATTTAGGATGTTAAGGATTTCCTTTTTTCTAAATTTTACATGTGTAGCATGTAGGCCAAGTTGAGGTTATTCAGATTTCCTTGGTGGTAGTGGCAGGAAGAGAGACAGAGATTAGACAGACTGACTCAGAGTTTGGTCTTAAATATGTTGGTATTGGTATCAAATGAACTTGGAAGGACCCTGAGGTCCTAGCTTCTTTCTTGCCCTTGTTCACACCTTAACTTTAGCTTCCTCCGTCTTTCCTTCTATTTGTTCCCACTTGCTTATACTCCTCTAGCCTGTGCTGTTCACTTTTTTCTTTATATGTTCTTTTCCTTCTGTTTTTCTAGCAGACATGTGGAAATTAAGATATTTAGTCAAGAAGAAATGAGAAAGAAAGAAAGGAGGGAAGGAAGGAAAAGAAAAAAGCACTGTTTTGGCTGAAATTGTGTTTTAATTTTCGCAAAAACACTTTCTTTAGATGTTTGCAGGTATGTACCAGTTCATACTTGCCAATCTTCAGACTAATGCTGTTCAGTGACTAAGTTTCCCCAGAAAGATGCAGAATGAGAAAAAAAGGACAATTTGATTAATTCTTGGTGATGAAAATCCAAAAGGAATGTATTGGTCCACATAACTGGGAAGGATGGAGGAGCTCGTATCACGTATATCCGTATCTAGGGGCTTTGTGGTCTCATCTGGATTCTCTCACCACCTCTCATATTTGCTTTTCTTTCTGCCATGGCCATGTCATTTTCAACAGTAGACAGGTCTCATCCATGGCACAGAATTGCCTCTGACAACCCCTGGCCTTTAGCATAGTAGCTAAACAACCACTAGGGAAAAATTGTTCCTTTCTCCTAGATCTACACATCAGTTCCAGGAAAGGATGCTGATTGGCCTTGCTTGGCCATGCATGTGTCTTCTTCCTGGACCAGTTCCTATAGCCAGCAGGGTTCAGGAACCATGATTGCCCAGCACAGGGTCCTGTGCCTATATATCTGTGGCAGGCGTTGGGGCAAGGAAAGGGATGAGGCTAAAAGGCACCAGAACTGAGGAGTCCTTCAGAACTATATGGAGTGTGGGAGGGGTATTCCAAAGGAGCTGAGGGGCTAGATAGCCAAAAGCTGCAGATGTGCACTATAACAATCTAGTAAATTAGTTTAAAAAGTTAAATTTATTCAATTTAAAGGATTATTCCTTTTTTCTCCTGGGATTATATCTTCCTACTTTGTGTATATGTCTGTATGTTAAGATACCCTTTAAAAATTATAGGATGATGACGGTTGATGAAATACTTGTCCTTGCTTGTCAAAACAATACATTAGCCACCTAACATTACTGTCCAGACTTTAAAAATTATACATACTGGTCTCAAAATAGAAAAGTTGAGAAACCCCTGCTCTAGGTAAGCCTGCACAGTGTACCCACCGCAGTACTCTGTGGGCCCATCAATGGTGTTTTCACTAAGAACCACCTCCCTCCATAAACCCTGGCCAAGCTCCAGGAGTACCTGCACCTGTGTGGGATTTCCACCACCTCAGCCATTCTATTTGATATGTAAGAAGTTTTTCAACTACATAGTCAAGATCTTAGGGTGTGCATACAGGGAGTCATCACTGACTCTAAAACTAGTGCCAAATGTCTGTTGGTCAACAACATATAGAGAGTTGAATTTTATTCCTCTCACCTGTAGCATTTTGGTGTGAATACCTTGTCCCAGTTCATTGCCTCCATGTGTGACCAACACGGACCCGTCGGTGTAGATATGAACCAGCGCAGCTGCCTGGAGAAACAACCAGGAGGGCACAGCTTAGTGCAAGTCAGTGTTTAGGGAAGTTCAGTATCAGAAATGAGGTGGTGAAACACCCATCTCGTGGAGTGGGGAGGGTCAGACAGGCGAGCTTTCCTGGTAGGATTCTGAAGCTTCATTCTGTTTTGTGCTAAAGTTGCCTAAAAAGAACATTTCTACTTAGGAACCTGGTTTCAGTTGGATACCTCGGGAGTTGTGAGTATTGGTTCCAACTATTTGAAAGTCACTCCTCTGCTTGAATTCTCTGGCTGACCACTCACCCAGCTCCTGAAATATTTGTAGGTACCTGCACAGGTTATGTGCCAACCTGTTCTCAGCTCGATACGTAAAGATGAATAAGATGTGATTCTTCCTCAAATAGCTCACAGCGTAGTGAGGGGGACAGCCTGGAGAGCAAATCATTATTGTGTGGAATGTTCTGGGAGATAATGGATGTGGCAAAGGGGCCCTGGGAGAACAGATCAGCTGCTTCTGTGGAGCCCAGGAAGGGGTCCCGCAAATGACCCCTGAATGGGAATCATGGAGAGAAGAAGGGTTCACCACCGGGCAAGGTGGGCGAAAACTCCCCACTGCCTGTAAGGGAAAGCCTGGCTCCCTACTACCATATGAGGCCCTTTGGGATTTGGTCTCTTGAACTTTCTCAGATTCATCCCTGTCTCTTCCCTCCTTGCTTCCAAGTCTGGCCTGACGGCTGCTCCTTTCTGACCTGCGCTTGTGCTGATGCTGTTCTCTCTTCCTCGCCTGCTCTCAGCCTTCAGACCCACACCTCCAGTCTCTACTCTGTGCAGACTTCCCCGAATGCTTCTCTTTCCCCTCTGGGACGAATCGGTGACCACTTCCTCTGCACTTCCTCTTACAGGGGTGTACCGGGTTGAACAGCGTCCCCTCCTACACCCCAAATTCATGTCCCCCTGGAACCTCAGAATATAACTTTATTTGGAAATAGAGCCTTTGCAGGTACAATTAGTTAAGATGAGGTCATTCTAGATTAGAGTGGACCCTAAATTCATTGACCAGTGTCCTTATAAGAAGGTCATGAGAAGATGGAAGCAGAGACTGGAGTTCTACAGCTGCAAGCTGAGGAACCACAGGAGCGACGAGAAGCTGAAAGAGGCAAGAAAGGATTCTTCCCTGGAGCCTTCAGAAGGAGCATGGCCTTGCTGACACCTGGAGTTTGAACTTCTAGCCTCCAGAACTGTGAGAGGATAAATTTGTTATTTTAAGGCACCAAACTTGTGGCGCTTTGTCACAGCAGCCATAGGAAACAAACACTGGGGTGACAGGCTCTCCCATGCGAGTCTCTCAGAGGAGGGGCCCCTGCTCTTGCTCTGTAGAGAGCTCTGAGCAGGTCTGAATCACAGAGACACTAAATACATGTTTGTTAAATTGGACGAATGGAAATGTGGTATTTTTCTTTCCAGGAGGAGGAGGAGTTGGGACTTTAGTCTATTCGTGTCTGGAGATGCCCAGAGGCCCAGGATGGCTTGGAGGAGGTCCGGGGCATCAAGGCTTGTGGGTGCTAATAATAGTATTTATTCACTGTGGGCCTGTGACTCCCTCTGAGGACAGTACCTCTCATACCTAATTTAGAGGGTAGGTGTTCCAGCTTTGTGAGTCATCAGCTGACCTGGAATAACACACTTCCGTTCCCAGCCAGATGATTCTTGGGTGTGTCAACTTAGAACTCTGTGGGGAAGCTGGAGGCCTTTCAAATGGAGACAAAGTCAGTCCTTGATTTAAAGTTTTTTTTTTCTTTTGTAACAAGATGAGAAATTGGCTCCCGTGATGATGGTAGAGAGTAGGCTGCAGTTTAGGTGAAGAGCAGCCACACAAGTGAGGGGAGAGGTGGTATAATAAAAAATAAATACGTGGCACAAGGACATGCTATGCAACATGGGAAACGTAGCAAATATTTTATAATCACTATAAACAGAGTATAACCTTTAAAATTGTGAATCATTATATTGTAGATCAGTAACTTATACAATATTGTGCATCAACTATACTTCAATAAAAAAATAAATAAAAACAACAACAACAAAAAAATGTGGTCTTTGGCCCTGGTTCTTGGCACAGAGCTCCTAGAACTCTTGGGATTTCCTGTCTTCTGTATGCTAATAGGATGGTTCGTGGAGGGAGCCTAGATAACTTCAGGACGGGTGCGCATTGCTAGAACAACCAAGATGGTTAGAGGGTGCCATCTTTCAGCGCTGTCTCCTAGTCTCCAGGGAGGGGAGTTCAATCACCAGTGGTCAATAAGGTAATCAGCCACACCTGTGGGATGAAGTCCATTACCCACCCCCTCCACCCCCATGCCCCCAACAAATGACGAGCTTCTGGGAGCTTCTGGGTTGGTGAATTGGTGAACACACCCACAGGATGGAGGGGGCATCCCTGGACGAAGAGGGCATGGAAGCTCAGCTTCCCTTCTCCTGTCCCTTGCCCTGTGATCTCTTCCATGTGGCTGTTCTTGGGTTGTATCCTTTACAATAAACTGGTAATAATCGCAAGAAAAGTGCTTTCCTGAGTTCTGTGAGTTGTTCTATCACATTATCAGACCTGAGGGTGGGTAGTGGAAACCCCTGAACTTGTATTCGTCTGGGCAGAAGTGTGGGTAGTATGGGTACCCTGTTTGCACTGGCATCTGAAGTGGGGGCCATTCTGTGGGACTCAGCCCTTGACCTGTGGGGTCTGTGCTAACTCTGGTTGTTAATGCCAGAACTGAACTGCTGGACACCTAGTTGGGGTTGGGGAATTGGTGGAGAAAAGACAGCACTTGGAGTCAGAGAGAAAAACCACACTGGCAGCTATCCAGGGTCTCTTACGCCCTGGCTGTTGATTCAGTCCAGGCTTGTAGATATGACAGTTAACGTCCTTGTGCCTCTTTATAAAGTGAGCACACTGGACCTGAACAGAAATGCGACTCAGGAGTCCAGGGAGACCTACCCACCAGAGGAGTCATAGCCCTGAGAGGTGTGTCTGAGATCTCCTGGGGAGGGGCTCGGGGCGGCCCTGGATAGCACACAGTGTTCCAGGAAACCTGCCAAATCCTCGTCAATCCTAGGAGAAAGGATTATTATTCTCATTTTATAGTTGGGGATGCTGAGGCTCAGAGGGGTTGAATAACTTGCTGAATATCACGCAGCTAGTAAGTGGTAGGGCCAAGGATTTCTCAGGTCCATCTGGGTCCATTTGGTTAGGGATTTGGGGCAACTGCTCTATTCCCTAAGAGGGATTCCCTTTGATAGGGAAGCTTTTGTGTTGTGCGCATGCGTGTGTGTGTGTGCGTGAGCGCGCGCGCGTGTGCGTGCTGGCTGCCAGTAGCTGGGTATAAGTGGAAGAATGCTTTCAGTGATACTCACAAGGGAGATCTAATGCATTTTCAGATTTAGATTTTAGCTTTAGGTCTAGATGTAATGCATGTAAGATTTTCCAGTTGCTGAGTTTCTGCTTTTGGTGGACAGGAAGGGGGAAGCAGTAGCCTCTCCCAGTTTTCTAATAGCCTTCCTGTATGTGACCCATTGGGATTGTTGGGAAACTCATCTGTACCAGTGCTCGTGCTGTTTGAAGGGCTCATCTCTATGCTGCCCTTCCCCCTCCCTTCTGGATGGGGCCTCTGATTGGCTTGCCTCTTCTTTCACAAATCTACCTGGGAGGATTTTTGGACCCTCCCACTCCCATTCCACACGGGCCCCGCCCCTGAATTGACACAGATTCCTGGGAGAGGTGGCTAGAAATAGCTGGTTACAGCAGAAGGGAATGACTTGCTTGCCTCAGTCTTAGGTACATGGAGGAGTGCTGCAGGATCTGGGGCACAGAGCACGAGAAGCCCATTCTTGCCCGAGCCGTGAGACCCCTGAGTTCAGAAAGCATGGCACCATGGGCTTCGTGGGCTCCTGTTCCCTTTCTAAAAAAAAATATTATTTATTTTTACTTTTTGGCTGCGTAGCACGTGGGATCTTAGTTTCCCGACCAGGGATCGAACCTGCACCCCCTGCTTTGGAAGTGCAGAGTCTTTAACCACTGGACCACTCGGGAAGTCCCTACTCCTGTCCCCTTTTTGAACAGCAGGGGCTCAGTGGGAGTCACTGCTCCATCCTGACAATTTTGCTGCTGTGGGTCTCATGCTTGCTGATGCCATGTCCTGCCATTGAGGTGTTTTTCTACTGTGCTGTGTTGAGAGTGTTTGCAGATGAGGGGCTGCCCTGGAGAGTTCTGTACACCTCTCCCAGGTGCTGGGGGAGGGGGGCTCCGTGCCCTGGGAAATGTGACGCTCTTCCCGAGTCACAGAGCCAGAGTGTGTCTGGCGAGGGTTATTTCCCACACAGGCCAGCCTTACCTGATGATAGCTTGATGCAGCAAAGCCGACTGAAAACTTCATGGGGATCATGGCAATGCCTCTCTTCTTCCAGTAATTCTTCTTATTGAACTCTTCCACTTTCACTCTTCTGTTGTGAAAGGAAGACTTGTCCAGACATTCATTCCAACATCTTATCAGGGTCTCAGGGTTGAACGCTTGTTTGTAGATGGTTTTATCAACTGTTCTGTACATGTTTTTCTCCCTAATCTGAGGTGGGTGGGAAATTGAGTCAATAGTTATGATAAGACAGAAACTGATTGCAAAATAGAGACTTGAAAATCCTTCCCACTAAAGAGTAAACTTTAGTGGGGAGAAGACAGGGTTTTTTTCTTTTTCTTTTTGAACAGTATGTGCTTTTGCAGAAATAATGGAGGGGGGTATTTCTCATCTCTTCTTCAAGGTACCAATCCGGGTCTCTCCCTCCTGGAAGTGCAGTGTAGAGGTAGTGACTAATCTGTGAGGGGTAATGGGATGAAGGGGCCTAAGGAGGCAGATTTTCCTTTTTTTTTCCTACAAGGTTCAGAGGGTGGAGCAGAGTTGGTAGATAGCACATGAAAGCAAGGATTTGTTTTCATAACTGAAGACTTGTTTTGCTAGAGAGGAAGACTATTGCAGCTAGTGACAAAAAGCAGATCTTCCCTAAGTCTTCCAATTGCCTTTGGAACGTACGGCCAAATCTTTCGAAAGATGTATTAGAATATGGGTGTGTCTTACGTCCTAGAAACTTGCAACATCTGACAAAGGAGAAGGGGAGCCCACTGAAGCATGTTCAGGGTTTTTCATCATCCTCAACCACTCTAATGACCATAAAAGAATTATGATTATCAGCAGTTACACTGGAATACTACTACTCAGTTTATGGCAACAAATATTTTCATGAATGCTAACTCATTTAATTCTCGTGGGAACTCTGTGAAGTGAGTCATATTGTCCTCATTTTGTAGATAAAGAAACTGAGCCACAAAAAGGCTGCCTCTCGTTGTTTGTGTTCCACTGGCCCAGATTTCCTTTCCATTCTCTGTGCTATTATTCTTCAAGGCCCACCCCAGTGCCATCTTCTCCAGAAAGTTCTTCCTGACTCCTCTCCCCCAAGCTGATGTGATGTTTTTCTCCTTTGTATCCACAGAACACTTTATGCGGCTTCTCTCAGGATAACCACCATCTCCCTTTTTCAATATTTAGGTGCTCCCCTGTGCATAGGAATTACCCCCAACAATTGCAATTCATAGACCCGGTGGTCCTCCCTGTTTTTGGAGGGCATTCTTTTCGCAGTCTTTCTCAAAAGTTTTCAAGTGCACCAGCAATTCCACTTCTGTAAGTTTATCCTACAGATATGCACAATAGGACAAAGATATAACCTTGGTACATCTGTACCAATATCAATTTAATAGCAAAAAATGGGTAACAACCTGAATATGTACCAATAGTGGAGTGGCTAAATTATGGTAACTTCCTAGTACATAGTACCATTCAGTCATAAAAATGAATGAGGTAGATCATTCTACTGACATGGGAAGAGGGCCATGGTATATTGTCAAGTAGAAATAGTAAGATGCAGAATTATGTGTTTATTATGGTCTCATTTTGGTAAATAAGCACATATGTGCACATATGTGTCATACGTCCATGTTTACGTAAGTGCGTGTGAATACAGATGAGTGGCGAAACATAGAGAAAGGGCTAGAACAGGACACATGGACCTGTTGACAGTCGTCACCCTCGAGCAGTAGGGATGGGGGATGAAGGGGGGAGATCCACTTTTTACTTGAATAATTTTAATGTGGTTTGCATTGTAAAAAGAATACTTTTGTACAAATTTAAAAAAGAAAGAAAAAGAGAAATCATCGTATAAGGAGGGAGACGGATAGGTGGAGGTAAGTTCTTTCAGGTAGCCCTTAATTTATCTTGAATTCGGAGCCAGGGCTAAATTGTGTGGTTCTTCTAGGGTATTTCCTTGGGTAGCTGGTTTCCCACCTCATCTGACTCTTCAGCTACTTTGGTTACGACTTCGATTACAACCTTACCTCTTCTGGCAGAAGGCCACATTTGGCCGCCACAGCTGTGATGCAAGATTCTGTTACCAGGGTTCCTTGTGGGAAGCCAAATCCGCGAAAGGCCGTGTTGGATGGTAAATTTGTCAGGCATGCACGGCCCCGGAACCTGAGGTTGCGGATTTTATATGCATTTTCCAGCTTCAGTATGAGAAATTCTATTACCTAAAGAAAAAGGAGATATTCACATATACTGGACATTGTTTTGGTCTTTTCTCTAAAAGTCAAGTACAGAGTTGAACTGCTTGTGGAAATAGGTAAGTCCTTGAGGAAACTGCTCCACAAAGACTCATATAGAAATTCTGCATTCTGTGCACACACAAGGACAGTGCCGGTTTCTGATGCACGTACCTGCTCCGAGTCATCCAGCATGCACCCTCCATTAATGAAGCACTCAACGTCTAGAGCTTTGATTCGCCCGTTGTTCATGAATCCCACCTGTCACCAAATGATGGACATTTTACGATACGTTTAGACTTTAATGCTAAGCTCGAGCCACAGGCCCCCTCCTCTATGGGCGGGACTGAAGGCAGACCACTTCTTTTTGCTCTGTGGTGGACCATGTCTGGACATTTCCTTGTTTTTCAGTGCTTGGCTGAAAAAGACCTCCTCTGACCTGAATTTTGCTGAGCCTTTTCCTCTCAACGTGTAATTTTCTGGCGTTCACAGCCAGCGTGGAATTCTAAAGTCCTTGCTTGTCTCCCGGCATGTAATCACTACCCTCTTCCTCCTTGTTCTTGGAAGATTCTCCTTCACTTTTTACGGGTTTTCCTTCTAATTTAGTCTGCGGTTTTCCCCCTCGCGGAAAAGCCTCTGGGATTCCAGAGTGCATTGAAATGAATCCGTGCGTCTTGTTAGGGGAAAGGCTCAGAGTTCGCGGAAGGGACCGCGGAATGACTGCTCTCATCCTACTGAGCTAGTGAAGCACTTTGTCGCTCACGAAGGGTGTCACAGATGCGAGCTCGTGCGGCTGTTACTAGCAGGACTCACTGGAGGCAGCTTGCATTTTTCTGAAGTTGCCGCTCCCTTCCTGCCCACCTAAACCGTTTTGTCTGCGCAGCCCAGCTTGAAAAGAAAAATTGCCACCCCCTAGTGCAGTTCTACCAGAAATGAATTGACCCAAGTCCCTTTGCGTTTCTGAACACAGGGATAAACACAGCGATGGAACGATCTACCTGTATGGTTATCATCTATTCCAAGGTAAATATTGGATAATACATCAGAGCAGTTAGGAAATGTAGCAAAATATAATATTTTGAACTCAACAACCACCATAACACCAACGGCCACATTTCCAGAGTGTGCCTCTACATTGCTTTTGGGCCTAGAAGATAATAATAGTTGTGAGGATTAATTTCCTTTTTTATTTGAAGGTGAGTAAAAAATTTAATGGCCAACTATGGTCCTCTCCTCTCTAATTATAAAAATTACTAATGCTAATGGAAGAAACAAAATTGTGCTGTGGTATGGAAAGCCATGGCTCTAGTAATACAGGGAATACACTAATTTAGTAATCTAAGGCAGTGACAAAATCAGACAAAAAATTTAGCTATGTATATGCTATAAGCAGTTCACAAATAAAGTGTGTTTGATATAGAAACATTACATTAGAACTGTCCTAACAACTCAGTCACAAATTTGAAAAGTAGTCTTGTTGTCTTCTAGACCCCAGTACTTGTTTTTAATAGTGTTTATGCTATAGTTGCATAAATGTGGTTTGAGACAATTTTAAATTATTTCACTACTTAGTGGATTCTTTTCTCCTATTTGCAAAGAGCTTGTGACACTTTCATAACCATTTGGTGGAAACACTTGTAGAAAATAATTTTGCAGTTAAAATGGTCAAATTGTTTCCAAACATTTCTACTGCAAAATAATATTTTTATGGTCAAGAAGTTTTGGTATAACAATGTCTGTAGTCGCTTTCATTTTTTTTTTTTTTATCTTTGAGGAACCACTAGCATAAATCCTATTCCTTCAATAGTGTTTTTATCATTATGGGAAACTGCATTTTTGTCATTTAGCTTCTTTATAATTTTACAATAAATTTACTAAAAGTTCCTCATAAAATGTTAAGTGTTCAAATACACAGATCCATTTTAATCCTGTAGATGCTAAGATGATTGTTTTTAGAATTTAGCAAAATCAAAATAGAAAAGGATAAAACCATTCAAATAAAATGAGGTACTTTAATATTTTCATCTTTAACACTTACTTTATATTTTCCAAATAATGGGTGTCTTCCCCCAGTTATTAACATATCATCTTCACGATCAAGTACAAGACGAATGGGGTGACCAGTTCTAAAGAAAACAAAACTCTTAGATTCTTCATCCATCCCGCCCACCCCTCCATTCATCCATCCATCCATCAACCCATCTACCATCCATCCACCTATTTATTCATTCCCTCATTTTCTACCCACCCATCCATCTATCCACCTTTCTACCCATCCATCAACCATCCACTCTCCCACCTAAATATCCAACCATTTATTTAACCATCCACCCATCACTTATATATTCAATGAGTACATATGATGTGCTAGGCACTGATATGAATTGATGTATGACTAAATCACTATCATCTCTGTTCTAGAACTCAGTGTTTGGAGATCTAGCCAAAAGGGATTAATGTTATGGCTTCAAATTTGACCCTCACCCAGATCCTTCCATTTTGCATATCCCCACCACTAGTTACAAAGGAGAAAGAGTGTGAACAGGGAAATCAAATTTAACAACACAACTGGGAAAACAAGGCCAAGCACATGGCCTAGGAAGTCTGAGTTAAGAGTCTTCATGTTCAGCCATGAATGCTACTATGTTGGCTAAGTTGAGCCCTTGGCTAGCTAGGAGTTTCAGGCTTTCTGTTTCTCTAGAGCAGAGGTTCTCAGACTGTGAAGTGCAGAAGAATCATCTGGAGTGCTGGTGAAATGCAGATTCCTGAGCATCAGCATTAGGACTCTGGTTCTATAGGTTGGGAGGGGCCCTAGAATCTGCATTTTCCTCAGTGATTCTGATGCAGGTGTGTTCAGATACATGTTGAAAGCTACGATTCTACCACAGGATTTCCTGGTCTTCTTTAATGATGAGGACCACCTGGAGTATCAGTTAAATGTATAGTTTCCGGGTCCATCTCCTGGTGATTCTGAAGCAGTGGGTCTGGGGTGGGGAGGCAGGAATTTCTATGAGTCCAGGAGACTCATTTTCAGCAGTTTGGGAACACTGCTCTGGGGACCACTTAAAGCATGGCAGGTATTGTAGCTCAAGGCATGGGTTCTTGCACTTGGCTGCACAGTGGAATCACTGGGGAAGCTGAAAAATAGACTGTTGCCTGGGTCAATGTGGGGCAGCCTAGGTACTGGGATTTAAGTGCGCTTCAGATGATTCTAATGTGCAGTCACGTTTGAGAAGTCTCAAATGCACGAAGCCTGGTGGGGACATGATGAATTACTTATCCCTTGCTGAGTCCTTGGTGGGTATGAATAGAGAGAGTTTCATCAAGGAAAAAATAAAGTGGAATTCAGATCCTGTCTTTTCCCACCTCTCATTGCAAAATGAGACATATCTGAGTGCTTTGGGACCTCTGAACCAAATAGACGTTGTCAAAGGAAGCAGGAACTTTGAACTTTGCAGGTTGATTGGGGCTTTGACACAGTAACGACAAAAAAGCCATAAAAAATGAACAAGGACTAGAAAAGCCAGCACCATGAACAGCATGAACAGTGAAGGAGCAAGACTTCCAGTTGAGGTTAGCCCAGGAGCTCTCTTTGAAGATGTCGTGTGTGCATTGAGCACACATTGAAGAGCCAGCCCTTCCCAGGATCAGGGAGGCAGAGGGTGGGAGCCTTTTTACCCTCTCCCCATTCTGTCTTCAGCTTGAGGGTAGGAAGGAAAAGTGGGGGAGCATCCTCCACTTGACAGGTGATTTGCCCCACCCCTAAGGGGGTCACCTTCCCTGAAGCTCAGGGACGTGGCTGTGTCAGCCCGGGAGATGTTCAACGAATAATACCACTTCTTTTTACAGCAAATTCGTCTATTCAAAGTTCTATGTTCATCTGACTTTTCCAATAACTCTAGGAGGGTAGGTAGTATTATCTACAATTATAAAGAAAAAGATACAGGAGGCTGAGTTGCCCAAGGACACTCTGGTGGTTAGGACAGTGGCCCAAGGAACCCTCAGGCTGCTGATTTGCCCTCAGCTCTACGCATTTTACGTCCTCCCGTGTCCCCAGGCACACTTACTTGATAGCGCCCACAGCTGCAATAGCCCCAAATGCAGCTGGTCTTACTACCTTCCCGCCAAAACCTCCACCCACTCGTTTTACATGACAGGTGATTCTGTTGATGGGGATGTTTAACGTGGAGGACACTGTTTTCTGTAAAAGGTAGATAATGAGAAAGTTTTACAGGAGTGAAATGGTAAAGAATATTTTTGCTTCCTGAAACATCACAGAAAAATTCAACCACATCTATTGTCAGTAAAAAACAAAGAAGCAAACAACTGAGATAGTCTGAGTCTGTCTTTCAGAGCTCTTCTGAGTTCATAAACATTGTTAATCTCCACAGAACAGAATTTCCAGCAGAAAAATGGTATTTTCCGAAAGGGAAACTGTCAGAGTCCTGGATTCCTGTCAGAACCTGGACCTTAGCCAAACACCTACAGCTAAAGTCCAAGCAATGTGAAAACCAGCGAACTCCTGACAATTTACTAAAGAAGATATGTTTGCAGCTAAAATCTGGAGCACTTTATGACTGGGGAAATGAAAAAGTGCTATGAAGTGATCTGTTTACTCCAAAGATTATCTGTAGTGATTATTTTAGGGGAAAATTAAGTACAGAAATAATTAACTGTTGTCCTCCAATCACAATCACATTAAGCATGAAACCAATGAATGTACACTTTAAACCGAAAGTGACTGTGGCTGTTCTTTCGTATACCTGACAAGACCAGAAAACATAAAAAAAGGTTGTGGGGTGTTAGCTGCTCTGCTGATGTCCAATGCTTGGATTCTAAGATTCTGCAGGTAAAATGGCGGCCAATTGTGAGGCTGTGGAGGCTGAAGGCCATGACGGAATTAAGAAGTTTGGGGTGCCCCTGGACCTCACCTGCACATGGGCTGGATCCTGTGTTGACACATAAATGTCCAATTCTTTGTCCTCTGTATTTGGAATAACAAGCACTCTCTGTGTTTCCATGTAAAAATGTTCCTGTCCTCCAACGTGGACTTCTCCTGTTAAGGGCAAGCACAGGGAAATGCCTGAAGGCGTGTGCTGGTTGGGGAATTCAAAAGCAAGTGAGACATGGACTGGCCAGCTGGATATGGGCTGGCCAGCCGGATTTGTCCTGACCAAGGAACTGGTGGAGCAGGCATCTGTCTTGTGACAACTGAGGCCATCTGTTTCAGAGACTGTGGTTCTGGATAACAAGTTGAAAGTGTCTGCTTCTGCTCTTCACTCTGTCCTTGACTAATCAAAGTCTTAGGAATTTTTCTTCTATTTATTCTATTGCTCCCTACCCCTCAACTCCCCCACCCCCCAAAACAACACATACACAATTTGAAAGGAAGTGAGAGAAGGGAACTTTGGCAAAATGCCAAGACTTTAGAGGATGGTCTTTCTCAGAGGAAATCACATGCTCTCAACATCTGCTTCAGAAGAGAATTGTGCAAAGATTCTATGAAACATCCTGAGTCACTTACCTTCAACAATTTGATCGACTTTTTCAAATGCCTCCTCAATGTTTCCTTGTTCAAGTTTTTTTTCAGGGCATAGGAACGAGTTGTGTTTGATGGCATCCTGAGTTACAGGAAAGAGAAAAAAAGCGAATTCTTGTTGTTGTTTTCTCCCATTGGCAAGTTTTTCTGACTCAAAAGCCAGTAAACGCCCGACAATCACCATCTGCTAGAACACACGAAAGGAGTCAGGCAAGCAAGGGAGCACATCCTAGAGTAGCACACTCCCCGCAGAGACGAGATGTCAGAGGAGATGCCTTCTAAATTGCAGAGGAAACCAACGAGGACTAGAGAAAACGTAAGAATTGAGATCTGGGGACACCATGACGGTCCAGGATGATAGCTACTCATTTCTCGTTCTCAGTGTGGATCTCCAGGGAACAGGTGATAGGTCCAAATGCAGTAAGAGTGGGGCTCAGGCCCCTCCCTTTTCCCCCTCTTCCCAAAGAAAAGCACATGTGTCAGACTTAGGGAGTTCACATACAGGAAGGAGACTGTGTCGAGGGGAAGGACTCAAGTCCTAATGCATCTCTGGGGCAAGAAAGCCCAACAGACACGGTAGGCAGTTTGTTCATTTCTTTGTGTATTTGGCATATCTCATAGGGGCCCTTCTAGCCCTTTGCTCTAGCGGTTTTCTTCTGGACAATTACATGAACTGACCCATACATGAAGGCTGGAAGCCATCCTGTCTTGCGGTTCTGTGGATTGACCTAGGACAGCTGATTCTTGCTTAAACTTTCGGTCCAGATGCTTTCCACAGCTCACAACGGCAGCGCACTCCCGTGTTCTCACTCCCACGTGGTCTTACGTCCATCACCTTCCTTGCTGATGATGGTACTGAGAGCAATGGGAGCAGCTAATTGCCCCACAGTCAGTCCCACAAAACAAAATGCACGTTTTGTGTCAAACCCTGTACAATATACAGTGTATTCGCACGGATTCTCACATGGATTTTATGATTCTCTCCATTTTCCAGATGAAGAAACTGGGCTAAAGGAGGTTAAAATAACTTTCTCAAAGTCACGCTTCAAATAAGTGATGGAGGCGGCTTTCAAGCCCAGGCTTAGTTTTCAGAACAGCACGCCTAATAATGAATACCTGATTTCTCAAAGCAGCAGAAAACGAAGACTACAGTTGAAAATTTTCTGCTATACCAAGCTCTCGACACGTTACCCTCGTACACATGGAAGTATGCTCATTGTTACCCTGTAAATGTGTCCTAAGATCGTACAATCTTATTATAATATAAGCTATATTCAGCGAGCACTAACTAGTGCCAGGCACTGTTCTAAGTGTTTTGCATGTATGAACTCATTTAATCTCACAACAACCTGATGAGGTAGGTATTATTATTATTATTATTATTACTTTCATTTTACAAATGAGGACACCATGGCACAGACAGGTTAAGAAACTTGCCCAAGGTCACACAGCTAGGGAGTGGTAAAGCCAGGATTCAAACTTGGCAGTTTGGTTTTTTTTTTTTTTAATTTTAATTTTATTTATTTATTAATTATTTTTTTGGGGGGGTACACCAACTTCAATCATCTGTTTTTATACACATATCCCCGTATTCCCTCTCTCTCTCAACTCCCCCCCCACCTCGAGTCCCTCCCACCCTCCCCGTCCCAGTCCTCTAAGGCATCTTCCATCCTCGCGTTGAACTCCCTTTGTTATACAACAACTTCCCACTGGCTATCTATTTTACAGTTGGTAGTATATATATGTCTGTGCTACTCTCTCGCTTCGTCTCAGCTTCCCCTTCACCCCCCGCCCCCTCCCAAACCTCGAGTGGCAGTTTGGTTTTAGAACCTGTGCTTTTAACCAGTACCCTGTACTGCCTCTCATACGTAGAGCCACGTGAATGAATGAATCGATTAATGAATATTGGTATGCATGACTCTTACCTACTTTTCTTCACAAAGAATGTTTTTGCTGACGGTGGACAGTCCTATTCTAAGGGAACGCTAAATCTCTAAACATTCTGTGTCCCAAGATATTTCATGAGTGTGTCCTTTGGGTGCCATTCCCCCTTGAGGAAATGGGATTGGAACTGAAATTTCAAAAAACCCTTGTTAGGATCCTAGTACAACCCTAGGAAGAGGAGTGAGCCAAGAACAATGGCTTGAACTTCTTGCAAACTTGACAAATGGGAATTTGAAACAGAGTTGATTTGGTTTAGAAAGGACAAGAAACATGACCTTTTCCCCACTTTGAATATTGAGCAAGTTGTACCTTTTAGGCACATTCTTAAAATGTTTAAATGGTTCACTAGGGCCTTTGGAAAAAATTTATTTTCTTTCACAAGCAAAGAAATAAGTAAGCCTTTCTCAACTTAATTGCTGTGATCTTATCTTTCATTGAAATAGAACATGCAAAGCCCAGTCCACATCTGGCTTTTCTAATCTAAATTAATTATTTTTGCTGGAAGTAGCACTTGTATTCCATCATCTAGATCCAGAAATGAGAGTGGAAATTTCTGTGGAATTCCATCATGAAAGTCCCACTGCTTTTGGGCTCGACCTTGAAAAGATTATTGTTCCCAATACCCATTCTTGGTATTTTCTTCAAGTAACAGAATCCCCAATTTCTCGTGGATACCTAGAATAAAATCTACATTTCCCAGATCCCCTTTCTAGATGTGTTGGTGTGGCCTGTGACTACGTTCTAACCAAGGAGATCCAGGAAGTTTATGTGCAGCTTCTGGGACGTGTCCTTAAGGGGAGGGGATGTCTTCTCGTTCATCACCTCATTCTCTGTGCTGACTGAAATGCGGACTCAGTGGCCAGAGATCAGTAGCCATTGTGGACCGAAGTGTGCTATGGAGAATGGAAACCCCCAGGACGGAGCAATTACATACAAGGAACCCAGACCTCTGATTCTTAGAACCACATACAAGCCCGGGACTGACCATTGCTAGACTTTTTGAATGTGAGAGAGAAAGAAACTTCTATTTTTTTTTCCTGTTTCTTGGAGCCAAAGCTAATTTTAATTCATATAAGTAATATCTTCCAGAGAAAGCTGATTTTTCCAGAGCAAGCCAGTGACAAAAAAAAAGTAGAGCCCTGAATTAGTCTCACATTAAGACGTTTGCAAAGGGACTTTCAGTTCTACAAATTTACAGGAGAAACCGGGCAGCCTGCTTACCTCAATGGTAAAGATTACGGGCTCCAGTTCTTCATAGGTTATCTTTATCTTCTCAATTGCACGCTTCGCCTGTACCTCTGTCTCTGCAACCACAGCACAGATGATCTGGCCCACGCAGAGTACCTGCGGAAAGTACGTGCATGAAGCAGGTGGAAAGTTCTGGGTAGAAGTCCTGTTAGTGCAAACTTACCAATGGCTGGTGTCTTAGTTAACATTGTTGACCAATAATGACCACACTGGAATCACATTTGACTATACGTGCTTGGCTAAAAAAAAAATCTGTTAAATTTTAATTTAAAAATGAATTTAAATAATACAGTTGGTTCCATTGGCCGTTGTGCTCAATGAATGTTAAGCCGCAGAGTGGATGTGAGATTGGCTGTGACCTGAATCTGCTGTGTCCTCTGTCAAGGGTGATTCATGTGTCACCTTCATGGAGTCATTTTAGAGTTTAAAGACAAGGAGGATATTTTTTTGTGCAATGTGATCCTGTGTCTCCCCCCACAACCCTAAAACTCATATGTTGAATCACTAACCTCCAGTGTGACTGTATTTGAAGATAAGGCCTTTAAAGAGGTAATGAAGGTGAAATGAGTTCCTAAGGGTAGAACTCTAATCCGATGTGACTGGTGTCTTTACAACTAATGAGAACTTACTGTATAGCTCAGGGAACTCTACTCAGTGCTCCGTGATGACCTAAAGGGGAAGGAAGTCCAAAAAAGAGGGGATATATGTATACGTGTACCTGATTCACTTTGCTGTACAGTAGAAACTAACACAACTTTGTAAAGCAGCTATACTCCAATAGAAATTAACTAAAAAAAAAAATAGAATCTTATCAGATTGGTGAGGCATCGTTGGCTGTGGCAAAGCAGAATAAGAGGGTTATGGGGTAGGAGAAATGACTGTATGTTAGTTGCATCTTTGGTGTTTTTCTGGAAACAGAGGACTGTTTTGGAAAAATAAGAAATGAATAGTGTTAGCTTTAATAAAATGAAGAAATATTGAATGGAAAAAAAGTGGTAGGGACACCAGGGAGGCTCACACACAGAGAGAAGGCCATGTGAGGACACAGGAGAAGGTGGCCATCGGCAAGCCGGGAAGAGTGGCTTCAGGAGAAACCTGCCAACACTTTGATCTTGGACTTATAGCCTCCAGAACTGTGAGAAAATAAATTTCTGTTTTTTAAGCTACCCAGTCTGTGGTATTTTGTTGTGGCAGCCCAAGTAGGTAACATAGCTCCTAAATAACAGCCAACCTCTTCATCTGGAGTTCAACCAAAAGAACAGTGGTTTGTTCCATGGCTGGAGGAGAAACAGCTTGAGCTGTCACAACGGTAGCTAACACCTACTGAGAGCCTTCAAACACCAAGCACTGTTGTAAGGGCTTTGCATGTATCAGTTCGTTTAAATCTCACAGCAACACAATCAAGTGGGTGCTATGATTTTTCCCATTTTATAGGTGATGCTCTTTTACAGGTATCATGATACCATTTCACAGATGATGATACACAGCTAGTGAGTGGCAGAGTGAGACCATGAACCAAGGTAGTCTGGCTCCAAAAGCAAGTGCTCAATAAATGATTGTAGAATTGAATTAAAAGGTCAAGGATGACATGAGCAACTTTATTAAAAATGGAGTATGTGAAGGTCAGTGGGAGGTGGCAGGGAGAGTGTTGGTCCAAGAAGAGAGAGAGTTCAGTGTAAATAACAGAGAGTGGCTGTATATTTCTACTCTCCTTTCTAGATTTTTCAAGGGTTTTCTATCCTGATACAAGTCAGTTTCTGCATTTATTCTTCAAATAAGAGTAAATTGAGGGACTTCCTAGGTGGTGCTGTGGTTAGGAATCCGTCTACCAATGCAGGGGACACAGGTTCGCGCCCTGCTCCAGGCAGATCCCACATGCCACAGAGCAACTAAGTCTGTGTGCCACAACTATTGAGCCTGTAGTCTAGAGCCCGTGAGCCACAACTATTGAGCCCATGTGCCACAACTACTGAAGCCCACACGCCTAGAGCCCATGCTCCGCAATAAGAGAAGCCACCGCAATAAGGAGCCCACGCACTGCAATGAAGAGTAGCCCCTGCCTGCCGCAACTAGAGAAATCCTGTGTGCAGCAACGAAGACCCAATGCAGCCAATAAATTAAAAAAAAAAAAAAAAAAAAAGAGTAAATTGACTCAAGAGCACACGGTGGGAAAACTAGGACTTGTTTTTCTGTAATAAATTTCCTTCTTGTAATGTTATTTCCTGATTTCAGAAGAGTAGGTCCATCTGAATAAAGGCATTAGGAGTAGAGAGAAGCTGGAAGAACTGGCACGTCTAGCCTCTCGTGTCGAAAGGGCTGGGAGGCGATCAAAAGCTGCCTGGAGGTGGTACCTTGGTGATTACCTGTACAAAGTCACATGGGAAGGCATGGTCTGTACCTCACCTCATCTGCGGCCAACAGCTTGTCGTCTTCGGCACCATTGGTGCCTGGAATGTCCTCTGCTGTTATCACATCAACCACCCCAGGTAGTTCAAGGGCCTTGGACAAATCAATTGATCTGAAAAAAGAGAAATATTTAAGAAGTAGAAATCAGCAAGCTTTGAGGGCCCCAAACCTGAGGGAGGGATAGAGAGTGAGTGAACATCAAAATATGTAACAATTGGTCCACGGTAGGCCCTGACCAATCAGAGCTGACCTGCCAGGGAGCAGGGTCAGGGAGGCCTTCGGCTGGGCCTGGGGTAACATTATAGCTGCTGGGAGGGGAGAGGAGAGAGGGGCCAGTGTGGCTGTGGCAAGGGGTGTCCTTAGGAAGCTTAGGACAGAGGCCATTTGCCATTTAGCAGTGAAGTAGTTCAGGGTTTTATTACCAGCTGAGTATCAGCCCTACTCAGAGTTACTCCTTTGAGGCATACCTGAGGCTGCAGCAGGGAGATGAGGTTGGAATGAAAGTGAGGGCCCATAACTGAGATTTTTTTAAAGTCTTTATTGAATTTGTTACAATATTGCTTCCATTTTATGTTTTGGCTTTTCCCCTGCAAGGCATGTGGGATCCTAGCTCCCCAACCAGGGATCGAACCTGCACCCACTGCATTGGAAGGCGAAATCCCAACAACTGGACCCCAGGGAAGTCCCAGTATAACTGTGATTTTTGTCCTCTGTTTCATGATAGTCATTTCCAATCACACTCCCTTCCTCCTCCAGAGGCTGGTGACTTTTTTTTTTAGAGAATATATATATTTTTAAATTTACATATTTATTTATTTATTTATTTTATTGGCTGTGTTGGGTCTTTGTTGCTGCACATGGGCTTTTCTCTAGTTGTGGCAAGCAGGGGCTATGCTTCATTGTGGTGCGTGGGCTCCTCATTTTGGTGCATGGGCTCCTCATTGCGGTGGCTTCTCTTATTGCAGAGCACAGGCTCTAGGCACATGGGCTTCAGTAGTTGCGGCTCATGGGCTCAATAGTTGTGGCTCCCAGGCTCTAGAGCACAGGCTCAATAGTTGTGGCGCACAGACTTAGTTGCTCTGTGGCATGTGGGATCTTCCCGGAGCAGGGATCAAACCAGTGTCCCCTGCAATGGCAGGTGGATTCTTAACCACTGTGCCACCTAGGAAGTCCCTAATTAATTAATTAATTAATTAATTTTATTCTTTCCATTAATGTCTTTGGGTTCAGGACATTTCAGGAGAATGATCACATTTCTCCAAGGGAACCCCCAAGTGTGCTTTAAAAAGGCTTTTTGAAAGCTCTTCATTTACTTACATGATTTTTGCATGGGCTCTGGTACTGGTCACCAAAGCCATGAAAAGTTCTTTATCCACCATGGGGAGGTCATCACAGAATATGGCTTCCCCTGTGGCATGCTTAAGACCTGATAGGTGCATGATGGGGCGTCCAACTGGATCTTGGAGGGGTTGGTGAGAATCCACACTCTACAGAGAAAGACAAGAGTTTCCCCGGAAAACTGGCCAGTTACCAACACTCCACACTCCTGATTCAGGATTGAGAAATCGGATGGTCGGGCAACAAACACTGGAGTGGGTCAGATGAGCGTGACAATCTAATGATGTAACCAGACTGGGGAATTGTCATTTCAGTTATGTGGCAATGCTTTAGATGGGGCCAGTGTTTCGGCAAAATTGTGAAGTTGGTAAAGGGGTACTCTGGTTTCTCCGTTTGGCATCTTCTTTTCCCAAGTGGTGCCCCGTACCCCTTTCTTCTGGAATTCAGAGGGTCTTCCTGCCCTGCTTTCTTACCTTTCCGATGATCAGCCTATTTACACATAAAGTGATCATGATGGTGAGGTCTAGAGTGCTATAATTCCTGAGGGTGGGGGACCAAAATCTAAGCCCAAAGCCTGCTTATTGACCGGAGCGGGGCCCCTGGTGAGGGATGAGGGGCATATGCCAGAGGAATCCATCCAGATCCAGTCTAAGGGGCCTTGGCTGCCCTGTGAGTGGCACAGAAATATCGCTGGGAGTATGAATAAGTGGGGAAAGTGTTTATTCTGGGACTCTTCTCAGTGAAGATCTGTGTGTGGAATGTGGGTGGAGATCGGGTGGTGGGAGGGGTTGTGTTCCAATAGATAATAATAGATACTTTCTAAACTGTCCTTCAAGAAGAGGGGCTGCAGTTACTTGCAGGGCTGTTATTTTGCTGACTGGAGAGTAAACATTTGCAATCAGGGCTGGAAGCTGAACCCTGCTACTGTCCTTCTCTGTCCTTCCCCCACGCCTGGCTAGCTACTCTTCAAACAAATGCTCTAAGAATAGCAGTTTGAAGAGACTCTCAGCTATTGGTCAGATGGTCAAACTGCTTCACGTGGGTTCGGCCCTGAGTGTGTCCAGCAGTCGCTAAGGCCTGATCTTAAATCCAGCCTCTCCCTGGGTTGACCTGAACAAAGGGCCCATGTGCTAGAGAAAACTAGAAAGTCAGAAGGGAAAATTGCAACTCTGAAGTGTTTGCTTGTTCACACAGCTATAGCTTTCTCTTCGTTTCTCAGTTTTCATTAAATTAAAATCACTGACCTGGTACCTTTGGACTCCCTGGGGGACCGTGACCGGGAAATCTTCTAGAGCACTTAGGAATCGGTCTGAAATTTCAGGATAGCAGCGGCTGTTCTGAGAGACGATTCAAAACAATAAAGATAAGCCGATCAGTCTATGATTAAGCTGGGCATTGATTTGTGTGAAAGTGACTTGGCTAACGTAGCCAAGAAACCTTAAGGTTTCAGGTGGCCTGGATGACACACATCCACATCACCTCCCAGGACTTCACTTCTGTGAATGTTCCTTGCCCTCCCTCCCTTTCCACATAAGGAAGACCTGGACTGACTGTTGGAATCTGATCCTCAAGTCAGCCCGAGGAGGGAGAGGCCTGTCAGCGAGCTGTGCAGGGGCAGGAGGAGAAGCAAGAGAGTTTGGGGCTGGATAAGCCATTCTAGAATGAGCTGGGGTGGTTCATTGTAAATGAAAGAGCCCAAATCCTGATTATTTTCCTCAGCAGCTCAGCTTTTCTGGGAGAGCAGCAAAACTGGGAAGGCTCTCTGGGTGTTGCTGAAACACATCAAGTGTCTTGATTCAGAAATTCAATGGCGGCAAGAGTTACTCTAGTCAGTGTGGTTTGTGAGGGTCCTCATCTTTCTTTGTTTCTTTTATTTTTTTGGGGGTGGGGGTGGACACTGCACAGCTTGCAGGATTTTAGTTCCCCAGCCAGGGATGGAACCCGTGCCCCTGCAGTGGAAGAGTGTCGTCTTAACCACTGGGCCGCCAGGGAAGCCTTGCGAGGGTCTTCATCCGAGTGACTGAAAAGCAGGCAGCTTAGGAACATTGGGCTGCTGGGGTGCGGTGCAGTCGGGGAACAAAGTAGGCTGAGAGTTGTAGTCATAGGGGAGGAAAGATAGATTAGAGAAGGGGGGAAGGAGGGGGAGAGAGAGAGAGAGAGAGAAAATGTTTTGCTTTGGTAGCTCATTCCAGAAGTTTATAATCAGAAATTCTGAAAAGAAGCTACTTAAATAGTAGCATATGAATGTTTTCGTTGTTTTGAAAAATAAAATTTTATTTCATATTTCATATTGAATGTATAAAATTCTGGAATAGGCAAAACTCGTCTGTAGTGTCACAGAGCCGATCAGGGGTTGCTTGGGAGTAGGGGTGGGAGGGTGGACAGCAGCGGGGCCAAAGGGCACTTTTGGGGGTGGTGGAAATAGGCACCTCTTGTTTGAGGTCGTGGCTACACTGGTTTACACATGTGTCAAAACTCTCTGAGTTTAAATAGGTGCATTTTGTTATGTGCAATTATACTTCAATAAAATTGATTTTAAAAGAAAAAAAATTTGCACATGGGAGGCTGGGGCCCCGTCATGCTTCCCTGCTCAGGGCATGTGGTGAACATCTGTGCACTGAAGACAGTCTGGCATCCTGAGCCTCACGCAGTAGCCCTTCAGGGCTGAATCCTGGTAGAAGGGGTGGCTGGGAGCTGACAGGCTGCCCACGAGCCAGTTTGCAAAAGTGGTGGGAAAGGTGGAAGCTTATGTTGCCAGGAGCACATAAAAGCCAGAGCACTTACAGGCACAGAGAACAGCTCCACTAGCTTCTTCAGTTCCTGCAGAACTTGTAGGTAGAATTTGAAGAAGAAGCTGACCACCAGAGTCCTCTTGAATTCCACCCTCCCGCCTGGAGCCCAGCCTGGGAGGGAGACTTCGTCCAGGAGCAGCCTGCAAGCCTCATCCAGCATTAGCTCATCCCAGCGCCTGAGAGGTTGGAGGCAGGAAGGAATCAGTCACAAAGGGCAGTTTCAGTGACTAGTGTCACGTTGTAGATATTGGATGAGGATGGTTTAGAGATCCTAACTGTCTCATTTTATGAGTTGGATGGGAACTTAGAAATCACCTAAACAAGCCTGGGAGGCTGCACTGAGTAGCCTGAACATGCTGGAACCAGGCACTAAATAAAGAGACCATTAGGGCCAATTCCATTATGAACTGGACAGGACTCAGACGTGGACACTGCCTTTATGGAGGAAGAAACAGGGTGCTCCTGAGCAGCGGGAGTGGTAGGTACCACTCGGGTGCTGCCTGGTGTGGGTTTGCTGGAGGGTCAACGTGCACAAGAGCACTGGGGTGGAACACAGTCCTGGGCCATTTTTGTTGTATCCCTCAGCCAAAGAGTGGCACCTAATTAATCAAAGTCAAAGAGCAAAATTATAGAAAGAACAAGCAATGATCCTACATAGAGGAATTTCCATCTTCCCATTTTTTTTCTTTTTTTTTTTTTGATGCCAAGCTTGACCAGGAGGGTATGGGGTTTGTTGTTTACCTTCCTAGGAGCTGCTGGCAGGACTTTTGTGCACTGATTGTGGCAGCTCCGACCCCTCCGTAGGCGATGCTCAGGTTCTCGATGGTGTCTGTGCCCTCTTTGAAGAGGACGCGCATGCCAGCATTCACATCGGCCAAGGCATTTTGCTGGCACTGAGCCTGTCGGAAGGCTGACACAAACTCCCACTGTGGAGACAAAAGCCATTTGGAGGTATTTGATATGTCACAACTAAGAGCAAGGTTTCTGCTTCTTGGTGCCACTAATTAATCACTTAGACTCAATCTAAAGGGACACTTGGCACAATTTGAGGACAATCTGGCTGCCTATTCATTCACAGTGAGAATGATGTTTTCCCAAAGGTCTGCCCTCAACACCCCCATACCCTCAATGAACAGGGAACACTGTGCAGCTTCCCTCCAAGGCCAGGATCCCTCTGAACAGAATACCTGGATCATTTCCACATGCTCTTATTTCCAGGTGCCATTAACTCTAGTCTCCAGACCCCTTTGTCCCCCATGAGGATGGAGGAGCCCTCCCAACACAGGTGCTTTTAAAGGTGATTTGCTTGAAGTGTGAAAGAGACCCACCGAATTTCTTGGTTTGCAGATGCTATCACTTCTCCATTTTGCAAAGTTCATAAAGGCGTTGTATACAACTTTCCAACAGTGGACTAGGAACTCTTCTATCAGGAACAAGAGTCAGGAGGGTGATGGCAGGCCTCCTGTCCCTTGGCACTTTGACCACTGGTGTGCTGACATGGGGTTAACGGAGATGGCTGGTGCCTCGAGTGTATTTCCATCTGTGTGGCCACTGAGGGTGCTGTGTTTGGGTCGGCCTGTTTTTCTGTCTGGGGCCCTTATACAAATGCACACCGGATTGGGAACACATTTCCAAGTTTCCACTCTCAAGGAAAAATAAATGAAGATCATACACGGCTGAAAGCGTGATTTAACATGAGACTTCCTGCATGACCAAGTTGACTACTGCCTTGGCATCACTGTGTGTGTGTGTGACCTATTGCTCCTCTTGGGAAGACTGCCCTCTGGGACTCAGATGCAGCTTTGGGGAGAAGCACAGGGAACAGGGAGTGAGGGCAGAGGGCCCCCTCTGTAGCTGGCTGGGATCTCCCCCAGGGATCGTGTGTTAGGCGCTCCCGTTCCTCTGAACTGGGGGTCAGCTCCAGTGGGGACTGGGAGGCCCCAGCCCCAGCCTCCATCTCCGCGTGGGTCAGGTGGAGGAGCTCGTTCCACAGCCAGAGAACTTTAATTTCTGCCTCCCAGAGACGATCTTGGACAGGAGGGGGCATGGAAGCACGACCGAAGGCCGGGCATGCCCCACCCCACAGCTGCAACAACACCCCCAGCTCCACCCCCGGCGCTGCTGGCTGGAGGGTGGCTGAGGGCTTTGGTGCCGCGCCAGGCTACAGAGGACGGGAAACAGGTTTTGGGGGCAGACATCTTCCTTCTATCTGTTTTGAAAATTCTAAAGATGACTGGACCCAGTCGTGAAAAGAGAAAAACAACTCTCAAAAGTGACCAGCAGAATTCTTACCTTTTGAGAGTCAGGAATGTACACAGACTCCAAAATTTCTCCTGGCTTCAAGTCTGCACTTGCCAAGCCAGCAAGAAAGTGTTCGCTTAGAGGAATCTGCCGTGAGCCTTCTGTTGAAGAAAATGACATTTCTGCACAGTTGCAACAGGATTGCGAGATTATTCTGTACTTTCAAATGTCAGCCCTGGAGAAGAAAAGGTCACCTTTCTCTGCACAGAGCAGTGTGGGGATCTAAGCGCGGGGCGGGACACCCCCATCCCCCCCACAACTGTCCCCTCCACAGGGAGGGGTGGTGGCAGCTTCATGACATTTACTCCTGTTGGCACACATGCTAAGTGAACTGGGACTCTCCCTGTCCCCAAGGCCTGCCAGGCCTGTTTTCATTTTCCAGCAGAGGCTGGTTAACTAAATCTAACTTGTTCAATACTATGATCAACTTAAGGGCGTAACTTAAGCGGAGACAGGATTTGTTTCCACTATTAGTGGAGCTCAAATCAGCAGATTTGCTTTTTGTTCTTGCCGCCGCTGTTGGCTTCTAAGCCAGATGCCCACACATTTGAAGCAAAGTGAACAATTCAAGAAACCTCCTTTCAGCTCTGTTGTCACCACGTGGTGGTCAGAGCAGTCCCCTCTGGCTTTAAAAAGTGGTTGTGGCTCCACAGGAGGTGTGGCGAGGAGATCAAACTGCAGCCCAGGGAATCTGACATGGGTTCAGCTCCAGGCACATCAGCGACATGCTGACTGGAAGATACATGTGGCCGAGAGGGAGGCAGGGGGAGCCCAAAGGAGCCCCTGTGCACCTTTGCCTCCCTGCTGCGGGGCCAGCGAGCTCACCCACTGGTCTCATGGGAGCTTGGCTGGCGGTGGCTTTGGCAGAGTTGGAAGCCAGAGACCTTAAGCCAAAGGTAATGCCCAACACCCCAGCAGAAGACCACAGCTAGTACTCCTAGTCCTAGTCCTAGTCCTAGCGTAGAAGGCCTCGCACGGGGGCTGGGCTGTCCTTGCTATCCTCATGCCCTAGAGCCTTGGCTTCTTCTCCCTTCGTCTTTGGGGGTTGAGCTGGGATCCTCCTGGACGGCAGGCCTGGAGAACTCAGCAAAACAGCTGACGGGAACAGGCAGGGGTGAGGCCTTTCCTCTCCTCCCCCCTGGGTGGGCCCCACGCAAGGTTGAATAGGGGCATGAGAGTTTTCCCTCTGCCAGCAGGTCTCTCCCAACATTTCTCCGTTCCCACCAACCAGGGACGGGATCGTGTTAGCCAACAATCCCCTGGGGAGGTTACGACGCCTGTGATATAATTCCTGGTCGGGCACACCCCAAAGTTCACATGGGGCGATGTAACTGCTTCCCTGCGCCCCGTAGGAGAGAATTGGATGGGGTGGGGGTGAGGGAGGGGGAGGAGCGATGGAAGGGGGGAGTTAGAAGCCCTGGGGTGGTGCTAATGGAGAAGAGACAAGCACACCCATTTGGAAATCAGGCAGACTGGGTTCCCAACCCATGCCTGCCTCTACAAGTGACCTCAGCGGGGTGATTGGACAAATTAGACATGCTGTGTGTAAAGAACGCAGCAGAGACTGGCACGAAGTCAGCGACCAGTATATGGAAGTGTCAGCATCCTTGGAGCAGTCACTGTGAGGGCTGAGCACTTCGGGGAAGACAAGGGCGGTATAGCACGGAGCAGCCCCAAGGGAGGGCCCCTCTCAGCCATCTTATAAAATGTCATAGCCTTCCTCCTGTCCCCAGGGGGTCCACGGTGTCCCTAGCGCGTCTTCACTAGCCTTATGGCTTGTCACACAGCAACTGGGGGGTGGGCATGAAGAGAAGGAGGCAGTGGTCCTCAGGCCACAGAGAGCCTTCCCGCCAGCCCCTGCACACCACCCCTGGTGGACGCGGGCTAACTGAGCTGTGGTCTGGGCTGGGTGCTGCGTGACGGGGCAAGTGGTGCAGAAGGAACCACCAGCCACCCCCTTGCATCTGTGTGCCTCCGCCAGGAGCCTGAGCTCCCCATGGTGGACTGAGAGCCAGAGACCTGGACTCTGATATAGCAACTCCTAAAAAAGAGACAAAAACTCTGCAGGTGCTGTTCAGAGTGCTCTGGGGTAGCTTACCTCCTGATATCAGATTGAGGGTAGCGTTGCCCACGGCCAGAATAGGATTCAGATCCGAATAGCAATGCCGGCTCATAATGTGTCCCCCTAAGGACTAAAGAGAGAGAGAGTTACAGCCTCGGCCACTCGATCCCTCAAATCTGAGCCCCGCAGGCACCTGCCTATGGTCCTCCCTGGTAGCGAAAGGGTCAAGAGGAGTCCGCTCTGCAGCTGAGACTCAGCTCCGAATGTGTGGGCGGCCCCCAGCCACGGGCGACTTCGGATCAGGTGAGGAATGGACGGTCACGGACGCGCGTGGCATTTGGTATGTTCCACCCGCTGTCCACTCTCTTCACGTGTGTTTACTCACTTAATCCTCACAACAGCCCAGCGAGATGATGCCATTATCCTGCCCTCACAGATGAAGACACCGGGGCAGAGAGAAATTATGAAACGTGATCAAGGTCTCCCAGTAGGAAGGGATAGGACTGGGATGTAAACCCAAACAGTGAGGCTCAGCGGCCCGTTCTGAACCACCCCTTCTCAGGGGGCGCAGGAGGCCACGGTGCTGGCTACAGAGGTGCCGTCCTGCCTTGGAACCACAGCCTCGTCTCACAGACTCTGAAGTTGCTGGGTTTCCCAAAGGCACGTTGAGGTGCTGGGCATCCACACCACCGAGGGAGAGTTGCCCTTCTCCTCTCCTTAGGAGACTCCACGTGGATCCGGTCGAGCCTGTAGCATCTCAGAAGGTGGCAGGGAGGTGGCTGGCCAGTCCATTCAGTACCCCGCTCCCATTCCATCCATACAGTGATGGGATCTACGGTGACCAGCTGGGTTGCTGTGATCCAGGCTGGAATGTGGGTGAGGACAGGGAACCCCCATTCCTTTACGAACAGCTCAGTTTTAAAGTTCTTGTTTCCACTGAGCTGAAATCTGCATCCCTGGATTCTTACCTATCGGTCATACTTCTACCCTTTGTATGAAATATGAAATGCATCACATGTCCTCTGGGAGTCTAGAAATATTTGAAGGCAGCTCTCATGGTCTCTCTGACTGTCCCCCACCATTTCTCTATCTGATGTGGTTCGCAACCCCTCTCTCTTCTGCTACCATTTCCTTACCAGGCTCCAGGGTGTCAGTCAGAATTCTTGACAGAGAAAGGGAACATTCTGGAATCACTTGAGCTTTTTCAAGGGAAACAAGTTCTCCCTCCATTCGCCATACCCCAAGGATTTCTAATATACCATTTGGGATATGCAAGGGAAGGAGCATGGGTACTTTGAAAACTTACTTCTGCTAGTGAGAGAGCAGCATTGACATATACACGCTACCAAATGTGAAATAGACAGCTAGTGGGAAGCGGCCGTGTAGCGCAGGGAGATCAGCTCGATGCTTTGTGACGACCTAGGGGGTGGGATAGGGAGGGTGGGAGGGAGGCCCAAGAGGGAGTGGAGGTGGGATATATGTATAAATACGGCCGGTTCACTTTGTTGTACAGCAGAAACTAACACAATGTTATAAAGCTATTATACTCCAATAAAGATGAAAAAAAAAAATAAGAAAAGAAAAGAAAGAAAACTTCTGCTTTCTTCGGAGATCAAAAACAAGCATACCTTGAAGTGTGCCTCCCTGATCTGAGAATTATTCTTTAGCTGTGGTCTGAACAGTCTGAGATAGGCTACCCTCCTTATTTTAGGTATTATACTTCTGTTAATGCAGCCCAAGACAAAATTAGGTACTTTTAAGGTTTTATCACAAAATTAGCACTGGTATTGCTACTTGGCTTATTGTGTTGAACTTGAGTTAGAGTCTTCTTTGAAATATGTTATTAAATAATGTTTGTTAAATATTTATTTATTGTGCCTGTTGTTTCAATCTGCTGAGACTCTTTTGCATGCTGATTCTGCCAACGCCTATTTCAACATTTCAGTGAGATTAAGAAATAGGTGCAGTGGGCCTCGTGATTGGCCGGGAGGACATACCGCCATGTTCCGGATCTGCTGGCCCGCCAGACTCTTCAGGTGCTTCAGGAGCGCCCGGTATGTCTGCGTCTTCTCCTCTGGGAGCTTGGATACCCTCTCAGCCAAGATGTCCTTGACCTGGGCCAGACTGCAGCCAGCACCTATTGTCAGTCCTGGAAAGCACATTGTTTTTATAGGTGACGTGGGAGGAGCAGCTGGATTGCAATCGTGGTGTCAAGGCCATGGCATCCAGCTAGTGCGGTGGCTGCTCAGAGAATCACCAGAACACACACAGCACAGACGCCCCACTCCCACGTCAATCAAATCAGAATCTCCACGTGTGGGGCTTTATCAACGTCTCCCCAGGGTGTTCCCTGGGCAGCCAGGGTTGGGAGCCCCTGGGCTGGGCTACACTCTTTGGATGAATGCAAGAAAACAGAGGCTAGAGAGAAGGAATGACAGTAACACCTTGCAGGTGGCAGACTCTACTAGAACTTTCTGTGACCTGACTGACCACGGTGAAGCTATGAAAAGCTGTTTTGTGATTAAGGGGGATAAATCAAAGGTCTTTCAATTGCCTAGGTCATTGTCTACAATCAGTAATGCTTTGACTGCGGATCTGAACCTCTACAGGTAGCCTTGATGTTCAAAATCTTCAACAACCAGTTCCAGGAGGGGCACCAGCCAATCAGAATGAACACAGCCCAAGTAAGGAGCTGCCCCGGGTATTTGTTTTATTTTTTGTTTGTTTGTTTTTGTCTTTTCAAAAGTAAAATTTTTTATTAGTGATCTATTTTATACATATTAGCGTATATATGTCAAATTGCCCCAGGTGTTTTGCTGGGTGGTGTTGGGCGTGGGGACGTCAGGGATTCCCCGGAACGGGCTAGGGAAGCAGGAGCAATGGTAGAGCATTCATCTGGGGGGCAGGGCAATGCTATTTGCTGGCTTCAGGGGAGTAACTCAGAATTTAAAAACCGTTGCAGCCATCCTTGTGAGTATTGGCAGGATATTAGCACTGGCTTTGGGTTTCTCTGTAGGAGGGATGTAAAGCGTTCAGATCAATCTTAGAAAATGAAGAAGTCACCCAAACCATCAGGAAGTGACTTCATTGAACTTGAAAAAGTAATCTTTCTGGGGTTAGCATGAATCACTAACACGTAGAGTCTGATTTGACATCGTTTCCAAGGCTGGGTTCTAACCGCACTTAGCCTGGTTTTTAACAGGTTGTGGGCTGGGCTTTGATTTTTCTCTTGTGGATTAATCTTGGAGAATATTTCACCCTCCCACATAACTTTATTTTCATCAATATTGAAAGCACACTTGGCACAGGACTTCCCCCACCCCTGCCAACATACCCACACCACACCCCCTGCTGCGTCAATGATCATCGCTAACTTCATTGATGAGGGAAACCAGGAGTCGCTCCTTATTACCCATATGCTAAGCAAATCTTGCCTAAAAGTAACTCAGCTTCTCCCCTGCCCTGGAACGTCTCTCAACTTAGAGTCCCCACCCTGTTTCGGCTTCAGAATCTCCTAAAAGGCGCTCTGTAACACGGATCCCCTCCCAGACCCACCAGTGATGGTCATTGCTTCCCATCATCACAAGCTCCAATATAGCTTGGTCTTTAACTTCTGCAAAATCCTGCTTTCCCTTTGCCTGGAGGAGCACTGGGAAGACCAAGCTTGATTCGCATCATACAGTTCCTCCTACTCTATAGACCCAAAGCCTTATTAGCAGGGAAGAAATCAGAGGCAAAGACATTATTATTATTATCATTAATATCTTCTTAAGGTCAGGAGCATCACACAGACCATCCCTTATCTCACATAGAAAAGGGCAGTTCAGCCCTAGGGGAGAGTGAAATGCCAGCTGTCTCTGTTGCCTGGGTCCTCATAAGTGTGGATTTCAAGCTCAAGCCGAGGCCAGACAGTCCACTTGGGGGCTTTCGTTTGGCTCTTTCCAGTGCTCACATACCCTCTCACTTTGTGCCAGGCATGACACAGCCGTACCCAGAAAATCCCATTTCCTGTACTTCCATTCATGTTTTATTCCATCTTCGGTCAAAAAACCTAGCCTGTATTTCAACGGAGTTGAAAAGGGCTTTATCTTTGTTTGATTCTCAGAACATGGATTTTGTTTTAACTTCATGCTTCTCAGAGTTTGTGGGTCTATGGGTTAAAGTTGCCGTGACTTTCTAGAGCACTTTCTGTACTAAAGATTTTGAAGAAAAAGAAGTATACTGAGCCAAACATGTCTGTCCGTGGATTAGCACACAAAATTTAAACAAATATCAGCTATTGCAGAAATTTATTTCCTGGGGGAGGTTGCTAGTGGTGGTGGTGAGTGCATCTGGCTCCAGCGTACCCTTCCCCAACCAGTGTCCCTCACTCTTCTGGGCCTTAGGAAAAGTTTGGGCATCCTGGGAAAGGTCCCTGGAGGCCCCTAGAGGTTACTCACACTTAAAGTTTAAGGGGCCCCCAAGGAAAGCATATTGTTTGTTTTCTCAGATTTTAGAATCTGGCTCTACTTTGCCTGCAGAGTCCAAACTGACAAATAGCCAATTGGACAAATGGTGGGGTGGGCCTGGGGGACTGGGAATGGCAGTAAAGACAAGAGTTCTGGGGTGAAGATGAGGGGAAGGGTTTTCCTGTCTTGACTGCCTGCTTCAGCTACTTGACTATACTCTCAAACCACCCATTTTACTTTCTCTTCCCTCCAACCCCAAGATTTCAGATAAATCTAAGCACGCTCCCCTCATTTTCTGAGCGGTATGCAGGTGTGCTAGCTGAATTGTCCCACGGCTGAAGCTGTGAGGCTGTGGGGCTGGACAAAACCAGGAGGAGTCCTGTCCCACCAAATGGGTGGGGCAAAGCCAGGGAAGGGCAGGCTTGCTGGTCTGCAGCACAATCTAAGTTTGGCTGATCATGGTTGAGGCCGAGAAGGTAGGACTCCTGGATGGCAGTGATACAGCCAAGGTGGGTCCCCTCCCCTGCCCACCACTGGCCTCCAAAAACATACAGTGGCTGACAAGTCAGTCTGGACTAAAGCTTTCAGTTCAGTCAGCCTCCATGTTGCCTGAGTTAAGGAAGTCATTATTACCACTGTCTCCCAAATTCAAGTTTCTGACCCACTCATTCATTTGTTTCCCCATTAAGTTATTTGTCAGTTATTTAGTACATACATGCATGTACCTGGACATGCACATATATTCTAGGAGACCTGCGGGATGAGGGAAGGAGTAAAATAAGGTTCCCTTCGTCAAACGGTTTGCTGTGCATCTTAAAGGCAAAGTCTTGCATGTTTCCTTCCTACTTTGTGCAGTATCTGCACATAGCAGGCCCTTAAGGATGTTGTAAGTGGCTGGGTGTGCTTGCCTGGGCAGGTTTTTGTCTCATGTGGCCTTTTGCCATTGTCCCCACAAGACAAGTAGCATTTGAGTGCCAGACACTGTATCACCTACTTTCCTTCTGCAAACATCCTCCCTCCATGGACGTGAACATTCAACCAATGGAGAGTGCCAGTTCTCTTTTGCTGTCTTCCCATTAAAGTGACACTGCAAATTTATTGTCTTTGGGTTGCCATGGCTTTTTTTAAAAAAAATTTATTTATTTATTTATTAGATTTATTTTTTTATTGCCTGTGTTGGGTCTTCATTGCTGCACACAGGCTTTCTCTAGTTGCAGAGAGCAGGGGCTACTCTTCATTGTGGTGCGTGGGCTCCTCATTGTGGTGGCTTCTCTTGTTGCGGAGCACGGGCTCTAGGCGCATAGGCTTCAGTAGTTATGGCACATGGGCTCAATAGTTGTGGCTCATGAGCTCTAGAGCACAGGCTCAATAGTTGTGGCACAGTGGCTTAGTTGCTCCGTGGCATGTGGAATCTTCCTGGGGCAGGGCTCGAACCCGTGTCCATTGCATTGGCAGGCAGATTCTTAACCACTGCACCACCTAGGAAGTCCATCATGGCTTTTTATAGGCAAGAATCCTACAGGTGACTACAAGGTCTTGAACAATCTCATCTGAGTAACTCATATTCTGTGAAAAGCTTTTGACAGTAATATTTCATGGTGGCAATATAATATCACATCAGAAAAATGACCAAGAGTTGGAAACAGACCAGACAAGATAAACGTATGAGGAGGTTCTAAACTATTTAGCAAGTGTTAAGTTTAGTGCAGGGATTGGTTCCTTGATATTTTACGAAGAACACCTGGAACTCACCGTTACTTGTTTTAGACACCATACTCAGCTCAGAAATCCTAGCAGGAGAGAGGAGGATTGGGTGAAAATGTCCTTGAGATTTCATTGCAGGTCCTGAAAATAAATACAGTATATATTTTTGAGAGATTTAAGAAAGAGAAAATGCAGTTTTTTTGGCATTGAGAGTTTCTCATAAAAATATTCATGGGGCGGGGGGGTTGGGGTGGGATGAATTGGGAGATTGGGATTGCCATATATACATTACTAATAAGAAAAAAATTCAGATTGTACACTTTATGCAGTTTATTGTATGTCAATTATATCTCAATAGAAGTTCTTAAAAAAGTTTTTCATAAAAAATATTCAGATGCTAATTTTAAAAACTGGTAATAATGTGAAAGTAGTGGCCATACACCCTGCCAAGTAACTTTATAGCTCATGCTCTCCCAGTATATGTATTTATTTATACTCACTACATGCGTGTATAAATAGGAAACAACATGGATGAGAGGTGCTTAGAAAACTCTTGCATGTTGGCACCAGGAGACGCATATAAAGATACTTGTAATAGCAAAAACTTGGAAAACACTCCATATCCTTGAGCATTACAATGGATGAGCAAATTGTGCCCTGGATACACGAGGGAATCCAGCACAGTTGCATGCAACAATGTGGGTGACTCTCAGCTCAAGAATGTTGAATACACAAAGCAAATTGCAGAAGAATAATACCGTGTCAGTCTATTTACGTGAAGTTCAAAAATATGCCAAACTAAGTGACATAGTGCTTAGTTACTCAAATATATGGGGTAAAATTGTAAAAACGAGGAAGAGACTGACCAACACCATATTCAGGCTACTGAGTGCCTCGGAGAGGAAGGGGAGGGGAGGCAATGTGGCTTGGGAGGGCCCATGGGGCAGTTAAAGTTCTTGGTAAAGCTCTGGTGCTGAAACTGGGTGAGGTGGTAACTGGGTGTGCATTGTTTACTATCCATACATATTTTATAAAATTATATTTTACTTACTATTTAACAAAAGCAAAATTAAGAAGGGTAAGGTAGATGATAAACAATCCTCTAACACTTTTCCCCCACACCCCAGGGGGTTACACTGCCATACTCCCAAGGTATACATACCTCCAATTTTGGAGACCATCTTATTATATTATAATAATATCATATTTGTATTATACTTTAATATCATATATATATAATTTATATATGTCAAAATAGCATATGTATGCTAGTATTTATGAAAATATATAGTATATATAACAATGTACTACTATAGAATTATATAAGTAGTTATATAGTAGTTATATAAGTATATAATAATTATTTATATAATAGTACATTTTATGATACATTATAACATTTTTATTTAAAGAATGAGGTTTTTATCCTTAAAAAGTAGTTTTTGTAGATTGTGAGCAGAGTAGGGAACAGGAATTCCAGTTTGGCACAAACCATTGTAACCACTCACCCAGCGAGGTGTTGCCCAGGATGAGAGGGGCCTCCGGATGTCTTGCTTTCAGCTCCAGGAGGTCCTTGAGGGTCCCAGGTAAGATCCAGGTAACCCTCTCTCCATGAAAGGTCAGGGTTCGTTTTTCTGGGTTCTCTGCCATTCTCTAAGTGCAAATAAGAAGGGTGTGGGCACATGTGCACACCTGTTTTCCTGGGTTATGGTTGATCCCGGTGGAGATTTCAGAAGTTCTGGGGTCCCCTTGACTAAAAAGATACTCACTACACCCATTGGCTAATGCCTGAATTTCCATAATTAGATATTTACTCCTTTATCTTAAGACTTGTTAGTATGTAGTTCTTTGGAGACAAGTGATAGTATGAGCTGTCATCTGTCATTGACCCTTCGCTATATATTAATTTAACATAATTTAGTATCATGGCCTTAAAAATCATAATTATACTGATACTCCTAAATTAGTATCTTCAGCTTTTCCTCTGAAATCCAAACTCATATACCTGAATGAACACTCAATGTCTCTTCTTAGATGTGTAATGGGCTTCTCAAATTTAACATGTCCAAAGCTGAGCTCTTCACACCCCATCCCCCTCCAAGCTTCCAAAAAGGACCCCCCAAAGGAAAAATACCCTACTCCTATGGAGGGTCTCCCTGTCTCCATAAATGGCCGCCCCCCTTTCCAGCTGCCCAAAGCCCCGGAGTCAACCTTGACTCCTCTCTCTCTCCCACACCCTACATCACATTCATCAGGAAATCTCATTGGCTCTTCTTCCAAAATGTATCCAGAATCCACTCGCTGCTCACCATCTGCTTGCTGGCAGCCTGGTCCAGCACCACCATCCTCAGGATGATGTTAGTGCCCTAACAGGCTCACTGCTCCTTCCCTCGCCCCCTCCCCAGGCTATTCCCATCCCAGCAGCCAAAATGACCCCAGATCCCATTACAAGGTTAACGAGAGCATACCCCTCTTCTGTCCAATCTCTCTGATAGCTTCTCACCTCAGGCAGAGTAAAAGCCAAGCAGTTCAAGTCCAGCATGGTCTGTCCACTGGCCCGGCAGCTTTCTGACCTCCCTCATTCACTGAGCTCCAGCCAGGCTGGCCCCTGCTCTGTCCCTTGGTCAGGCCAGGAGTTCTCCCCTCCTTGGCACCTTTGCACTTGCTGCCTGACTACCTGGGCTTCTCTTCCCCCATGTATCTTCACGTCCAGTTCCCTCACCTCCTTCAGCACGTTCTTCAAATATTACCTTCTCAGAGAAGTCTTCTCTGGCCAGATATTTAAAATTGCCACCCCCCTGCATCCAATCCCCCTTCTCTGTTTTGTTCTGCTCTCTTTCTCACTTGCTAACACACTATCTAACTTATCTGTTATCTTGCGCACTGTCTGTCTCTCTCACCAGATTACAGACTCCTCGGGGGCAGGTCTTTGGCTGAGATTTGTTCCCTATTGTATATTCAGTACCCAGAACAGTGCCTGGGTATTGAATTAATATTTGATGAACACATGGATAAACATATCAGAACCCTTTCAGAAATAGACATTTTATAGACTGGGACCACTGGATGCTAGAGAGGAAAGATAGAAGTGCTGACAGAGGGAAGGCTGAGGAATCGGGAGGCCCTGGAAGTGCCTCTTGAGGAATATCTGGGAAGGGCTGGAAAGGCCAAGTTAGAAGCCGAGAAAAACTGGATTGCTTGGGACAGTCAGCAGGGACACATTGCAGATGACAATGATGGGAGAAATGATGAAATCACTTAAAAAATAGCCTCAGCTGAGGCTTTGGGGATTGTGTGAGAGCATGAGCCCGGGCTTGGTGAGCTGGGCAGGACAGGCATCCTGATTTGCTCACACATTTCCACAATTTGGTAATTTCACAGAATGGAAAGGGTGGTTTTAGAAAACTGAGCTTATAACCGGTGACATTTAAACAAGCACGTAAAACACCCAACTCATCTTACCAAGAGTTCGGGGGGAAATATGAGCTCCTGGGTAGGGTCCAAGGGCTGGAACTCCTCTTTCTCAAATAAGTCCGTGCACATCTTTATAAAGGGCAGAAGAAAATGGTTCCATCAGCCCCACTCAACTGGAGACAGCATCTTAATTCTTTACATTAATTAGGCAAAATGAATATAGTAACAGCTGTCTGATTCTCCTTGTATGGGCAAATAAGGGGGTGAGTCCAAAATTATCCGCACTCTGGCTGTAGAATTTATGTTAATTAACTTGTAGAAAAGACAGATACATCATTTTTCAACATAGTGGCCTTGCTTTTCAGTACACTTTGTCCATCTGTCAACAAGCTTTCATATTCCCTCATTAAAAAATGTTTTAGGCTGAGCTGTGAGCCACGAATGCACCGCTGTCTTCACATCTTCATGTGGATGGGCGTCTGGGTCCTTCTTAATGGCTAACAATTGTGCAGTCTTCCTTGAACTTCTCTAACCATTCATACATACCTCTTCGTGACAAAACAATTTCTCCATACTACACACAAAGTCTTTGATAAATAATGGCACCAGGTATACTCTCAGACAACAAAAAACAAATCACTGCACACTGCTCTTTTCTCGTGCAAATCACAAGTCAGGCATCCATTTTTGCTCACACTGCAGTTACAAATGAACTGATGTAACATGTGCACACCTGCACAGCAATGACTGGGGAGACAGTAGCCTTGAATGGAAAGCACTGATAAGACAGTGCAGACAACAGAAGTTTTAATATAACCGGAGTGTGGATAATTTTTGACTCACTCTCGTAGTTCAAACCAAATAGTTTTAAATAAGAATCTTGTAAGAGAAATACTGATTTGACACTAATAGGATATTAAAGAGTATTCTGTGAAATAGTTCAAACAGTACCCTGCGAAACACCAGGACAGTCTGTGAAAAACAATCACAGGTCAGATAAGTTTAAGAAATCCTCTCCATTGTGCCCCAACCTCTATCTCCTCACCTGCCAAGTCAGGATTCAAAATGCTAAAAGCTCTGAGAAGTCCTGTAGTTTAAGTAAAAAATTACTCTAAACATACGTACCCATGTGTAAACACACACACACATGCGTGCGCACACACACACACACCACTTGCTTTAATAACAACAGTTAACATTTACGGGGTGCTTACATTCCAAGTGCTTTTATAAAAATTAATAATTTACTTAATCCTCACAACAATTGTACAAAGAAAGTAAATTAACATCTCCATTTTACCTATTAGGAAACTAAAGCACAGTGAAAAGTTACCCAAACTGTAATCTTGTCTGAATCAAGTATGTTTTAGCTTTGGAAACACTTATTCCCAGGAAACCTTCCTAAAGAGTAAGACAAATTGGGAGAAAACTGTGGGATGTGGGGTTAGAGGGCTGTGTAGTGAGGAAGAGCATGGGAGTTAGGGGGACACACAGATCTGGGTTCATTCTCAGCTCTGCCACGACTTGGCTCTCTGACCCTCTCAATGGAAAGGTAGTCAATCTCTCTAAAGATTAAATAGAAATAATGCCTATTTTTTAAAATTGAAGTATAGTTGATTTACAATGTTGTGCCAATCTCTGCTGTACAGTGAAGTGACTCATTTTTACGCATATTTACATTCTAAAAGATATTTATTTATTTATTTGGTTGCACCAGGTCTTCGTTGCAGCAGGTGGGCTCCTTAGTTGTGGCATGCAAGCTCTTAGTTGCAGCATGCATGTGGATCCAGTTCTCTGACCAGGGATCGACAGATAAATAAACCAGGGATTATTTGCATTGGGAATGCCACCAGGGAATTCCCTACAATTTTTTTTTTTTAATATTCTTTTCCATTATGGTTTATCTTAGGAAATTGCATATAGTTCCCTGTGCTATACAGTAGGACCTTGTTGTTTATCCATTCTCAATGTAATAGTTTGCACCTGCCAACCCCAAATTCCCAGGGAAATAACGCCTTTTTTGAAGGGTAATTGTGACAAGTAGGTGAAATGACCTAACATTTGTCCAACATTGCCCTGCGTTTTTTCCTTTCTCTCTAGGTCTTGCCAGGTTCCAGAAGGAAAACTTGTAATTGTCCCTTGTGTAGGTTCTTAGTAGGACCCCAGACTGAGGCAGAACCAGCCAACATCTGAAGGATCAGTTTTTGAGTTAGCTGGAACTAAAAGTGTAGGCAGTACCTGGGGGAGATAATGTGGAGGATATCTAAAACCTAGAAATGAGATGGCGTTTGAGAATTAAAATGCAAAACAAGCATAATGAATCAGAGCTGAGGAATTAAAGTTCCCCTAAACAGAGGCTCGGCCAAGACCTCACAGTTACCCCGTGGAAGATATTAACATAGCTTCAAGAGAAGGGAGCGTCATGGGGCAGGCACCTGCCATCCAGCAGGTCTACCTGATGGATGGAGAGGGGTCTTCTCTGATGTTACCCTTAAGCTTATCCAACTGCTCTGCATCCTTGCTCACCAAGCAATCATCCCCTTAGAGTGTGGCTTCCTGTGTGTGTTTTTTGCATAAGGAGAGGATGTGGCTCAGTGATCATAAGATCTACCTTAAAATTGTATGTCTCTTTGTAAATGAGTATTGGGGCACAGTCCAGTTTAAATTGTGTGTTCTTTTGCATTTGGTTAAAGTGATTCAGGTGGACCCCAGAGCCCAATCATTGCCCAGACTGAATTCCTGAGGCCACAAAACCGAGGATCAGACTTTAGAATGTTTTTAGCCCTCCAGGGAGCACTGATCCTCTGTGAAGTGATTGTGGGGGCACAGCCCGCCTTCCTCCGGAGCACACCTCTGTTCCATTGCTTAGCTTCTCCAGACCAGAATAAGTGACGGGGAGGCCAAGGATGGGAACAAGGTAGGTGTTAAGGTGAGAAACAGATAGAGCAGGGAATGACAGTCTTAGTTTTATCTAAGGCCAGCTCTGTTCTCTTAGTTTTCCGTGTCTACAGGGAGCAGACTCTATTTTTCCTGTATTCTAACTAGGAATTCTAAGTAGTACCTTTAAAAACTTGGCAGTGGGTCTTTTTTGGAAACTAGCGTCTCTCAGAGGGCAAAGCCAGAGACTGGGGTGTTTCAGGCTGGACTTCCTAGCTGTGGGGGCCATGAACTTGCCATGTGACTTTGGATGGGCTCAGCCTTCCTGAGGTTGCAGTGCCCTCTCTCTGCAAAGAGGAGAGAGTCATAGAGGCCAGCTCTGCACGAGTAGGGCCAGGCAAGGACAGGACTCATTACAGTTGGGGTAGGTCTTTTTTCTCTTGTCTGAGTGGGTTTCTGTTTTATTATTTCAGCCTTCCAGAGAGTGAAGGGGGAAACCAGAGCATGGGCTTTGAATCTCCACTTTTCCTGGCTCCCAAATGATAAATGCTTTATTTGTGCCTTCACTTTGGATGTTTGTAAGTAAAGCAGAGAATGACCATCAAAACTCACAAGCACAGTTTCAGCACTGGCCGGCGTTAAGTGATGCTCTGAGGGAGAGGACAAAACAAAGGGACTTACGTCATTATTCCTGCCAAGCGAGGAAGAATCATCTTCTCCCTGATCCAGGCAGCATTTTCCTGTTCCCTTCTGTTGACAGTCATTTGACTCCTGGAACAGTGAAATGCCTTGAGATGAAATGCCTTGGGTGTGTGCTTTGAAGGGTTTGGCAATTTAAATGAGACTCCAAACTTTTAAAATCACTTTTGGTGGTTTCTATTAGAATAGGGATAATCACGAGATCTTTATTTTTTCACTTTATTTTTAAAATATGATACAGATAGAATGTATAGAATATATTATATATATATGCAGTGTATAATATATAGCATAAAACAATAATAAAGAATATAGGGAAAACATAAAAGAAATAAACTATCATTACTCTATTCCACTAATAATATTTTTATATGATATATATTTATACTGTATTTATAGTACAATATACTTTTTATTTTGACTTTTTGTTCATTTATTTGCCTTCATTAAAAAGTCTTAAAATAACGAAGTGAGAGAGTAGCACAGACATATATATACTACCAACTGTAAAATAGTCAGTGGGAAGTTGTTGTACAACAAAGGGAGCCCAACTCGAGGATGGAAGATGCCTTAGAGGACTGGGGCGGGGAGGGTGGGGGGGACTCGAGGGGGGGGGAGTCAAGAAAGGGAGGGAATACGGGGATATGTGTATAAAAACAGATGATTGAACCTGGTGTACCCCCAAAAAAATAAAAAATAAAATAAAAATTAAAAAAAAGTCTTAAAATATAATTTTGCTGACTGTCTAGTAATCCATCTTCTGACAATTTTGTAATGTATTTGTAAAATTTGCTTTTGATGCATATTTAGGGTTTTCTCCCCTACATTTTATAACTACAAATAACATAATGAACATTTTTGTTCATTACACGTACAGCTTTGTGTACATCTCTGAATTTTTTCTTAGGTGAATTCCTAGTCATAGAATCAATTGAGAAGATGCTTTTCAGAACAATAACAGTTTATCCATTCTCTAGTATATATAAGATTCAACAACAGTGAGAATTTACATAGGGACCTAAAGAAAAGGGGAAAAAAAAAGACAGAAAAAAAAAAAGAAAAAAGAAAACCATTTTGGAACCAGGTCCCCTGACATTTGCGACTGGCATGGGACTGACTAGGAATGAATGGACAGTCAGTGGATTTTAAAGCAGATTTCCATTTGCTGGTTCTTTCATTTCCCATTTCCTTCATGTTTACCGCTTGTATTTTCTTCCTCAAATAGACTCTCCTAAGTCTCTAGTAAAATAGTTTCTTTGAGATGCTTTAGTTCTCTGTCTCTACATAAATGTCTCAGGCTGCCATCTTCCTAATTCTGTCCAAGAAGCAAAACCAGCTGAGCCAAGCAAGTAGCGCTTCCTCTCTCACCCAGAACTCTGAGTGCTCTCACGATGGACCACGAGTGAGTGATAACAGAAGCAGCCAGTCTTCTCTTGCCTACTAGATAGGAGCCTTGGGTATTCCCACTGCGGCTCGGTTCCTTTCACCCATTAAGGTCCCTGGGGCCTGTTGGCTGCAGGTTGTGTCTCTGACTATATTTTTGCCTTTATCCCCAGGGTCTGTGCTTGGAAAGGTGGATAACATCCACATTCCAGAGGGAAAGAGGTTGCCTTTAACTTCCTTTATTTGTATTCACAAGTGTTTTTCCATTTACACCAGCAATTTGATGGGTTTATAAGCTGTTCATTTTATTTCTCAGCCTGTCAATGACTGGCTCCCCCGTGTGGCAGTAGAAGGTAGGACACGCACTGGGGACCTGACTGGCTCTGGGGAGTGAGACACACCTGCTAGTCCATTTCCAGGCCCTCATCCACTGCTTGTGGAGCCAAGGCAACAATACAAATGGAGGCTTCTGGCCTGTGGCCTGCTGCCCTTCCCTCCCCACGCTGGCCTCGCACACCCGTGGGCCAGCCTGCGTGTTCAAGCTTTGTCTACTTCCTCCCCAAACAGCCAGTCTTTGACCTCTGGGTGCACATGCTGGCTGTTATGATCTTAGTGAGAAAGATGGACTTGGGGATAAGGCTTGTGCCTGGGAATGGGGTCAAGACCATATCTGGAGTACAGTCTAGAAAAGGGGAAGGCTCGAGGTGAACAAGTCACTTTGGCCCCGTGGCCTCTTGAGATTGGCTGGAGGAGGACCCGCGAAGGGCTCTCCAAAGTTTGGGATCCCCCTTGCTTGGGTCTAAGGGCAGTACTGCCCACATCCATCCTGCCCTCTCAGAGGGTGGTCAGATGTGTCTGTCTGATCTCCCTGGCAAACATTATTTAATAGTGTTGACAGCATCCACGATACAGTAGTAACTATTTGTTGACTTTGCTGTAAGCCTGCAATTTCTCATTTGATTTTCACAGCAGCCTAGTGAGATATTGTTATTTGGTGGAGGAAGCTCCCTGCACTCTGGTACTTGGGGTGAATTTTGGATTCCACTCTGCATTTTTGGCTTCTTTATCTGCTCACACTTTCCCAGCTGGTGTGGATTTTTGGAACTAACCTTGCCTCCCCCAAGCAAACCCCACGTCTTTGCTTGTCTCCTTTGGTCTTGCTGGAGCCCTCCTACCTGTCCTGTGCCAGTGCCTTGCTGAACTAGTCATGGAGGCTAACTGGCTTGATCACCTGGCTCCCCGGTGGTGTGCTGTAAATCATCAAAGGTGGTGTAACCTTCACCCTTCCCTCAACAAAGTGCTCAAACTCCCACGAGTTAGTTGGAGATAACTCAGTTGGTCTTCCTTACAGTCTATTTAGATGGTCTAAAAATCTAAACTGCTGTGCTCCCAGCCTCGACCAGCTGTCACTGTCATTCTTGCTCCATAGGGTGCCCCCCCAGGCCCCTACTCACCAAACAAAAGGTCTTTCCACTCTCAAGAATTGGCCGATACCCAGTGCAGCGGCATAGATTACCTAATCAGAGAAGAAGCAAAGTTATCAGCCGGCTTTACTTTTACTGATTTTTACTTTATTTTTCTTTAGAAAGTTGCAACAAACACAGGTGTTTTGTTTTGTTTTTGAGAATATTTAAATATCTGCTAGGCTGTTCACTGCTTTTTTCTTCTTCTTAGATAATTATTCGTCCCACCAGCTTTATCCTTCAATTCCAGCTTTATTCTCTGTTCTAAAGAAGATGATAATCTATCTGGTGAGCTCAGTTGCATCCATCTATTAAATTATTCATTCATTCAACATGCATCTGTTGACTACAACTATATTTCAGATACTATGTAAGATGCAAACGATCCTAAACCAAGAAAACACAGGGCGCTTCTAAGGCACAACATGAGTGAAGTATCACGCCTTGGACAGCTTGTTAGTAGTTCCCTCTCAGTGGACTATAGGTCACTGCATCAGAATTTCCTGGGGCGATTTGTTTAAAATGCAGAGCTCTGGCCTTTCTCCAATTCTCCTGAATCAGAACATCTGGGCATGGGCCCAGGAATCTGCTTTTAAGAGGTCTGCAGTAGCAATTCCATTGCATGGTAAAGTGTAAGAACCTCAGGTTTCCAAGGATGAAGGCATGGGGGAGGGTGGGATGGAGGAGGGCCGGTGTGGAATCAAGTTCATCTGGGGAGGCTTCACAAAGAAGCTTGGGTTGAAGGATGAGGAGGCAATGGATTGGTGGAGAGCAGGTGAGAGGCATTCGGGTTCACAGAGCAGCAAAGGTGCAGGAGTGGAAATGTGCAGAGGATTGAGGGTTGAGAGGAGACTGGTCAGCGGGGAGTCATGTAGCTGAGGAAGAAGAATGAGTTTGGGAGGTCAGTTGTTGGACTTCTCTGCATGCTGGGTGAAGGAGGGTAGGCGTGGCCATGTGAGGTGTGAGGAGCTGTGGAAGGATCTCAAATAGTAGAAGGACCTAAGGAAGGCAGGATTTTTAGGTGACGTGATCTTGTTTTCTGTAACGGAGCAGAGAGAGTAAGGGAAGTCCACCAGCAACTGGGAGATGAGGAGAGTGTATGGTGCTCACCCTTCAGGTCTCAGTCTAAGGATATGTGTATCTAACGTGATTTGTTCAGGGATTGTTGACACCTGAATGTGAGGTTCATTGATCCTGCAAAAGGGATATGTCTATGAACTCCTCTTTAGCAGCTTAAACCCATCGTAAATTTTAAAAGATCCTTTCGATATGTGAAGGGCTGTGTTGTGGGTTGAATCGTGTCACCCCAAAAGATATGCTGAGGTTTTGACCTCTGGAACCTGTGAATGTGACCTTATTTGGAAATCTGCAGAAAAGCAGATGTAATCAAGTTAAGATGAAGTCCTACTGGATTAGGGTTGGCCTTGATCCAGTGACTGGATTATTGGACACAGACACACGGGGTGAAGGCTGTGAGAAGACGGAGGCAGAGACTGGAGTGATAACTCTCTACGTCAAGGAATGCCAGGACTGCTGTCAATCACCAGAAGCTTAGGAAGAGGCCAGGAAGAGCCCTCTTCTAGAGCCTTGATTTCAGGCTCTTCGGCTCCAGGACTGTGAGAGAGAAATTCCTGTCGTTTTAATTCCCCCAGTTTGTGGTGCTTTGTTACGACAGCCGGAGTGAAGGCAGCCACGTTAAGTCACTGGGTAGAGAGGTGGGGTGTCAAGATGGGGGTGTGGGCCACGTGTGCTGTTTAGTTCTGTGCAGCAAGTGCTGATAAGCAGGGATAGCTTGACATTCTTCTCTGCGCCTGGGTGAAAGCAGCTATTTTGGAAACAACCGAGGGGTCCCTGTGCGGGGCTGGGCAGTGTTGTGGGTGGGGAGGAGGAGCCTGACGCACACCCCCGCTTGGCCTCGGGCGGGCGGTGGGTTTTCTTGAGCCACACCTACCCCCCAGGGCTGCCAGCAGCTGCTCCTCCGAGGGCTGTGGGTGGTTCCTGAGCAGCGTGTACATGGACATCACCATCCCAGGGGTGCAGAACCCGCACTGGGTGCCATGGCTCTTGGCAATCCTCTCCTGGAAGGATACAGCGCAGTCACAGACCCTGCCTTCCTGCTGCCACCACCTCCCGCCACAGTCCACATCCTGCGTCTCCCTTGTCACGGTAGGACCCGCTCCCTGAGCAGCGCACCCTCCCCTTGGGCAAAGCTGGCCAGCATGCCCTTTCCTCCTGGAGGAGGTGACCTGGAAGCCGTGTTCTGGCATTACAATCACTTCTCAAGCTCAAATGTCCAGATCCTTCTAACTGGGAACTAGCAGCGCACATTCCCAGAGTGAGAAGAATTCTCCATAAATCAGTAATGACAGGAAAGTGTGTGCAATTTCAAAGACAGTTTTCTTGAGTACCCCCATGTCTTCCCCAGTGTGGTTCTGAGCATGGGGCCACCTCTTTTGGATTAACTTGGAGACTATCTACTATCGACCCCATGTTACTCTCATCTCTAAATTCTTTCGTGTTGGCTCAAAAGGAGCTCTACTTTCAAAGGTCCAAGATTTTGGTCTGTGTTCTCGATTCTTATTATATAAAGTGTAGTCCATGGACCAGCAGCGTTGGTTCTACCTAGGGGCTTATAGGAAATGCAGGATCTCAAGCCTCTGTTCCAAACCTCCTGACTCAGAATTTGCATTTTTAACAAGATCCCAGCTGATTGATTCTTAAGCACATTAAAGGCTTGGGAAGCCTTGCTCTGGATTCAGAATGTAGTGTAATTCTAGGATTCTGGCTTATTGGCCTCATGTGAACCTCCTCTGTGACCTTCTCAGAGACTCTAGTAAACTCTGCTGGGTCCTTTGCCTTTGCTGACCTTCCTGGAATTAATTCCCACATGGTTAAATCCAGGCTCCTCCTGCCTGGAAGGACTCATAGAGTTAGTGGATCTGGACCTATGACCCTCCAGACCTCTGTGACAATGACAGAGGAATTGATGTGTTTCTGCTAGTGCATGTCACAGTATTCTTAAAACCAACCTCTGTGTTCCAGGTTCAAGTTAAGATTTGGAGAAATGATTGTTCTGCTCTGGTTCAGTCATCCTCAATTCTGATTTAACTCCCAAGACCTCCATGCTACAGGGAATAATCCTGAATTTTACCCTATTAGCCTCAGAGATGTTTTGTTATATGCACAATACCCTTTGTGCAGTATTTACTCTGCATCACAGTCTAACAGGCATTAATCGATGTTTTGATCATGCTGTTATCATTCAAGCAGAAAAGTAAGAAGAAAGATGATCAGCTAATGACATGTGGATGGATTTCCAGGTTTCTTTTAAATCACTTAACAGATATAATTATCTTGATCAACATGCATGCAAAGCTTCAACTTGCTGCACCACAACCCAGAAGCCCCAGGAGGCAATGTCAACACAGCATTGGTTACAAAGATAGAGTTAAGAAGTGAAAAAATTAGGATGTGCTCTTACCTGCACGGGGTGAAGCCTGGTTTTGATGCTTCCAACACCTTCCACAGTGGTGACAGCAGCTCCATACAGAGAGCAGATGGGCACCAGGCATGCGGTGACAGAGAAGTGTCTTTATATGAGAAGCACAAGGAAAATCAAAAGGGGTAACACAGTTCTGCCTGGTGGAGAACATGGGAACCAAGAAGGGCAGCAGGAAACCCACCAAGCCTGTCCTTCAACCTCGATGACGGGGACCTGGAGGCGTGACCAGGAGGGAAACTTTAGAGTCCCTTCCATTGCCTGTATTATCTGTAAGAATTGGATCCTTGGGAATATGGACATTCTGAACATCAGAAAAACTTTCCAAGCCCAGGACAGACCCACCTGGGTCTGGACTCAGTGGGAATGGACTCGTGTCATCAGGAATACGGTTGGACGTCAACTGATATTCATTAGGATGTTGTTCCCATAACAGGCAAAAGGCGCACCTTTGTCTTTTAACCATATTTGAGAATTTTTTTGCCTGTTCATTTTAAACTCTCTGTGTAGGGTCATTCAGCAGAGTTGGAAGGCCTGTGTGCTGAGGTCATTTCTTGATTTTTGGGGCCAGTGGATTTGGGAGCAGCCCAGTCCTGGAATCTGGCCCTTAATGAAAGGCTGGAATCATGGCCCTGGTCCAGCCCAACAGTAGAAAGAACATTAGCATCAGAGCCAGAAAACGTAGGCTCAAGTCCTTGTTCTATGGCTTACTAGTTGCATGGCCTTGAAAAAGTCACTTTATGCTCCTGAACCTCAATTTCCTCATCTGTACGATGAATGTTGGGCCTCAATTGGCTCCCACCCCCCGACCCCACACCTTGCAGCTTGTGGGATCTTACTTTCCTGACCAGAGCGTGAACCCAGGCCCTCAGCAGTTAAGCACTGAGTCCTAACCACTGGACCGCCAAGGAATTCCCTTAATTGGCATTTCTTAACCTGGGATGCATTGATGAGCCTTGACAGGTCCGTGATCTCCTGGAAACTGTGCAAAACGTTATTCATTTTTGTAGAAGCTCATAGCTTTTATCAGATTATCAAAGGGGTCTAAGACCTAGAGAGGCTTAGACTCACAAGGCTAGAAGGTCTCTGAGATCTTCCTCAGCTGCGAGATGAGAACGCAAGTCTGGTCCCTGAGCATCTGGGCAGATACCTTATCTCCTGGCACGCGGGGTCTTGCTTAGACACCATCACGGTGCAGGCACCGCAGCCTCCTCTTCCGCAGGCATACTTGGTTCCTGTGAGGCGCACTGGGAGGGGTGGTCAAGGAAAGAGTCCCAGGCGGACACCTTGCCTCCATTAGAGCTGCCACCTTAGGGTGTCGCTAGCCAGGAAAGTCTCCTTTGTGGGTGGGGGTGGAGGGGTGTTGGGGGAGAGGGTGGTGCAGGTCTGAGAAGACATTCTCCTGCCTCCAGGCCTCAGTCAAGGCCACTCTGTATCTTACCAGCTGTGTGATACTGGACACACGAACATCTCCCCACCTGTTTTTTTCACTTGCAAAGAGGGAAAAGCAATACCTACTTTATGTTCACAGGCTTATCATAAGCATCTTGTAAGATAACAGAAGTAAAAGCCCTTGGAAAAAATGCTATTTCACTGTAGGTATTCTTCTGGGTTCAAATCATGTCACTGGAAGATAAGCACTTATTTTTAGCAGTTTAATGTACTGCTAGTTTTGCCCGATAAGTTGTACTGCATTTGAAATCAAGTCAGTGAGCTTTCGGAGAAAACTCCCATCCTTATTTTCACATCCCACCTGGAGTGTCCCTCTGCTCCTGCTTGGCCCAGGTCCAATCCCAAGGCTCAGCCTCTGCCCCTCTCTAGTCATCCCTCTCCCTCATTGTGGCCCATTTCCACACAGTTCATGGATTGGATGTAATTAGACTGGCCAAGAAGACTTCAGAATATCTGGCCCATTTTTTTTTGTTTTCTTAAACCCTATGGCTTGTTCATCTAAATTACATCATAACCGTAAATGCTTACAGGGAGGTGTGTGAAGGAGTGGAGGGGCTAGTGTAACTGGAGAGCTTGCCTCTCATTTTAGATGGAGGATGACAGACAGGCCCCACCCAGCTCTAAGCAAGACTGCTGCCAGGCAGGAATGACTATATTCCAATTTTTCATGAGAAACTCCTATTTTTTTGAAAAATATGAAATTTCTTAATTTTCAAACATTGACAACGAATTAAAAACCTTGTGGGCTTTTACACAAGACTTGTAATTTCTGTCTTTTTAAAAATATTTGGCTTCTCTGAGCAATCCACTAGATTTACCCATTAAAATATGTTTGCCATTATTAAGATTGAAATTTCAGAATATAGAATGTTGGGGGAAGATCTGTTGTGAGAAAACAGATGTCGAGAAAGGTAATCTTCTCCTACGACACGTGCTCTTCCTGAACCTGGAGAATTTGGTTTTCCTCCAGGGCAGGGTACATGCAACACAAACCTCTGTTACATAACCACTCTCTTGGGGATCTTGAAGGCACTCAAAGGAATAATTAGTGCTAAAGGAAAGAGCTTAGCTTCTATTGTGTGGCTATTAAATCAAGATATAAAAAACTCTGGGGAAACTTTATCTTCTCCAAAGAGCTCAATTAACTTAACATCCTTAGAATCATTGCCAAAAGCAAATAGAGAGCAAGGGCTGAGGGGCCTAGCTGTTTGGAGATGGAGAGGTTTGGTTAGTTCTCACAATCATCCTCTTGATCTTAAGTTTTAAGGCAAACACAGACACGGCCAAGAATTTGATCAAAAGGGTCCAGTTCTTTCGCAGGAAGGTCAGCAGAGTGACTTCTGGGTCCACGTTCCTCTCAACCACCTGCATTGGAAACAGAAAAGAGAATATTATGGAAATTGAATGGGCAACCCAGAGGAACGCCTGTCATGGCTTGCTTGGTTTACAGACTGGGGTATATTAGGCCTGATTTCATTTGCCTCTTTTTCTGTGCTCTAAAGGCAAACAGCTTTTACATACATTTGTAGAGTAGGAGACCCACCAAGCAAACGTGGCAATAATGCTCTTATATGTGATTAGAGCTGGGAACCACCGTTGTGTAAAGATGCCTCTGGCATTTATGTTCTTCACGTGTGCTCCACTGTCTAATTTTTTGGAGTCTTCCAGCCCAATTTTTTGTACTGTTGAAATATTTCAAATTGGGGAAGGACTTGGATGCTGTGTGTGTGTGTATGTGTGTGTGTAAATGAGAGTGTGAAGGGTCCTTGAGGGAAGAAGGCTGAATAGGAGGGGTTTCTATTGTGGCACTTCTGAGATGCGCCCTGTGGGGAGTACATTTGATAACATCAGGGATCCAAAGGGTTGGTGGCAGAAGGGGGAGGTGAGGGAGTGGCTCCCAGCCTGGAGTTGTCCCTGATGTGCCACTGGCAGTGTGGCCAGTGGCGAGCCTTGTGGCCCCAGCGCAGGACCCAGGGAGACTCTGGAGGACCATGAGGATCCCTCTCTCCCTCACCTTGAAAAGTGGGGGATTTAGTGCTCTAAAGCCACGGAGGGACTTTCCTTGCAGCTTCTTTCCCATTTGTTTATTTCCTTTGACTTTGTCTTTGGGTGTCCCGCAAATACCTACAGCCATTTTGTTGCAACAGAGGAAAGGAAGCTACAGTGGGCTATTCATGTAAGTTTCTTCTTTATCCCCAGAAGGAAAACATGAACTTGTGTAGACCTCAAAGAATAAGAAAAGTACAGGAAAGGACTTCCCTGACAGTCCAGTGGTTAAGACTCCACGCTTCCACATCATGGGGCCCTGGTTTGATCCCTGGTAGGGGAACTAAGATCCTGAAAGTACAAGAAGATGCTTCCAAGCTGAGATAGACAATTCAACTGCTCTCTGGATCTCTAGGGGCTGCTATCAATGAAAGATGCAGCCCTTGTCTGCCTGCTCTTACTTCCATCCCAGATCTTTTGAAAGCATTTAATGAGAGTGTGGTTGGATAATATTTTTGTTATCAAGCTGACTCCACTCCCACCATACAACCTGTGTTTCCTCTAACCCTTGACTTATTCCCTGTTCTGCCTGCAGCCACTTCATTCTGGGCTCATGACTCAGAAGGAATGTGGAACAGAAAACAGAGGAAGGAGCCTCCAAAGCCCAGGCCAGTGGATCAAGCGAGTAAGGACTCAGAGTCTTGGAAGAATGTTTGGTGGCTGCTGGTGGTGGAGACTGGATACAGGAGAGAGAGTTAGAATGAAAATGATGGGAAGGTAGGGCTTCCCTGGTGGCACACTGGTTACGAATCTGCCTGCTAATGCAGGGGACATGGGTTCAAGCCCTGGTCCAGGAAGATCCCACGTGCCTAAGAGCAACTAAGCCCATGCACCACAACTACTGAGCCTGCGCTCTAGAGCCTGAGAGCTACAACTAGTGAGCTCACGTGCCGCAGCTACTGAAGCCTGCGCACCTATAGCCTGTGCTCTGCAACGAAAGAAGCCATGGCAATGAGAAGCCCGCGCACCACAACGAAGAGTAGCCCCTGCTCACCACAACTACAGAAAGCCTGTGTGCAGCAACGAAGACCCAACACAGCCAATAAAAATAAATAAATAAATAAATAAATAAATAAATGAATTTATTAAAAAAGAAAAGAAAATGATGAGAATGTAGAGGCTCTGTTCGCTCTCCTTCCTTGGGTCAAGCCCCTACGTGGGGCGGGGTGGGGGTCCATGACCAAATCCCAGTTAGGCTTGTGGGATTGGGAGGCTGAAGGGCCCTGGAGGAGAGACCCCAGAGAAGCTGCATGCCTTGGAGGTACAGAATGTTCCTTGAGAGACTCATGAGAGGAACAGGCCTGGTAGAGGGCACTGTGGGTTAACTAGTGGCCTGTGTGGACTGATGGTGAGGCCTGGAGGGGTGGCTGCCAGAGGAACGTGTTTCCTCCTGGAACTTAACGGCAACTCAGGGAAAGAGGGGGGCTGGAAACTGACTGCATGTACATGTCAACTAATTCTGTATAATGGAAACTCAATAGAAAAGTTAAGTTCATAAATAGAAAAATAAAGGATGCTCCAATTCCTATCCTCCTGAGTTTGAGAATCAAGATACATTGGCAGAATAGAGTGCTCCTGGTGTATCAGGCCCAGTGCTAAGGGCCACTTCTAAGCATGTAAGAGGGTCCTAATCCATGAAAGAAGCATTTCTGTTTTAATCTTTACAACAGCTGTAAAGAGGGGCACCCTGAGGCTCAGGGAGGTGAAGTAACTTGTAGAAGGTCGTACCGTAAATGGTGGAGCTGGATGGGAACCGAGGCACGTGTGATGACCCCCGATACTTTACCACCTCCCCCCATTCCCAGAGGCCAAGCCCTGGCAGAGTGGCGGACAGGCCAGATTAGCCTGGTTCCCAGTCTCTGGCTTCCTGTCCCAGACTGGAGGGGTCTCAACCCAAACAGGCCACAAGGGCTCCCCTCACACTAGAAGTTTCCTACTGTCTCTGCAAACTATGGTAATGACACCCAAAACTTACCTTCCTCCCGTTCACAAAGAAAACCAACGCGTCCGATCTCGATGGGCAAGGCATTGCACCCGCAGATGAGTTTCTCCTTACGGCTCCAGGTGACAATGCTCTTTGGCACCAGCCGTGGGAAGGAGCAGAAAGGATTTAGTTCTGAGCAACTGAAATCCCTCCCTGTGAGGAAGAAGACAGCCTGGAGCTGCAGAGAGCAGGGCAGAGGGTGGAGACTCCCTTGCTTTGTGGCCTTTTATGTTGAGGGCACCTGTGTGGCCCGGCCTCCCAGTTCATTCCTCACTTTGCCTCCCACCAATCCTGGCTTCGAAGCTCGCTCATGAGTAGCCCACACCTCTTCCTGCTTCCTCGGAGGTTGGGGGGTTTCAGTGTGAAAACGATAAACAACCGTCTAAACTTACACCCACTCTGCATGCTGCCTCCGCCCCAGGGAGATGGGAGAGGCAGCAGTGGGCTTTCAGAGACTTCCCACTTGCCCCAACGGTTTTCTAATTCTAGCTGCAGAGATGTCTCGTCATAGGAAATCCTATGGATAAGCCCAGTCTGTGTCCTGCTGTGGAGGTGTGGGATGGTACATCTACCCAGCCCCTCCGTGCCCTTCCTCCTGCCTCCTTGCCCACAGGAGTATTCCACTGGAAAACAGCGATCCGGTCTAGGCAACCACCCAACAGGTAAACTGGGGCCCAGAGAGGCGAGATCAGTAGCTCAGGGTCATGCAGAAAGTAAGTGGCAAATGGGAACTAAACCCAAGCTCTCTGGCTTAAAACACCCGTAAATGTATAGACAGATCCATTAATTAAAAAAAATATCATTTTGATCTGTTTGAAGATCTCCAGTTAGATATTTGTGGATAAAAATCAAGCAGTTCTTATTCATCCAGTGAAAGGAATGCCCAGGATGGGCTTCACGAATGGGTGAAGCGGGCCGCTGCCCGTGCGGTCTGGTTTCAGGAGAGGAGGCAAGACCTCTCCGTTCACCACCACTCCCGGCTCCCCGTCGTCATCCTCCTGTTGTCTTAAGGTGAACTCACGGTGCGGTGATGCCTCAGGCCAGAGACGGCAAGGACCTGGCATCCTCCTGACCTGGCTGACGTGGCTGATGGAGGACGAGCCTCTTTCCCACCTGGTCCAGATGTGGCTTCAGAATCCTTCCCTGCAGAGCTATTCTAGAAAACGCTCTGGGTCAAATAGAGTTGGCAGCTTCCAACTCTTTACAGTTCTAATTCCTGGGTCCCAGGCGTACCTGCTTCATATACCCATGGAGACGAAGGTTTACACACATGTGTACACATCTGGGTGTGTATGTGGTGTTTCACATGTATTAAAAAGTTGCTGAATAAATCCACAACAGGGTCATGGGAGGAGAAGTTGGAGGTCATGCCGTGAGTTAGGAAGGACCTTCAGGTCAGCCTTTTTGATCCTGGTGCTCCTGCTACAAATACCCTCAGGAGCCCTCGGAGGCCTGGGGCATAAGGTCCAAACTCCTCAGCCCAGTGTGCAAAGCCCTCCACAATCTGTCCCTCCTTCTGGCCCCAGATTTTCTCGCTGTTCAGAAAAGTCTCCTGCTCCAGCCAAACTATTCCTCTCACCGTCATTCTTCTACTCAACCCTGGCACCTCTCCTTGGAACCTCCCAGCGGCCCCCGCTGCACTTGGCAAGACCCCTCATGCTTTCCGTGGAGGCCCCGTGGGATGGGCCCGCCCCGCTCTGAGCACAGCTTCCCCTCTTTCTCCCTTGGTTGTCGTGTCTGCCACACTGGCCTTTCCTCGCTTCTTGAACGCGCCGAGTTCTTTCCTGCCCTAGGCCTTGGTGCGTGCTACCCGTCCTGCCTCGACGTCTCCTCTCTCAGGTGTTGGCCTGGCGCTGACGTCTTGCTACTTGGGCCTGAGCTCTTCCGCGACCCCCCCGTCTGGAGGAGCGCGCCCCTCACTCTGCTAGCAGCTCCGTTTTGTTTCCTTCGCGGCGCTCCGTCCTACCGGATGTGGATGCTGCTTCCCCTGCTGTGTGCTTTCTCCACTAGAACGTGAGCTCCCCGAGGCCACCGCTGTATCCCAGGCCTGGAGTGGTGCTGCCACAGAGTAAATGCCCAGTGAGTACCGGTAAAGCGACCAGAAAAGGCTCTTCCGTGTCTGCAGTGGTAGCAACCCTGTCCCTGTCCCACTGTGGTTGTTCATCCTGCTACCCCCCTCTTTCTCTATTTACCATCAAAAAGCAGCATCAAACCTCCCCTCTCTCCTTTCTCTCAATTCCAAAAGCCTCTGCAAACCAGGAACCAGGAAACTAGTCTCTAATCTGCTCTAATCGTTGGTTGTCTTATCCATGTTCGTATCTCATTTTCGCAATTAGGTAATAAGCTCCTGGAGGTTCAATAGCTGGTTGTATCCCCCACTGTGCTCAGCATGGGTAACAACGTGTGCACGGCAGGGGTTCACGAATGCCTGGCTCATAACCCCAAATACTTTAAACGAAGGAGCATTAGTGATCGTTCATTCATTCATTCACTCGGCAGTTATTAAGCATCTACCTGGCCCTAGGCATTCCGCAATGTGGTAGAGGCACAGTGGAAAACAAGATCTGCGTGTTTTCTTCCCCCAAAGAGTTTATGGTTACTAAGAGAGACAGCATGTAATTAAATATCAACCATTGTGAGAAGCATAGAACAGGGGATTAGCTTTGTTTGCGGGGAGGGATCAGGGAAAGCCTCCCTGAGCATGTGACACGGAGACCTGCAAGAGGACTAAGAGTTGATGTTGAGAGAACTGAGAATGGAGCAGAGAGGCAGAGAGAGGAAAAGTGGCGTGTGGAGACCGCGGCCCTTCCCCCGGCTGCTTCCACTCAGGGGAAAACTGACACAGGGACTGTTTAAGGGTCCACAGTCTGTGCACCACCTCACTCTGCCCTTTAAAACAGAGCAGCCAATGACTGCAAAAAGCACACGATTCTCATTTACAGCATCACGGATGCTGCCAACAAAAAGCATGAGTCATGGAGTTTCAACATTTATAGGAATGACTCCTTTAGTGTCAATATAATACACAAGCATTTACTGGAGAAGATCAGTTTTAGAGTACTAATGCCGGATTAGTTATTAGAATTGGAAGACATAAGTACTTAAATACATTCATTGCTGGGAAACTGGAAACTGACCTTCAATGACTTTAGAGAAGTGTTTTTCAAACATGTTTCAGCAGGGAACCTTTTGCTTGAATGATATCTTGTGACGTGTAAACAAATTTTTAAAAAGGTTACTGCTTAGCCCCAAGGGCTGGGGGCGAGGCCTGAAGTCCTCTGGTTTTCTCTCCTCCAGAAACCTGCCGGGCTCTGGGGAGCTGAGTGCAGACGGAACAAAGGTTGTTCACACTAGGAAGACAGGAGGTTGCCTGGGCTAAGTTTTTCTGCTTTTCAGATTTTATTCAAGACAATGGGAAAAAACCTCACTGCTTTTTTTTTTTTTAATTTAATGAAAAGGGAAGATTGAATTTCTTTACTTTAAATGGATTGTTCCCATCGTGGTTGAGAGAAACGCCACATCTATTGACCCAGGTGCTTGTATGTTTATTATAAAAGAGGTCTTATGAGTTACATCAAAGAATCCCTGTTACCCAATGAAAGAATTAATATTGGAAATGACACTCCCCTCCCCAACAATTCAAACAAACCTATTTCTGGGAAAAAAAACTGTAACAAGTCTTGCTCGCTGATGTAAATGGAAAAGCGCCGGCCACGACTTCTGTGTCCCTGGCGGCTGCCTTCTGTCGTGAGCTCTTCAAAACCCAAAGGTGGGACACTGCCAAGCAGACCCACCACGGGCACTTTTTAGGACCCCTAGGCTGGTCATTCAATGACCTTGGGTTGGCCGTTACACGTCCATATTCTAGACCCTCCATTCTCAACCTCTTTGACTGTGAGGTCCCCTCGCTGCCCCTCCCAGCTCCAATCTTCCGGCCTCTGCTGAGCCAGGCGGCTGCTGGGCTTGTGGGAAGCGAGGTGCCAGTGGGGCCTTGGGCCTTAGGGGTGGGGTTCTAGGCTGAGGGAGAACCTGGATATCTTCACCTTAAAACGGTGCATCTGGAGGAGAGTCTGGTCCTTTGGGGTGCAGGTGGGGCATGGAGAGAAAGTGTGACATTCATGGGAAGAGGAGGCCAGGAGAGCCACATGGGCCGTCCAGGTGGGTCTGGGCGAGTACAGGGGGGAACAAGGCAGCGGCAGGGCCGTGAGCCGCCTGCAGCTTCCCCAGTAGGGCGCCGGCCCAGCTTCTGCCCGGCCAGCCCACGGCGTGGATCGGGGTCACTTTGGCTTTAATAGCCTGCTGCCTTTTAGGGTACCCCAATAGCTAGGCTGGGGCCCAGTGAGCTGACAGATAAAAATTCAAGCGGGCCTGTTGGAGACTGAACTGCATGCATTTCCCAATGTGATCTTATTTGGAAACTGGGTCTTTATAGGTATAATCAAACTGGATTAGGGTGGGCCCTAAATCCAGTGACTGGTGTCCTTCTACAGAAAGGGAGATTTGGAGACAGGCACACATACACGGAGGGAAGACAGACACGTGAGGATGGAAGCAAGATTGGGGTGATGTCTCTATAAGCCAGGGAACACCAAGGATTGCTGGAAACCACCGCAACCTAGGGATTCACAGGGGAGACGTCTTCCCTGAGCGCTCAGAGGAGGTAAGGCCCTGTCGACACTTTGATTTCAGACTTCTAGCCTTCAGAACAGTGAGAGGATACGTTTCTGTTGTGTTAAGCCAGCCAGCGTGTGATATTTCGTTAGAGCAGCCCTTGGAAACCCATACAGACCCAAGAGTTAGAGAGAGCATCATTCAAAATACAACACACTCAGCAAGAGAGCTGTTGGGAGGGACAACTGTTAATTTGAATTCAAGAAATGAACGATTATTGAAGTGCAGCCCTCATCAGGGCTGCCCCTTCCATCAGAGGCCCAGAGTACAAGGGCCTGGGAGGCAGAATAATTTCAAAGGAGGGGCTGCGGCTGCTCTGTGCTCACATCGTGGGCTCCACTCCCCGCCCGGCTGGTGAGGTGAGGGTCTCTGGCTACACCGAGCTGCACAGCCTCCACCTGCCTGCTGAGTGCACCAGCTGGGGCGTGGCTACCTCTGCCTGCTGTTGAGGGGTGGAGCCACCTGCAGCTGTGCTGGCCACCAAGCAGAGCACAGCCTGGGGCGGGACCGAGGCAGACAGACCCTACTGGGGCAATGCCCAGCGGAGGCACTGGGCCCAATTCCTGCCCAGCAGAGCTGAGGGGGCGGGAGCATTACCCAGTGGGTCCTGAAGGCAGATCGTAGCCCCAGTGGGCCTGGAGGGTAGAGCATCTCGCCAAAGGGGATGATCCTGGAGCCTTAAGGATTTGGACGTCTCTGGACCTGCCATCCCTTTCTTTCCTGTTTCTGCCTGTTGGGATGGGAATGTCTATCCTAAGCCTGTCCCACCACTGTATTTGGAAAGCACATAGCATGTTTGATTTCCTAGGTTCACAGTTTGCCTATATGAGATGAGGACATGAATTTTGGGAGGCCAGGGGTGGAGTGTTATGGTCTGAATGTTTGTGTCCCCCCAAATTCATACGTTGAATCCTAACCCCCAAGGTGATGGTATTAGGAAGTGGGGGGCTTTGGGAAGTGATGAGGTCATGAGGGCAGAACTGTCATATATGGGATTAGTGTTCTTATAAAAGAGACCCCAGGAACTTCCCTGGTGGTGCAGTGGTTAAGAATCTGCCTGCCAACATAGGGCATACGGGTTTGAGCCCTGGTCCAGGAAGATCCCACATGCTGCGGAGCAACTAAGCCCGTGTGCCACAACTATTGAGCCTGCACTCTAGAGCCCGTGAGCCACAGCTATTGAGCCCATGTGCCACAACCACTGAAGCCTGTGTGCCTAGAGCCAGTGCTCTGCAATAAGAGAAGCCACCGCAATGAGAAGCCTGTGCACCACAGCGAAGAGTAGCCCTCGCTCACTGCAACTGAGAAAGCCCACGTGCAGCAACGAAGACCCAACAGAGCCAATAAATAAATAAATAAAAAATTTAAAAAAGTAAAAGAGACCCCAGAGAACTCCCTTGCCTCTTCCACCAAGTGAGGATACAGCTAGAAGACAGCAGTCTGTGAGCCAGGGAGCGGGTGCTCACTGGACACCAACTCTCCCGTGCCTTGATCTTGGACTTCTGGCCTCCAGAACTATAAGAAATAAATGTCTGCTCTTTGTAAGCCACCTATTCTATAGTGTTTGCTCATAGTCCCCAGTGGACTAAGAGAACCCCTGCCCCCAAGACTTTCTCAAGGAAAAAACCAACCAACCAACTAACAAACAATTCAGTCTATGGAGGCCGATGAGAGCGATGTGTCCATAATCAGGGAACACGGAGGAATGGTGGCAACCACCACAGGCTTGGGAGAGACAGGAAGCCCAAGTCAGCGACTGGGAAACAAAGTACAACGCGTACACCGGAGCAGAGAGTGAAGACATGCGGAACAGCAATCATGAAGGGCCAGACGAGAGAGCTGCAGCCTACACGCAAGAGGGAAAGCATGAAGAGCCGGACAGCTGAGGGGGCAACAGCAATAAGGGAGAAGCAACCGTTAACACCTGAAGACGCTTTCTGTGAGCTGAAGAGACATCTGAGTCTGGAGACTGGAAACTCTCCTCAAGTTCCAGGCTGGATGGACGAGAAAGACACACATGGGACGTCCCCGACACCATGTCTGAACTCCCAGGATAAAGAGAATTTCTTACACAGTGCTAGGTGGAAGGGTCAAGTTTTCTATGAAGGAAAGAGACTCAGCCTGGCATCAAACTTCTTGCTGCCACGTGGATGCCAGCAGGCAGGAGACGAGCAGCTGCAGGTTTGGTTTCCGAGAGGAGAGAAGGGCAATTGAGACCTTGTCAGTGGAGCTAAGTATTCCTGCCAGGGTAACAACCACCTTACCTAAGAGAAGGATCAAACAAAAAACAACCCCAATAAGAAAGGTGAAGAGGAACACAACATTGTAAAACAACTATGCTCCAATGAAAAAAAAAAGTTAAAAAAAAAAAAAGGTGAAGAGAAGAGGAAGTCTGAATTATATAAATATGACATTAATTATGTAATTTGCTATATTTTATATGTATAAATAAATATAAAAATTAAGCACTTTAAATAATTATAAGATATAGAAGTGAAGTAACTATTACCACTTAAAAATAATGACTAGCAGATTGGATTAGGAAAAGACACCCCCGCCCCCCAAAAATATATATATATACTAAGAAACATGTTTAAAGTGAAAAAGAAAGGATGAAATATAGATGGGTCAAAGACATAACAGGCAAATGTAAACAACAAGACAATTTATTATGCGAGAGAATGGAAAAGATTAAAGCTCTATCACTGAATAAAGCATCAGGAACAAATGTATTTACAGATGAATTTTACATAATTATTAAGATAATACCAATGTTATTTAAATTCTCCCAGATCATATACAATGGAAATTATCCCCAGTTCATCTTATAAGCCTAGTAAAGTTTTAGTAGTGAAACCTAACACAGACAATACAAAAAATTGTAGAATAATTCTGCTTATGAATGTCAACACAAAAATTCTAAATAAAATATTAGTAAATAGAATCCAGCAACGTACTAAGGGATAGTACAGCAAGTAAGGCTTGTTTCCGGGACACAAATGCCATTCAATATCAGAAATTTACCACATTTAAAAATTTAACTTAGTTTGTTACATCAAGAAAAGAAAGGATCAGGCTTCCCTGGTGGCGCAATGGTTAAGAATCCACCTACCAGTGCAGAGGACACGGGTTCGATCCCTGGTCTGGGATGATCCCACATGCTGCGGAGCAACAAAGCCAGTGGAGGGCAAGCATGAAGGTGCAGATGTAGAGAATGGACTTGAGGACACGGGGCAGGGGGGTGGGGGTTGGGGAGGGGGGTGCAAAGGGGAAGCCGGGACGAAGTAAGAGAGTACCACTGACATATACACTACCAAATGTAAAATAGATAGCTAGTGGGAAGCTGCTGCATAACACAGGGAGATCAATTCGATGATGGGTGATGACTTAGAGGGCTGGGCAGGGAGGGTGGGAAGGAGTCTTGGGAGGGAGAGGATATGGGAATATATGTATAAATACAGCTGATTCACTTTGTTGTTCTGCAAAAATTGGCACAATGGTGTAAAGCAATTATATTCCAATAAAGAGCTAAAAAAAAAAGAAAAAAGGATCAAAACTAATCAAATTGATAGATGCTATTAAGTTTTTTAAAATTGAATTTAATTTTTATTATTTTTAAAATTTTTAATTTATTTATTTTGTTTAAAGAACTTTTATTGAGATATAACTGACATACAATAAATTGCATATATTTAAATTGTACAATCTGATATTTTTTTCTTGTTAATAATGTATATATGGCAATCCCAATCTCCCAATTCATCCCATCCCAATCCCCCCACAGATGCTACTGTTACTTGATAACATTCAGCAGCCATTCCTAAGAAATACTCTAAATCAAAGACAATAGGAAGAAACTAATGAAATAACAGTACTTACAAAAAATAGTAATTAATATTATCCTTACAGGAAAAAATTTAAAAAAATTCAATTAAAATCAAGGATTAGCTAGGGATGCCCTTTCTTACCATAATTGAATAACATTGCCTCAGAGGTTATAATAGATGTAGTAAAATAATGGAAAAATGAGATAACTTGTATAAATTGATATAAACATTGGAAGAGAGGAAAACTTGATCTAGTGATTGGATGTAATATAAATGTTGAAAAACTAATAGTTTTTGTTATTATGTAAATACACACTTAAAAATGGAAGTGGAAAAATTTCCATTCACAGTAGTTCCAAGACGTAGAGTACTTAAAAATTAATTCAACCAAAAAAATTTTTTTTAAGTTCTTTATTGGAATATAATTGCTTTACGTTGTTGTGTCAGCTTTTGCTGTACAACAAAGTGAATCAGCTGTTTATACGTATATCCCCATATCCCCTCCCTCCCGAGACTCCTTCCCACCCTTCCTATCTCAGCCCTCTAAGTTATCACCCATCATTGAGTTGATCTCACTGTGTTATGCAGCAGCTTCCCACTAGCTATCTATTTTACATTTGGTAGTGTATATATGTCAATGGTACTCTTATTTCACCCCAGCTTCCCCTTTGCACCCCCCTCCCCAACCCCCACCCCCCTGCCCCATGTCCTTAAGTCCATTCTCTACATCTGTATCTTTATTCCTGCCCCATCATTGGGTTCATCAGTACCATTTTTTAAGATTCCATATATATGAGTTAGCATATGGTATTTGTTTTTCTCTTTCTGGCTTACTTTGCTCTGTATGACAGATTCTAGGTCCATCTGCCTCACTACAAATATCTCAGTTTCATTCCTTTTTATGGCTGAGTAATATTCCATTGTATATATGTGCCACATCTTCTTTATCCATTCTTCTGTTGATGGGCATTTAGGTTGCTTCCATGTCCTGGCTATTGTGAATAGTGCTGCAATGAACATTGTGGTTCATGTTTCTTTTTGGATTATGGTTTTCTCAGGGTATATGCCCAGTAGTGGGATTGCTGGGTCATATAGTAGTTCTATTTTTAGTTTTTTAAGGAACCTCCATACTGTTTTCCATAGTGGCTGTACCAATTTACATTCCCACCAACAGGGCAGGAGCGTTCCCTTTTCTCTGCACCCTCTCCAAAATTTGTTTCTAGATTTTTTGTTGATGACCATTCTGACTGGTGTGAGGTGATACCTCATTGTGGCTTTGACTTGCATTTCTCTAATGATTAATGATGCTGAGCACCTTTTCATATATTTGTTAGCCATCTGCATGTCTTCTTCGGAGAAATGTCTATATAGGTCTTCCACCCATTTTTGGGTTGGGTTAGTTGCTTTTTTGATATTGAGCTGCATGAACTGCTTATATATTTTGGAGATTAATCCTTTGTCAGTTGCTTCATTGGCAAATATTTTCTCCCATTCTGACGGTTGTCTTCTTGTTTATGGTTTCTTTTGCTGTGCAAAAGCTTTTAAGTTTCATTAGGTCCCATTTGTTTATTTTTGATTTTATTTCCATTATTCTAGTAGGTGAGTCAAAAAGGATCTTGCTTTGATTTATGTCATAGAGTGTTCTGCCTATGCTTTCCTCTAATAGTTTTATACTGTCTGGCCTTCCATTTAGGTCTTTGATCCATTTTGAGTTTATTTTTCTGTATGGTGTTAGGAAGTGTTCTAATTTCATTCTTTTACATGTAGCTGTCCAATGTTCCCAGCACCACTTATTGAAGAGGCTGTCTTTTTTCCATTGTATATTCTTGCCTCCTTTGTCAAAGATGAGGTGCCCATATGTGCATGGGTTTATCTCTGGGCTCTCTATTCTAACCAAAAAAATTTAAAAGTATAGGATCTACACATGAAACAAAAATCTACATGTGGAATGACGTATAATGCTCTTAGATGCAAGGTCAATATAAGTAGTCAATTCTCTTAAAATTAATATATAAATTTAATAAAATTCTATTTAGAATCCCACCTACGTTTTTAGGGAAGGGCCACAAGAAGAATGTGAAAAGAGTGAGGGAGAACTTCCCACAGTACTCAAATTAATATGGTATTGGTATAGGATGGAACAAGTAGGTCACTGGAAACAGTAAAAAAAATCTAAAAGTAGATCCGATCATATATGTGAGTCTAATAAATGACAAAGAGGGAGTATCTTATAGTGAATTTCCTAGCAAGTGAATTAATTGATTGACCTGAGGAGCAAAGTTCTTTGAGTGTAATTTTTGGAAAACATTAAACATTACAATTAACACAGTCATTCCCTTTGGGAGATAAATCTGTGCTTTCTTATAATGCTTCTTACATTCTTACATCTGTTAGCCCCAGGGCTCCAAGTTTTAGCACACTGTAGAAAGTCGTATCTTCTTGAACACTTTTACCAGGTCACTTATTTATTCAGAGCAAATCAATTTTCTTGAACTAGTATCAATTCCAGATAATAAAACTCAGGTAAGAGTTTTAAAACCTCGGTTTTTTTTTTTCTGAGGTTTTATTTGTAATTAATAACAGCATCTGGCACAGTGTGCTGATAACTGGATTTAATCAAATTCATCTGAATAAGTAAGGAAAGCTTACAGCAAACATATAACATGGAATTTCTGGGGCAAGTACTGACTTAAAATATTGAAATGTTATATATGTGTAAATTGTGTATTTCTTTGAATGTAAAATTATTCTTTTCTATACAGGCAATTTATCCAATGTATAACTAAGTGTGAATTACTACTTGTACCCATGTAAGATTTGCATATCAATAAACTCACAAATCAGGAAGGATCACTTTGGTAGATTAGTACAGTAAACTGGAGGTGAGCTGGCGGTTCCCCATGGAGGAAGGACTTGCTGCCCTGCAGTGGGGAGTGTTGTCAGCACAGGTCTCCAGCTGTCAGTGCCCTCAGGATCTGCCTCGGGGCAGACAAGATTGAGCTTCTCCGGGCAGGCCTGATGTGGGTGACTGAGTCACTCGTGGATACACAGGACTGTCCATTTCAGCCAGAGCGGGACAACTCCATAAGGCAGTGCTGGCTCCAGGGCTCCCCTCTGAGTTCCTGATGCTTTAAGGGGCCTCATCAGCTCCACTGCTCCCTCTGCCCAATTCTGCTTCCTCAACCTTCCCTTCTCAGGTGTTGCTCCCTAAGAAACATCCTGCTCCCTAAACTCTGTCTCAGCACCTGCTTCAAGAAAACTCAACTTGTGATACCTCCAGCTCTGAATGTGTTCAGGACATGGCCAATTTACAACATGGAAAGCATCGAGTGTGGAGGAGTTTCCTACGTGCAAGAAACAACGTAGATATCCAAGCCCTCTTGCCCCTTTTGAACTGTCCCTCTTTTTGACCTTTCCCATTTCTAAAACCCAAGAGCATGCGTGTGTCTGCAGGGTCAAGATGCTAAGAGAAATCAAATCCCTTCCCACCACAAAACTGTTCCATCATAAGCCTTTGGTCCTAGAAAAGTGAGACAGCCTTGGCCCCGTGTGTCCTTCACGTTGACAGGACAAATGCAGCAAGTGTAGCATGTGGCATGATTATTGCTCTTCTGACAAACTTTTCTTGAGCCCACAATTAAGCAACAGCAAAGGTAGGTTTCCAAGAGTAACAAGCACTAGCAGTTTTGCCCAGAGTTAATAATGACCCCGTGCTTTTATCACTGGAAGGCTGCTTGACTGTTTAGAGTCCACTGGTTATATCTTACACTTTTAGCTCAACTATCACTGTAAGAACATTTAAAATTAGACAGACAATAAGATATTTAGAAATTAGTAAGGCAGATTAAGTTTCTAAGGTACTATAAATTGTCAAATTTTAAATGCATTAGAATAGCAACTGTATGTTTGAAACTTGCTATCCTTTATAGTGCAGTATTTTCATAAATTCTTCCTCTCCAACTCCAATTCTTCAAGTTAAATACTACTGAAGTGACCAGACTTATTTTGTAAAACTGTTATCAAGGCCTTGCCCACACAGTCTAAGAAGTATAATACTTTTAAAATTAATTTATGTTTGTGACTAATGTGTCTTCTTATTTTACTGCTAGAAAAATATACAGTGACCCTATTTTTACTATTCTGTCTGGCACAGTGAGTTTTTATGGGCTGGATTCCAGAGAATCTAGATTATTGAGTGAATTAAAAGACACTTAAACACACACACACACACACACCTACTCCTCTTAGAGTAAGAGGCTGACTGGTGACCCTTTTCTTTCTACCACCAGCCTTCTCTTCTTCCAATATGGTTTCACACATGCATAAACCATTGCTACATGCTTATTCTTCTCCCACAAAATTACTATTAATAAATGCAGAGCTTTCATATCTAGCACATAAATCCCAACAAATGATTTAGTTTATTTGTGTTTTCAAACCTTACAGGGGACTGAACATCTTCTCTGGCATAAGACTGCATTTGCTCAGGAAAAGGCAATGTAAAATAGCTAAGAAATAACTGAAAGAGAACCCTGAGGATTTTGTGGCACCTTGATGTGGCAAAAGAAAGGTGGTACTGACTTCACCTTTTAGACACTAAGCCAAACCAAGGGCTACCAGAGTGATTTGAGATAGCTGTTCTATACTGTGTCGTTTCCCGGGTAAGGAAGACATTGTACCATGCATGTTGCTCATGGCAGATGAGGATCAGCTGGACGCTCCTGATGGCTTACTTCTCTAAGCCCCATCTGAATGGGATGCATGGGAGTGGCAGGAACCTGGGGACTGTGGTGGGCGTGCAGTGCTGGAGATCACGAGCCGATTTCTAGCATCTCTTCCAACTCTGCATTCAGAGACCTCATGTCAGTGGCTTGGAGTTGGCCAGTGTGGGAGTATTTACACCGTGGAAATTGGCAAACACTAGAAATCTTGGATTTTTCCAGGGGAGCTGGTTATTACCAGCACACCATTGACTTTGGGGAATCCAATCCCAAGAGTTTTCGGGGTAGATGATTTTGGGGGTGAGCAGATTTCTGTAGAACAAAGTACAGGCAGTCTCTCTTGAATTGTTACAGGGTAGTGGCAACTCCACCATATTTTAAAACCATGATGCTGTAGATCTTCAGGATAATACAAATGAAAGGAGAATTTTTGACTCTAAGCTTCATTATAGCTCTTGGTGAAAATTTGCACCCTAAAGCACAATCATGCAGTGACCTAAACCACAGAGAATAATTTAAAGATGCTAAAGTTATCCTTGACAGTTGGGAGCCAACCTATATTTTGTTCGGGTTTGAAAATTTTAAGGTCAATCATGTATTCTTTCATTTTCTGAGGGAAATGTAGGATTAAGACACATGGATGGACCAAGGTGTAAATGTTGAAGGATCATCTCTGGGAATCTAAAAAAAGATCAAAAGAAGAAAGATAGTTATTAATAAAATATTGTTATATGAGAACAGTTGTAATTCAGAAGAAAAATTGTTTTTAAAAAAGAACAAGTCAATATCCATTTTATTCCTATTAAAATTATATAATTTTCATACTTCTTTCAATCCTTGAGTCATAAATCTCCTTATCCTCATACACTTCTTATGTTTGGGATAAGATGCATCTTATTCAGAAGCCCTGTAATTTCAAAGGCATATAGTGCACTCTAATTTTATACCAGAGACTCATTTAGGGCTGCAGTAAGCATTTCAATATAGGAATAGCCTCTGATGATAGTTCAAGATATATTTTTAGCAGCTGGAAAGTTGAACTATGTTCAATTAGTGTGTGATACAAGGCATATCAAAGTGTGCCCAGTGACCTGATATTTTCATTTGTTATTTTTATTAGTTTGCTTAACACATATTTTCTGAATTGACCTGATCTGATATCTATTTAACCTAAGTTAGTGAAGTAATGAAAATATCACGTTAACTGCATCTTACAAAATGTTTAAAGAGGTAACCTAGCATGTCCATTTGCTATGAGCACTGGCTCAATTAAGTGTGCTTTTATTTGGGGTCTGAAACATTAAACCGTCATTTGAAGAGGGTCACTCGCTTTGCAGTTGTGTTTGCAGTTTGAAGCATATAGGAAGTAGCAAGTGGAGGGAGAATGAGAATTTTCATTAGAAAAGATGAACCTGCCCTGTGATTTTTCCCTGGTTATCAAAGCCACACCAAGAACCTGAAAGTCCACGTAGGGGGTGATTATGACAGGGACCTCCCCTCACCAGGCTTACCACGTCGGTGAACTGATCCACACAAGCCATCCTAATCAGCTCAGGGGTTGCTGGGCTACTCAGGATGAAGGTCTTGGTCAGCCCCCTCTCTCTGCGGGCAGCAGCCACTGCATCATAGATGGCGAACAACACGGAGGATCCCAAGAACATTCCAGCCTCACCCAGCCCCTGAGACGGAGAACAGAAGGCTGTCAGAAATGCATGGGTCTTTTAGGACGAATCTGCGTACACGCGTGCGCGCGCGCACACGCACACGCACACACGCACACGCACACGCACGCTCACCTCTCCTGGCACTGTAAGCCTCCGAGCGGAGTGCATCAGAATTACCAGAATCGAATCCATCCCTCCCACCCCCGTGCTGATTTGTGCGTGGGGTCCTCCTCAGAGTAGCTCATGAAAATGCCCCAGGACATCAGGAGAGCGGGCAGTTACGATCTCCTGCTCTCCCACCCAGGTAACGTTCTGGAGATGGAAGTCCTCAGTGCCCTCTAGGATACTCCAACTTGGGCTCCAGACCATTTGCATTTAATTCAAAACCACAACAAAACAACAACAATCTTTGCAGCTGAGCTTGAAAGGTGGTGAGGTGGTTGCCTCTGGAGGGTGGACTGTTGAAGTGTGTTAACTTTCTTGACGTGTATTGGGTGCTTTTGAATTAACAGTGTGGTGACATTACATTCTGAATAATTCAGCAGTGCTTCTTTGTACTGATTTTTCTTTCTTTCTTCATAGTAGTCTGGTCCTTGGTCTACCTCCAGGGCTTTAGTGGAGAAACGGGACCAAGGGCCAAGCAGATAAAGCCATTCCAGGCTGTGGTTTTCTCTCTGAAGCAAATGTGGAGGGAGGGACTTCCTAGGTGGCGCAGTGGTTGAGAATCCACCTGCCAATGCAAGGGACACGGGTTCGATCCCTGCCCTAGGAAGAGCACATGCCACGGAGCAACTAAGCCCGTGCACCGCAACTATTGAGCCTGTGCTCTAGAGCCCATGAGCCACAACTATTGAGTCCATGTGCTGCAACTACTGAAGCCCATGTGCCTAGAGCCTGTGCTCCGCAACAAGAGAAACCACTGCAATGAGAAGCCTGTGTACCATATCGAAGAGTAGCCCCCCACTCACAGCAACTAGAGAAACCCCTCGTGCAGCAACAAAGACCCAACACAGCCAATAAACAAAAAAAAGAAAAAGAAAAGAAATATCTTTAAAAAAAAAACGTAGAGGGAGAGGTAGAGCTGGAGGAAGGAGGGGTTTCCTCTGAGGAGGGGGTGGGGGTGAGAGCAGAGAGCTGAACTGGCAGAAAGGCAGCTAGACCCCAAGGGGCTGGGTTGTGCTCTGTGTCAAGATGGACTTTAGAAATGTCCCTGATCAAAGTCTGGTGCCATTCAGACAGGAAGTCTCACCTTCCTCCCAACCTTGACCTACTCCTAAGAAAGAGAGGGAATTTACTGATAACCTGAGGTTAAAGGTGGCATCTGTTGGGCCAGATGTGAGCCCAGAACAGAACTTAAGTTGGAGAAGTTGTGTGTTTTGCACACGTGTTCAAGGACCTTGCCATAAGTCTTTATGCACCAGTTAGAGCTCACGGTTCTAGGGAGCCTGGGGCCAACACCTCTCGTATCAGTGGCCAATAACATCTCAGAGTAAATTGTCAGTGAGAAACCTGCATGAAAGTTCATTCTGACTTGGGGAGAGCGTGGGGAGAGGCAGCATGGGCAAGAAAGAATTGATTCTAGAGGACATGGGAAGGTTGCAGAAAAGCAGGCTCTGGGTCAGTGAAATTTGCCTACAACTTCAGTTTTATCTCATGGTGGCCCTTAGCCTAAGGGCTCAAGATGTTCGACTCCTCCTTGACCCTTCCTGTTGCTCCACGGTATGTGGAATCTTCCCTGCCCAGGGATTGAACCTATGTCCTCTGCATTGGCAGGAGGATTCCCAACCACCATGCCACCAGGGAGGTCCCTCTACTTGGGCTTCTGAAGTCAGTGAATGCTTGCTTTTTTCCCTTCTCCTTTTGGGATTTGCAATTCCAAGGGGTAAACAAATTCAGGGGATTGTCGCATTATTTCTTGAAAGAGTAGGTTGTTATAGCCTGAACTGTGCTCCCTCAAATTCATACATTGAAGTCTTAACCCTCAGTACTGTATTTGGAGATAAGGTCTTTAAATAGGTAAATAAGTTGAAATGACTTTTTTAGGATAGGCCCCAATCCAGTACGACTGGTGTCCTTCTAGGAGAGAAAATATTAGGACACAGAGAGACAGAGACATCAGGTACGTGCACACATGATCACACAAGGGCACAGCGAGAAGGTGGACATCTGCCAGCCACAGAGAGGCTTCAAAGGAAATCAAATCTTCATCTTGGACCTCCAGCCTCCAGAACTATCTCCATTGTTTAAACAACCCAGTCTGTGGTTTTCGTTACAGCAGCCCTAGCAAACTTATATAGCGGTCTCAAGTTCTTACCTTGGATGAATAGATGGCTATGGGATTTTGAGAACGCACCAATGTGACACGGAACTCTTTGGGTATTTCATTGACGGTGGGAATTTTGTAGTCGTCTGGACTCCGAGAATAAAGCACGCCTTCTGGGGAGTATTTCAGTTCTTCTGTGGTGTATAATCCCATGCCTTGGATAAACGCTCCTTCAACCTACAAGGCAAAAATTCTGGTTTATAAGTATGTGCTATCAGTTGAATAAATGTTCCAATGTGACTGAAAGTGGAGCTCTGAACCACAGGAAGCCATTCTTGAGAACATTGTGGTGGGCTTTACAAAGGGGCCTCAGCATCTGGAGGCTGCATCTTGCCTGGCTTCACCCCTAGCTCTTCTCGCCAGGTACCCCACGCCTCAGGTACCTGACACTTGTCAAGTTCTGGGTAGTTCTCCAAGCCCAGCAGATCTGTTCAGACCTCCGAGTCTTTGTGTCTTGTTGTTGTTGTTTGTTTGTTTGTTTGTTTGTTTTTGGCCGTGCTTCGAGGCTTGCGGGATCTTAACTTCCCAACCAGAGACTGAACCCAGGCTGCGGCAGTGAAAGTGCCGCATCCTAAACACTGGACCACCAGGGAGTTCCCAGGACCTCCAAGACTTTGTAATGTAGTTTCTCCTGACTCTCTTCACTGCTCCCCACTCAGCTTGTCCACCTGGCAAAGTCCTATTCACCCTCCAAGCAGTCAAAGAAGCCTTTTGGGTCCTCCTACCACCCACTAGGTGGACTTAGGGACTGCTTCCTTCAGGCTCACTGCATCTTGAACACACTCCCCCACCATGGTGGCATCAGAGAGCATTTTCCCTGTTCACTTTGTTGCCCTCACTCTGGCTTCACTGTCACTAGTTTATAAGCACACTGAGGCCTGACCTTCCTGTATTCTGTTCTCAGCATGGCACCTGGTACACGGATCCTCAGTAAATGTTGAATTAGTTGAAAAAGAAGCTAACATTAAAGAAACATGAACTAGAATAAATGGAACCAGGACACTGTATTTTTTATAATCTCTGGATTTTGTTATTTCCCTTTATAAATTACTATGAAGAGTAGATCAATGTTAAACCAAGGTGGGTTGGAAGAAATATTTTTATTAAATTAATTTTTTTTTCTTAAAAGCCATGTTATGTTCTATTTATAAATGATTGTGCTCTTAGGAAAAAGAGGGTCTTGTTTAAAAGGGGTATCTGCCTGGAGGTTAAAAAACTGAAGTAGAGTTTGCATTTTATTGAAATGTAAAATTAAAGAATAAGGCAAACACATTTAAACACTAAATTTGGATATTTCCAAATACTTGTCCCTAAAGGAAAAGACCAAATTCCAAGAGTTTCAGTCTAACGCACTTCTGGTTTTCTTTCCTTTTCCAATGGGACAAATGTAAGTTTTCCTGATCATGACCTTTCCCTTTCTGCCTTTGCTTAAGCAATAAAGAGGCAGGAATGAGCCGGGAGAAGGGGAAGAAAAGGGAATGGGAGGCAGGGCCTGGGGCTAGCTGTGGTTCTCAAGCCTTAACCCACTTGCAATGAACTTCAGGTGCAGATTAAATGTGCAGAGTCCAAGTCCTAGCCTAGCAAAGTTGTGATGGAGCAAGTCTGGGCCTGGGTGGGCCAGGAATCCTCATTTCCAATGAACACTACAGGTGCTTCTGTTGCAGAGTCTGAGACTCACATTTTGAGAAATACTGAGGGACCCATTTGTTCCTTATAAGTGCATCAATCCAGATAAACTAGTCTCCTAGGAATTAGGACAGTGGGAAGCTTTGGGCACATGAAGGCACTGCAGGTCTGTTGGGTATGACAGCAAGCTGCTCAGCCTGTCCAGACTGCTCCTCAGGTGTGGACTGAGGACCAGCCGGCTCCCCTCACCTGGAGCTGGTTGGTAGGTCTCAGGTGGGCTACTGAGGATGGTTTGTTGGAACCCACTCTAACAGGCTAGAAAAAAAGGAAAGCTACGCCAACAGCTGGAAAGTTTTTAACTCGAAATTTAAAAAGCCTTTGGATGTGCTAATTTTATGTATTTGTGAGATAAAAATCAGAAATTCAGCAAGAGGGGAAAAACTGTTTAAGCATTTCTTTTTCCCTTATATTTCACTACATTGTGGTCTATTTAAACTGAATATTGATATGAATACTACTGTAACTCTCTCATTATGTATTTATACAATGTTCCCTAATTATGAACATATTAATGTCCACTAAAGAAAAATTAGAAAGCACAGAGGATTATAAAACAGGATAAACCGCATGTATCTGCCATGCAAAGACAACCATCGTTAACTTTATCTTGAATTTTCTTCCAATATTTTATCTATTTGTGTCTGTAATATATAGTATATATTGCAGAATACTTGCGCCAGGCGTAAGCAACATTTAGAGGACTCTGGGAAATAATAGTCTAAATGGAACCAAGCAAAAGCCCCTGTGGGGGCTGTTCTGGTATCACGCACCTGTCCGATGTCCAGGGCTGGGTTTATGCTGAAAGCAGCATCCATGAAGATGTCCGTCCTGAGGAGCTGCACCAACAGAAAACACACAATGGGGAATATTACGTACCTAACATGGATCTTTACTCAAATTATATATCTGTCCCTGGTTCTTGCACTGAGAAGATCAAGTTGATTTACAGCACAGAAAACAATGTTTGTGAAGATGGTGAACACACACGTGACTCTACCTTATGAGCCCCCGTCAGACAGTCCACTTCAACCTCAGAACAAGATGCTCCATAAACAAAATATGGGAAAGCGTCACCTTCCTCCTTCTCCCAGTCCATGTTCGTCTGGTAGCCTCTGAGAAGAGAGGTCAGGAATGAAAAGAAAAGGCACTTTCCCCACTAGCAGACTGACCACTCGCTATGCCCTGGGTCCCGGAAGTGAACAGAGCACCCACCCCATGGCTGAAGGCCTCCTCCCCTTCCCCTGAGGGTGATCAGAATTGGAAGAGAACCACTGCAGACACGGGGAGAAGGTCCACGGCATCCGACCCCTATCCTCCAGCGCGCCGTTGCTGGGATGGGTCAGAGTGTGTGCAGCTAGTTATGGTGTCCCTCCTGGTCGGCAAAGAGCTGCGACCCCTAGGAGTCCCTGGCCCTCCCCACCTCCCTCCCCACCCTATGACCCATGACCCGTGACTGAGGGTTAGCACCGGGCCCAGAGCTCCAGTGCTCTTAGGCACCTGTGCAGACTGGTGAGCACACACCACCCCTGCCCAAGTGTAATCTAAACCAAAGTAAAAACATCCTTTACTTGAAGTAGCCAGTAGTTGAGAGACTGATGGATTCGGTGAAGGCTTGTGCAATCTGGAAGAGATGATTGGTTACAAAGAAATATAAGTCTGGGGAAAGGAATGAAAAAGGCCTTCCACGAGGGGCTTGCCTCCCCTTGTTTGCACCAAGCTCTGCACCTACAATCACCTCGAGCGAGATGTACGCCTTTGCAGGCCACAGGTCATGCTTTCAAGGGAGGTGCTTAAGGACAGCTGCTGGCTGTGCTCCGGGACCCTCTATTTTTTGAGATTTCCAGTGTAAAGTTTATTATTTTTTTCACGCTTTTTGGCTTTTTAAATTAGAAAACAGGCTAGGCCACATTAATGTTCTTACATACATTAGGTAAGCACACAGGTATGTATATGTGTATATACACATATGTATATATGTCTGTGTGTGTGTGTGTGTTTATGTATTGTTGCCCTGACTTTTTCCCAAATAATGTGAATGGCTGACTTAGTGTATTATGTCAGCTTCCCTGCTGGAGTAAACTGGGTAGGGCTGGCAGTAATAATACTGATGGTTAAATAATAATCATTAACATAGTTATTAATCATTAATAATAATTAATAATTATTATAAAAATATTATACTCCGTAAGAAATAAAGTCACATTTCAATGAACACATACATCTCTCTTACCCTT